>NC_092876.1:192531052-193731052 GCF_028372415.1 Notamacropus eugenii | reverse complement strand
CTCGATCTCCAAATGTTCATATGGTTTATTTCTTTGTTGTTGAAGTTTTACCTTCAGTCAAAAAAACCCATGAAGTACACATCATGTTTGTATCTGTGAAGGTTTCACCATCAGCATCCATCACTTTGAAACTCTGTTCCTATACATTCATTTGTCTAGTTTTTGATAAATTAATTAAAAATGAACTATCTTTAAAAATTAAACTGAATTATTTAATAAATGAATTATCTTAAAGTATTAAACTGTTCTCACACAAGTGAAGCATCATCTTCCATCATTCACAAAGGGTTTTGAAACTTTATATCATATGCCACAGATTCTTTTTGGTCCAAATCTTATTTGAAAACTGCACGCAGGATGTGTGTGTGTGTGTGTGTATTAGTAGCATATTTTAAAACAAGGTTCTTTGATTACTCTTTACCTATTAATCATCATCTTTAACTGCTACAACATCTTGTAACATTTAATAATTAACATCTTTTCCTTTACACAAAAATATTTTCTGCCATTTCTATCACCAAATTGCAGCGTACTTTACAATATGAACGAGCTTCTAAATATCACATGAAACCACCTGGTTCAAACCTTTGGTCTGCACCCACAAAAGGAAAACCTGGAATATGGGATAACTAAGCATTCATACTTTGCCCACCCATGACTCCCTATTGCTCTAATGTTCCTGGTTTAGGAAAAAGACATTTTTGTTTCAAAAACTCCTTTTTAAATTAGATTCATGAATTTTAAAATTAATTCTTTATTGAAACCACTGAGTCCTTTAAAGGATCAGCTCAAGTGCCACCTATGTTAAGAGCTTTCTCCATTTTCCCTAGTTGTCAATGGCCTTGTCTCCCTGTCAATATGGACTCAAGAAGATTTTCAGATATCAGTATGAGAAATCATAGGGCTCAAAACAAGAAAATAAAGCAAGGCAGCTTTACTGAGGCTCCCTCTGGCCTTCTAGAAAGTCACTGAAATTACTATATTCCTTACAATCCCAAATTATATTTATTAATTTTCTACACACCCTATGTGTGCTCTGTGAATGAGTTGAATCCTCATAGAAGAATGTAGGTTCCCTGTCACTCTAGGCTCTTAAGTTGCAGGTCCTAAGTTGCAATAACAACAATAGCCAGTGAAGAATTTTTCACTTAATTAGGTGGCCCAGTAGGGCCTGCAGCGTTAAATGATTCCTTTTCTCTCACATATCTCTTAGTGAGAACAACTGCTGCTTTTCTCTATGAAACAGAACTGTTATATGTTGTTTGCAATTTTTTTGTAATTGGTGTGAGATTTTCATGGTTAAATTGTTAGCATGCTGTTGTCATAAAATTGGTGTGTTATTGATTTTGTGGTAAAATGTAAGCATATACTTACTGTGTAATTAGTATGTTGTCATTTAGTGGTAATGTTATGTTCCTTGACATGTAATTTGTATGTTGTCTATTTAATAGTTAAGTGTTAGCATGCTGCAGTGCAATTGGCAGGTTATGTTGTGGGAAAATGTTGTCATGTAGTTGCCATATAGTTGGCATGTTGTTTTTATGGTAACATGTTAGCATGTTGTTGTCTGTTGACTTTTCCCATGAAAGTGTTGATGTGTAGTTGGCAGGGTTTCTATCTGTCATAAACTTGTAGCTTGTAATTGGTATGTTTATGTTGGTGTGATGTTGGTGCTGCTGGTTTTCTAGTGGTAGTGGTGTTACTGTTGTTTTAGCAATATATAATGAGCATGTTATTGGCTTTTATATGCCAATATGCATTTATATACTTTTATATCCAATATGCAATTGGAATGTTGGCATATAATTGATGTGTTAATGGTGGTAATGTTGCTGTTGCAACTGGTGGTACTGCTGCTGCTGGTGCTAGAGTTGCTACTTTTGGTAGTGATGGTGCTGCTGATGTTGCTCCTGCTGCTGCTGCTGCTACTGCTTTGCTGGTGGTGGTGGTGCTTTTGCAGCATTTAGTTAGTGTGTTGTTGGCTTTGACAATGTAAAATTGGTGTGTAATTGGCATGTTGGCATGTAAGTGGTTCATTGTTAACTTTGGTGGTAGTGCTGGAGCTGCTGGTGGTGGTAGAGTTGAAGGTGGAGGTGGTGCTGGTGCTGGTGTAGCTGCTGACCTTGATGCTTCTGCTGCTGTGGCTGCTGCTCTATTTCCTAGTGCTGTCACCTTTGTGGTGGTTTTGTTGCTGGAGCTTCTGGTGGTGGTCTTGGTTCTACTGGTGTTGCTGGAACTGGTGCTGAGCTGGTGGTGGTGGGGGAGTTGGTAGTGGTGTTGAAGGATGGTGGTGCTGGTGTTGCTGACCTTGCTGCTTCTGCTGCTAGTTGTGGTGGTACTGCTGTTTCTCCTGCTGTTGCTCTATTTGTGTTGGTTTTGGTGTTGGAGCTTCTGGTGTTAGAGCTTCTGGTGTTAGAGTTGTTGCTGATGGTCTGCTTGGTACTGGTGTTGCTTCTGATCTTTTCCCTTCTCTTGTTGGTGCTGCTGCTGTTTTTTCTACTACTGTTGTTCTTGTGGTGGTTTTAGTGCTGGAGCTGTAGTGCTCTACCTGATGCTGATGTTCTTGCTGGTACTGTTGCTTCTGCTGCTGGTAGTAGTGCAAAAGTTGCAGATGGTGGTATAGTTGGAGGTGATGGTGTACTCCTGTTGTCGTTGTTGGTACTGCCATTTTTCCTGCATCTGCAGTATTTGTGGTGTTTTGGTGCTGGAGCTCTTGCTGGTGGTCTTAGTGCTACAGCTGTGGCTGGAATTAGAATGGGGGGTAGAGTTGATGTGATGAGTTTGGTGCTTGAATTGGTGCTGGTGGCCTTGCTTCTGCTGCTGCTGCTGCTTTTCCTACTGTTATTGTATTAGTGGTGGTGGTGCTACTGGAGCTGCTTGTATGGGAGCTGTAGCTGCTGGTGCTAGAGCAGCTGATGGTGGGTGGTCTTGGTGGTTCTGGTGTTGCTGGTACCGCTAAAGCTGCTGATGATAGTGTAGTTGGTGGTGGAGTTGAAGGTGGTGGTGGTGCCAGTGTTGTTGGTACTGGTGTTGCCCACCTTACTGCTTTTGCTTTGGAGCTGGTGCCAAACTGCTGCTCCTGGTGGAGTGGTTGGTGGTGGTGCTTCTGCTTACCTGGCTCCTTCTGCTGTTCCTTTTCCTGCCACTGCTGTATTTGTGATAGTGTTGGTTCAGGAGCTGCTGCTGGTGAGAGTAGAGTGGGTGATGGAGTTGGTGTTTGAGTTTGTGCTGCTGGTGGTGCTGTAATGTCTTATGTTGTTGGCATGTAATAAGCACATTGTTGGCTTTCACATTAAGGTGATAGCAAGCTATTGACATCTAATTGGAATGTCATTATTGTGTTGATTTTCCCACAGTGATGTCTGTGAGGAATTGACATGTTGTTAGCATATTATTCTATGTTACTATCTTTGAAGCTGGTGCTGCTGGTGGAACTTCTGGCAGTCGAGCTGCTGGTGGTCTTGGTGGGACTAGAGTTGCTGATGGTGGTGGAGTTGAAGGTGATGGTGATGGTGCTGCTGACTTTGCTACTTTTGTTGCTGCTGCTGCTGCTTTTCCTGCTCTTGCTCTATTTGTGGTGGTTTTGGTGCTAGAGCTGTTGGTTCTGGAGTTGTTGGTGGTGATGGCAGTGCTACAGTTGCTGCTGGCGGTGGTATAGATGGTGGAGTTGGTGCTTGAGTTAGTGCTGGTGGCTTTCACAGTAATATGTTCTCATGTTGTTGGCATATAATTAGCATGCAATTAGCTAGCTTTCACAGTATACTGCTGTTGGTGTGTAATTGGCATTCCATTATCATGCTGATGATTTTGACACGATATCTGTAATTGACATGTTGTCATGTAACTGATGTGTTACTGTCTTTGCAGTTGGTGCGTTGGATGGTGCTGGTGGTGCTCCTGTTTCTCCTGCTACTGCTGGTTGTGGTGGCTACAGCAGCAACACCACAACCAGCAGCACCAGCAGCAGCAATTACTAACCAACATACTAGCACTTTACCTGAAAGCCAACTTCAAGCCAATTAAACCCCAACACTAGACAGCGAAAGCCAGCGACAAGCTACCAGCACCAGCAAGAACAGCACCAGCGATTATACTCCAACAGCAAACTAACATTTTACCTGAAAGCCAGGAAAAGGCCACTTGCACCAGCACAGGCCAACAGCAGCAGCAGGATCACCACCACCAGCAGCAGCATCACCAGCAGCAGCATCACCAGCAGCAGCAGCAGCAGCAGAAATTGTACTCCAACAACATGCTAATATTTTGCCAGAAAGCCAGCAACAGGCCACAAGAAGGAGAAGCAGGTGCAGCACAGCAGTAGCAGCATATGATTTTTTTTTTTTGCAAAGAGAGCAAAGTATCTTAGGACTATGTCTGCCACCCTTTTAGGTATGCTCAAAGAGGAGAAGACTCATCAACATGTCTTCCTCCAGCAGGGAATTAAGTGTGAATATGAAAAAGGGGCTAGGATTGGGAATGTATTCTCTTTACCTTGTTCTCCTTCATATGTGAAGATTATACCGATTGATACAACATCAGTAACACCTTCCATTGGTGCTCTATAACAACAACATAGAAATCTAGATTATAGATTTATATAGAACACATTATATACACATCCACTCACTGAGATAACTTGGAGGGAATAAAAGGTACTTAGGTTTAGAAAATATCCATGTGACAACTGACAAATGTAGTCAAGGACCCAGGCCTCTTTGTCCTATACCATGTCAAACAATACTGACTACATAGATTATATGGAACATTTGCTGAATGACTTCCAAAGTCTCATTTCTTAATTGCTGCATATGGGAATTCTTGGTGTTTGTAACTTTTTTGTTATACCAATAATGAGGATCAAATTTATATCTACTGAGGCAGCCCAGTCTACTCTGCTCCTCTGCAAATGACATTTTTTGTTCCTAAGACCAAGCAGAACAAGTCTACAGACCTCCATTTACGCTGTATGAGTCTTGTATGTGCTTATTTATTTGCGTATTGTGTTTGCCTTACAAACTCCTTGAGTTCAGGAACGCTTTTTACCTTTCTTAGCATTTAATAAAATACCTGGTGTGTAGTAACTGATTAATAAATGCTTACTGACAGACATACAATAGCCTTTCAAATACTTGCTTGCTTTCTTCCAGTATAAACATTCCTGGTTCCTTTAACAAATCCTCAAATAGTATGACTTCCATCCCGAATGTGGTAAAGTAAAAGGGTCTAGATTTCGCATCAGAGGACATGCATTGTCAATGACTGTCCAAGTGGCCTTGGATCAGTCATTTAGTTTCTCTAGACCTCAGTTTCTTCATTAGCTGGTTGGAAAAAAAAAGAGGAAGTTGGACCAGATCACTTCTATGGCCCCTTTCAGCTTAAAATCTGTGATCATATAGTATCTTCAAAAGTTGTCCTCTTCTGGACAGTCTCTATCTTGTCATTGTATTTCTTAAAATGTGGTCCCTATACTAAACACAAAATTCTATATATGGTTTGGATAGGGAAGAATACAGTGAGAATATTTCTTCCCTCATTCTTGATGCTATGCACCTCTTGGGGAAGCCAGGTAGAACAAGGAATAGACTGCTGACCCTGGAGTCAAGAGGAACTAAATTCAAATCCAATCTGAGACATTTACTAGCTGTGTGACTCTGGGCAAGTCACTGTTTGTCTCAGTTTTCCTATCTATAAAAAATGAGCTGGAGAAGGAAATGATAAACCACCCGAGCGTCTTTGCCAAAGAAACCCCAGTGGGGTCAGATTTGTTCAGACATGACTAAACAACAACAACAAATGTTCCTCTTAATGCTCCCTAAGATCACATTAACTTTTTTGGGAGGTGTTATATTTAATTGTTGACTCATCCTGTACTTTCCATCCATTGAAGTCTTAGATCTTTTTCAAAGGACAACCCATACCACTCCTGTCTTGTGCTGATGAAGTTGATTGTTAAAGATGACTTAGTTGAAAGCCTAAAGACATAGTAAATATTGTTTGACATGGTATAGGACGAAGAGGCCTGCGCCCTTGGCCATATTTGTCAGTTGTCATATAGATATTTTCTAAGCCTAAGTAGCTTTTATTCCCTCCAAATTATCTCGGTGAGTGGATGTGTATATATGTGTATACACACACACACACATATATACATATATATGTGTGTGTGTGTGTATACATACATACACATTTTCTATAGGGATCAAGAATGGATTTGTGGTTTCATTGATAAAGGAAATTCCCAGGTGAGGAAACTCCTACCAAAGCCAGCTGATGCTTTCTGTTTCAATCTATGCTCAGTTCATCAGTTCTCTCTCTGGAAGTGGAGAGCATTTTTCATCTTGAGTCCTTTGTTGCTTCCCCCTCTGCCACACCTCTCGGCTCTATCCCCACTCTATCCCTCTATCTTCTATTTTGTGTTAGTTTGCTTGAGAGGTGAGCAATAGAGCTCATAGTACAGAGAACGTGCTACTCTCACCACAGACTTGACAACCTGTATCTACCTATATGTTTACGTATATTTCACATATATATTTCATATATATCCATATATATTCATGGTCACCAGAAACAGTAACAGGAATTGCACTCCAACAGTATGCTAACGCTGCACCTGAAATCTAGCAGTGGGATACCATTTATAAAAATATAAATCTGCATGTTTTGCACACATATATATTATATATTTTATTATATATCATATTATTACATGTGATATAATATATCTATCTCAATAATTCAGAGATCTATAATTTCAGTGGTGAAGGTATACAAAGCACAACTTAGGAGATGATCTTTAAGATTTGTTTTGGCTGAAAAATCTACTACATTCCCCAAGTCTACCAATGACATTGATAGTCCTCTGGCCAAAAGCATTACCTTTTTATATGTTCATGAATGTATATGACATAGCACACATATGTAATATATACCCATGTGTATAGACACATATGTATATATAAGTTTGTATGTATATATAAAACTTACATTTAAAAACTCCAGCTTAAAAAAAGTACACAGCATAGTTGTAATGTGTATCATGTTGCCCACTGCTACCTCAGATGCCAAAGGATGTGCTGAAGGGATTTTTTTGTACTTTTGTACAGTTGCATATCTCCCCACTACACATCAAAACACAGATAAATGCTAAATATTCTGAAAAAGAAATACATTTTGAGACAGTATGTCTCAATCTAAGGAAACAATTGTTCTGCCTCAAGTGAACAAGCTTTGAAGATGTGAGAAAAAAAAAGAAGGGAAAATTCCATACACAAAGCTGACATCACAATGTCAAAGCCAACAATGCACCAATTACATGCCAAAATGCACTAAGAGAAAACACTACAAAAACCATGGAAAACACACCATGAAGGGAAACACAATGAAAACTGTGAAAAACATAACACACTAAAACATGCCAAAGGAAAGTACATAGTAAAAACAATCTCAGAAATCACAACATGCTAAAACATGTCTAAACACACTAAGGGAAAACTAGTTAAAACAAAACCTGCTAAAATGCGCATAGATACTGTAAGGGAAACCCATGCCAAAACCAAAACATAATAAAATCACATCAAAACATGCTAAGGGAAAGCATGTGCCAAAATTGTGACAAACACAATATGCTAAAACATACCTAAATATACTAAAGGGAAACATGCTATAGAATATATGGGAAACAACATGCTAAAACATTCCTAAACATGTTAAGGAAAAACAACACAAAAATGCAAACTTCTATGACACATATCATATGTATGTAGAAAATAAACATAATTTGAGGTGGGTACAAAATACAGTAATCTCACTAACTTGCTAGGAGGCCAGAGGAAGGCTCAGTAAAACTGGCTTGTTTTTATTTTCTTTTTTTGAGCCCTATGTTTCAACCCCATATACTGAACTACTGATATCTGAAAACTTTCTCAAGTTTGTGTTGACAGAGAGACAGGGCCACTGACAACTAGGGAAAATCAAGAAAGATTTTTATATAGGTTGCACTTGAGCTTATCCTTTAAGGAATTTAGTGGTTTCCATGAAGAATTAATTTAAAAATTCACAAATCTAATTAAAAAAGGAGTTCTTGAAACAAAAGTTTCTTTGTCCTAAACCAAGAATGGGGAGTCTTGGGTGGGCAAAGTGTAAATGTTTAGTTATCCCGTCTTCCAGGTGCTTCTTCTGTGGATGTAGACCAATAGGTTGATCCAGGTGGTCTCATGTGGTATTTAGAAGCCCATTCTTAGAGTAGATGAAAAAAAGGGCAGAAAATATTTTTGTGTAAAGGATTGATGTTAATTACTAGATGATATAAGATACTGCGGCTATTAAAGATGATCACCAATAGCTAAAGAGTAATAAAAGAATCTTGTTTTAAACTATATATGTATAGATACATACACATATATACATACATATACACATATATACATATATACACAAACACATTATATATGTACAGAGAGAGAGAGAGGAGAGAGAGACAGAAATAGAGACAGAGACAGAGACCTCCTGGCTCAAGGGCTACACACATATATAGCTTTCAAATAATAATAAGATTTGGACAAAAAAAATCTGTGGTATATGATATAAAGATTCAAATCCCTTTGTGAATAATGTAAGATGATGCCTCACTTGTGTTGGAACAGTTTAATATTTTAAGTAGGCAAAGATCTTTCATTTATCAAAAACTAGAAAATTGAATGTATAGGAATACAGTTTCAAAGTGATGGATGCTGATGGTAAAACCTTCACAGATACAAACATGATGTGTACTTCAGTTCATTTGTGACTTTTTTTTCCTTTAAGGGTAAACTTCAGCAACAACAAAGAAATAAACCATATGAACATTTGGAGATCGAGGTATGATATTTTTAAAGGACCATTGATGTGATAGGAAAAGTTTAGGGAGTTGTGAATTTGTAAGGGAAACAGGAATCTCTGAGAGTCAGGAGGCTCTCATTTAATGTCTGAGAACTAGGAAGAAGAAGTGAAGGGGAGAAAAACCTGACCTAGGAGGAGAACTGAAGAGAGGACTTCAAAGCTGCTCATGTTCTAGCAGTTAGAAGCAGACAACTCACAGTAGGTTTCAGCTGAGTCGTTCTTGGTTGCTGGGAGAGAGAATTGATTTCTTTGGCCAAGAGCTTCAGTGACAAGTGTTACCCTCTGATGCCACCTCCTCCCTTCTCCTTCGAAAGACGAAGAAACTGATGCCCACAAAGGTGGGCCACACAGAGAATGAATGGCCAGTTTGGGAAAATCTTTCTAACAATTAGAGGTAGGCTGAAGGGAAACTTGGGAGAGTAGTAGGTTCCTCTTTCCTGGAGAATTTTTAGTCAGAGCATAGATGATCATTTGTCAACTATATGATGCTGATAAAATTATCAATCACAGGTTGGATGTTGAGGTCATCTAACACTGTGATTGTGAGATTTTGTGACCAAAGACTTCTTGCAGAAGATGAACATTAGCTGTCTTGAATCATTGCCTTGATTAGAATAGCTAAGTCTTTCCCTTTCCCAGTTGATCATTGTACAATGTTGTTGTTACTGTGTGCAATGTTCTCCTGGTTCTGCACACTAGACTTTATATCAGTTCATATATATCTTTCTTCACAGGTTTTTCTGAAACTATCAAAATCAAGACTTTGATTCCAAGTCCAGCATTCTATGCACTGTGCCACAGCGGAACACTGCCCTCAAGGAGATTATATTCTAATGGATTAAGATGTTGCCCATCCCCAGTACTTTATAGAAGAGGAGACTAAGGCCCAGAGAGATTAAGAAATGTGACCAAAGTGACATGGCTAACAGAGGTGGAATTAAAGCCAAAGTTTTCTTGCTTAAAAATCCAATACTCTGGATATGTGCTGTATTCACCCAGAAGAACATAAATTCCTTTTTTAAAATATTCATTCATTTTAAACTTTTTTTAAAAAAAATTTTGAGTCCCAAATTCTCTCCATCCTTTCTGCCTCTCCTTCACCTATTGAGTAGACAAGCCATATGATACCCATTACACAGGATCATAAATTCCTTGGAGGAAGGGACTGTTTTGTTTTGATCTTTTATCCCCAGATTCCAGCACTACGCCTGGCAGAAAGTAAGTACTTAGTCAGGGTTTCAATTGACTTATTAAAGCAAGTAGAGGAGACAACTCTTCCTGGTGTGATTTGAGGGGCACCTAGGAGAACAAACACACTATAAACAAGGAAGGTGTTTACAGTCAAAGCTATGCTCAAAAAGATAAACAGAACATAGTTTTATAGGGAGTCTGTAATGATTTAATGTATTTTTGCAGCTGAATGTCTATAGTCTTAAAGTGAGACCTGTTGAATTTTTGTTCTTTCTCTAAATGTCTCTGATGTACAAGCAAGCTTGCCAATGTAAAACTTAAGCCTATACCCCTTTGGTCTTCCTGGGATCAATTATTTCCTGGGTAAAAGAGACTTTTTTTGATCCAATCTGGATTAGGTTATTCACCAAAGTGGAAAAATATATCTGTTGATCCCTAATCTCACCATCTAGACCAGTCGTCACAAGTGCCTGAATTATTTCATTCGCAATGCATTCTTTTCAGCCTTTAAGCCCCTTCAGTCATCAAAAATTCTTTATTAAAAAAACAACGCAAATAAATGCTCTAGAAAGGGAAAATGTCAGGAGCTTATAAACTAAAATTTGCATGGGGATGAATTTATGAGTTCTTTCTAATTTCCCCACCTACTATATAACAACCATCTGAGAGTAACAGCTTGCTAAAATGGGACACAAAGTAGGGGCCCTGAAAGGAGAGGGAGTTGTGTTCCCCGCCGCCAAGCCCAAATCTGTTCCTTTACCATTTGCTGGTTACCCATTAATGATTCAATGCTAAGTTGTAAAAGATGGCCAGTATCTGACATATCTTGCATGAGTTTCATCTCAAAAACATAAGATTACAGAATCAAATCTTCTATCATTGCCATAGATTATTTACTTAAATGAGAACAATTTCACTGGTTTGGTGCCTAGTGGAACATTGTTTTCAGTCTCTTTATGGAATATGGTTTAGGGCTAAATGCTCATTGACTTGTAACCATCTGAACTTTTCTATTGTTTTCTATCACCTTACTCGGATCCTTTAGGTTCTCTTTTGTACTATTTTTTTTAATCTCTTTATTCGTCTAATATCCATAACCCATAACTTTTCATTAGCTTAATTATGACTCCCTATTCTGCTTCTATAATAATAACTAGCATTTACAGAGCTCTTTAAGATTTCCAAAGTACTTTACAGATGTTAACTCAGTTGGCCCTCACAAACAACTCTGGGGAGGCAGGTACTATTTTTAAATGTTTTTTCTCCCAATTACATGAAAAACCATTTCTGACATTGTTTTTTTTAAAATTTCAAGTTCCAAAGTATCTCCATCCTTCCCTTCCTATTTTGCCCACTTCCTGAAAAGGCAAGTAATTTGATATAGATTGTACTTTTGCAGTTATACAAAACATAATTGCATATTAGCCATAGTATGAAAGAAAATACAGGTAAGAAAAATAAATGTAAAAGAAGTATGCTCCAATCTCCATTCAGGCTCTATCAGTTCTTTCTCTGGGAGTGGATAGCGTTTTTCTTGATAAGTCCTTCAAAACTGTCTTGAGTAGTTGTATTGCTGAGAATAGCTAAGTCATTCACAGTTGTTCATTGTACAATATTTCTATTATTGTGTACACTGTTCTCCTGGTTCTGCTTACTTCACTTTGCATCAGTTCATATAGGTCTTCTCCAGGTTTTTCTGAAAGCACCTTGCTCATCATTTCTTATTACACAATAGAATTCCATCACAATCACGTGACACAATGTGTTCAATCATTCACCAGTTGAGTATCCCCGCAATTTTCAATTCTTTGACACCACAAAAAAAAAGAACTGCTATAAATATTTTTGTTCACATAGGTCTTTTTTCATTTTCTAAAAATCTTTTTTGGGGCACAGACCTACTAATGGTAATGCTAGGTCAAATGGTATGCTCAGTTTGATAGCCCTTTAGTCATAGTTCCAAATTTCTTTCCACGATAGTTATATCAGTTCACAACTCCACCAACAGTGATTTAGCCTGCTTCCTAAGACCCACCTGACTTCGTTCTACAGAATGTCTATCTCTAAGTCAGTGACTAAATAATTTATCAGTGATGCTAAGATCTTTCTTATATAGTTCTTCTATATATTCTAGTCATTTCTTCTATTTCTATTAAGTCCCAGCCATTTTTATCTTTCACCATGTCCATTTTTGCATGAAACATTTTCTTGAAGAGATCTCTGTCCTCATCTTCTTCCATTTCTTTGCACTGCTCATTTAAGAAAACCTTATCTGTCCTTGCTGTTCTTTAGAACTCTGCATTCAGTTGGCTATATCTTTCCATTTCTCCTTTAGTTTCACTTTCCTTCTTTCCTCAGCTATTTGAAAAGCCTCATCAGACAGCCATTTTTATTTCCTGCTCTTCTTTTTCTTTGGAATGTTTTTTTTGTTGTTGCTGTACAAAATACTGTGAACCTCTGTCCATAGTTCCTCAAGTACCCTACTACCAGATCTAATTCCTTAAATTGATATAATCACCTCCATTTCATATTCTTAAGGGATGCTATTTAGATCATACATCTGTGATCTAACAGTTTTCCCTACTTCCTTCAACTTAAGTCCAAATTTTGCAATAAGAAGCTTATGATCTGAGCCAAAGTTAGCTTCAGGTCTTGCTTTAATTGACTATATAGAATTTCCCCACTTTAGGTAGCAAACTATGTAATCAACCTGATTTTGATATTGACCATCTGGTGACATCCATGTGTAGAGTTACTTTTTGGGCTGTGGAAAAAGAATGTTTTCCATAACCAGTGGTTTTCCTGACAAAATTTTATCAGTCTTTGCTCTGATCTATTTTGTACTCTAAGGCCAAACTTGGAGTACAAACCAATTATCTTTTGGTTTCCTATTTAGCATTCCAGTCCCCTAGGATGAATGTAGCATATATCCTTGGTGTTTTTTCTGAAAGATGTTGTAGGTCTTAAAAGAATTAAGCAACTTTTGTCTCTGGCATCAGTGGTTGGAGCATATATTTGTATTACTGTAATGTGGGATGGTTTGCATTGATTCAAACCAATTCATTTCATTTTTGAGATTATACCCCAGTGCTACTTTTCTCACTTTTTTATTGACTATGAGGGCTACTTTATTTCTTCTGAGGGATTTTTGTCCATTATAGTATACGTAATGATCACCTGAATTAAATTCACCTATTCCCATCCATGTAAGTTTCTGACACTCAAGATGTTGATGTTTCATCTTTCCATCTCCTATTTGATCATATCTAGCTTATCTTGGTCCATACATCTTATACTCCAGGTTCCCATGCAATATTGTCTTTAAAGCATAAGACTTTCCTTTTGTTACCAGACACATCAGCAGCTGAACTTCCTTTTGGCTTTGACCTAGCATCTTCGTTAGTTCTGCAGCTACTTATAGTTGCCCTCTGCTCTTTCCCAGTAGCATGTTGGATGCCTTTTGACCTGAGGAACTTATCTTCTGGCATTATGCCTTTTATCATTTTTAATAATGTACATGTGGTTTTCTTGGCAAAGGTACTGGAGTGGCTTGCCACTTCCTTTTCCAAAAGATCAACCTTTTGCCAGAATTCTCCATTATGTCCTGCTCATCTATGATCCTCCACAACATAACTCATAGTTTCATTGAGCTACACAAGCCCCTCCACCATGAAAAGGTAAAGATCCAGGATGGGTAGACAGATACTGTTTATCATTTTAAGGAAAACTCCATGTGTTCTTATGCTTTCTGGGTTATGTTTTCTATTTTTAATGGGAATGAGTGTTGTAATTTATCAAAAGCTTTTACTATTGAGATAACCATATTATTTTTATTGTTCTTTGTTGTTTATATGGTGATTGTGCTGATAATTTTCCTAATATTGAACTAATCCTCCAATATCTTTGTGATATAATGCTATATTCTCCTTGCTGGATTTATTTTAAAATTTTTGTTTTAATATTCATGAGGGAAATTGGCCTATAGTTTTCTTTTTCTGTTTTTGCTCTAACTGGTTTAGATTTCAGCACCATATTTGTGTCATAGAAGGAATTTGGTAGAACTCCCCCTTTGCCTATTTTTCCAAATAGTTTACATAGTATTGGAATGAATTGTTCTTTGAATGTTTGGTAGAATTCACCTGTGAATTCATCTAGTCCTGAAGGTTTTTTTCTTAGGGAGTTCATTGATAGCTTGTTCAATTTCTTTTTCTAAGATGGGGCTATTAATGTATTCTATTTCCTCTTCCATTAATCTGGGCAATTTATAATTTTGTAAACATTCATTCATTTCATTGGGGTTGTCAGATTTATTGGCATATGACTGGACAAAATGGTTCCTAATAATTGCTTTAATTTTATCTTCATTGGTAGTAAATTAATCTTTTCATTTTTGATACTGGTGATTTTGTTTTCTTCTTTTAATAAAATCAAATTGACCAAACAATTGATCTATTTTATTGACTTTTTCCCTTAAACCAGCTCCTAGTTTTGTTTATTAATTCAGTGGTTTTCTTACTTCCCAGTCCCCCTGCTTCCCAGTGAGTCACCAAAAGCACTCTTCTCTGCCCTGGAGCTGTGACCAGGGTCCTCACTCCCTTGAAGCCTTAAGGGCTAGGGCTCCTTTTTACCCTGGGACAGAAACCAAGAACTGCGTATGGGCAATGTAATGGGGTCCCACATCCAGTGCCACCAAAGCACCTTCTGTAATTTCACCTTCTGACCAGTTGTAAAACCCCTTTACAGACTGTGGACTGAAAACTCTAAAAGTCCCACCATCAGTCCAGTTGTCCTCAAGGCTGGCTGATGGTTTGTGAGGGCATGGCCTCTGCTGCACAGTCCCTGCAAACAAAGGCATTTCTGGGTCCTTGTGTCATCTATTTCTGGGTCATTAGGTCATTTATGACCCTGGATGAGGCTTGCTCAAGTGACTTGCTCAAGGTCACACAGCTAGTGAGTGTCAAGTGTCTGAGGTGAGATTTGAACTCAGGTGCAGTGGATAGAGCACCAGTGCAGAAGTCAGAAGAACCTTTTTCTTCCAAGAAAAATTAAGAGAAAGAAGTTTATTTACAGAAGCATTTTGAGGAGTTTTAAAATGACTTTCAGGGAAATTTCCACATATTGATTGAGGATATGGGCTGGATCTATGAATTCTTTGGTATTGGGAACTCCTAGGTGAGAAAACACCTTTTATCAATGTAGCTCAGGACTTTCTTTAAAAGAGTTAACTTTAGAGAAATGAGAGGTTAAATGGCTGTATTAGCAACCACACTAGCACACAGGGTGGGCTGCTAGTACAGGTTCTTTGATCTGCTTTTCTAAAGGAAAGACAGTTTCAAAGGGGTCAACAATCTTACTTTAATTAACCAATTATGACAGATAAGTAGAAAGAAGTGAGTATCCAAGAAAGAATTCAACAGACAGGGCTCCAACTGTCTGAACAGAGAAATTGATACATAATCACCAGACCAGGAGCACCAACATCTGGGTTCATAAAGGGGGGGGCAGGCTCCTTAACAATGGCTACCCAGAGTCTTGTCTGGCTAAATCACAAAGACACATTCTTCCCACGAAGGAGCCCAAAGTAAAATACCAACTTTCCAGGATACATAGTTTTCAACTAATGGGCTCAAAGCCTGAAGGCATCACAACCCATGTAATTCAGTTCCTAATTGGCTCAGTGTCAACAGATGTGAAAGCTTTGCTGTAAGCAAGCCTCCCCAGAAGCAAGTTTCCCCTTAGGCAAGTTCCTTCCTCAAGGCAATATAAATCTTCCTGAATCATCTATGTGACTCAGGATGTATCACAGCTGTGAACTGAGCCAAAGTTAAAAGCAGCAAGACATTTGTGATGGAAATGCCTGGGAACATGGCTCCTCTTCTAAGGGAAAAAATGAACACATAGTCACATAGGGACAGGAAATATCTTATATTCCATTAACCCTGTAATGACTTGCCCAGGTCACACAATATGTATCTGAGGCAGGCTTCAAATCTAGGTCTTCCTGGTTCCACGGCTGACTCAGTGTGCACTATATTACTTTACCTCAATATATTTGTTAAAATTCATTAAATACCTAGCAAAATTATCTATCCAATATGCAGAAGCTGGGAGGGGAAGGTTCAGCCTTTGACACAGTTTATTATCCATTTCTGAAAAGATCTGAGATAAAGAGAGGATTAGATTTTAGATGATTTACATAAGAAGTCAAGCAGTGTTTGTAATATTTCTGATGAAGTAATGTGTGATAGAGTTTGTTAAAGAAAAGAGAGACCTTAACAACACAAATAGTCAACAGAAAGAAGAAAAGTTAATAATGCCAAGGGCAAAAAAATGTTAAGAGAGTAAAAAATGCAAAGGAAAGTCAAGGTGTAGAAAAGGACAGCGAGGTGGCTCAGTGGATAAGGCTGGGCCTGGAGTCAGGAAGGCTCATCTTTCTGAGTTCTGCTCTGTTTGACTCTGCTAAGTCACTTAACCTTTTTGCCTCAGTTTCTTCATTTGTAAAATGAGCTGGAGAAGGAAATGGCAAACCACTCTGGTATCTTTGCCAAGAAAACCCCAAATGGGGTCATGAAGAGTCAAAAACAACTGACCAACAGCAACAACTCTTGGTAGATATAACCCACGTAAACAGAAGCCCTTTGGAGGAAGGATCCTCAATCATTCTTAGGAGAACAAAGGACTCTTGGAGACAAAAACTTTAAGAACCACTTTTCTAAAGAGAATAGATATCTACATGTTTGTAAGCAGTGAGAAGGGAGCCAGTATAAAAGTATAAAGCAAAGGAATAATGGATGGATCTAGATCCTATGGAAGAAATAAGGGGATATTGGGGATTGAGAGGGTAAGTAAAAGAGTCAGGTTATCCTTAAAAAGAAGCGGGAATCAGAACTTCCTGAAACCAAGGGAAGGATGAAAGAAGACCAAACAATGCCCTAGTGCCTGGATGAGGAGCCTGCAGCCTCAAGGCCACAGGTGGCCTTCTAGGTCCTGGGGTGTGGCCTTTTGATTGCAGCCCAAGTTTTACAGAAAAATCCTTTTACTAAGGGGATTTGTTCTGTGAAGTTTGGACTCAGTCAGAGGGCTGCCTTGAGGGCCACATATGTCCTCAAGGTCACAAGTTCCCCATGCCTGCTATTGCTATGAGGTGGAAAGGAATCCACGTGAAAGGGGGTCTTCAGTAAAGAAGAAATGATTTGGACAGCTGTTATGTAGTGAATGTGCTAGCTAAGATACAGAGGAATGACACAAAACCTGTACTGGGAGACACAGCTCACCCCCTGGCTCTTCCAGGCACCACAAAGGTTGTTTTGTTGTTTTTTTAAGATGAATTGTTTCCATCCTCAAGAGTTTATTTTCTACTTGGGGAGGGGAGACTAACACATGTGAAACAGCAACTGGAATGACAGAATGACTGTTGTAAATAGGAACTTCTATATTCCACATTATATTGTGTGCGTGTTTGAGATCTCCCCTCTACTGTAATTACTACCACCTCCTAGTTTTGGCGTTACACTGGAAAAGGAGAGCTCAGAAAAATAACTGATTTGCAAGACTCTCATGATCAGCTCGGTGAGACCGAGCAGGAGTCAGGAAGACCTGAGTTCAAATTCAGCCTCAGACATTTGCTAGCTTTGTGACCTTTGGCAAATCACTTAATTTCTGCCTCAGTTTCTTTAGCTGAAAAATGGGGATAATAATAATGCCCACCCCCCTACAGTTGTGAAGATAAAAGAATAATATTTGTAAAGTACTTTGTAAGCCTTAAAGTGATATGTAAGTGCTATTTGTCATTCTTATTGTTACTGCTGTTGCTATTTTTACATGTATGTATAGTCAGTCATAGTACCGACGAAATCAAACATCATTCTTCTGATTAAGTCTTGGTCTCTTCCAACTATATCAGGCAGTCTCTCTTGGGATGCCTTATAGACACTTTTTTTTAATCAAATAAACTCATTTCATTAAATAAAAATTCACAAATCCTGGAACATCTGCTAATTAGAAGTTACAATGTTGCCAGAAACATTTTGCAAGCATTGTTCTTTCTTTTGGTAATAATTATATATTAATAATATATTAAAAATAATAAACACTTCAAAGACTGAGAAAAGATCTCATGCCTTATATTTTGCACAAGCATTGGCCTTGAAGAGATATAAAATAGCATAAAGATTTTTGTAGCTATCCCACGCTATGGGAGTAAGTCTAAAAGAGGGAAACTAGATATGAAAACAATTTGAACCTATTAGGTACACTGCAACTGAACTGTTCATACCTTAGTGTATATTGAAAATGGGCAGTAAGAACCAAGGTGATAAAAATAATTTTAAAAAGGCGACAGAGATACCAAAAGGAAGTAATGCTAGGAAGAATTTGAAGACTTTAAAAAGCAACATAATTTTAAAAAATGTATTTTAAGAAATAGTTGACCTCTTACATATCATATACAGTCAGTGAATAAACACTTATTAAGCACCTCAAGCATGCCAGATACTGTGCAAAGATCTGGGGATACAAATACAAAAAAACAAAGACAGTCCCTGCTCTCTTAGTTGGGAACTGGGGGATTGAGGGTGGAAAGGAAAGGTGTCTGACTGGAGGGTAGGATGAAGAAGTCCAAAGGAGTGTAGCTTGATAGGAAATGAAAAGATGGCTGGCCTGGGGGGTCCTCCTTGAAAGGAATTTTGGAGAGGAGCTCTTCACTCTACCCTCTATTCAGAGAGGTCCTGGGGCAGAGGACACTGATGAGGTAGGAATACCAAGACTGATGTGATCTTTCAGGATGATGAGGTTCCTAGGGTATAATGGAGAGAACATCATTTGCAAATTGACTGATAGGAACTGCCCAAGTATAGAATAAAATAGTAAGTCCTCAACCAATTAAATTATTTTAAAAAAATCTCATGATTCTAAAGCAATATGGGTTTTAAATTAATTTTATTTTAATCTCACTATTAAATTAGTAAATGTTTTAATTTAAATTATGTTGCTCTTTTCCATATTTGGAACTCAGTGAGGTTATTTAATTAGATTCCCCTATTTAATATGTGCATGTGTCAGTTTGTAAGTGGCCTATTTTCTGCCTTGTGAACTAAGACGAAGAAATTATAAACACAAAATTATGAAGATTAATTGAAAAAAATATTTAAAAATCTTGAAAAAAGCTTTCACCTGTGTCAGAAAAGTCTAAGTGAAATAGTGTGCCTTAGGGATTAATATAAGTATAATAATCCTGTAATAAGAAACATAAGAGCATTTTGGCAGTAGAATTTAAATTTTCAGAGTATTTCACTGCCTTTATAGTTTCATAAAATTATGTTAAAACCAACATGGTCTTGGGAACATTCAGGCAAAGCTCTCCTAGAAGCTCCTGCAGACCTGTTCCCATGGATGCCCACCTCTGCTCATTTGAGGTTAAAAAACAAAAATTGATATCTTTCCTTTCAAGGAGTTTGCAGACTTGTAAAGGTATCCTATGTATGTGTGTGTAAATACATGTACAAATGTGTGTATAAACACATAAGATAGGGTATAATGCAGAGAGAAGAAGTCCAAAGTTTTAGAAAAATTCAGAAGGGGAGAAAACATTTTCAACTGGAGAAATCAAGGGAGGCTTCATGAAGGAATAACACCTGAGTTGGGCTTTGAAGAAAAAGAAATTTTAACAAGCTGGGGTGAGAAAAGAGTATTTTTTTCTAGGCTCTATTCAAATATATAGGAATGGACAAATAAGATAAAGGAACAGCTATTACCCCAGTTTGACCAGAATATACATTTCAAGAAGAGGAAGGGGTTAAAATAAATCTAGAAAGGAAGACTGGAGCCAGTTTGGGTAGGGTCTTAAATGCCAGCCTAAAGAGTTATTGAGCAAGAATGTGAAATACTCAGACCGACTATGCATTAGGAAGAATTATTTTTGCCAACTGTGTGAAGGAGAAGATTTAAGCTGTCTGGATGGAGACCGGTTTTGAATGGATGAAAAGTAATTGAGGCTTGAACTAAGGTATGAGTAGGCAGGCAGGAATGGAAGCCAGAAATACTGAAGAAGTAGAATTGCTAAGTAATTAGTTGTGGGCAGGTAAAGAGAAGTGAGAACTCGAAGATGATTCTGGGATGTTAGAGAAGGGTGATCAGAAGGATGGTAGTGTTATCAACAGTAGAAAAGGAAACTTGGAAGGAGAAGAATGGTTACGGGGGAGTTGAAGAGTTTAGTTTTGATTTTTAAGTTAGTTGCTAGCCAGGCATTCAGATAATGTCCAGCAGGCAACTGGAGACTGGAGTTCAGGAAAGACATGGTACCTTAAAGTGAAGTTTTGGAAGCCACCTACATTGAGGTAATGATCAAAAGCATGGGAGTCACCTACCCAGCAAAACTGAGTATAATACTTCAGGAGAAAAAATGGTCTTTCAATGAAATAGAGGATTTTCAAATTTTCTTGATGAAAAGACCAGAGCTGAAAAGAAAATTTGACTTTCTAACACAAGAATGAAGAGAACCATGAAAAGGTGAACAGCAAAGAGAAGTCATAAGGGACTTACTAAAGTTGAACTGTTTACATTCCTACATGGAAAGACAATATTTGTAACTCTTGAAACATTTCAGTATCTGGGTACTGGGTGGGAGTACACACACACACACATGCACACACGCACACATACATAGAGACAGAGTGCACAGAGTGAATTGAAGAGGATGGGATCATATCTTAAAAAAAAAAGAAAAATGAAATCAAGCAGTGAGAGAGAAATATTGGGAGGAGAAAGGGAGAAGTTGAATGGGGCAAATTATCTCTCATAAAAGAGGTAAGCAAAAGACTTATTAGTGGAGGGATAAAGAGGGGAGGCAAGAGAAAAACATGAGGTCTACTCTCATCACATTCCACTAAAGGAAAGAATAAAATGCACACTCATTTTGATAGGAAAATCTATCTCATAATACAGGAGAGTGGGGGACAGGGGCACAAGCAGGGTGGGGGGTAGGATGGAGGGGAGGGCATAGGGAGGAGAATGCAATCCGAGGTCGACACTCATGGGGAGGGAAAGGATCATAAGAGAATAGAAGTAATGGGGGTCAGGATAGGATGGAGGGAAATATAATTAGTCCTATACAACACAACTAGTATGGAAATCTTTTGCAAAACTACACAGATTTGGCCTATATTGAATTGCTTGCCTTCCAAAGGGAAGGGGTGGGGAGGGAGGGAGCTAAAGAAGTTGGAACTCAAAGCGTTAGGATCAAATGTAATGTTCTTACCACTGGGAAATAAGAAGTACAGGTTAAGGGGTCAAGAAAGCTATCTGGCCCTACAGGACAAAAGAGAAGACGGAGACAAGGGCAGAGAGGGAGGATAGAAGAGAGAGCAGATTGGTCACAGGGGCCATTAAAATGCTTGGGTTTGGGGGGGGGAGGGGATAAAAGGGGAGAAAATTTGTAACCCAAAATGTTGTGAAAATAAATGTTAAAAGTTAAATTAAAAAAAAAAAAAGCATGGGAGCAGATGAGATGACCAAAAAGAAGTCTATTCTAAGCAAGAAATCTACAGTAGTCTTGGGAAATTCTAATCCTCAATGGACAAGAACAGAACGATGACCCAGAAAAGGAGCCAAAGAAGTAACTGCCAAACAAGCTGGAGGAAACCAAGGGAGGTGGGGGCAAGTCATCAGAGTGGAATGCTGCCAAAAGTTCATGATGTATAAAAACCAAGGAAAGGCAATTATTTGATTTAACCAGTCAGAAGACATGGCTTACCTTTGTTGGAGTAGTTTCAGTAGAGAGTAGAGGTGGAAAGCCAGATTGTAGGAAGGTGAAAAATGAATACATAAGGAATTGAACAGTAAGGAACTGAAGGCACCAAGTGTAGATCATTCCTTTGAGAAGTTTAATGGTGAAGAAGAGGAGAGACATAACACAATAACTTTAGGCAAGAGAATAGATTTTTTTGTTATTCTTTTCCTCCTTTCATGTTTCCTTTCTTTTCATTTTTTTTTTTGGGTGGGGGGAGGGTGGGGAAAGCAAGATCTGTAAATGTGGAGGAAGCTATTTGAAAGAAGAGGTTGAAGATGACCTGGGTCTAGGGAGAGGGAATGATTGAGGAAGTAAATTCCAGGAGGAAATTACATAAAGGATACACAAGTGAGTGGGTTAATAACCTTGGCACAGAAAAGGGCCAGTAAATCCCCTGAGATTAGAATAGGGGTGGGGAACCTATGGCCTTGAAGTCATATGTGGCCTTCTAGGTTCCTGGGTACAGACTTTTGACTGAGTTCAAATTTAATAGAACAAATCCTTTTATTAAGGGGCTCTATTCTGTGAAGTTTGGATTCAGTTAAAGGATCACAGTTGAGGACTTAACAGGGCCACATGTGGCCTCAGAGCCAAAGGTTTCCCACCCTTGAGATTAGAACAAAGGTTGAAAGGCTGGACAAAAAAATAAAGAGATTTTGAGATTGAGGATGAAAGAAAAAAAAAAGAGCTCAAGAGAGAGATTACCTCAACCTGCTCATTAAAAGAAGAGTTTAGATGACAAGACCATGTGTTTATGGGATTGCGTAGGTGAGAGCTTGAGAATATTTCTAATAGTCGCTGTGAAAAATGTGATAAAACAATTCAAAATGAAGAAGATGATGACTTTGAAGCCATGGGGGGCTGATTGAGGTTAATAGAACTATGTGGTAAACTTAATTGATTTTTTTGTGACTTCTGGTAGCATTTGGTGGTTCCAAAGTAAGGAGTTAAGAAGGTGAATGAAGACAGTAGATTGTAAAGGATCTCCCCTCCTTCCCTGCTTCTCCCTTATCTGTAATTCCCTACCAGAAAGTACAAAGATATATAGATAATCCATCTACATATATGTAGATAATCATCTACATATTAAACATAATCATTATATATATTAAACCACAGACTAAGTAATAAACTTGTATTTAATTGAGAGTTGATTTCTATCTTCCATGATAATTTTGCCTATTTTTTATCAGACTTTAAATTTCATTTTATTGCAAGCTTGCTTCTTGATGACTTGGCCTGTACTTTGGAAGCAAGAAGTTACTGGGGGAGAGGGAAGAAAATATGCACATTTGTAAATGGTGGCAAAGTTTTCCTATGAGATTTCCCTGAAAAAATTAATTTCTTTTCAAGATCAACAAGTGTGAGCTCTTGGATGACTTCTTAATAAACCGTATAGCCTGAGTATTCATTGGTCCTATTAACAGGACACTAAGACTGATTGAGCCATGGCTAATCACATACCTGAGTTATGCCCCTAGATTTAGCCTTTAACTAAGCCTTTAACTAACAGGAAGACAACAGAAAGAAAGAGTTGAAGCAGCCAAGAAGTTGTCTAGACACGTACAGATTGTAGTTCCCAGACAGAGCTATGGAACTGTGGAACCAGCCCAGAGCAACAGTTAGAAGCTAACTCTCCATTTTCCATCAGTAACTCTATGTGGTTCTGACTCCAGGGAACATCAAGCCTCACCCAGGACAAGCTGATGACCTGAAATCTCATCACTATGAGATTTGATCCAGTTTTTTATACTCAACACTTTTTCATTTTTCTCAATTGTATCCATGCTTTGACTGAGGTGCTGGATTGAGGGAAGCAATAAATTCCTCCCAAAGTCTTTCTTTATAGAGGGCTTTGAACTTTCAGAACTTTCTAGGCAATCTTTCATTTTCTATTATCATCTCAGCTTGGTTTTGATTCCATGGAAAATCATGTCCCAAGGGCAGATAGCTACTGGTCCCTCCTTCCAGCTTTTCAGCTTCTTTTTTTGTTATCTACCCTTATCCTCCCACCTCCATTGCCTCCAATAGATTATAAGCACCTTGGGGGAAGGCATCATCTTTATTTTTATTATTTGTGTCCCCAGTACTTAGCACAGAGCTTGGCATATAGCCGGTAATGAATAAATGTTTGTTGAATTGAAAGTAATTCAATTAAAGCAGCAGATTAGCAAGGAGGAATTTCTGAGCCTAGTTAAAGCCATAGCGTCACGAAACCCATACAGTGGACCATGAATGGCAGAGTAATTGGAGAGAGATTCTTGAATCCAGAACAGGAGTTAAGTTCTAAACAATATCTAGTTTGGGGATTTAATGGAGAAATTCATGAACCAAAGAAGAAATAGAATCAAGGAGTAACAAAGATCAGAGACCCAACACTGAGGGCTAAACCCAGACCTTGTTCTTACTAGCACTGTGTTCTTTGGACTCTGCAGAGATGGGGACAGGGACAGACTCGCTGATGATCCTCAAGTTTTTCCCCTTTAAATATTGTTTCCAGAGTAGTACTATGGGAAGAGGGGGGAATAGAGGGTTCACTGTAGTGGGAGGTGACAGTCTCTTGGACGATCCCAAATGCTTTACTCTTAGCAAATAACTTGAACCTTAAGTTTTATTATAAATTTAGAACATAGAGGATCATATAGATTGCTGGGGAAGGTCTGACTCATCATGACAATGAGTTGTTTTATTCTTTGGTAAATCTACTGCAGGCAGTCTCAACTCTAGGGTAATTCTATAAGTATTAAGAATTATAGATCATATACCTTGAGATACAGAGAAACTCATCTGAGAGGCAGAAAGAGTTATTATGACTATTCATGAGCTCAGTTGATTGGACGTATTTTTTTTTAGTGTTTGCATGGGAGCCTAATATCCATTATTCTTTTTCTAGACATCTAGACAAAAATCAAATTCTATTTAAGAAGAGGGGAAATTGAATGATTAGTGAGAAGCCCCCAGGATTGAATCCAGTCCATGTCTAATCCATGTCAACCCAATTGCATTTCTGGGCTTAGAGATTATACATACATACATTCATATGCACACAAATGTGTATATATGTATATATGCATAAGATCCATATGCATACATGTATACATGTATTGTGTAAGTATAAATTCCTTATTGAAACCTAAAATTGTTTAAAATGGTGTTTAATATAGTACAGATGGAGAAAAATGTGGGTGCTTTTATTTTCTTTATTTTAAAGTCTTATGAAGTAGGAATCTACCACAAAGGGGTTAAAACAACTTCTGTTTTAGTTAAGAAAAATGTTGTAGTTGAAAATATTACTTGTTAATATTTAGCCAACAGAATATAACATCTAAGAGATTCAAAGTTGTGTCTTAGTTCCATGCTTGATGAGCTTAATGATTAAGAAAATGATCAGAATCATAAAAAGAGGAATTTACCTTGCATCTTTCTTCCAAAGACATCAACCTTTTTGGTTCTTATAGCTCTGCCATATGGGGAAAGGTATTAAGCAAAGGTAAGAATAAAAACTAAGTCTCCTACTACTTAGCATGGTAATCTAACCACAAGATCGTTGTCCCCAGAAATTTTGATATCAAGAAAAATTAAGTGTAATGCTATGAGCTGGGGATAGACTATACTCTTCCAAAATAATGATTTTTGAGATCCCAAGGAGGAATTGTGGCCATGAGGAGAAGAGAAGGGCAGATGTACTTAAATCTTTCAAGTTCATGATGGAATGTGAGTATGGACAGGCCTCTGGAAATAGTTTGGGGTTTGTGGAAGTTAGGTTTAATGTTTTTGGAACAATAGAGAGTGGAGACTGGAACCCAAAAATGAAGGTAGTGAGAGGATCTGAAACTTAGGGATCATTTGTTATTCTAAAGAGAATCCAGACATGAAAACAGAGAGACTTAAAGTTAGAAAGTAATAGATTATGGACATGCATAACAATTGGAATTCCAACAGAAGGCCACTGGGCGTATAGAAGTAAAGACATATAAGTCAGGGACAAAAAGACAAAAGGGTCATTCAAATATGAAACAGACTGACCCAAAATACACACAAATAAAAACAGATTCCCCAAAATAAAGGATACTAACACACCACACACATACACACTTCTCTCACTATACAATTTATATATACTCAGACACCAAAATCAATACCTGGCACTACAGAAACTAACAGGTTTTTATGGTTACTCATATTGGTAACTTTAGTCTTATGCTTGTCAACATTAAAAAAAAATTCCAATGACTTAAATGGATGAAGATGATCATAGGTTATGGCTATAAACATGGGAATAGGGAAAGATAGCTAGCCATGGATTTCAGAATCAAAATTAAAAATCATCTCAGTGGTATAGCATGCTGAGACAAAACCAATGAGGTGAAATTGAACATGAAAGACAAAAAGTAAAGTTCTACATTTAGGTTGGACAGCAAGGTAGTATGCAGTGGATAGAGCATCAAGCCCAGAGTCAGGAAGACCCAAGTTTAAATCTGGCCTCAGATACTAGCAATATGACCCTGGGCAAGTCATTTAACCCTGTTTGCCTCAATTTCCTCATTTGTAAAGTGAGCTGGAGAAGAAAATGGCAACCTACTCTAGTATCTTTGCCAAAAAAACCCCAAATGAAGTCTTGAAGAGTCAAACATAATTGAAACAACTGAACAACAACATTACAACATGGGTTTTAAAAAAATCATGAGTGAGATCTGATTTAACAGAAGTTTAATTAAAAACACTTAGGGCTTTTTTTTCTTTTTTCTTTTGCTGACCATGAGTGCTTAATATATGTCATCAATGTAACATAGCTACATTCAAAAGTTCACAGAATGTCTCCCAGCACAACATGTTGATATCTCATTATTTCATCATTTCGAGGAGTGATTTGGGTTTTGTCAGTGACTGGAAAAGCTTTGAGAGATTCTGTGTCTATTATTTGAGAATCAGTCAAGCTAAGTTAGAAGAGAATTCTCACCAAAGATTTGCCTACCAGGTAATGAATTTTTTTAATCTACAGCAATTCATTAAATTGTTTGCTAAGGTGAAGAGATATAATTTGTCAGCACACCAATGAAATATGATTTCACCATATTTCATTGAATATAAGTAAATATTTAGGACAGGGGTGGGGAACCTTCTGCCTTGAGGCCACATGTGGCCTTCTAGGTCCTCAGGTATAGCCTTTTGAATGAGTCCAAGTTTTACACAACAAATCCTTTTATTAAAGGGATTTATTCTGTGAAGTTTGGATTCAGTCATATTTTTAAAATTCTGGGAATAACATTTTTATTACCTTTATTTTAATGTTTGCAGAAAAAGTTTTGGAAACCCTGGAAATCCTGCAAAAATCTATTTTTCAAAACCCTTTGACTCAAGTTAATTTCAGAAAATATTTTATTGAGTTCCTGCTGTTTATTTTTGTATAGGTTCTAGGAGAAAAATAAAGTTAATAAGCCACAGCATTTGCTCTCATGGAACTCATAGTCTATCAACTGATAAGACACAAAGTGCCAGGCTCTGATATTCAAGAAATTTTAGAAAATAACACTAATGCATGAGACTTAAGAGCTATTTGCTAATGGACAGATAAATGAAGAACATGAACAAATAGTTCTCAAAAGAATTGCTAACTCTTAACAGCAATATAAACATGACTGCAAATGATTAATGATAGAGAAATGTTCATCAAAATGATTTAGGCTTTCCATGACACCAGGCAAAATATCAAAAGTTTATCAAATATCAAAAAATTATCAAACAATCAAAATTATCAAAATGGCACAGACAAAAACTGGAATCCTCGGTGTTGGAAGGAATGTGACACTAATAGACTATTGGTAGAACTGTGAATTGGTTCAATCATTCTGGAAAGCAATTTGAAATTATGTTTTAAAAAAGTGACTAAAAATGTCCATGCCCTCTTACCTAAAGATCACTCTGCTAGATATTTATTTGCCCCTCACCCTCTGAAGGCAGTCAAAGAAAGAAAGCTTACAGATAAAGCAATGTATTCATAGCAACCAGTTTTGTAGCAGCAAAGAACTGGAAACAAAAAGTATGCCCATCAAAGGGTGAGTGACTAAACAAACTGTGATTCATGAAAAATGGAATATTACTGTGGTATAAGATAATTTGAATATGAAGAAGTCACAGCAACTGAGGAAGATTCATACGAGCTGAGGTAGAAAGGAGTAAGTATAACCAGATAAGCAATATGTACAATTACTACAAAGCATAAGGTAAGAAAAGACTGAATATTCTGTAATTCTGTATAATAGCCCAAGAAAATATGAGAAAACGTACTTCCCTATCTTCTTTGTAGAGGATAAGTGAGTAAACAAAGCTCCTCCCCTAAATAAATCCAAAACAAGATAAAACTTCTCTTCTGTTTGAAAAATATAATGTAATCTAACAATAGCTGCATGACTAATTTCTACTGAGATATCAAGTTCTGAGTTTTTTGTTTGGTTGGGTTTTTTTTTTTTTGGTAGCTTTCTAAAATACTTCTATTCTTGGCCAAGTCTAACCTAGGCCAGCCTGGTGATCTAGGCTCTGTACTGGAAATGAGACACTCAGAGACCAACTAGGTACAGCTCTCTTTCCCTCACGGTGAGGCACCTCCATTTGAGAGACAGATGATTTTCACATCAGGGATCCCACCAAGCACGAGGAGGTCCAGCACCTCCTGTTCTGAACTTTTTATGATATAGGAAATTGGAAGTTCTCTGAAAAGGGCAGCTAAGCCTAAGGATGCTTTGTTGTCTTTACTGGAGGGTGGGAACTGGCTTAGCCTACTAGTTTAGTAGCCATTGCCACACTAACCTAAAGTGTATGGAATAGATGTCACTCTTATCAAGACTTTCATTGAATAAAACTGTCATCATATTCATTTTTTTCCTATAAATAACTTTGCTAATAATCCCTGTTCTAGAATTTTAAAAAGTTCAAACTAAAAAGATCCTAGTTTTTGATGCACTTTCTTTGCATAATATATGATTATCATTTCTTTGATTTTTTCTTCTGCAGCTTGAGAATTAATCTCCTCTTCTCTCTTTACACTCCAGGACTCAAGTTGTAGAACTCTGCATAGTATCAATTGAAGTATAGGTTAGTTTTGTAAAACTGTTTTCTTTTGCCATCTTCCCCCTCCCCCTATCTTGTTACAAAGGATGGCTCACTGAGTAGGGATGATGGGAAGGATGTATTTGAAAATGAAAATGATGTAAAAACAAAATATATTTATAAAAAATTTTTAAATTTAGAGTACAATGCAAAAAGAGGCATTTAACAAATGTCTTTTGAATTGAATGTAATGATGTATAATAAATCCAGCAATGGAGAGGTACAAAATACAATGTTATGTGAGTACAAGGAGGGAACGAGGATGGGTCATAGTGATGGGGTGCTTGGGTGCATATACTTGAGCCCCAATTCTAAAATCACATTTCTCTTTAAAAATCACATTTCTCCCTAGCCTCCAAACACTGTCCCAGGCAGTTTCTCCCTAACCCAAGGACACAGCCTGTCCCAGCAACAACCATTATCTCCCTTCCTGATGCAGCAGCCAGCTGCACCTATAGAACTTAATAGTCTGAACCAGTTTTGTACTGGCTGAACTGTCCACATGCTGGGTCATAATGACATTTGCTACTCATTGACCAATCATATGTATCCTAGACTTAGACATACATATACTCCTTTACAATTATCTTGTCATTGTATTGATTGTCATTGATGAGAGCAGCCTGTTATTCCTTAGTCAATCCTGACTGTTAGTTGACTTAGTGATGTTGCAGGTCTAAAACCATACCTCCATATACCTCCCCCATTGGGCTATTTCCCAATGAACTCTAGGTAAAATACCTGCACAGTAGATACCAGAAGTGCATGTTTGTTTAAGAACTAACTACTCCTTAACCACTCCCTAATCTCACCCTAAATCACCTAGTTAGCATATTTGGTACATGTTTCACTACAGAATATACTACAGAAACTTCACCTGTACCCTCTAAGGTTGTAGGTTCCCTATGAACTGTTGCCTGCTGAAAAGTGTAATAAATCTTTACCTTGACCTCAAAAATGCTTGAGTCTGTGAATTTATTCCAAGAGACTTGCCTCTGATACTCTGGTCTTGGCAGGGGTCTCAATCCCCCCCTTTCCAGACCTCATCAATAGAAGGTTGCATGAAAGAGGTGTCATTTTATTGGGGCTTTAAAAGACGAATGAATAAATATTAAACACTTATTATGTGCCAATCGTATTAGTCTCTGATACAGGTAATTGGCAAAGTGGTTAGAGTGCTGGGCCAGAAATCAGGAAGACCTGAGTTCAAATCCAGCCTTGGAAACATTAACTGTGTGAACCTGGGCAAGTTACTTAACCTCTATTTGCCTCAGTTTTCTCATCTGTAAAATGATAATAACACCTATCTCCCAGGATTGTTGTGAGGATCAAATAAGATAATAATTGTAAAGCACAGCTCCTGGCACAAAGTAAACATTATAAGTGTTATTATTACTACTATACAAACAGAACAAGTGCGATAAGTCCTCAAGTTTAGACTCTAATTGGGTGAGATACATATAAAGAAAGGACAGCTGCAGGACAAGTGGAAAGGTCCAGAAATCTTACAAGAACCTCAGCTGGGGTAGATGGCAAGGCCCAACAATCTTTCATTTTCATAAGGTCCTAAGCATCCATCATGCATCATGCAAACTCCCACTTTTAAAAGTACTGGAGCAGAAGTCATTTGTAAAGGTATTTGTAGGAGAAAAAATGATCAGGACATGCTGCTAGGCAGCTTTATGCAATGAAGGTTGTGTGAGGAGAAATATCTATTCCATATACACGAGGCTAGTTTTGTAACAACTACTGCCACGCTTATCAGGTAGGCTATGCTGGTAGGTCAGATGACACTGTCAGGGCTATTTGCAGATGGTAAGATGTGGATGATATCAGGAGTCAGTGACAAGGCAGATAACAAGGCTTTTGATGGTCCGCCATGTAATTAGAAGAGACAGAATTATTGACTTTATTAGAATGAGTAGCAATTCTTTAGCCAGTCCAGCCTGTGCCTGAATTAGAATATTGGATGTTTCCAAAAGTAATAACAGAGACTTCACTTGAAGCCGCCTTGTGAGGGAAAACCCATTATCTCCTGAGCTATTTTATTCAGCTTTGGACAACTTTAATTGCTTGGAAGTTTCTTCTCATCAAGCCTCTTTGCAATATCTACTCATTGGTTTTAGCTCTGCCTTCCAAGCCCAAGCAAAATAAATCTTCTTCATGCACAAAAGAGTCCTCCAAATACCTGAAGTCAGTCACCATGCCTCCGTCTTCTTTTCTCTAAACATCTGGACCCAGCATGTCCTAAGAGGAGCACTATCAGGTTCTTGATGGTTTTTTTCTTGTTGTATAGAATATATTTTAATGTATGTTTTCTGGAGAATGACCACATAGTTTAAACTTTTTACTAGCGCTATTCCATACTCTTCATTTTCAATGTACGGTTTAGGAGTCTAGGTCACACACCAAGAATAGTCTGGTGCTTTTTATACAATTGTTCAGAAGTTATTTAATGTGTAAGAAAATTCTTTTACCATCTGTAAGGTCATAAATATTGTGCAGGGGTGGGAATCCGCAGCCTGGAGGCCACACATAGCCCTCTAGGCCCTCAGGTGCAACTCTTTGACTGAACCAAACTTCACAGAACAAATCCCCTTAATAAAATTTGAACTCGGGCAAAAGGCTGCACTTGAGGACCTAGAAGACCGCGTGTGGCCTCGAGGATACAGGTTCTCCACCTCTGGTTGGTTGAAATGTCTAAAAAACTTTGTTTTTTTCCTTTGAAAGTAGCTCTAACTGAAATGAGCAAAACCATGAGAACACTGTACAAAGTAACAGTCACATTGTGTGATCACTGACTTGGACAGACTTTGCTCTTCTCAGCAATGCAAGGATCTAGGACAATTCCAAAAGACTCGTGATGGAAAATGCCGTCCACATCCAGAGAAAGAACTTTGGAGTCTGAATGAAGATGGAAGCAGACTATTTGCTCTCCTTTTCTTTTGTTTTGTTTTGCTGCTTCTTTCTCATGGTTCCTCCCATCAGTTCTAATTCTTCTTTACATCATGACTAATATGAAAATATATTTAATATGAATATATAAGTAAAGCCTATATCAGATTGTATATCATCTTGGGGAGGTGGGAGAAGAAATGGGAGAAAATTTGAAACTCAAATTCTTGTGGAAGTGAATGTTGAAAACTAAAAATTAATTTTTTAAAAAAAATAGCACTAATTGCAGCATTTGTATATCAAAGCTAATGTCAATGTTCAAATTCCCAGTAGGGAATCAACTGGGGCATATGAAGGGAAATCTATGTGTGGTATCTCTCTCTGCAGAAATGCATACTCTGCAGACCATATGGTAAAATAACATCCTGAAATTATCATGGATTTGGTTTGAATGTTCTCCATCTATTTTATCTGTTTTTTTCATTCAGCCCATCCTCCCATGTCATGATCCTATGACTCTTTACCATCATAGTCACCTTCTTTTGTAAGCTTGAAAATTTTCTCCCTAAAATGCTATACCAAGGATTGAACACAAAATTGTACTTGTGGTTTGATTGGGGTAAAGTAAAATGGGACTATCTGCTTCCTCATCATTATTCTTTGTTAAAGAAATAAGTTTCCATTATCTATCTTGGTAACCACAGAACACTGCTGATGCATATTGACCTTGCATTAAAATAAAATTCCCAGAGCTTTATTCAGACAAAAAATGAGATGCCTATCCCATATTATACTTCTTGATTTTTTAACCTAAGTAAAATGTTTTATACTATTTCTATTAAATTACATCTTAATTAACTTGGCCTAATATTCTGTTCTTTAAAGATTTTTGTATCTTGACTCCATCATCAAACGTGTTAGTCATCCCTACTAACTTCATATCATTTTCTAATCTGATAAGCATGCCATCTATGCCCTTACCCAAGTCACTGATAAAAATTTAAATAGCAGAGGCCAAGGAAAGATCCCTGAGATACTCTATTAACAATCACCATCCAAGTGAGCCTTTAATATCTGCTTTTTAGATTCAGGCATTCAATTTGTTCTGAATTAACTAATTATACTATAATCTAGCCACATCTCTCCACCTTGTTATTTCATAATATGTCGACATCTGTTTCATGTGGATATGCTTTGTCTCCCCCAATAAATGTACCACCTTCTTAAGGAAGAATCATTTCATTTTCTTTTAACTCAGAAACAGAAAGGAGACAGAGAGAAAGAGAGAGAGAGAGAGAAAGAGAGAGACAGAGTTCCATTAGATTAGATTCTTTTCAGAACAGAGTAGCATGGGGGAGGGGATAAGGAATTGACCTCAAAGCCAGAATGTCCTGGTTTCAAGTCCTGACTGACACCTGTTGACTCTATGAAGCTGGCCAAGTCACTTGACTTCTCAGTGTTTTAGACAGCTCTCTAATACTATAAACTACAGATACAGTGCCAATCTGCAATAATAGTGATAATTTCCTCATTCAAGAATTATCTATAAACTAATGAAGTCTCAGGTCCATTCCTTGAACTTATACTTAAATTATCATAGTCTCTTACACAATTCCCAGAATGTAACTGATAATGTAAAAGGGTTGCTTAATTGGATCCCTGGAAGAAAGGTGCAAAGTTAAGGACAATATAGACAAAGAGGTCTCTTTTCTTCTGATCCATTCACATTTCCACCATCAGTACTAATTCTACTTACACCATCCCTTCTAATTTTTCAATACCCATATTTTTTCCAGGAATCCTCAAAAAAATTATGTCAGACAATGTTCAAGTGCATCCACTTGTCACTATTACAATTACCTTTTAGAATCCAAAAGAAACAAAGTGAATTCCACAATCTCAGAGCTGGAAGAGATTCTAGATCTAGTTCAAACTCTAACTGAATCAATCCTAGAACAAATACTGAGTCCTAACACTGTTGCTTAGAAGTCTCCCATTAGAGAGAATGCACTACCTGCTGAGGTAGCCTGTTCAAAGCCTTGATAGCTCTAATTGCCAAAAAGTTTCCCTTATGTTGAGCTTAAATTTGCTCCTTTGTTATTTTCACCCATTTCTCCTAAGACTGCTTTATGGGGTATATGGAGTGTTCAGGGAAGACTAGCCACCCTAGGATGAGAGCTTGCTGAATCCTTTTCAGGGCTGTTCATGCACCATTTACCTAACTCTCACCTGTGGTTCCAATATGCTGTAACATGTGGGCAGCTACACCTCAGTAAAACCACTTTGGCAGAAGCACTAAACCAGCTTGAGGTTAATTGATGGGTCTCAGACCCACTGGTGAGTTAGGGAGATGTCTACCCCAAGCAGGTGATGACTTCCCCTGAGGAGCTGGGGAAATGAGACCAATTTTTTCTAATAGGTCACGAAGGTAGCAGAAGTAGGAGCTATGAAGCACTTAGAGTTTGGTCAGACACCAAGGACACCAAGGTCATCCACTGACTCCTGAGCGATCGCCAGTCATCTTGACTTTTGCCTTGCCATTGGACTTTGAAGACTCTGGAAGAGAGAGTGAGGCTGACAACTTTGTGCAACTCTGTCTCACTTAAATCCAATTCATGTGTAAGTCAAAACTTCACCCATCAACTATTGTTTTACTATTTCCTTGTTTTGCTATTTAAGTATGCTATTATTTTACTATCTTACTATATTATTATTTTACCTACCTTGAAGTCCTGTGGCAACAGGCAGGTGATGAAATAGCAGGTGTGGATAAACTGGAAGCTGTAGTCACAACCCTGAACAAAGGTGGCCCAGACCATTGGGTCATCTTCTCACTGGACTGAAGCAACAGTGGGATTTGGAAACCCCCCCAAGTGTCTGAGCAATCTTTTTTAAGGACCATACTGCTCACTTTCTGGCATAATGAAGGGGCTAAAACAGGTGGCCTAAAAATTGTATGCTTCAAACAACCCAGGCCTGCTCACTGCACCAAGTAAGAATCCTACTCTGCAATCAAAGCACACACACACACACACACACACACACACACACACACACACACAAATGTACAAACATTTTTGTGAAGATAATTCCACTTGCCATTGGTACATAGAATATGTGCAAGCTCCTGGACAATATGAACTCCAGCAGCCCTGAAAGACAAACAACTCTTATTACAAGAGAACTCAGAAGGTACTACATCAAAACAGCAGCCCCAAGTGAAACAAGGCTGGCAAATGAAGGTCGATTTACCCACATTGGAGCTAGATACACATTTTTCTGGAGTGGCTACTATGATGAAGAGCACCATAAAGCTAGTATCGATTTCACAATCAGATCTAATCTAGTCGACAATTTTGTAATTCTGGGTGACACGGGCACAGACTATGAGACATGGCAGCAAGTTCTTGGGAGGAACAGAGTTGGAAACAGCAACAGGAATGGTTTCCTACTGCTGAAAACTTGCACATCTCAAGACCTTCTCATCACCAGCACCGTCTTCCATTTGTTGAAATATAAAACTTAGTGGATGCATCCTCACAGCAAACATTGGCATTTAATAGCCTACATCACCATAAGGAGAAGAGATAGGCAGGATGTGAGGCACAGAGTACAGGACCAATCATCAGCTTATCTTTTCCAAGCTAAACCAACACATTCAACAAAAGTGGAGGCCCTAAGGCAAAATGACTGTCAGAAGACTCAAGGTCAACAGCCTAGAGTTCTTCTCCACATGTGAACAATTTATTGCTGACCTGTGGGGAAAGCTGAGTGAGCACACAGTTAGCAATGGTGGAGCACAAAAGGAGTGGGCAACTTTCAAAGACTTGTCATGCAGCACCACATTTGCTCATCTGGGCCAGAACACTCACAAACATCAGAATAAGTTTGATGAAAATGATGGGGAAATTCAGAAGCTGATAAATGAAAAATGAGAACTCCTCGGGATTTACCAGCAGAAGTTTATGCATTTCTAAGAAGGCAGCACTTAACTCATCAAAAATAAAGTGCAAATGAATCCTAAAGAGATGCAGGATTCTTGACTCCATAAGAATGCAGATGAGATTCAGTTTATGCCAATGGCAACAATCTGAAGCACTTCTACAAGACCTTGAAGACTATTTGGGGGGCAAAGACTAATGATGCATTTCAACTACTCAGTATAGATGGAGTCAGTGATCAGTGATAAGAATATGATTCTGGAAAGATGGGCTGAACACTTCCACAGTGTTCTCCACAGACCATCATCAATCAATGTTGAAGTCATTGACTTATATGCCTCAGATTGAAGTCAATCCCTTTCTAGCTGAACTCCCAACTGAAAAAGAGGTTTTGAATGCATTAGGTTCCTTTCATGTGGCAAAGCTCCTGGTGCTGTTTCTATCCCAGCAGAGAACCACAAATCAGGAGACCAATGTTCATACAGAAACTGACTGAAATCTTCTGGGTTCTATGGGAAGAAAAGGTTGTCCTCCAGAACATCAAGGATGCCTCCATTGTCCATCTCTATAATGGTAAAGGAAATAAATTGTCTTGTGACATTCACGGGGTGGGGTGTGTTTCTCTCTCTTAGCCATTGCTGGCAAGATTCTTGTCAGAGTCCTCCTTAATAGGATGATCCTTCACCTGCAATATGGCCATCTACTTGAGAGCTACTGTGGCTTCAGAAAGGTCTAAGGAACAGTTGATATGTTGTTAGTTGCCCAGTAACTCCGGGAGAAATACTAAGAGCAAAACAGAAGTCTGCAAGACAGTGTCTATTGACCTGGCTAAGACCTTTGATACTATCAATAATGAAGGCTTATAAAAGATCACGGCAAAATTTGGTTAGAGACATTCATCAGTATTGTATGCCATTTTCCTGATGGCATTCTTGCATTGGGTTTTGGATAAAGAACAATGCTCTCAAGCTTTTCCAGTCATCAAGGGAGTAAATCAGGGCTGTGTATTTGTTCCCATGTTTTTTAGTATGATGTTTTATGTAATGTCATATGCTTTCAATGAGGATGAAAATGGAATCAAGGTTAGCTACCACACTGATTGTAAATTATTTAACTTAAAAAGACTACAAGCCAGGACTAATGTGAAGGGAGAGCTGGTATGTGATGTTTTGTTTGCAGATGATTGTGGATTCAATGCAGCCTCTAAGGCTGAGATGCAACAAGGTATGAATCAATTCTCCACTGTTTGTGCTAATTTTGGCTGGACCCTTCACCAGGCGGCACTACACTATTTATATATGAAACCATTAGTTATAGCAAATGGAGAAATGTTGAATGCTATGGATAAGTTCATTTACCTCGGCAGTATACTTCCCAGGAATACACGTAGATGATGAGGTTAATGTACATATTGCTAGAGTTAGCTCAGTGTTTGGGAAACTCCAAAGGAAAGTGTAGGAGACTAGAGGTGTTAGACTGCCTACCAAACTGAAGATCTACATAGCTATTGTGCTGACCTCATTGTTATATGCCTGTGAAACCATGCCAAGAAACTGAATCCCTTCCATTTGAATTATCTTAAGAAGAGTCTGAAGATTACCTGACAAGATAAGGTACTGGGCATTGAGGTCCTCTCTCAAGCTGAGCATTCAAACACATTCAAATTCTGTTGCAGAGTACAAATCTGATGGGCTATTCATGTAGCCTGAATGCTAAATCTACATTTACTAAAAGATTATTTTACAGAGAACTCGTATAAGGCAAGTGCTCACAAGGAAGCAAGAAGAATCCATACAAGGATGCTCTCAAAATCTCTCTGAAGATCGTTAGTATTGATTGTGAGATATGGGAGACACTGGCACAGGACCACACAGCATGGTGTACTCTCATCAAAAAAGGCACCGTATTCTATGATCAGAGCAGAATCACAGTAGCACAAAGGAAACATGAGATGTGCAGATCTGGAGATATCTCCATCTGAGATTTTCAAATGAACTATTTGTACCAACCCGTGATAGATCCTTCCAAGCTCATATTGGACTAATCAGTCACAGTAGAACACACTGTACCTTAACCCAAGTATCTTGATGTCATTGGCTCTCTTCAACTAGGACAAACAACAACTTTCTGGTATCAAACTAAACCCATAGAATTTCTTCTGAACTGCAGGGTTAGTCCACTGAATTTGGGTAACTATCTTCAACTCCATTTCAAAATCTTATCAAGCACTTCTTTGCCATGGGAGATGATCCGTGAGAGACAGAATGAAAAAAAAAAAAAACAAGAAAAAAGTGTATTTCCCATGATAGCCTTTCAAATAAGGGGAAAATAGCTATCCTGACTAGTTAACATCTCTAATTCATTCAATCATTCTTGCTATGATTTAGTCTTGGGGCCCTTTCAAGGTTTCCCTTCTCTGAATGTTCTTCTTATGAATTTTTGTTTTGTTTTATTTTGTTTAAGATGGGATGCCCAGAAACAAGTCTACAAAAGCAAGACAGCAGGTCCTGGACACTCTGATTCTATGATCTCATTTGCTCTCTCGGCTACCATAAAATACAAATGCCTAGTATTTATAAGGTACTTTCAACTATAAACATTTATAGTTTGTCAAACACCTAATAAAAACACTCTCTCATTTGATTTTCCTCACAGTTGGGAGGCAGGAATTATTATCCATATTTTACAGGTAAGGGAACTGGGGCACTGAGCAGGGTCAGAGGTGGAATTTGATTTCAGGGATCTCTGATTTCGAATCTGTCACTCCCTCCTTCCCTGGATTGTTTCTTTATTTAGTCCCTTGTTATGTTATCAACTCATTTTTTTCTTCCATTTCATTTCTAGCCTGGTTGACTGTTCCAGCTTACAGTCTCCCTCCCCCCCACTTCATAGTATTTTATTTTTTCCCAATTACATGTGTAAGTGGGGTATAGGGTATGCTCAGGGAAGACCAGTACCTCTGGTGTGATGGCTGCCAAGTCCCTTTCAGGAATGGTTTCCACCTCTGGTGTTCTACCCAACTCTAACCTGTGACTCCAAGAAGTTGCAGCATGCACAGTGGTCACACCCAGGTAAACCATTTCGGCAGACGGGTCAAACCAGGTTGAGGGTATCCAAGAGGTCTCAAACTCACTGGTGAGTTGGGGGGGTGGTCTGCCCCAGCATTTGAAGACTTCCCCTGGTGGAATGAATGGATGAGAGTAATTTGTTCCAATGGTCATGAAGGCAACTGAAGCAGGCGAAGTGGAGTGCTTAGAGCTTGGTTAGATATCAAAGCTATCTCCAGTCATCTTGATTCTGTCCTGCCACTAGACCATGATGACTTTGGAGGAGAAAGTGAGGCCAATGATTTCATACAGCTCTGCTTTACTTAAATCCAATTTACACAGGAATCAAAAGACATCACCCATACCATTTTTACCATTATGCCTATCTCAAAGTCCTGTGGTGACACGCAAGTGACAAAGGCAGTAGGTACACTGAGAGCTGTAGTCACAATCCTGCACACAGGCAGCCCAGACCATAGGGTTGTTTCTCTCACTGGAAGCTGCAGTGGGATTTGGCAGCCCTCTGGTATCTGAGCAGTCTTTTAAGGATCACACTGCTCACCTCCTGGTGTGAAGAAGGGGCTAGAAAAGGTGGCCTAAAAATCTGAGTACCTCGGCAGTCAGGGAAATCCCACTCTGTGGTCACAACAAAAAAATGTACAAAAATGTCTGCAAAGATGATTGCACTCAAAATTGGCACATGGGATGTACACAAACCTATAGACAACACAAAATCCAGTAGACCTGAAAGACAAACATCTCTTGTTGCAAGAGAACTTAGAAAATATCACATCCAAATAGCAGCCCTGTGTGAAACAAGGCAAGCAAATGAAGGCCAGTTTACTGAAGCTGGAGTTACATGTTTTTCTGGAGTGGTCAAAGTGAAGAGGAACACCATGAAGCTGGTGCAGGTTTTGTAATCAAAACCAATCTAGTCAACAAGCTTGTATGCCTGACAAATGGAGTGAATGACAGTCTCATGACAATGCTATTGCCACTTACAGGAAAATATCACGCCAGCATTGTGATTGCCTATGCTGTCACCCTGGTGAACCCTTTTGAGGTCAAATAAAAATTTTATGAAGACATGGAGACCCTTATCATCAATGTGCCGAAGGAAGACAAGCTTATAATTCTGGGTGACTTTAATGCTAGAGTAGGCCCAGACTACCAGACTCGGCAGGGAGTCCACGGGAGGAATGGAGTTGGAAACAGCAACAGTAATGGTAACTTGCTACTGAAGGCTTGTGCATCACATGACCTTCTCATCACCAACACTGTCTTCCATTTACCTAAATGGAATAAAACTTCATGGATGCAATCTCACAGCAAACATTGGCGTTCAATAGACTATGTGATGTACGGAGAAGAGGCAGACAAGATGTGAGAGTGACAAAGGCAATGTGTGGTGCAGAGTGCTAGACTGATCATAGACTTATCCTCTCCAAGCTAAATATTTACATTCAACAAAAACGGTGTCCCCAAGGCAAAATGATTACCAGGAGAATTAATGTCAGCAAATTAGAGCTCTTCTCTGAATGGAAACAGTTTGTTGCTAACTTGGAGGGAAACTTGGCAACAGTGGAGCAGAAAAGGAGTGGGCAGTTTTCAGAGATTTGATGTAGGATACTGCATTTGCTCATCTGGGTCAAAACACTCACAAACACCAAGACTGGTTTGATGTAAATGATGGGGAAATCCAGAAGCTGCTAAATGAAAAACGAGAACTCCACAGGGCTTACCAGCAGGATAGTTCATCCATATCTAAGAAGGCAGCATTTAATTCCATCAAAAGTATACTACAAGCAAAGCTTAGAGGGATGCAGGATTTTTGACTATGTAAGAAAGCAGATGAAATTCAATTTTACACTGATAGTAACAATCCAAAGAACTTCTATGATGTCCTGAAGGCTACTTATGGGCCAAAGACCTATGGTGCATCTTGGCTAGTAGGTTCTGATGGAGCCACATTGATTAGTGATAAGGATATGATCCTAGAGAAATGGGCTGAACACTTTCACCATCATCAGTCAATGTTGAAGAAACTGATCCTTTACCTCACATTGAAGTCAATCCCTCCCTAGATGAAGCTCCAACTGAAGAAGAGGTTTTGAATGCCATTAGGCTCCTTTCATGTGGCGAAGCACCTGGCACTGATTCTATTCCAACTGATATTTACAAGGTAGGTTGCTCATACAAAAGTTGACTGAAATCTTTTGGGTTATATGGAAAGATAATGTTATACCCCAGGAGTTCAAGGATGCCTTCATTGTCCTTCTCTATAAAGGTAAAGGAAATAGATTGTCCTGTGACAACCACAGGGAGGGAGGGTCTCTCTCTTAGTCATTCCTGGCAAGATTCTTGCTGAATGTCTCCTTAATAGGTTGATCCTTCACCTGAAAGATGCTCATCTACCTGAAAAACAGTGTGACTTCAGAAAAGGTCAAAGAACAGTTGATACGGTGTTTGCTGCCCGAAAACCTCAGGAGAAATGCCAGGAGCAGAACAGAAGTCTGTACACATTTGTATATCTGACCAAGGCCTTTGAAACTGTTAGTTGTGAGGGCTTATGGAAAATTATGTCAAAATTTGATTGCCTGGAGTCCATCAGTATTGTATGTCAATTTCATGATGGCATGTTTGCCCAGGTTCTAGATAATGGACAAGGCTCTTGTGCCTTCCTAGTCACCAATGGAATGAAACAAGGCTGTGTGCTTGCTTTCATGCTTTTTAGCATGATGTTGTCAGCCATGTTGTCAAATACTTTCAATGAGGATGGACACAGAGTCAAGGTCAGCTACCATACTGATGGTAAATTCTTCAACTTGAAAAGGCTACAAGCAAAGACCAAAGTGGAGGGAGTGTTGGTACATGGTTTTCTGTTTGTAGATGATTGTGCACTCAATGCACCCTCTGAAGCTGAAATGCAACAAGGAATGGATCAATTCTCTGCAGCTTGTGCTAATTTTGGTCTAACAATTAACACCAAGGAAACACAGGTGCTCCATCAGCCACCACCACACCATTCATACATGGAACCATCAGCTACAACAAATGGAGAAGTTTTGAATGCTGTGGATAAGTTCACTTACCTTGGTAGTGTACTTCCAGGGATGTACGCATTGATAATGATAATGAGGTTAAGTCTCACATTGTCAGAACTAGCTCAGTGTTTGAGAGGTGCCAAAGGAAAACATGGGAAAGAAGAAGAATTATACTGACTACCAAACTGAAGGTCTACAGAGCCATTGTGCTGACCTCATTGTTGTATGCCTGTGAAACATCGATAGTGTACCAGTGCCATGCCAGAAAACTGAATCACTTCTATTTGAATTGTCTTAGCAAGATTCTGAGGATCACCTGGCCAGATAAGGTACCAGACACTATGGGCCTTACTCATACTAAACTGCCAAGCATTCCAACTTTGCTTCAGAGAGCACAACTCCAATGGGCTGGTCATGTTGTTCAAATGCAAAATGTACGCTTGCTAAAAAGACTGTTCTATGGAGAACTCATACAAGGCAAACATTCACATGGTGGCAAGAAGAAGAAATACAAGGACACTCCCAAGGTCTCGATTAAGAATTTTGGAATTGATTGTGTGAAATGGGAGACATTGGCACAGGACTGCTCAGCATGGCGTGCCCACGTCAGAGAAGGTGCTGTGCTCTATGTGCAAATCAGAATTGAAACAGCTCAAAGGAAATGCAGGATGCACAAATTTTCACATAGACTATTTGTGTCTGACCTGTGATAGAGCATTCTGATTTGGTATTGGTCTGATCAACCACAGTTGGCCACATTGAAACTTGACTCTAACACAGTGATGTCATTTTGGTCCTCTTTGAGAACGAAGGACAACAACCAATATTTTATTTTTTCCCAATTACATGTAAAGATAGTTTTCAACATTCATTTTTAGAAGATTTTGAATTTCTCCCTCCCTCCCTTCCCTCCACTTTCCACAAGACATCAGGCAATCTGATATAGGTTATACCTGTACAATCAAATTAAACACATTTCCATATCAGTCATTGTGAAAGAAGAATAAGAACAAAAGAGAAAAACAAAAAACAAAAGTGAAAATGGTATGCTTTGATCTGCATTCAGACTCCATAGTTCTTTCTCTGGATGTAGGTAGTATTTTCCATTGTGAATCTTTTGGAATGGTCTTGGATCATTTTATTGCTGACAAGAGCTTAGTCTGTCATAGTTGATTGTTGCACAGTGTTGCTATTACTGTGTACAGTGTTCTCCTGGTTCTGCTCAACTCACTCAGCATAAATTCATGTAAATCTTTCCAGGTTTTTCTGAAATCCACCTGCTCATCATTTCTTCTAGTACAATAATATTCCTTTACATTCATATATGACAACTTGTTCAGCCATTCTCCAATTGAAGGGTATTCCCTCAATTTCTTGTTCTTTGCCACCACAAAAAGAATTGCTATAAATATTTTTATATATGATGGCCTTTTTTCCCCTTTTTTATGATCTCTTTGGGATACAGACCTAGTAGTGGTATTGTAGGATCAAAATGTATGCACAGTTTCACAGCCCTTTGGGAATAGTTCCAAACTGCTGTCCAGAATGGTTAGATCAGTTCACAACTTCACCAACAATGCATTACTGTTACTATTTTCATACGTCTTCTCCAACATTTATCTTTTCTTTTTCTGTTATATTAGCTAATCTGATAGATGTGAGGTGGTACCTTAGAATTGTTTTAATTGCATTTCTCTAATCAATAGATTTAGAACATTTTATATGACTATAAGTAGCTTTAATTTTTTCATCTGAAAGCTGCGTGTTCATAATCTTTGACCATTTATCCATTGAGGAATGGCTTATATTCTTATAAATTTGACTCAGTTCTCTATATATTTGAGAAATGAAGCCTTTATCAAAAGCAGTGGCTATAAAAATTGTTTCCCAGCTTTCTGCTTTTCTTCTAATCTTGGTTGCACTGCTATTGTTTATGCAAAAACTTTTTAAAATTGATGTAATCAAAATTATCCAATTTGTAATTCATAATGTTCTCTATCTCTTGTTTAATCATAAACTCTTCTTTCTCCATAGAGCTGTCAGGTAAACTATTCCTTGCTCTCCTAATTTCCTTATGGTATCACCCTTTATTAAATCATGTACTGATTTTGCACTTATATTGGTATATGGTGTGAGATGATGGTCTATGCCTAGTTCCTGTCATACTATTTTCCAGATTTCCCAGCAGTTTTTTGTCAAATAGTGAGTTCTTATCCCAGAAGTTGAAGTCTTTGGATTTATCAAACTATAGATTACTGTAGTTATAAACTACTGGTTATGTACTTAACCTATTCCACTGATCCACCACTCTGTTTCTTAGCTAGTACCAAATTGATTTTGATGATTGTTGTTTTATAATACAATTATCAAACTGGTATGGTTAGGAAACCTTCCTTTGCATTTTTTTCATTAATTCCCTTGATATTCTTGACTCTTTTTTCATCCAGATGAATTCTGCTATTATTTTTCCACTTGTATAAATAATTTTTGGTGTAGTTTGATATGGCACTGAGCAAGTAAATTAATTTAGGCCAAATTATCATTTTTATAATATTAGCTCAGCCTACCCATGAGCAATTGAAATTATTCTCAGTTGTTTGGATCTGACTTTTTTTGTGTGAAAAGTGTATTGTAATTATGTTGATATAGTTCCTGGATTTCTCTTGGCAAGTAGACTCCCAAATATTTTATATTATCTATAGTTATTTTAAATGGAATTTCTCTATCTCTTGCTGTTGGGTTTTGTTGTGTAATATAAAAATTTCTTCAGTTAGTTTTTATACCTTCTTTCCCATTTGGCCAATTCTACTTTTTACGGAGTTGTTTTCTTCAGTGACTTTTTATCCCCATTTCTCCAATTGTATTTTTTTAAGGAATTTTTTTAAGCCAATTTTTGTCCTTTCTTTTTCAGTCTATTGAATCACTCTTGCAAATTCTCATTTGCTTTCCCAATTTTTCTTCTACCTGTTATTTAAAATCCTTTTTGAGCTCTTTCAATTCTTTTTGAACTTGAGACCAATTCATATTCCCTTTTGAAGGTTCACATGTAAGCTATTTGACATTGTTGTCCTCTTCTGAGTTTGTGTTTTGAATTTCCCTGTCACTATAGTAGCTTTCTATGGTCACAGGTCTTTTCTGTTTTTTATTGATTTTTGAGCCTATTTCATGATTTTTAAAGTTGAGCTCTACTCTTGGGGGACAGAGGGCACTGTCCCAAGCTTCTTATACTAGGGGCCAGGAGTCTGGTCATTGGCTATCTATGCCATGACCTTGGGTGCTGGTGGCTTGCCCACTGTCCTGGGGTGGCCCAGCCTAGTCTTGCCTCTTGAGCCAGGGTTCTGGGGATGGAAATTTGGCTTCTGTGCTGGGGATGGAGGCCTCACAGACAACTTGCTGTGTCACTGGCCTGATGATCCAGGATCAGGGGACCTCAGTTGCTGATTTGTGCTGTGGCTAAGAGCCTCCCACTGGCTAGCCCATACATTGGCACTTTTACCCAAGTGAAACAGACCTTTCCTGAAGTCCTTCTAAGTTATTCTAAGCTGGAAAATTGTTTCACTCTATCTTTTTGTGGGTTCTGTCACTCCAGATTCCATTTAGAGGCTTGATTTAATGTTGCTTCCAAAGGAAACTGGGGAGATCTCAGACAACTTCCTGGTTCTCTCTGCCATCTTGACTCTGCCCTTACCATCAACTCTTATTGAGCTTGAAATCTACCAAAGCTTTCCATTTTTTTCCTAGGAATTGTTATCTAGCCACCCCTTCCCACATTTTAGACTCATGTCTTAAAAATTTTAATCCAGATATAATAATTTCCATTTGTCCCTATGGAATTCAATCCTCTGGCCCAATGTTTAAGCCTCTTGAGGGCTTTTTGTATCTTGACTTATCATCATATATTTTATCTATCTCTTCTAGCTTTGTATCATCTAGAAATGTGAGAAGCATGGCCTCTAGGTCATTATCCAAGTCATTCATAAAGGTGCTTAACAGTACAGGACCAAGCCCAGAACACCAATGACTCTTCTCTAATCCATGGATGTGCTGAACTATTAGCTAGTCTGCCTGGTGTCCTGGGAAAAATATGCATAGGAAAGAAATTTAGTGAGATTATTGATTAGTGGAGAAAAAGAACATATTGTTTTTTCTTCATGTAAGTTTTAATAGAAATTATGACATCAATGTCTTGTGGAAGTCTATGTGGAATATGTGGAATGGGGAGTATTTCTAAGAAAACAAAGAGCTACTATAGTTACATGATTTGGCAAAAGTATGAAATCATAACTACATGGGTCAACTCCTGGCATCATTCTTTTTCCAGAAAAGAAATCTATAATTTATGAACAAACAAATATCTTCTCAATGGATAAATTACCTAGTATATCAGTATTTTGAGCACTGGGAGGAAATGCAGAAATAGCTATGACATCACCCTTGCCTTTAAGTTGCTTACAATCTGGAAAGAATGATAATTTATACTTAGATATAAATACAATACCAATTATAACACAATAATTGCATAAGAGAAATGCAGAATGATATAAGATTACTTTTAGTTGGGGAAATTAGAGAACAGTTATGAAGAAAGTAATATTTGGAATGGGCTTTAATTATGGGTAGGATGCTAAGAGGCTGAGAACACTGCTCTGAGGCATTAATGCATGAAATATATTTGAGATACAGTGAGTTGTCCCCTTTGGCTAAATTGTAGAAAATTAAGGAGTCATGTGAGATAGGCCACGAAGGCAGTTGGGAGGGAGGTTGTCAAAGGCTTTGAATGCCAAAGTAAGGACTTTGGGGTGGTGAAGTGACGCAGTGAGAATTCTAGATTGTTGAGGATTTTATTGTACTGCAAGTTCAGCATGAGTTGAATGGGATATGATATCCAAGAAAGCAAATTTCATCTTAAGTTACATTTCTGTAATGACAAGTAAAACAGGATCTTTTACTGCTTTTGTTTTACTAAAAGTGCCTCTGATTGACTAATGTGATTAAGGAGGTTCTTTCCCACTCATTGATGGGCCTGCCCACTGTGGGAAGCTTGATTAGGGAAGTTGTTTTGTAGGAGAGTTCCAAGTACCTTTTGGGTTTTTGTTTTTTTTTTTCTGTTGAGACACTATGCTCTCTCGCTCTTAAAAGTGTATAAATACTTTGAGGGTGAAGTTTTACTTTGGGGCTTACTGACTGGAAATGTTTCTTTGGCCAGAGAGACTCTGGGAAGCCATTAAGGGAACCCCCCCAAACACACCCCCACACACCCCTCCCCACCTCAAAACCCAGAAGTTGATGCTTCCCTCTCTCACAACTGTGTATGCATGTAATGGTCAGATGTTTTGGAAGCATGTCTGTTGACTTTTTATTTCTCTGTATTTTCTCTGAAATTTTGATTTTGATTTTGATTTTCTCTGATACCTGTACTTAATTAAAGTGATTGCTAACCCCTTGAAAGTTGCTTTCCTTCTATGAATGCAGATCTAAGAACCTGTGATAGCAGATTCCCCTGTATATTTTGGGGGAATTTCTAGAGGAAAAAGTTCCAGGAATAAAGAGATGATGGCCCCATTGTATGTTCACCCAGTGTATTGTGATTTCAAAAGGGGTTCAGATTCATCCAATTATGTATGATTAAGGAAATTTATGGTTCAGATTCGCACCTACAATAAGACACATTTGAGAAGAAGAAGCTGGATATTTTATTGATTTACAGAAAAGGCAAATGCATGAACAGTTTAGAGCTACAGCAGAAATAATTAATATAGCCTAATACTAATATAATTATAGCAATATTAATATAGATGTAAGAGGAAATAGAAAAACATCACCAATTCGGGGACCACCAACACCTGAATTACATCAGCTGGGGAATCCCGGGATACAGCGTTCAGGGTCCGAATTGGGAGCACAAGGGTCCCAGGCAGAGCATCCTCTCCATGGGTGAGATTCTGAGGACTTGCACTAAGCGAGGGGAGTTTATAGGGACCTAGACAAAGAAAGCTTTTTGCCAACGGCTCCACACACTGTTCCAAGCTGGTCAGGCACATGGCCATGGGAATGCAGGTGTTTGTTCATCAAGGACATATCATACGGGGGCCACAAGATATAAGCTAATTAATCATATACTGGGAGGACTAGCCAGATCCTCCAAGTATTATCTATGTATTCCAGGAGTGACTAGTTCCCAAAACATTAAGGCATGGCGAACTCACACATGTTATGTTCCTTGAGAGGTCACCAAAAGGACAGAGTGAACTTACTTTATTCCAGGGATATGAAATATTCCTTCACCCAGTCAGAACATATCTGGAGGATGGTATGCAGTTCTGGGTCACATTTTAGTAAGGACTATGAGTAGCTGGAGGTTATATGGAGCAAAGCAACCAGGATAGCTAAGTTCATGCCATATGAAATCTCATGAAACCTTATTTCACCAGGAAACAAACAGATTGGTTCAAGACAGTCAATAGAATGGTGGATATTTATGAATTAGAAGACTTTCCTCACTTGAGAGTTTTTCTGCTTTTAAGGTGTATTGATACTGTTCATACAAAGGTTTGATGTGGTAATGTAGTTAGTATTACCTATTTTTCTTTTACTATGAGCTCTGACCCTTGTTTAGTTGTAAATTTTCTTCATACCTATTTCATCATAAGGAACTTCCTTCTATTTTACTTGAGCTGCCCCTGTTAAATTGTGTGGCATACAATTCTTTTTTTAAAAAAATAATGTTATTTTCCCCAAATTACATGAAAAAACAATTTTTAATATTTGTGGTTTTAAAAAAAAATTTCTGAGTTCCAAATTTCATCCCTCCTTCCCTTCTCTACCCTTGTTTTGAGATAGTAGGCAAACTGATAAAGGTTATACATATGCAATCATGTAAAATATTTTCATATTAGTCATTTTGTATAAGAATACTTGAACAAAAAGGAAGAAAGATAAAGAAAGAAAGAGAAAATAATAGTATGTTTGGTCTATGTTCTTTGGAGGTCGAGTACATGTTTCATCACAAATCCTTTGGGATCATCTTGGGTTGTTGTCTTGCTATGAATAGTTAAGTCATTATTGTACAATATTTGCTGATCCTGCGTACAATGTTCTGCTTCTGCTCACTTCATTTTGCATCAGCTCATGTAAATCTTCCCAAGTTTTTTAAAAAAATCATCCTACTTTTCATACCACAATAATACCCTATGTCAATCCTACACCACAATTTGTGGTAGTGCCAATGTGATATTCACAGAGCCTACTGTGGCTATGAATATGCCAGCTCAGTTCTGAATCACAAAATCTAACAGACTCTCCACATATAAGACAGAACCAAAAACATTTATTCAAACACCAGAAAGCCAAATCCCAATACCAGAAAGCCAAATCCATCATAGCAACAAAGAAATTCATACACAATAACAAGGCAGGGCCCACTGCCATCCCCAAATCTTCCCTCTGTTAGGCTTCCCACAAACCAGCTCCCTTAAACAAATCACAAACAGGCTCCCTTAAACAAAATCACAACAAACTCTCCCACTCAAGCTAGTTGCTGTCTGCTTTCTCTTTCCCAGCTCTGACTGCTCAGATTCACTTCCTGCTCCACAGTTCAGCAAACTTCTCCCACCATAGGCTCCATGGTACTCAGACTTCCATGTGACCCAAGCAGGTCACATGGCTCTATTAATGAATACGAAAGATCATCCCATTTAAATTACCATTGCACTTGTTCAGCCATTCCCCAGTTGGTAGGTATCCTCTCAATTCCCAATTCTTCGCCATCACAGAAAGAGCTGCTATAAACGTTTTTTTGTATAGATAGGTTCTTTTCTTTTTTCTCATCTCTGGGATAAAGACTAAGCAGTGGTATTGCTGGATGAATGATTACGCACAGTGTTATAACCCTTTGGGCTTAGTTCCAAATTGCTCCCTAGAATGGTTGGATTAGTTCACACCTCTACCAGCAGTACATTAGTGTCCCAGTTTTCCCACAACCCCTCCAATATTTGTCATTTTCTTTTTTCTCATGTTAGGCAATCTGATAGGTTTAAGGTGAGTACCTCACAGTTGTTTTTATTTCAATTTTTCTAATCAATAGGGAGTTAGAGCATTTTTTCATGATTATAAATAGCTTTTGACTTCTCTGTCTGAAAACTGCCTCTTGATATTCTTTGACTATTTATCAGTTCGGTAATGACTTGTATTCTTATCAATCTACCTTAGTTCTCTACATATTTAAGAAATGAGGTCTTTATCAGAGATACTTGCTGTAAACTTTCCTTCTGGTTTTCTGCTTGCCTTCTAAATTTGGTTGCACTGGTTTTGTTTGTGCAAGCACTTTTTCATTTTATGTAACCAAAATTATCCATATTATATTTTGTAATACTCTCCATATTTTGTTAAGTTCTTCCCTTATCCATAGTTCTGACAGGTAAACTATTTCATGCTCTCTTAATTGGCTTATGGTATCACCATTTAGGTGTAAATCATGTACCCCTTTTGAACTTATGCATGATAGATTTCTAAACCTACTTTGTACCCAACTGCTTAGAAGTTTTTCTTGCAATTTATCCAGGAAAAGGAATCCTTATCCTAGTCATTTTATTCTTAGATTCCTTGTTTCATGCACTTCTGAGTTCTCTTACTTTTATTGTCTTCATATTCCAGCCATTTCCCCTCATTTTCTTTTCTTTTTTCTTTTCCTTATTTTTTAAAAATAGGACTGTCCACTTTGTTTCATTTCATGGAAAGGATGATTTGAAAAATGAATTCATTTGATTATGGTCATATAACAGGTTAATGACACAGGACCTGAGATCAGATCTTTTGATTCCTACTTCACTGATCTTTTTACTAAGTATGATTTAAAAATTAAAATCTTTTTAAAAACTAGAAAGACCCATGGTTATCTAGTTCATCCTGTGACAGGTACATAAAGAAGGATCACTATTGAGATACTGCTGTTCAGTGTTTTCAGTAGTGTCCAACTTTTCATGATCCCTTTGGAGTTTTCTTGTCAGAGACACTGGAGTTATTTCCTTCTCCAGCTCATTTTATAGATGAGGAAACTGAGGCAAACAGAGTTTGAGACACTAGGATAACATTAACATTATAATTGTTGAATCAAGAGCCTGATGCATGTTTCATGTAAATCATTCAAGAATGTCACAGAATCATTTAATCTAAAAGATGGATGGGATTTCAAAGGCCATCTAAACCAATCTATACTCAGAAAAAACCCTCTATAACATACTTGACAAGCAGCCACCCAGTTTTTGCTTTGATGACCTCAAGTGAGTGGGTTCCCACTACCTCCTGAGGCAACCTATTCCACTTTTCAACAGAAAGTTGTTCTAGAAGTTGTTCTTTACATCAAGCCTCATTAAAATCACCACACACCCTATGATGCTAGCTCTAACTTACAGGTCCAAGCAAAAAAAAAGAAAAGAAAAAAGTCTATTACTTCTTAGGAGAGGCATGGCTTTCAAGAGTAAGGAAGTGAATTGTGTTCAGTTCTGGGTGCTGCAGTTTAGCAAGCTGGCTAATAAGCTAGAGTATCCAGAAAATACTAATACTAATAACAACAACAATAATAATATTTAGCATTTATATAATGCTTTAAGGTTTGTAAAGGACTTTATAAATATTATCCCACTTATTCCTCACGACAACCCTGGGATGTAGGTGTTATTACCATCTTCATTTTACAGATGAGGAAATGAAGGCAGAAGTTAAATGATTTGCCTAGGGTCATGCATATAATAAATTTTGGAGACAGTATTTGAACTCAGGTCTTCATGGCTATAATTCAAGAGTTCTATCCACTGCACCACCCAAAAGGACATCTAAAATGGTGAAGGTCCTTGAGTATAGGAATCTAATTTGGTCCTTTATTTTCTTATTCCTCCATCAAACTGTTGATAATCTCATCATTTCTTTTTTAGTAATTTTTATTTACTTTTAACGTTCTTGTTTAAAGAAATTGAATTCCAAATTCTCTCTTTCCCTCCTACTCATTTAGAAGGCAAGCAACATATCAATTATACATGTGAAATTATACAAAACACATTTCCATATAAGCCATGTTGCAAAAAAAGCAAGAAAAATAAGGTGAAAAAATTATACTTCAAGTTTCATGCAGAGTTCATCAGTTCTCTCTCTGGAGATGGATAGCATTTTTCATCATGAGCTCTTTGGAACTGTGTTGGATCATTATATTGATTAGAATAACTAAATCTTTCACAGTTAATCATTATTACAATATTTCAGTTAACTGTGTACAGTGGTCTCCTAATTCTATTAACTTCATTCTTCATCAATTCACATAGTTCTTCTAAGGTTTTTCTGAAGCTATTTTGCTTGTCATTTCTAATAACACAATAATATTCCATCACAATCATATATCACAACTTATTTAGTCATTCCCCAATTGATGGGCATCCCCTCAATTTCTAATTATTTGCCACCTATAAAAAGAGCTCCTATAAATAGTTTTGTACATATAGATCCTTTTCATTTTCCTTTGATATTTCTGGGATACAGGACTAGTAGTGGTTGCTGGTCAAAGGGTATCCAGTTTTCTAGTCCTTTGGTCATAGTTCCAAACTGTTCTCCAGAATGGTTGGACCAGTTCACAACTTCACCAGTAGTGCATTATTATCCCTGCTTTTCTACATCCTCTCTAGCATTTGTCATTTTCCTTTTCTGTCACGTTAGCCAGTACCAACGGCCATACCTCAGATTTGTTTTGATTTGCATTTCTCTAATTAATAGTGACTTAGAGCATTTTTATATGACTGTAGATGATAATACCACCATTTCAAAGATTAATCAGTCACTTATATGACTGAACTCCATTTCATGCTGTACACTGAGATCTAACTCAGATTATAATACCATATTTTCTTTGATCCTGTGAATAATTTACAACCAATTCTTTCCACAAAGGGCTGCCCTTTCCCTAAACTATACTCTAATTCATATGTAGATGAGACAGATGCCTTACCAAGGATGATAGGAATCTTGAACCCAAACCATGACATATAACTTTCTGACAAGATAATTCCCCCTTCTCATATAGCCCCTTAATCCCAGTTCCTACCTGCCCACTTCTGAGACTGTATTTAAACTGATATCATCTCCTTATGCGTGTTCTAGAATTGGGGCAGGGGGAAATGTGCCTGGGGAATTTAGAGTAGAGAGGCACTCACAGGAGGAAAGACTGAAAAATTGTATATGAGCTGCTCCCAGACCCTTACCATGGTTATAGTGCTGAAATACATTTAAAATTCACATTGAATCATTAAAGTCATTTCTAAAATGATATTTATGATGATATTCCTACAGCTTTGCCCTTCAGCCTGCTATTCAAGCAGAAATAATGACAGGATTTGAAATAATAATGAATAAATCCATCACTCTCAACAACTGAGAGGGTCACCAATTAATTCAAACAGCAGATGACTTTTCAACTTGATCACGTCTGTGACAGAGTCTTGGAGAAGAGCTGAATTTCAATTGCCAGCCAGCCAACCAGTAAACAACAGACCTTTCAAAACTATCTATTGCAGTAGGAAGTATAAATGTAAATTAATTTAGAGGATCCAGATAAGTTCATTCTAGCCTTCCTTAAAATGGCAAAGGTTATTTGCATCATTTCAGTTGCCATTGCATTTCTGAAAACAGCTGCCCAGAATGCAAATGGAGGGACTGTGAATGGAGAGACTGAAATTAGAGCTCAAAAAAAATGAAAGAAATAAGGATTTTGTAAATTAAATTGTAAATTTGGTAAATTAAAAATAGGAACCAAATGAGGGGATACATTGTAACTAGATTAACAGGAAGCTAGGCTGGAAACTTATCACATATTATGCTTCTAAAATGGTGCACTAGATTTTTTAGGTTTTATTTACCCATTGCCAAGTAGCAGGTGAGTTTATTCTAAGCCTGGGGCTTTTGTGCAGTCCGGATATATTCATCTGGAGTTGAGGAGATAGAAATTCTGAAGCTTCAGAATCAGTTGGTCCTCTGAAAGGATATTTTATGAAGTCCTAGATAAGCCATATCCTAAATAAGCCACACTTTTTACGGATCTGTAGGGAAGGAGGCTGCTCATGGTGTATTCCAAATTTCATTCTTTAAGAAGAATTTAGAAGACATGTGTGATACTAATGCCTCCTTAGACCCTACTACAGTGAAAGCAGCCTTGGATCCAGAAGATTGACTTTCTCGGTTCTTAATTTGTCCTCTGCTTCTATCTAGTGGCTCCTTTTGGCTTTGCAAGAACTGGAAATGATATGTAGAGTTTCAGTTAGCTGACAACAGTAGAAAGAGCATTGATTCTAGAGGCAGAGAACTTGGGTTTTGTGTGAGTTCCATCAAAAGAGAGGCTTCTGGAGTTCAAGGACCATGTTTTCTTTGTATTTTCAGTGCTTAGCATTGTATTTGACCCATAGTAAATATTTAATGCTTGTTGACTGACTGAATTCTTACCACCTGTGTGAACTTCAACAAATCAATGAAAATTCCTGGGCCTCAGTTTCCTCATGTGTAAAACAAAGGGGTCAGGCTAAATATTCTCTAAGGTCACTTCTAGCTGTAGATCTATGTTCCTGTAGATGGAAGGATGGCTCCAATTTCCCCCAAATAAAGTCAAGGTGGCATATCTTGAGGAGTATCCATCAAAAGGAAAATAAACAGAGTTTCCAACTCAGATATAATCACCCAGAGAAAAAGGATGAAATAGTTTACCCAAAGATAACTCCAAGTGCTGTGGCCTCTATACTGGGTTATCCACTTTCCACTGTTATCTCAAAAATCCCTAATCTCTGCCCCTCTCTCTATATACATTTGGTGCTTTAAAGACGGTAGACAGGCAAGTCTTGGGCGTTTATAGATTCACCAATACAATTGTGTGTACTCACTCTGCAAGTGGACACTAAAATAAAATCTCCATTTGTTTATTTCTTTGATTATTATCTCATAGTGGACACTTGGAACAATAGGATCTAAAAATACCTTAACAAACTAAAAAATAATGGGCCAAATAATTTTTACAAAATCACTAGGTATAAATGAGAAGTCTTGCATTTGAATTCCAATGTCAGTTTCACTCATCTAAGATGATATGGCTGGTTGAAGGGTCACTTAAAAAAGAAGAGGAAATTTTAATGGACTGAAAGTTCAAGATGAGTGAACCAGCTTTTTGGAAAGGATCACAGAAAACAGGAGAAGTACCACAGGGCTGGAGAAGGGTAAATGCTATCTTGATTTTCAAAAATGGGAAAAAGTTATATTCCTCAAACTATAGGATGATGAGCTTGACTTCTATTCATGGAAAAATTCCTAGAACCCATAAATAAAGGAATGATTCATGAAGGAAGAATTTATTAAGCACCAATTATATGCTAGGCACTTTACAAATATTATCACATTTGATCCTTACAACAGCCTTGGGAGATAGGTATTATTATTATCCTGATATGAAGTGGAGGAAACAGAAATTAAGTGGCTTGTCCAGGTATTTGAAGGATTATAAACATATGTCTTCCTGACTCTAAGCCCAGTTCCCTATTGATTGAGCCAACCAGCTCCTCACTGAATACTTGGAAAGGGGAAGAAGTGATCACAAAGTAGTGCAGATTCTTAAAAAACATCACACTAGATAAATTTCATTTTATTATATAACAAGGTTAGTAGATCTGCAAATTAGGAAATGACTTCATTTTGGTGTGAAACAAAGTATTCTTGTGAATAGGATGTGGATATGTGAGCTTGATGACAGTACACTAAAGTGAATTTGGTGTACTATTTTATCCAATAGTAGGTGAATTAGCTCTGCAGGAACATGGCTGAATGTGTCCATGGTGAAGATGGAATTCTTCCTAGTGGTGTACTCTGACAATATCAGGAACATGGCAAGCAAGTCAACGAGATGGGAGGTGGTATCATAGGATAGAAACCAGAGTTTCAATAAGACTGATAAGGGGTACTAGCAGGAGCCAAGGTGGAGTTTGCAAAATAAAAATCCAATTCTGGGTTTTAAAGGGTCTAGCTAAACAAAGGGTAATCAACAAATTCTTCTACCCATTATTCCTAGCTCTGCCCTCTGAGCCACCCATAATCTAATTCCTCTTCCATGAAACGTCCTAAGACAGGTATTATATCCTTTCATGTCTTCTCTTCTCTAGAGTAAATATCCTTAGAAGCATATTTTTCAGTGCTCATAGTATTTTCTGAATATCTCTCACTTTTCTCTACCTTACTTTGGAGATAGGGAAAGCTGGGTGGATAAGAACTGGGTGACAAATGTCACCATAGAAGACCTGGAAAGGTCAGATGTTAGAAGTGATGTCTGAAGTTGAAGCAGGGTCAGAACCAAGAAACATAATGAAGTCTGAAAAGTAAGATTATCAAGAGGTAAGATAGGTTCAAGAAGCAAATTCAATTTAGTTCTTCAAATTATACACTCTAAGTACAAGGCAATATTGAAAGTATTGGTGATACAAAGACAAAAACAAAACAATCCCTTCCCTAAAGGAAGGAGCTTGTATTCTCCTTGGAGATACAAAGTGCCCACAGAAAAGTGAATACCAAGCTTATAGAAAACTAAACAATGCCATTCTGTTGGAAGTAGTTGGCATATACAGACTATATGTCAAAGACCTATGATTTCTTAATTGTGGCAACTTCCTAAATCAACATTAGATGATAGCCTAATATAATTTTTATAGTCCAACTATCATGGTTTTCAAAAAAGAGAGATAATTAACAGCTAGGGGTATCAGGAAATGCCTTCTATGAAAAGTGGCAACTGAACTCAGCCTTAAAAAAAGGTAAGGATTCCAAGAGACAGAGGCAGAGGAGGAGTCAGTAGAAAGACCTCCCTGAGGTTCTATCAATCTCCACTTTCATCTCATGGGCCTGCCATTTGCCTATGTTACCTCGATCTCCCCAGGGGATTTACCTATGTCAGGATGGGGAGTGATTTTAGAGAAGAACTAAGGATGAAAGTCATAGTTTAAGAGTATGTTCAGAGTGGAAAAGTTAAGGCAGGGAATTCTAGAACTCTGTAGTAAAGCCAAAGGGTTAACCAATAGTTTATCAGAAGAGTGTTGTAATTTCTTGTTGGTTCTTTCTCACTAGCCATTGGATTGAAGGTGATAAGTAGTGGAAAGGTAAAGACAATAGACGAATATTGTGAGGTGAAAGGGAGGTCTTGTGTGCTGAAGGTTTCCTTGAGAATTAACTAAATGGTGTTGGCTACTTCAAGGAATCTGGAGCAAGGGTTCAAGCAATTGATCAATAAGTATTTTATTAAGGAGATACTATTTGCCAGGCATTGTTCTAGATGTTAATGATACAAGTACAAAGAATAATTCAATCCCTGCTCCCAAGTAGCTTACATGTAAAAGGTACAAGTACATATGTACAGCATGAATGTAAAGTTAATAAATAAAAATATTTTATTTATATATAATATTATAATCATCAATATATTAATAATTAATGTTTATTATGTATTATATTGTGGTATAATATGATAATAATAATTATTAATAATATATATTGAATACATAACAGTCTGGGAGGGTACTGGGGATTGGGTAAATCAGAAAGACTTCATGTAGAAGACAGTGCTTAAGCTATGTCAAAAAGAAAGTGAGGGACTCGGGGCCAGAGCTGATGAAGAATTCCTTGAATTCATGGCATATGGGATCAGTAATGCAAAGGTATGGAGATGGGAAATATCATGTCTAGTAAGGAACTAAGAGAAGGCTAGTTTTGCTGGATTGAAGAACGCGAAAGGGAAAGTAATATCCAGTGAGGCTGGAAGGATAGACTGGGATCAGGTTGTATAGGACTTTTAAAACTATACAAAGCAATTTGTTTTCGCCCTAGAAGCAACAGGGAACCATGGGAGTTGATTGAGTAGGGGAGTTACACGGTCATATGAAGCAAGTTACTTTTTGTGGGGTTGTCCTCCATTGAAATAAGGCAGCTAGATGACACAGTGAATTGTCCACTGTCCGCAGTGAATTGACCACTGGGCCTGGAGTCAGGAAGACTCCAGTTCAAATCTAGCCTCAGACACTTATTAACTTTATGACCTTGGGCAAGTCACTTATCCTCTGTTTGCTTAGGAAGCAAGTAGATAGTTCAGGGGATATAGTGCTCCTCACTCCCCCTGGAATGAGGAAGACCTGAGTTTAAATCCATCCTCAGACACTTACTAGCTATGTGACCCTGAGCAAGTCACTTAACCTCTATTTGTCCTGATTTACTAAAGAAGAAAATGGCAAATCACTCTTGAGTCTTTGCCAACAAAACCTCATGGATAGTATTGATGTTCAGTGGTCCACAGAGTCACAAAGAATTGGATATGATGGAATCACTGAACAACAAAACCAACCACCATTGAAAAGAAACAAGACATTCAGCATTTCTGAGTCATAAGAAATGCCCTATGATTATAAATTATAGTTAGGCTGTCATCTATATTGGTGCAGGGAGTTCGCACACTTAAGAAATCACAGGTTTGTGGGGATGAGAACTCATTTATTAAAGCCATCAGTACTGCTACCCAGGTTTCCAGGACAGGTGGAAGTTGTTATAATAGTTCAACAAGGCCGGTGAGTCCTTGTTTGGACACATACTACACAGCCCAAATGTACTGGCTAACATCATGCCATAGATAGATCAACAGAATTCTTATGTGACCTCATGAAGGGCCTTGAGTAGCAGCATTGAGTAGTCTGCTTCCAGTGTGTTGTGGCATAAACTCAATATCACCCTATGGGTCTACCCAAAAGGTAATGTATCCCCTTGATCAGAAATGGAGCTGTCCATCAAATACTGTTCTTTTTCCTGGAAGATTTTTCCTGTTAGATAGTAGACAGTTGGACTGAGAGTAGGAATTCTACACCTGTTATTGTTCAGTAATCTTGATGAGATCTAGGAAAACTTTTTCAGCTGCCAGATTCCCCAAATATAATATCATTTTCAGAAAAGGCAGGGTTAAGAAGGTTATGGTCTAACTTCTATGGCAGGGTGTCAGATTGCTAACTGCTAACATATTATGGGAAAAGAAGCAATTAATGAGCAAACATTTATTAAGAGCCTAATATGTACCAGGCACTGTGCTGAGTGCTGGAGATACCAAAAGAGGCAAAAGTCAGTCCCTGACCTCAAGGAGTTTACAATCTAATGGGAGAGACAATGTGAAAAAAATACATACAAAGCAAACTATATAGGATAAATTGGAAATAGTTATCAGAGGGAAGATACTAGAATTAAGAAGATGAGGAAAGACTTCCTGAAAAATGGGGTTTTAGTTGGGACTTGAAGCCAGGGAAATCAGTAAGTAGAGTTAAGGAAGGAAAACTTTTAGGCATGGGAGACTCTAGAAGCAAGGACCTCAACTTACACAGGAGGGCCTGCTATCACAAGTTCTTAGATCTGCATTTCTAAAAGGAAAGCAACTTTTGAGGGGCCAATAATCACTTTAATCAAGCACATATATATCATTCACTTAGTTTAGGGGAAAAAGTCAGCACCCTGAACTTAAGAGAAAATACAGAGAAATTAAAATCAACAGACAGGACTTCCAGCTGCATATATCACAGATCAACAAACATATTCAACTGTCTGACCATACACACATAGTTACCAGAGAGAGAAGCACCAACATCTGAGTTTTCAGAGCTGGGGGGCTTCTTAGGGGCTTCCCAGAGTCTCATCTGGCACATGAACCTTCTTTCAAAAACTAAGCCCCAAAGTAAAACCTCACCTCAGGGTACTTATACACTGTTCAGAGCCAGAGGGTGTCACAACCCTTGAGAACCAGTACCTCATTAAAAAATTTACAAAAGGTGTGGGCTTCCCCTAATCAAACTTCCCTTAAAGGGCAGGCCCATTAATGGGTGGGGAATATCTTGAACTCTCTGATTAAAACTTCAGAGACTGATGAAGAAAAGTGCCCAGTTTATCTGTAACTGGCTGAAGACATTCACTTGGACTCCTCGGGACCATAGGAAATACAGGTGAGCTGGAAGACATCTAAGGTGAGGTACTCCCTTTCTTTTTCCACAGGGGATCATGAAGCATGAGTCATTAGACTTGACTGAAAAGATAAAGGGTGCTCTACATTGCCCCAACCATATCTAAAGATAGAACAGTCCTTGCTCCCTCTGGGTCAGTTTTATTTCTAAGAAGATGGAAGAAGCTTCTGAGCTCACCAAATCCCAGAGTTAGAGTCCAGATTTAAGTCCAGAGGGTGAAATAGGAGAGCCAGTTTTCTGGATGTTTGGCAGGGCTGGTGGAGCAAGGTAGCAGATTTTATTCTGTCAACAGGACCCTCACAGTGAAATCATGACCTTTCTTTTCTCCCTTAGACTCTTGTCTGAGGATGCTGCCAGTAATAAAAGCACATCACTTGGCAATCACAGGTATTAGTTTGGGATGCTCTGCAGTGCAATGATCCCTCCTGTATCCCCTGCTCTAGAATTTGTTGAGAGTCATTTTTACAGGTATTTTGTGGGCTGTGGGGGAAGCACTAGAGTATATGCATCTTTCTACTCTGCCACCTTGGCTCCATCCCCCTGAAATTCTTATAATGGGGCTGGGTGATCAGTTGTCAAGAATCCTGTAGAGAGAATTACTGTTCAGGTATAGGCTGAATTATATGATCAGTGAGGTTCTATCATTCTATGACTAAAGTGACTTGTCTGTGGTCAATGGTGTATTATTCCCCAAGGTCCAGACTACCCATTATGGACGGTGGCTTTATGGATTCAATTATATTGGCTAAAACTTTCTGGGTTGAGCAGCAATGATATGTCAAAAGGAATGCCTCAGGAGAATCCTGAGTAGGTAGGAACTGAAAACTTCATGGGTTAAACCAATCTAGCCTTCAGATCATTGAGCTTTGGGGCCAGAAGTGGAAACTGGAGTCTGGAGCAAAAGCAAGGTCAAAAACCAACATCAAAACAATAGATGAGGCAGGTGATGGGGAAGGCAGGATCTAGAATCAGGTGGCAGAAGTCTGATGCTGAAGCAAACAATAGGAGGTCAGGTATGGCAGTTTTCTCCAATTGATGTAATTGAAGTTCTGAAGTTTCAATGTCCAGGCACAAGTGGCTGGGTCTGTTTTCCAGCTTCCTCTGAATTTGTTTTGACTTTGTCTTGCCTTTATTGCTTTCTATAGCAATGGTCTCCACTAGTCAGTGGGGGACTAAGTGTGGTTGCTAATCACCTCAAGCAACATTACAGGGGTCAGTTTGCCTTTGGTATTTGTGTGTGTTTAGGAGTTTCATATCTGTACTAATCGATTGTATGAACATGATGGTTTCCCCTTATCAGACCAAGATGGCAAGCTCAGATTTTCAAGGTAAGTCTATGCTAAGACAGATCAGCAATGACTTACATTCGTCATCTCACCTACTGGAATAATTTGTATCAGCTTGAGAGTGCTGCCTTCAATCCATAGACAAGACTAGGATTGGCCTTGTATCTGAGGCTCTTAAAGATATCCGTAAGCAGTTAGAGCAGTCTCAGAGAGGTACTCCAGCAGAAATCGGGCCAAGGCTTTCTTAGAAGGCCTTACCATCACAGGTTCATCAAGAACAAAAAAAAATAACACCAAGACAATGGGGAGGTAGCAAACATATACATAGAACAGAATATATCTAGAGTGAGGAGTCCAGGGAGAGAGGAAACGTAGATACCACATAGGACTTTTCCACATGCCATCTGAAATGTTGACATACTGTAAGAGACATACAGAAATACACTACTATTTAAAAGGAAGGTTCCAAGAGTTCCTAAACAATGAGGCCCTACTCTTTGCAAGTTTCAGAGGCTTACCTAGATCAGAGGAATGCTATAGGTTTCTATGACAGTGGCCAGTCTGTCAACTTCTAGCAACAGTCTTCATTTTCATTAAATTTGTGGCTAACTATATACTGGCTTGGGGGAATTTCCACTCATTCACCCACCAATCAAGACAGTTCAGCCTCAGGGCAAATCCTCAAAGCTGAATAGTGATTAACAAAAGCACTTATTTCATAGAGTTGTTGTAAGGATAAAATGAGAGAATAAAGTGTAAAGTGCTTGATAACAGGTGTTATAGAAATGCTTATCCCAGTGGAGCCAAGATGGCAAAGTAATAACATGCAGTTTCTAGAGCATTCCCTCCAAGCCCAGCCAAATATCTGTAAAAATGGCTCTAACCAAATTCTGGGGCTGCAGAACCCACTGAATGACAAAGTGAAGCAAATCTCCAGCCCAAGACAACCTGGAAGGTCACTGGGAAGTATCTATCTTGCCATGCTGGAAGCAGAATGCAGTGTAGACTTCATGACACCAAAACTCTGAGAACAAATTGGAAGCTTGGTGAAAAAAACCTGTAGGACCAGTACAGAAGAGTGGAGTGTTCCTGCCCCAACCCTAAGGTGGCAAAGGGGGGAAGGGGTGGAGGAATCCATAGCAGCCACAGCAGCTGCAGGGGTAGAGACAGCGACTGTTTCTGGAGCTCTAGGCCCACAGATTGTGGGGGAATTGAGTGGCTGACAGTACACTTCCCACCCCCACTGGAAGCAGAGAACTACCTTGACAAAGAGCTCAAAAGTCAAGTAGATGACTTGGGAAATGAGCAAAAACTGGAAAAAGAATCAGACTATAGAATCTTACTTTGGTGACAAGGAGAACCAAAGAATGCAAACAGAAGAAAAAAGTCAAAGTTCCTCCATCAAAAGCCTCCAAGAAAAATATGAATTGGTCTCAAGCCATGGAAGAGCTCAAAAAGGATTTTGAAAATCAAGTAAGAGAAGTAGAGCAAAAACTGGGAAGAGAAATGAGAGTGATGCAAGAAAATTGTGAAAAATGAGTCAACTGCTTGCTAAATGAGATCCAAAAAAAAATGCTGAAGAAAATAACATTTTAAAAAATAGACTAACCCAAATGGCAAAAGAGATCCAAAAAGCCAATGAGGAAAAGAATGCCCTACAAAGCAGAACTGGCCAGATGGAAAAGGAGATCCAAAAGTTCACTGAAGAAAATAATTCCTTCAAGGTTAGAATGGAGCAGATGGAAGCTAATGACTTCATGAAAAATCAGGAAATTAACAAACAAAACCAAAGGAATGAAAAAGTGATAGACAATGTGAAATATCTCATTGGAAAAACAACTGATCGGGAAAATAGATCCAGGAGAGAAAATTTAAAAATTATGGGATTACCTGAAAGCCATGATCAAAAAAAGAGCCTAGACATCATCTTCCATGAAATTTATCAAGGAAAACTGTCCTGTTATTCTAGAACCAGAGGGCAAGATAAGTAGTGAAAGAATCCACAGATCACCTCCTGAAAGAGATATGAAAAGAGAAACTCCTAGGAACATGGTAGCCAAATTTCAGAGCTCCCAAGTCAAGGAAAAAATATTGCAAGCAGCCAGAAAGAAACAATTCCAGTATTGGGGAAATACAATCAGGATAACACAAGATCTAGCAGCTTCTACCTTAAGGGATTGCAGGACTTGGAATATGATATTCCAGAAATCAAAGTAGCTAGGATTAAAACCAAGCATCACCTACCCAGCAAAACTGAATATAATGCTTCAGGGGAAACAATGGTCATTCAATGAAATAGAGAACTTTCAAGCATTCTTGATGAGAAGACCAGAGCTGAATAGAAAATCTGACTTTCAAGCACAAGAATCAAGAGAAGCATGGAAAGGTAAACAGGAAAGAGTAATCATAAGGGACTTCCTAAAGTTGAACTGCTCACATTCCTACATGGAAAGATAATATTTGTAACTCTTGAGACTTTTCTCAGTATCTGGATAGTTGTAGGAATTATATACATGTAGACAGAGGGTTCATGGGCGAGTTGAATACGAAGGGATGATATCTAAAAAAATAAAATTAAGGTTTGAGAGAGGAATATATTGGGAAGAGAAAGGGAGAAATGGAATGGGGCAAATTATGTCTCACATAAAAGAGGCAAGAAAAAGCTTTTTCAAGGGAGGGGGAAAAGGGCAGATGAGAGGGAAAAGGTAAAGCTTATTCTCATCACATTTGGCTTAAGGAGGTAATAACATGTACACTCAATTTGGTATGAAAATCTATCTTACACTACAGGAAAGTAGGGGAGAAGGGGATAAGTGGGCTGTGCAAGGGATGATAGAAGGGAGGGCAAAAGGGAGGAGGGGGTAATTTTGGGGAGGGACAAGTTCAAAAGAGAGAACAGAATAAATGGGGGGCAGGATAGGAAGGAGGGAAATACAGTTAGTCTTTCACAACATGACTTTTGTGTAAGTCTTTTGCATAACTACACATGTATAACCAATATTGAATTACTTGCCTTCTCAGTGAGGAGGGGTGGGGAGGAAGGAAGGGAGAGAAGTTGGAACTCAAAGTTTTAAAAACTAATGGTAAAATTTGTTTTATGTGGAACTGGGAAATAAGATATACAGGTAATGGGGCATAGATATATATCTTGCCCTACAATAAAATAGAGGAGATGAGGATAAGGGAAGGAAGGGGTGTGATAGAAGGGAGGGGAGATTGGAGGAAGGGGTAATCAGAATGCATGGTGTCTTGGGGCAGGGGAGGGGAGGGATGGGGAGAAAATTTGGAACTTAAAATCTTGTGAAAACTAAAAATAAATAAACAAATTTTTTAAAAATTTTAAAAAAAGAAAACTTACTGACAGAATCAAATCCAAATCTTGAGACTTCTAGTCTAATCTTTCTGATATGCCATTCTGCTTTCCGAATTGGTCATTTATTAAAATCAAAATTAGTAGGAGGGAAGGAATGAAAGATAAAGATAATTTATTTCAGGTGGTATGAATACTTTTACTTAAATTACAATTGAAGTCTTGTGATGGAAAACTGAATTATTAACTATTTGGGTATATTCATTACTACCTTATCATTCATGATTTTGTTACATTGTTACATTAAATGTTGTTTGAATAAGGGAAAAAATGAAATGCTCATTCCCTTTCTTCCCTTCATTTGTTAGAGTTTCTTTTCCTTAGGACTTAACCCCTAAGTGAAGGTCCCCATCTCAGTCAGCCCTGAATCTATGACGTGGCATTGAATAATAAGCAATAGAATTGCCAGTTAGCAGTTATTCCTATACACGGAACAATGTTGGGTCTTTCTTTGCTAGATCTGTTCAGATACTTATTCTTGCTTAGGTACACAGCCTTCACATTGTACTGTAATGCTCTGAGTGGTCATTCCTGGCTGCCCTGTCTGCAGAGTCCACAGACCTCTTTGTCTTTCTTCCTATGCTGTCCTGGACTATAAGTAAGACTTACTGTGATTTGTTTTTCTTTCATTTCTTGATCAGTACTAGTACTATTTAAAGATGTTGTAAGAGGTAGGAGAAGAAGCTCAGCTTACTTCTCCCTGCTACTGTACCATCTTGGCTCCTTCTCTTGGACTCTTGAGTATTCAAAGGTCATTGTTCCTAGAGAGGAAAGAATGATGGCAAGATGCCCATGCTGAGTAACCTAATGTCCTAACAGATGGCTGGATGAAGTTTACTCAGCTAACTCTTCAAGGAAGAGGAACTCTGTCAAGGAAGATAGCTCTTCCCCATGAATTGAATCAATAAATACATAAATTGTTTTAAAGGATCAACTGAGTGTTTACTGAGCCACTATGATGACTATAAAACTTAACTCCAAAACAGATCTGTGCAATCATTTGGTCAGAGGTCACTGGTCTGTATTATGCCTGGATTTGAATCTGACTAATTGAAAGTAGATTGTGCTTACAAGGATGGGCAGCCTGGAGTTGGGAAAATTATGTAGGAATCTCAGCTGAGACAATCATGTAAGATTCAAGGACTTCCACTTTATAATATCACAAATGATATCTTTACTATGTTTCTAATGTGTTGTATCACATAAATTTTCAGACAGTATTGTCACTTTACTATAGCTCTTTGATGTTTTAATCAGTGCTTTTGGAAGTCAAAGGCTAATTCACTTGTTGTATTGGATATCAGAAAACGTAACAGTTAATAAGTCAAGACACTGAATTGCTAAAATAGTCACTATCTTAGATTTTCCGGTTCACCTGCTCATCCCATTAATATGAACAAAGAAATCATGCCTCATTAAAAGTCCAGTGGTAGCATCTAAATCAGGCTGTCCTATTGTCAGAACAACCTGCCAAATGTATTTTCTAAATCTCATTGACATGTTATCTTTGATAATGCTGATTCCTTCAGCTTTTTCTTATCCTTTGACCCTTTTGACCCTTGGGTCTATTGGAGACTGTTCATATATTTTCATTAAGTTTTTTAAAGTTTTCCACATATCTTAAACTATAGAGTGCCAAATTATAACCATTATTTTAGAACAGGCTCAACTAATGTTAAATGTGTGACAATCACTCCATCAATGGTATCAAATCCATATTAATAGTCATACATTATGTAGATGTCCTGTGCCAAATCCTTTGACACCAACTCAGAGAGCTCCACTTGCCTCCAAGTCCAGCTTACAGGAGAAACATCCCTTTACTTTTCTCCCTAGTCCTGGACTCTCCCTGCCCACCAACATTCCATGGCCTTTCTACTCTCCTTCACACCTTTTCTCTTCAAAGATCCCTCTCATGCTTCTGCCACTGTTCATGGCAGCCTTGGCATGTTTCTCTGAATAAGAGATGATATAAGATGATGTTTCTGGAATTAAAACATGTATATTTGTAAAAATTAATATTAAAAAGAACTCTTCCTTTTGCTACTTCATCATCTTATCATAGATAGCTATATCCCCAGAGCCTTGGCTTTGATACCCAGATCCTGGGTAGAAGTCTATCTCTCCTCTCCCACATCATAATTACTTACATTTTTATGAGGCCCATAAACATTTTTAGGATCACTTCAGTACTAAATTTCTGCATGAGGTGCCAGAAAATTAATGTAAGAAAGCACTTTGGGTATGTCTTTGTAAGTACATACACACACTCACACACACACATACATATATATATACATACATATATACACATATATAGATACATATATGTAAACATGAGCCACTGTGTATGTCTATGTGTGTTAATATTTCACTGTGAATATCTTATAATAATAACTGTGTAGCATCTTAAGGTCTGAAAAATACTTTACATATGCCATCTCATTTGAGTCTCACAAGAACCCTGTGAGGTAGGTATTATTTTTATCTCCATTTTAAATAAAAGGAAACTGAGTTTCAGAGCAGTTAAATGACTTGCCAAGGTTCTCATAAATAGCAAGTGTCTAAGGAAGGATTTGAACTTATGTTTTCCTGACTCCAGGTATAGTATTCATTACCACACATTACTTTTAAGAATGTGTATGGAGATGGAGGTCACAGCGTGATAATTTATGTGAGTGTGTGTGTGTGTGTCTGAGAAAGAGAGAGAGCAAGAGAGAGAGAGGTATATGTATATATTTGAGTCTTTATTTCTTGGATTTGGCTGGAGCTGAGGCCTTCAAAACTATAGCAACTCTGGGGAAGAGGTGGCAATTCTACTCTTGAATGGTCCTAATTGTTTTGAAGTTTTTTCTTTTGAAACAAAGTCTGCCTTTGTTTCTGGCAGAAAAATGGTCTGGCAGAAAAATAAAGGCTAGTTCTCTATTTCTTTTCCCATTTATTCTACACTACTCCTTTTCCCCTCTTTCTTGGTCTTCCTCTAGTCCTCTTTCTACTTAACAAGCTTTGAACAAGTGCCTACCATATGCTAGGCACTGGGGTTGCAAAAATAAAAACATGAAAGGAAAGAGAAAGACATAGTATATAACTAAATGCATGTATAAAACAAGGGTTATTTAAGCAGGGAGGAAGCACTAACAACTGGGGGGAGGGGCGCCTTGAAAAGGCAGTGTGGAAGAGGTGGTTTCTTATCTGAGAACTGTCCATGGTAGCACTTTGGTGTGGACAGTAAGTGGATATTGCTATTCTTAGTTGAGGGAATTTAACAACCCCTTAACTGATTATGCTTCTACAATTGCCATCTAATTTGAATATATAGAATCAACATCTTTCACCTAAAATAGAATTAGTTTTAGAACTTTTATTATTTTAGAAACCCAATAAATTGTTTGTTTGTTTTTAAATAATTCAATTCAATAAACATTTAGGGTTAGGATTAGGTTGCCTTGCTGGTTGGCTATGTGGAAATGAAAGCAAGTCCATCCATGCTCACTTGGAACATTCTATGTCATTTCAGTTGAATGTAAACTTTTTCAGGGCAGGGATATAGTTTTATTTTTTCATCATTTAGCACATAGTAGTCAGTAGCTACCAAATAGATGTTTAATATTAAGTAGAAGGTTATTTTCATCCTCATCAGCATAATAAGTGGGTTAAGATTAAGCAAACTGATGTAATGGAAACCATGTAGCTAAATCCTCTTTGAAATTTCATCCTTTGATATACTTAGAAAATCGGTGCAGAAAAATATTCTTCAAAATAAAGCTTGCTTGAGAAAGGAAAGAAATTGAGACAGTTTGTGAGGTAGGATAGTTATCAGAATTATGCTTTTGAAAACTATTCTTCTTAATATCTAGAATTTTATAAATAGAATGATGCAAAACTAGGAAAATTTTCAACTCTCTAGGAATTCTTTCTGATCATGAAATTCAATCTACCTTGATAGAATTCTTACAATAGAAATCAGAATATACCAATTCAAATAAGTTATGTGTTCAAAGGTCACTGTTAATATTAGCTATTGGTCAGAAGATGTGACTGAAAAACAGATGTCAGATCAAGATCTTGCTACCTTGTTTCTATGTAAACATTATTCTTTGTTTTGCAGTCATTATTATCACTTGTAGGAACTGATTTTTCCCCTATTTGCATAGCTCCAATTCTTTGTTGTCAGACACCTTTGCTCAAAACAAGTCAGTCCATCTGATCTAATTTGGTCTGCCAGCTATAGAGTTCTCTTTTGGCAGATATGTTTCTCAGCATTCTACAGCTGTGCTACATTTCCTGGAGTTGTTTTTCAGGACATTCTTAGAGCATTCTTTCCCACTGTAGTCTATCCAGCATAATTTGATTTTTTTTGTTGTTGTTGTAGTAAGAAACTGGCGCTTATTTTCCTTCAGTGTATTTCATCACAAGTAAAAAACATATGGGATAAAGCTTAATTCTTACTCACTCAGTGACCTAAGCAGTAGGAGTTGCAGACCAGTGTTCAGGAGTAGACTGAACATTCCAGTCATTAGGGAACTGCTGAATGGACACAGATGGCAATTAAATTCCTTCAGATCAATCTGCAACCTCAGATGGAATCGCAGTGAGTTCTGGTGCTGAGGCAGTTCATACACCTTGAAACTCTTCCTTTGCCCCTACCTTTCCAGCTGCTGCTTTCTCCTCCTTTTCATTATCCCCTGGATTCCCATAGAAATAAATGTCCAGCATGGCCTCCCTTGGTTGCTCAGAGGAGAGAACACCACACATATCTATCACATTAGAACCACTGAGTAATCTCCTTTATTGGTGCATGCAATGGCAATATCCTCATATCAAAGTGGGAGTTCTGTGTCCCATAGTGCTTAAAATATTTGGGAAGTAAAATTTGAGGGGTTGAGAGGGAAATTTAAGAGGATTTCATCATAAATTGGTGGTGATCAGCTCTAGGATCAGTAATCACCAAGAGATAAGACTCCCAGAAAGCTGTCTGAATCTGGTTAGTGAAGGTGTCAGATGGTAACAGATATAATAAGTTGGGTTTTTTAAATAATTAATTTATTTGTTTTCACTTTTCAATATCACTTCCATAAGTTTTAAACTTTCTCTCACCCTCCCACTCCCTTCCCAAGATGGCAACCAGTCTTATATGGGTTCTACACATACATTCTTATTAAACACATTTTCACTTTAGTCATGTTGCATAGAAGAATTATTATGAATGGGAGAAACCATGAGAAAAAAAAAAACAAAACAAAACATAACAAAAGAGAAAACAGTCTGCTTCATTCTGTGTTCTGACTCTATAGTTCTTCCTCTGGATGTGGATGGCATTTTATATCATAAGTCCTTTGGAAATGTTTTAGGTTCTTGCATTGCTGTGAAGGGCTAAGTTTATCAGATACAGTCCTTGCACACTGTGGCTCTTACTGTGTATTATGTTCTCCTGGTTCTGCTCATTTCACTCAGCATCAGTTCATATAAATATTTCCAGGTAATAAGCTATTTTTTTAAAAAATAAGTTTACTGTATAGTATTTCTAGATTAGAAGATACTCACGTTAGTTGGATTCTCAATAGCAACAATGGTGCAAGCTCCTATGAGAAGCCATTTCCCAAGTTGTCTTCAGATTTATGATGTATACAGTTTCAAATCTACTGTTCCAGTTGGAAGCCCAGGTTGATTCTACCAAAATAGTAGCAAGGGGTTTGAGGGCATCTTTCTCCTTCATCTTCAAGATATCTAAGGATCAGAATTTTGTGAGTTGCCTTTTAAAGTTACAATGAAAACTGAATACAGTGTTTCTCTGGAACCCTGTTCTCTATAGTACAAAAAAATGCAAAAAAATACTTTAATAGTTTGTCATCATCCATCCTTTTCACAAAGTCCTACTGGATATAATGGTTTTGTAACTTCATTTCTGTGCTCATAGACCTCCTGAATTTGCTATATGGATTATGCCAACAGGTAAAGGATGCACAGAAATAAATATCATTATTAAATTAATGTACTAGTATTTCATTTTCCAAAATAGTATTCTTCCAACTAAGGTTCCCCTATCATCTGATACGTTATCACGACATGGGAGGACACCCAGAATTCTAGAAGGCCATGCTAAAAGTCAGTTCCTGATTCAAGAGGGAAAGGTTTCTAGCTATAAGCCTATGAAATTATGACTTGTAATTTCTGGTGGTGAAGAGAAACCCAGTGACAGATTGCATGTGTGTTGTCTGAAGATCAGCTTAACTCAACTCAGAGGCTTATCAATAATCTTGCCACAGAGTAATGAAATTTTTGGCCAAAATAATTTTCTACATTACAGTATAGTATAGTAGAAAGAACCCTGACTGTGGAGTCAAGGGTTTGAATTTGTATTCCATTTCTGGTGTTTTCTACCTATGTGCCTTCAGGAAAATGAGGTCATTGGACGAGAGGGTTCTGAGGCACCTTCCAGCTATGAGCCTATATATCTATGGCTTGTAATTTTTATTGGTAAATGAATAAATAAAGTATTTCTTCAGTGCATATTAAGCACTGGGGATACAAATAGGAAAGTAAGAGTCTTTGACCTCAAAGAGCTCACATTCTAATGGGAGAGACAACATATGTTGAAGTTTCTGGCTGTAAGTCAGACGGAAAGGTCCCACGGCCCTTAGGATGCAGTGGCAAAACAGATGCTAATGCCTTTTTTCTAATATAAATCATAAAATCATATCAGTTTCTAGTGCTGAGCCATTTGACCAGTGCCAAGGACTTTGGCAACAAAAACTTTATTTTCTGCATTTTCATGGCTATAAGCAGCTACAAGAACATTTGTCAGGGTTTTCCTGGCTTCCCAGAATGAATACTACAGATGTTGGCATTGCTATCCCAAAGGCTCTTGGGTTAATAACAAAATAAAAAATAACAACAGCTAGCATTTACTTAATGTCTACTATGTTCTAGGCACTGTGCCAAACACTTTGCAAACATAATCTCATCTGATCCTCACAACCCTGGGAGATAGGTGCTATTATTATTCCCATTTTGCAGATGAGGAAACAGACAAATGGAAATTAAATTATGTGCCCAAGGTCACACAGGTTCAGTGCCCTGGGCTGTGTCCATCAATGTCTGAAAAAAGATGGTGGTCAAAGATCGTAGTGATTCGACTTGCTTGTCAAACTGCCTCCTCTCTTTCCTTTGGGGTGCTTTGCCACTTTATCCAAGTTGGTTTGCTTGCCTTGTGAATTGTAGTAAGTAGGGACAGCTGGCCCATCTCCATTGGAGTCACTTCCTGGGATGAATGCTGTGAGAGCTAGAAGCAGGACCAATAGTGTTGAGGGAGGGGACTACCAGTATCAGGGCTCCTGTCTCTATCTACCTATTGGTGGCAATTGGTTAGCCATTGATGTTGATAATGATAAGGAAGGTAGATTCCTCTATTGATGATTTTTCCCTTTAATGATAGTTATAGTAGCTGGACTGGAAGCAGGTCTACTGGTTTTGGAGACACTGTTAGTTCCAAGACTATTGGGTTAAAGGTCTTAGACTATCTTCTACAAAGTCCAAGGGGAAAAGTATGATCAAGGTTGGTGGTCTGACTTCCCTGGCACATTCAGCCTCCTGTTTCTCTTTCTCATGTTGCTCTGTTAAGAAGTATCCATAATGACAAACTCACAAATGCCTAAACTCCTGAAGAAAATAAGGCAATGTTGTTGTTCAGTCATTTCCACTTGTGTCCTACTCTTCATATCCCTATTTGGGATTTTTTTGGCAAAGATACTGGAGTGGTTTGTCATTTCCTTCTCCAGCTCATTTTACAGATGAGGAAACTGTGTTAACAGGCTTAAGTGACTTGCCCAAGGTCACATAGCTTATAAGTATTTGAGACCAAATTTGAACTCAAGGAGATGAGTTTTCCTGACTTCAAGCCCTATATTTTATCCACTGCTCCACCTAGCTGCCCTAAGGTAATATTATAGGAGGCTTATAACATGAGGAATAGTACATTCAACCTATTTCTTTTTTCAGATGTAAAAGTGGACAATATGCATCTTTTAAGTCATACAAGAATTAGTTCCTTTACTGGGTACTGACCTCTGCTGACAGTTTTTTGAACATACATATGAGGTAAATTGTTAGCACCAATGATTTGGCATATGTACAAACCTATGGAGATGAATAGGTCTTGCTTACTGTAAAATACTCCACCTCAAACACTGACAGAGTTTTGATTTAGACTTGTGTTGTTTTTTCACACACACAAGAGGTTTTTTCAGTTTAGAATATATATGTGTACACACATATATATATACATACATATTTTAATTCTGGAAGGCATGATCAAAGCAGGAGTGCTGGGCTTCTCCAGAGGGCTCAGTTAAGAGTTAGTAATTTCCTAACTCAGAAGTATCTTTGTCTTATCAGTATGTATTTTCATAGGATGTCATAGCTCAAGGATGGCCCAGCAGGGCTCATCTGCTAAAAGGAAAAAGCTAACCTTTAGAAAAAACTGTTTGATCTAGGAAACGTCTGAATCAGGTCAGTTGGGTCTGACCATGAGTTGAAGTATGAAATTATGATAAGACAATAAAAAATTCAGAGTAGGAGAAATAAAAGAAACTAAAGTCTTGCTTGACTATTATGTCTAACACTTTATTGACATCACTGAGATATGATAGAATAACACAAAGTAAGAATATGGGCTCATCAAGCTATAGATTATTCAGCAGCACTGGAAAGACAAAACAAAAGCATCAAGAAATTCTGAAGCTATTCTCAGGGAATCATCTTATTTTTTCACCAGTTAAAAGTCTTGCCTGATGATCTTTGTAAAAGACCAGAATATATAATCATCTGAGGTCCTAGTCCAATTATAGTAATTCCTTTCTCTCAAATTCTCATCGTCTTCATCAGGGCATCATTTAGGGTAAGCATTTCTGTGCTAGCCAGTGTTATTTGACCATTTGAGTCAAAGCACATTGATCATGTGTAAGTGTAATAGTTTCTTCAAAGGCATTTATGGACAATCATCCCTTTCCTGTTACTATTAGATTTTAGATATTCTCATTGACTCCTTCCCCACTCCCATCCCTCATCCCATTTCTCCAGTAGTTCCCTATTTGCCTACCAAGTAACTTTCAAATTTCTTTACTTGGCATTCAAGGCTATTCATAATCTGATGCTACCCTTCCTTCCCAATCTCATCTCATATAATGCTAGTACATATACTCTGTCTTTTAGCCAAATCATACAACTATTTTCCCCTACCTGAATATGCCCTATATTAAAAACTTCCCAATTTGTTTTAGATCTAGGCTGTTGATAATGAATCATTTAAACTTCCATTAAAAAAAAGAACAAAAACAATTTACCTTAAAATATGAAGCATTATGACATCAAGGAAATAAATCCTCAATGTGCTCTTCTAATGCCTTGTAGTGCCAGTGTAATATTCATAGTGCCTACAGTGGCCGTAAATATCCTGGAGCATTTCTGAATCGTGAAATACAACAGACTCTCCATGTGGAAGACAGAACTAAAACATTTATTCAGATACCAGAAAGTCAAATCCATTATAGTAACAAAAATCTATATGCAATAACAATGTAGAGAATGATACCATCCCCATGCCTTCCCCCTGCGAGGCTTCCTACAAACCAGCTCCATTAAATAAATCACAAGCAGGCTCCCTTACACAAAATCACAAACAAATTCTATCATTCATGCTAGCCAGCTGCCTGCTTGCCTCCATCATTCCTAACTCTGACTAGACTCTGACCAATCCTCTCAGCTCTGCTCTAGCTCTGTCTCTTTCTGTTCCACCCATTCAGCACCACAGGTTCCCACCACAAGCTCTATGTGACTCAGACTTCCATTTGACTAAGGAAGGTCACATGGGCCTATTAATGAATGGGATTTTCCATTTAAATTACCATTGCGTACCTATGATCCTAAGAAAATCATTTTTTCTCCTTCCAGTTCCCCATGGATGGAAGGTTGTGAGACCAAACTCTCCCTCTCCTCCTTAGGCTTTTTCTTTACCATGGGAAAGAGGAAAGCAGGTCAATGCTTTTGTCACATAATGTAGAAGCAGACAGAGATATCTTGGTTATACATAGAAATGTGCCAGAGCAGAGGTTGGTGTCTATGCTTTTCCACATAGCCCAGATTGCTGTGGGAATGTTGACTACTCTACCTGCACCTACCCTGACCTGCACAAATTGCTCCATTAAGCAGCACAAGAATGATTATCCACCTAGCTGCACCAGTCACTATCTCACAAGAAAGGGAGGAATCACTACCTATCCAGAAAATCAGATCCTACATATGGACACAGTCATGTCAGTCCATCACTCCCATCTTTTTCTTTCCCAGCATTCCTTTTCAAAATCCCTGCTGCTATATCTATTGATTCAGACATTGTACTGCTATCAGCACAATTGGTTTCTGCCCTAAGTAGGGTGAGTGAGGCTTCATGAGAGCTTCATGGCCTAGGGATAGAACCAAGAAATGATCTTTCCTATATAGGTTTTGCAATGGAATTTGTCATAAACTGACCAAACAGAATCACTTCTAGGTGTCCCTTTTTAAAGATAACATCTAATGAACTCCATTAATCACCTTTAGTTGTGGTCCAGAAGAAGTGGATCTGGTCCTAAAAGAACACAGTTTCTTGGCGGATTGCTGTTTGTCTCTGTGTCTGTGAACTTCTGGAAGAGATTCAGAGACAGTTCTCAGATTGATCTATTTAAACAGGCCAGCTGATCAGAGCTGACCTGAACTCTCAAAGGATGTTCTAAGACTCCCATCTGTGTCTAACAGTAAAAGTATCAGCAGGGAAAACATTACACTCTGCAAGTCAAATTCAACTGTTATTTAGTCTAATTTGGTTCATAAAATATTCATTAAGTATTTATTCTGCATCTCGTTAACTGTGTGAAAGATACAAAATTTAGACAAGATACAGTCCCTTGTATTCTAGCAGAGTGATAAGGCATAAATATAAATGACTACAATACATATTCTTATAATAAATGCCTTAAAGAGAAGCAAAACAAAGCTCTATGTCAGGTCTAAGAAGGAAGGTCATTTCTTTCCCCCCCCCACTTCACAGTACCATATTTTACAGCGTAATTGTAGCACCTTTTTTACAATCCAAAAATTGATTTATAACCTTTCATTGCATAGTCATCGCATGGCATAATTCTATTCCTCATGCTGCTTAAAAGGTAAACAGAGTAGCAATGTATTCACTAGTGGCATATGGATACACATTTATCTTTCATTCATTGCTAGCCAAGAGCCTAGAACTCTCAGGCATGTGCATTGTCAGTATATTTCTAAAAAAACAAATTGCTTGGTTTGTTTAGAGTGTTGCAGCACTAACTGTTTTGTCACTCAAGCCAATGAAGAGCCGTAGGGGTAAGGGGAGGGGGGAAACAGGCAAAGCTGCCATGAGTAAGTCATATGATATGGTGAGACTTCCATCTTCCCAATTTTATTGTGTATTTACAAGTATTCCATGCTTCCTAATCTTGCACCAAAGAACCAAAGACAGTTTAGCAACAAATGATTTTTAAGTAATACTGGCATAAAATTTTTTTAAAAAAGTTTCAGGTAATGATTGCACCCCACTTTTTCCCAAAAATATTTTACATAAAATCTATGGAGATTATGCAGTGAAATACAGTATTTTATTTTTTCCAATTACATGTAAAGATAGTTTTCAACATTCACTTTTATAAGATTCTGAGTTCCAAAATTTTTTCTCCCTTCCTCTCCTCCCCATCTTCCTCTCCCTCCTCCTTAAGATGGCAAGCAATCTGATATCTACAATCATATTAAACATATTTCTACATTAGTCATGTTGTGAACAAAAGAGGAAAACTATGAGAAAGGGGAAAAAAGTGAAAATAGTATTCTTTGATCTTCATTCAGACTCCACAGTTCTTTCTCCGAATGTGGATAGCATTTTCCATCATGAGTCTTTTGGAATTTTCTTAGATTATTGTATTACTGAGAAGAGTCAAGTCTATTAATGTTGATCATCTCACAATGTTGCTGTTACCATGTACAATGTTTTCCTGCTTCTGCTCACTTCACTCAGCATCAGTTTATTTGTAAGTCTTTCCAGGTTTTTTTGAAATCCACCTGCTCATCATTTCTTATAGCACAATAATATTTCATTACATTCATATACCCACAGCTTGTTCAACCGTTCTCCAGTTGATGGGCGTTCCCTCAATTTCCAATTCTTTGCCACCACAAAAAGAGCTGCTACAAATATTTTTGTACAGTTAGGTTCTTTTCCATTTTTTATGATCTCTTTGGGATACAAACCTAGTTAATTGCTTTGCTGAGTACACACACAGTTTTATGGCCCTTTGGGCATAGTTCCAAATTGCTCTCCAGAATGGTTGGATCAGTTTACAACTCCACAGACAATGCATTAATGTTCAAATTTTCCCACACCATATCCAAAATTTGTTATTTTCTTTTTGTGTCATATTAGCCAACCTGATAGGTGTAAGGTGGTGCCACCTCAGAGTTATTTTAGTTTACATTTCTCTCATAAATGGTGATTTAAAGCATTTTTCGTATGACTATAGATATCCTTTGACCATTTATCAATTGAGAAATGACTTGTATGCTTATAAATTTGACTAAGTTCTTTATATATTTAAGAAATGAGGCCTATATCAGAAACACTGGCAGTAAAAAATTGTTTCCCAGCTTTCTGTTTTCCTTCTAATCTTGGTTGTATTGGCTCTGCTTGTGCAAAAACTTTTTTAAATTTAATGTACTCAAAACTATCCATTTTGCATTTCATAATGTTCTCTGTCTCTTGTTTGATCATAAACTTGGAAAGGTCATTTCTAAGAGGTGATATTATAAAAGGCTTCTAGGAAGAGGTAGCATTTGAACTGTATTGTAAATTACAGAGAATAATTCAATACACAGAGATGGAGAGATGGCACTCCAGATATATAGAATTACAAAGGCTTGGGAGGGGGGAAATACAGGGAATATTCAGGTGGGGAGAAAAGTTTCCTAATTTGGCTGAAAGACAGAGTACATGTACTGGCTTTATAAGAGATGAGGTTGGAAAGGAAAGGGTGGCACCAGATTACATATAGCCTTGAATGCTGGGTGAAGAAATCTGAAACTTATTTGGCAGGCAAATAGGGAATTATTGAAGCTTTTCATGTGGTAAGAACAACACGATTAGCTCTGTGCTTGAGGAAGATTATTCTGGCAGTGGTGTAAACAATAAATTGAAGGGGGGAAGTGTGAAGAACTATTAGAGACTACTACAATAGTTTAGATGAATAGTAATGAAAACCTGGTGATAGCAGTGAGAAAGGGGTAGGAGAAGGGACTGATGTGAAAGAAATTATAAAAATGAAGAGATGACTTCCTCTCACATTCCCCACTGAGATTATTCCAAATCGTTCCTTTGACTTAAAGGTTCTGATTCTACCACTGGTCCACATTTAGAGCAAATTATCTTAACCTTATTGAGAAGACTGAGGTCATCAGGCACTCGCTTTCTTAATGCTGTTTCTCCACAGTGAGTCCATACCCTTAAAAAGTGTCCCTTAGAGTACCTCTCTCCCTGGTTAAAAGCAACCTTTTTATATTTGTATACCCTTAATCAGAACCAGTATAACTAGACCCTCAAAACCCATTTGTATGGGACTTTTCTAACTGGTGAAGATTAAATACTCAATGCTTTGGATTACTTGAAGGATGGAGTAGGTGAGAGCTTGAGAAAAAGAGATATCCTGGTCTTCTGGCTTCAAACTTCAAGAGAAAAATCATGCCATTCCAGATTCTCTTCAGGTTTTTGAAGGGGGAGAAAGACGTTAGGAAGAAAACAACTTGTAGAGAAGCCTGAACTTCAATCATGTTCCCATCCCCAGCTTATTATGGCAGATGTGTTAGAAAACTTTTCCTAGGTTGAGATCTAAGATTCTTCCTCTTTGTTGAACCAAATCATCTCACTTCCAATATGATGTCATTTACTCTCTCTATTGTCTATTATATATTTTCCTTTGTATACTTTTTCTGATTTCTGTTTTGTTATCAACTTGGATAAATTGGTTTATTCACTATTTTTCTATGTGTGTTCATTGTGGAACTAGATATGTAGTTTGAGATACTCCTTTCTTGTTAAGGAACAGTCATTAGGGGCACAGCTTGAATCTAAAAATCATTTGCCCTAGACTAATAATATTTAAAGGGAGCGATATAAACCTAGCCTAATATTCCATCTTTCTGAGACAAGCAGAATGGCCAGCCCCTGACTCCAACCTCCTGTTTCCCCTCCTGGCAGGAATCCAAGTCTCTCTTGGAGAAGAGTGAGGGGAGGACATTCTGGAGATACCTATTCTTGCCTCCCTGAAAAGTCACTTAGAATGACCCATGTGGATACTCATAACTTACACAGGCAACACAGAACATACACTTACACACACACACACGTACAACAGCATTAGGATCAGAAAAGAAAGGCAATGACTCTGGGTGTAACATTCATGGGATCATAAGACAAATAATCTTTTTATACATCAAGGACCTACAATTTCATGGGTGTGGGGGTTTCTTGGTGTGGGAACTCCATCCATAATAACAGATCAAAATCCATTTATAACTTGGGAGTCTTAGATAGTTGCTTTAGGCCCAAACAGGTGAAGTAACTTACCTATAAATTACTTGTCCAAAAAATCTCAGAGGCAGGATTTGAATCAGGGCTTCTTTTGGAATCCAAGTGCAATACTACCTCTAACCATCCCGTTGCTCCTTTTTCATATTTTTAAAAAAATAAATGCAAGTATTTTGAATGCCAGAAAATTCTGGCACATATGCATCTATTTTGTTACAGATGAAGAAGTATGTGTTCATTAGAATGAAGGTGTAAAACCACCGGTTTTGGTCATATCAGTGACTGTATCCATTAGAGTAATAAAAGCTACATTATAATAATTAAACTTGCAATTGTACCATGTCCTAATTGTGCTTAGTTACTTTTATTGCTCTGCTACTGTTGTACTTAGAGATGGAAACAAACTCTCTTTTTTGAGTGTACATTTTGTTTTGAAATAAAAAGTACCTCTCCAAATAGATCACCCCCCAAGTACATTTCCTCCAAGCAGTTTGGCAAAGTTGCCTAAGATGACTGATAGAACATCCAGTTTTCCCATTTGCGGTTTACTGATTATTAACTGGGAGGAAGATTGTGCCTTTGAATTTTAATAGTTTCTTACCAACAGTGTCCACTGTATTTGACCTGGTTTGAGTTTTTTTTCCCATTTAGTGTTGCTTTTACATTGTTTTAATCACTGGGTATATTATTACTTTGGACCTTTCTTCTCTCTGTATCTCTTTGTGTAAATCTTATATGCACATAAACATTATAATGTCTACTAATCTTCTATTATATTCAAATGGTAGTTTGTTCGGGGATGTTCCAAACACTGGGCACCCATTTTATTCCTGATTTATTCCTAATTTTTTATTATTACAATAATGCTGCTATGAATATTTTTGTTCGCTGTTCCTAACTCCTTGGGGCAAAATCTCTATTTGGGGATTTCTGAGTCAATGGGTATGAACAATGTTGTAACTTTTCTTGCATAGTTCTGATTTGCAGTTGTAGCGGTAAAGTAGAGGCAGCTGAGTGGTACAATGGATAGAGTACCAGGCTTGAAGTCAGAAAGATTTCCTGAGTTCAAATCTGCCCTCAGACACTAGCTGTGTGCCCCTGGGCTAGTCACTAAACCCTGTTTACCTCAGTTCCTCATTTGTAAAATGAGATGGGGAAGATAATGGTAAATCATTCTGGTATTTTTGCCAAGAAAAACCCAAATGGGGTCCCAAAGAGTCTGACACAACGGAAATGACTGAATAAAAACAACAATAACCAGCAATGAATTAACATACTTCTCTTCCTACGGTCCCTCTAACATTGAATTTTCTGATCTTTTGACAACTGTGTTAATTCAGTGGAAATGAAACCTTAGAGTTCTTTTAATGTCCCCTTCACTGTTCATTAACAATTTCTAATACTTTTTCCTATGTTGTTCATATTTTTTTCTTTTGAACTTTTATTTCTATATTTTGAAAACTTGTCTATCAGGAAATAACTAAGTTCTATTTCTGTTAATTCTCTGTAAATTTTATGTGTCAGACTTTTATCAGAGATGTTAAATGCAAAGATATTTTCGAGATCAATATCTTTTCTTTGAATTCTCTCCTGCATTGATTTTATGTGTACAAGAGGTTTGTAATTTTACATATGATGAAATATAATGAAGACCAGTTAGAAAATGGAGTTGATTTAATGTGAGAATAAAGGGAACCAAACAGATGTTATTTTATGAACATTGACTCCATCTTGTGCTGCCACATGTATTCTTCTCCATCTTGTTATTTTTCTGTTATTCATCCATGGAAAACAAGATTGTATAAATAACCTATTGTTTCATAAATGCAGGTGAATGCAATTAATCAACATCTTTTTCTTTTATGAATAGAGGATTTTGAAACCTACTCATCCTCCTCCCACCTTGGAAAACCCCTAATCTTTCCTCCAGTTAGAAATTAGATTACCTAATTTTGTATTCTAATTTTTTTCCTGGTTCATTGCATTTATTATTAATAATTGGCCTTATTTTATTGTTTTTTGTTTATGAAAATCTGCTTCACTCTATATTCAGGGTCTTTGGACTGACTGGGGAGTTCACTGATCCATTTATTCTAACTGCCTAACTAATAAATTATTTTTGCTCAGATTATTTCCTCAGTTATTATAAACTAACCACAACATATAACTAAGATTGTTTACAATTTCATCTATTCAATACCTTCCAAACTGCTCTTTTAAGAACAACAAAATGATGTCTATACTTTCATTGGCATTTGGGACTTTGGTCTGCTTCAAGGTGACTGAGGAGAATGTAGTTCTTATTAACAGAAACAGAAAAGTCAGGGCAAAGTTCAGTTTTGGAAGTAAATACTCTGATTTATACTTTGGGCCTGATGAATTTGAGAGCTCAGACAGCCAGGTGGAGATATCCAGTAGGTAATTAGAAATGCAATACTTGAATTCATCAAAGAGACAGGTTGATGTCATTGCTAGGGCATTATAACTGGAGTCAGGAAGACCTGGATTCATAATCCTGCCCCAGACATTTATTAGCCATATAATCCTGGGCAAGTCACTTAGCCTCTTTGTGACTCAGTTTCTTGATGTGTTCATAAAACATTTGGATTTGCTGGCCCGTCCAGAACTATGATCCTTTTATCCTATGATCGTCTATAAATGTGGATGTCCTCCACATAAAGGTGATAGTTGAAGATGTGCCAGTATATGAGATCATGAAGAGAAAGTGCAAAGAGAGAGGGCTGAGGACCATGCCATGAGGGAGTACCTACATTAAGGAAATGGAAGGAAAAGGAGTTAATATGGAAAATGTCAGACAAGAAGTGGCTGAAGAAATAAGAAAAGAACCAAAAGAGTGTTATGTCACAGACTCCTGGGAAAGAATGAATATGAAGGGAAGGGGGAGTGGTCAATAGTTTTAATGCTGGTGAAAGATCAAAGAGGATGAAAGCTGAGGAAAAAAAACATCTTTGGCCTTATCAGTTAGGAGATCAGCGGGGAATTTCAGAGGGAGGTTTCAGTGAGATGGTGACTGAGATCAGATTACAAGGTCTGAGGAATAAGTGGTTGATGGGAACGCAGAGGCCTCAAGGAATTAAAAAGGACCCTTAGATGCTATCTAGTCAAATTTGTAGCTGAGGTAGAATTTACTCTCCAAAATTCCCACGGGGTCATGCAACCTTTTCTTTTTAAAAATTTTTTTCACATTTATTTATTTTTTTTAATTTATTGAATAAAACAAATATTTGCATAACATAGTATAATTTTTAAAAAAAGATGATTACACATGAAGCCTCCTCTTAAAGACCTTTAGTGAGGAGGAATCAACTAATTCATCAAGCCACGCATTCCACTTTGGGACAAGTCCAATTGTTAGAAAAATTTTCCTTATATCAAACCTTTAGCTTTTTTGCAACTTCCACCTAATCCTCCCAGTTCTACCCTCTGGGGTCAAGGTGGACAAATCTAATCCACAAGAAAGCCCTTCAAATACATTGACAACTAATATGCCTAAATCAGTCATTTCAACTGGGAATTGAAACTGGGAAAAGAAAGTTTTTGTAAATTTGTTTACAGGACAGTTTGTTGTTTGTTGTTGGTAAGTGAATGGAAAGGAGCTAGTGCAGAAGGAGAAATTGAAGATGGATGACAGATTCATTCAGTCATTAGACATTTTTCTTTTGTCTTAGCACAGTGCCGGGCATATAGTAGGTGATTAATAAATGCTTATTAAGTGCCAAACATTGGGCTAAGCACAGGGGAAACAAAGGAAAGTAAAAAGGAGGCCCTGCTCCTGAGATTAAGGAGGTGACAAATACATGATATATATATGTTTATTATGTATGTATATACGCAGAATAAATTGGGGGGAAAAATCATCAGAGGGAAGGCATTGGAATTAAAAGGAGCTAGGAAAGGCTTCCTGCAGAAGCTTGGATTTTAGTTATGACATGAAGGAAACTAGAGAAACCAGGAGTCAGATATGAGAAGGGAGGGTTTTCCAGGCATAAGGGACAACCAGTGAAAATGTCTGGAGTTGGGAGATATAGCAAGGAACAGAAAGGAGGCCAATGTCACTGGATCAAAGAGTACATGGAGGTGGAGGTGTAAGATGTAAAAAGACTGGAAAGGTGAGAACAGGGAGCTTTATGAAAGGCTTTGAATGCCAAACAGATTTTATATTTTATTCTGGAAGTGATAAGGAGCCAGTGGAGTTTATTGGGAGTAAAGAGGTAACATGGTTCTATACTTTTAAGAGGGGCTGACAGTTCCATACTTTAAGAAGGTCACTAACAGCTGAGTAGAGGATGGACTGGGGAGGGGGAAGACTTGTGGTAAGCACACTGTGTAGTAAACTACTATAATTGTCCAGGCATGAGGTAATAAGGACCTGTATGTAACAGGGTTGTGGCAGTGTCAGAGGAGAGGTGTTACAAAGGTAAAATCAGCAGGTCTTGGCAACAAGAAGGGTCATCTTTTCATATGATATAGGTGAAGGAGGAAATAGTGGCAGAAGGCATCTGGGTGATATGAAATGAGGAGAGGAAAAGAGATAGCTCTCTGTGAATGGCCTCACTTGTTTTCAATAAAATATGAGGCAAACTTCTTACCTGGAATTATAGATGAATGAAGAAAGACCCTGAAGGAGATAGGAGACTATGGGACCAAGGGTACTTCCACTTTAAGGGATTTGTACTTCCAAGACAAAGTGTGAAAGCTTTATATTTTCCACCCTCAATAAAAGCAAGAACATAATTTTACCTCTTAAAAGGATAATTTATTTCTTTTTGGAGATGTTGCTGTAGCAGTACAAAAAGGGGGACAGTTGGGGGTACTATATGATTGTGACTTTAATAGTGATAACAATGCAATTTTTAAAAACTTTAATGGCTACAAAGTCATTTATTTTGGTATCAGAATTAATGGGCTCTTAGCATCACAATGAAAGGAAAAAATACTTTAGTAGGCAGTAATTCCTCATACAGGCAGTCTAGCACTGCTGTCAAATTCAAATAGGAAAGGGGGCCATTAAATGGTTCATAAGGATTCTGGCTGCCTCATATTGAATTAGAACACATTATTAACATTATCTATTGCATTTTACTTTATTTTGCTAAAAATTTTCTAATTATTTTAATCTGGATCAGGTAGCCCTGTTTGACACTTCTGGAGCACAAGACCTGAGGGTCAGACTGTTCAAATCCCACCTCAGGCACTTATTAGGTGGACAAATCACTCCTTAGCCTGTTTCCTCATCTTTAAGATAGGGATAAAAACAATAGTTGTATCACTCTAAAAGGGCTTTTCATGTGATCAAATGAAATAGTCATAAAATGCTTGGCAAAGGAAATAGTGCTATATAAATGTTTATCATTATTATAAAATATATTCTATTCTTGCACATGTATAATATAAGCATGTATGCAATAATGTGTTGTATATATATTATTGCAGTATTATATAATATATATTATATTATTGCACTCATCTACCACTCTACCATGTTGTGCCTAAATCTATTAAGGACCTACTATGTGCCAAGCACTGTGCTAAGTGCTGGAACTTTATGAGGTTATTATAAAGATGAATGAATGAATGAAGTACTTATGAAGCACTACCTGCAAAGCACTGTGTTTAGGATACAAATAGAAAAATAAGACAATTCCTGATCTTAAGGAGCTCATATTCTAATGAGGGAGACAACATATATGGACAGTTTCAGCTTCAAATCAAATAATAAATAAGATGCTGGGTCAGGAGTCAGGAATATCTAGGTTCTGATACTTCCTCTCATATTTATTAGGTGTGTGGCCCTGGGCAAGCAATTTTAACCTCTACATGATTCAGACAACTCTCCAGGACTCATTTACTAAATCTTAAGTGAGTTGTGTCCATTGGTGAAGGGGGATCTCAAAGCTGATGGAATCATAGGGCTTTTCCATATTATTTTGGGGATGAGGCTTCATAGCCCTAAAAGACTGAACAATATTACATAACAGAGGCAATTAGATATTAACAGAAAATTCACTGCATGGAGAAATCTAGGATTCCAATTATTGTTCTGACTGTGTAAATCACTTAAGTTCTCTGGGCCTCAGTTTCCTTATGTATCAAGGAGTTTATTCAAACAGGATGACCTTTAAGTTCCTTCTAAATTTAACAGCCTATGGCTCTACATGCTTTAATTAAAATAGTAAATATTTTCTGACGTCAAGAAAAATTTTCTGCAGGATGAATAATAATGCAAACAACCAGACTTGTTCAGGATCCATCTTATTTACCTAGTTTTCCATCTTCCATAGTAGCCCAAGGGACCTCTTGTGGGAGGATAATTTTGTTTTCATTTTTTTTCTCTGTTCCTTGTCTGTCAGTCTAGGGGTGGGAAGGGTGTAAGTCATATCATGACCTCCCTGATGTCATGGTTCTCTTCTGGAATGAAGGACAAATCACAACCTGTGAATAGTCTGAGTTGCCTGACTGGGGACCCAGCTGGCCAGTTCTGGTTGGGCAACTCTGCTTGTCCTCTCCTCTTCTCCGCTCCCCTCCCCTCACCTCTCCTCTCCTCTGGCAGCATGCTCTTACCTGAGGGTGTTCTGTCCAAAGGAAGGTAAATTTGGAGGGCCTGAATCATTCCTGGTTAACTTGGGGTTTATTGGCTAGATTTTTTTCCTTAAAGACAGAGAGCCTTAAAACCAAATTCATTCTGGATTTCCCTGCTTGAACAACAATAGGTTCCTGCTCAGTCCAAGCACCAAAGAATAGTTTTCCGGCCCTCCAGTCTCAGAGGGAATATAAACAGTAACTGTTTCTCTTTGGTTCTGCAACCCTGAGGGTCTTCCCTTCCAGGTTTGATTTTTTTCTTTTTTTTAAAGGGGCCATTGCTTTAAAGGGCCTATTCACTGAATGGGCATTCCATCACTCAAAGATCTTAGCTTAAAAAGGCCAAGGTCTTCCACTGCATCCTGGACCATCTCTAGGCATCCTGATCTATATCTAACCTCTGGACCCAGATGGCCCAGGAGGAGAAAGTGAGGTTAGTGACTGGATAGCCTTTCTTCCTCAAATCAATTCATTTGCAAGTCACCTCATCACCTCCCTGATGTCATAGTCCTCTTCAAGAATAAAGGACAAACCAGGCACAAGTGTGGGAAGAGGGGACTGATGGGAAGGCTGTCTTTTTTTTTCCTTTTGTGCTCTGTTCTGAAGGTCACTGAGGCTTGATAGATGCAAACTAATAATGTAATAATAGCACCAAGCAGTATGGGCTTTATTTACCATTAAATAAAGCCTACCAGCTGAGGCAACCAGCAATCCTAATACTTTAATCCATAAAGACAAACAAAACGTCTCCTGCAACAGGAGAAATGGAGTGCAGTCTAGCTGAAGTTAAGTGAGGAAAGCTGGAGATCCGTGTGACTTCCAGGTTTCCCAGGAACATAGGTATACTAGGAACACATACTAGGAACACAAAGCCTCCAGAACTCACACAAAGATACCACCAGAAAATCCACACAGATGCCCCAGCAGAACATGCATTTGGTGTAGAAGAAGAGAATGAATAAAGGGTTGAGGGACATTCTGCCATACTGAATAAATGACAAAAGAGACAGACTGTCAGGCAGGCGGATAGGAAGGCAAACAGATATCCAGTAGGGAAGACAGACTGACGGAGAGACAAGAAGACAGGCAGTAAGACAGACAAACAAGCAGAAAGACAGGCAGGTAGGCAGACTGTAAGACAGATTGCCAGACAGGTAGGCAGACAAAAGCTGGCAGATTAGTAAAACAAACAGGCAGACAGTAAGACAGGCAGGCGGACAGACAGGGAGACACGCAGGCAGGCGGACACATCTCGGGGACGTGTGTCTATGGGTGTGCAGGGTGGGTGTGAAACTAAGCTCTCTGAAGCTTTGGCAAAGTCCACAGCCAGTCCCCACGTCCCCAGGCCCTCCCATCCTAGTCCACGGCCCAGCACCGAAGGAAACCTTGGGCCCCACTGTGCCTGCCCTGGCTCTGCTGCCCAGCCTCTTATCATCTTCCTGCTTTCGTCCCCTCTCTCCTTCCCCCTAGCTCGGGCGGAAGGTCGGGAGCGGAGTGCCGCCAGAGCCGCTCCCCACCCCCGCCCGCTGCGCAGAGGCCAGCGGAGTCCGCAGTAGCCGCAGCGGGGCGGGCGGCCGCAGGAGCTGCACTGAGAACTGTTGCAGCCCAGCCGGCGGCGGCGCGAGCCCATGGCCAGGAGTCCGGCCCAGCAGCCGCAGCAGCCGCCGCAGCAGCCGCCGCAGCAGCCGCCGCAGCCCCCGCAGCAGCCGCCGCAGCCCCCGCAGCAGCCGCCGCAGCCCGCGCAGCAGCAGCCGCAGCCGCTGCTTTCCTCCTCCAGCCCCTGCATGCCATCCAGGCCGAGGGCCGATCCTGACCCGGAGCAAGATGCCGAACACATCGGGCCTGGACAAAGCTCTGAAAATGTCTCTGCAGAGGAAATCGAAGATCCACTCCTCAGCAGGTAGGGCTGGGAGGTGGTGGTGGTGGTGGTGGTGGTGGTGGTGGTCCCGGTCCGGGGGAGGGGGAGCGGGGGGCGGAGGGCGGGGAGGAGATTGGGGTGCCGGATTGGGAGGGTTAGGGGAGGAGGGAGGAGAAGAAAGGACCAGCGGGCAGGGCCGAGCGAGGGGAGGGGGCTGCACGGGAGGAGAGCTCGCCGCCAGCCAGCCGGGAGGGGTGGGCGGGACTGGGCCTCCAGCTCCAGGCTGTTATCTGACACACCCTTGCCCCTCCCCTGGACCTGTAGGTTCTTGGGCGTTTGCTTTCTCCACCAAGCAGGCCAAAGGTCCGCGTGTGTTTGGGAGATATCCTTGCCGCCCTTCACCCAGGCAGCGGAAGATAACAGCTGCTGCCCCTCTAATGGTGGGGGGTGGTGACAGGGGAAACGAGCCTGATCAGAACTCTTCTTTTTGCCTCTACCTCCCAGGCTGGGCAAAGATGGGGAAAGGGACTGGGGGGAGGGGAGGGGGGAAGGCTGGAGACGGGGGAGATTAGGGTGGAGGAGTGAAGTTTGCGTGTGTGTGTATGTGCCTGCTCCTTAAAATTCAGTGCCATGTGTTGCTGTCAGGGAGAGAGGAGCGCCCAGGCTCCTGAGGTCAGGGTGGGCATTGCTGGAATCCGCAAATTTAGAATCGATTCGAACCCGGTGCCCTCCAGGAGCTGCATTTGGAGCCTATCTGTTCTCCTAGGTTTTGTTTGATTTGTTTTGCCCTGTCTTGCTGCGGGAGAGAAAGGGAGCAGGGCTGAAAGAGCCAGAGGGGTGAAAATGTTTATGGGCAGATCAGGTTCTCTCAAAACAACAACAACAAACAACAACAAAACACACAAAAAACCAGTCTCTTGAACAAAATGCACCTACTCAAGCCCCAAATTTAGAAGGACAGTCAAAACACATACCAGATACTACATCCTTATAATGTATACACTGTGAGTATGTGTAACTTCTGGCGATTTAAGATATGATATGATGGAAAAAACACTGGACTTGTCAAAACCTGAGGAGTTTGGGCTCACATACAATTAGCAACGCGACCTTGGGCAAGTCAATTAGTCTCAGTTCCTTTATAATAATAAGTGTGTGACCTTCCTCGAAGCTTTGTATATATGGCCAAGAACTGAGTAAGTGACTTACTCTTATTGTTATGAATATTGTTATTTTTACGATCATAATTTAGAGATAACACATTAGTGCCTTAAGTTCAGCATTCATAATCTTATACATCTCTGTAAACAGATAGTTTGCTTTTATTTCATTAGTTATTGAGACGTTCCTTCTTTGATGTCTTGTGTGATTAAGCATAATAAATTGGCCTGCTTCCTGTGACCTTGGGAAATCTCAGTTTTACTATGATGAAAATAGAAATGTGACCTTCACTCAGTGAATTAGATATACATCTATTGCTAATAATTTCCTGAAGGCTGGTGAGGAGACTTGATCAGAGGAAGACACCTTGTTTACATTTGGAAAGGGTTAGTCTTTTGATTTCAGGCTTCTTATAGAGAAGAGACATGTCTAAATATAATTGACTTTCAGACTGCAGGTATTGAATGTCATGAATATGAGCTGCCCTCTACTATTGATACTACCACTAAGGATGTTTGTCTCAGGCATCAAAGCCTGCAAACCTAGAAGTCCTCTTAATATTTAATAAACTATTTGCGATCCAGACTTTTCCAGTGTTCATAATTTACATTTTTTTAACTTAGTGAGAAATGTAAGACAATGGCATTTTTAAAAACTAGGTTCATTTTAAAAGAATATTGGCATTTGAGTTATGTGCCTCTCTCAAATAATCATGATAAACTGAGAAAATAGTTAAACATTTAAGAGGGAATATGGAACCATCAAAGCTAGGTATCTCTGGCTCTTTGCATTCCCTAAGGTTTATTTTTATACTATAAATAACTGAAGCTATTTTTATATTATTAGTATAATATCACCCTAGGTATTAATAAAAGGACAAGACTCAGTTAACTTGTTTTTAGTTAACTTATAATTACTCTTGTGGAAGACAATTGCATGATTTTATTAGTAGATATTGACAGTTCTATGCAATATGGTGATTTAGATCAATAGCACAGACTGCTTTCTAAAACCAGCATTACTTCCGTGACTTGGGCAATTCATTGCTTGGACAAATGTCCTTATTTGGAATGTTTTTTAAGAGAAGCTGACAATAGCGTAAGTTAAATGCATAAATTCCAGTTGTCTGCTGTACCTCATCTGAAAGAGGAGTGACGTTTCTATTGAAAAAAAAGCACTTTACAGACTAGATCTAGCAGCAGAATTATGTACTGGGTTGCATGATTATATAGTTTTCTGATACATATGTATATATGTAAGTATATGTGTAGCCATGAGGGAGTGCTGTGGGTATTAGTCCAGTCAACTGCCTCCACCTCTCAGTTAAGACCTTAAGGGCACTAATCTATTGGTTCATCCAATGAATTGCATCTTCACAGCAGAGTTCTGTTGTTCATTTGTGGGAGAGTGGTGTATATGTATGTGTGTCCATCAATCAATTCTACCAACTTGTGCTCTCACCTGCTTAGCCAATGCCTTTCCCTCTCACAGCCATCCATTAAAAGTCTCTGTTCAAAGAATCATTATTTTAGTACATAGTCTAATAGTTTTAAGTAAAATGGTAATAAAAAGATAAATGCCTTACTAGCATCAATATACTCTAACATTCCATTCAGTCCCAGGTCTATCCCTATAAAGGACTATTGACTCTCTGCATCCCCAATTCTACCCCAGTCACAGTCTGCCCAGCCAAGGTGTGGGTCACAGAACTAGAGGAATCAATCTCTCATCTCCTAGTTCCAGCCCAGGGTATAAGACAGTAGTCCATACACGCAATAGGCATGGAGGTATAAAGTGTGAAAGCCCCTTAACACTCTTGCTGAGGAGAAGGCCCCTGGCCTCAGAGCTCTGCCCGACCCCCCCTTTAAAATATGAGCTTCTTTAGAACAGGGACAGTGTGCCTTTCCTTGTATCCCCAGCACTTAGTACAGTGACTGGCATGGAGTAAGCATTTACTAAATACTTGTTTACTGACTGACCAAAGGGCTAGCTATTCTCAGCCCTTCTCAGGTTCCAGAAAGAGTTTCTGTTGCGTTAGCCCTCCCCAGTGTTTGTCTCTGTCACTTCTTGAAAGCTCATAGTGTTCACCAAGAGCTTTGCTTGGGGGTAGAAAGCTATGCCTGGAATCAGGAAGATCTGATTTTGAATTTTGCCTCAGACTTGACTCTGGGCAGGTCTCTTAACTTCAGTTTATTTGTAAAATGGGAATAGTAATAGCACCTACTTCACAGGGTTGTTGTGAGGATCAGAGGAAACAATTTTGTGAATTGCTTTGCTATGTAAAGGTTAGCAAAAATCATCATCATCATCATCTTTGAAGCCTCATTTTCACTGAGAAAGGTGAAAGGATTAGATCTTACAGACCCGTGAGCTCCATGGCAGAAAGCATAGCATGTCTGTTGTCATTTCTCTCCTGTCTGTATGTTCAAAAGTCTCTGTGGAAGATTTGGAATCCAGCAATATGTGCCAAGGACTCCACCAAACACCTTGCCACTCTGTCTTGCTTCAGTTGCAGAATGTAGCTGTATACTTATTATTTATATACAGTTGCTTTCCTTAGACAACATTATGAAACAAAATTTACCTTGCAGATATTTTTCCATCTGATTCCAGTGGGAGGAGGGGAAGGGAGTAATATGATCAAGAAGACATGAAACAATTATTAATGATAGGATTCGTAAAGGAAATCTTCAGGGAGGAACTTGAAAAGGATTTAATCTCTTATTTACTATCCTATTCCTCATAGCTACTGCTCCAAAAAAATAGACAGATGATTGCCTCCTTTTTTATATCATAATCCATCTGACATGGACTCTCAGAATTGGAAGGTACCTTGGAAGTGATTTGGTCAGTTTAGTTCAACTAGAAGAAGAGCCCCTTAACTGGCTTACCTAACTTTAATTTCTTTCGATCTCTAACCCATCCTTCACACTGCTGACCTTGCTGATTTTCCAAGAGTAACTCTGACCATGCTGTCCCAGTGCTCAGAATCCTTCCATGTTTGTCTAGTGAATACAGTCTAAATTCCCTGTGTGATAATGAGCCCTCTGTAGTCTGGTTCTAGCCTATATATACTTCACACTCCACTGAAATGGAAATATATTCCCCTAAACTTCTGTCTTTGTGCATTGGCTCCTATATTTACTATATCTACATGGTCTCTGTCTCTGTCTCTGTCTCTGTCTCTGTCTCTGTCTCTGTCTCTGTCTCTGTCTCTCTCTCTCTCTCTCTCTCTCTCTCTCTCTCTCTCTCTCTCTCTCTCTCTCTGCATCTCTACTTTCTGAAATTCTACCCAATTATCAAGGCTTAAGTTCAAAGGTTGATAGAGAATAGAAAGCATGGGTTCTTAATCTGAGGTTCACAGAACCCAAAGACATCCTTGGATAGCTTTCAGAAGGTCTATGGCGCTGGACAAGGAGAAAAAAACAAGTATATTTTTTCCACTAATCTTTTGTTGCCTTCTCATCCTTTGTATTTTAAGCATTTAAAAACTTTCTGAAAAAGGGTTCATCAGATTGTAGGCTTCATCAGATTGTAGAAAAGATCCATAAAACAAAAAAGTATTCAGAATCCCTGCCATAAAGGGAGCTTAGAGGCTGCTTGGTACAACTCTCTCATTATATAAAGGAGACTGAGGCCCAGAAAGGTTAAGTGACTTTTCCCAAGGTCACAAAGGTAATAAGCATTAGAGGCAGGATTTGAACCCAGATCCAAGTCTAATTCCAGAGCCAGTGTTTTTTCAATCTTCCTGCTACATTAAGTGTCCCCTAATCCTCCTACCTAGAAATTATATTTGCCTTCTTTGAATTCTCACAGCCCTTTGTACCTATTTTATATATGTATAACTTTTTTGTATTATAGTTATATGTGTATGGTTCTGTACATATAATTATATACATATCCTATTTTTCTTACTGGATTATAAATTCTTTGGGGACAAGTATCATATCTGCTTCATCACTAATAAATATGTTAAAAAATAAAAAAAAAGTCAGACTTCTTAGACAGAGGGAAACTATTCTAAGCAGAATGAAAAGCCTAAATAGAGGTATGACAACTATTGTGTTAAGGTTCAGCTCACCTTGACCTAATTGCTGATGTGGCAGTCAAGACCTAGATATTTTGGGTGAAGAGCACAATCATTAAGTTTTTATTAAGTGCTTGATATGTACCAGGCATGGAGCAGCTAGGTGATACAGTGGATAGAGTACCAGGTCTGGAGTCAGAAAGACCTGAGTTCAAATCCAACCTTAAATACTTACTAGATCTGTGACCCAGGGCAAGTTACTTCACCCTGTTTGCCTCAGTTTCCTCATCTGTAAAATGAGCTGGAGAAGGAAATAGAAAACCATTCTAGTATCTTTGCCAAGAAAACTCCAGATGGGGTCACAAAGAGTCAGATACAACTGAAAAACAACAAATGTACATTGGGGATGCAATGATTAAAAATAATGAAACAATCCCTGCTCTCAAAGAGCTTATATTCTACCAAGGATAGAGCAAAGGGAGGCTAACAAGTACTTAAATAAGTATATTCTGAATAAATGCAAAGTAAATGCTCCCAATACTTAAATGAAACTATGATCTCATTGATTTGGTAAGCCCTCCAATAATGCAAATCATAATCCATCCAACCCTGATTATTTTATGTGATGTCCTCTTAAAAGTTCAGTACAGAGGGTCCACCCAATGTGCTGGGAACTTTCCTCACTTTCTCCCAACATTTAGAGAAGGGCTAGAGCTCTCTGGCCATTCACCTGTCATTCCTTTCTCATACCATTTTCTCTGTCAATCAATCCCTTGATGAAATCCTCTTCTCATGTTCTTCTTTGGAATTCCTTGTTCGTTGTATGTTACAACTTCCTCACATCAACCACGTACCTTTCTATTGTCACTCTGATACTCATAATTAGTTCTTCAGAGGCAATGGTGTTCCATGTGTCACTGCTAAGTAGAAACATTAGTAAAATGTTTCTATCGAAAAGATGGGCCTTTGCTGTTGAGGGAAACTTTGGTGAATTTTCTACTTCCTAAAAGTCATGCAGCTATATCTTCTCATTTTCAATTCTTGGCTCAGGTTGTTGTTCGTCTATACTGACTGTCTCCAAGATGAATATTGTTGGAAAGTTCAGGTATCCATTCAAATGCATGTTGAAATCTGGACAACACAGATTCTTCATCCACTTGGTCTTTCCAGTGTGAATGGTCAGGCCTTTTAGTGATCAAGGAACTCTTCAAGGAGGCTCTGCATTATCTTGGGATTAGGTGAAATTAACTCAATGTCATCTACAAACAGGAGCATCTGTAGGACGTCATCATTCTACAGGGAATCTCACTTAGGCCTGGATCTCCTCTTTTAGAAATACTTTTGGTATTTCCCTGTTTTATTCTTCAATTGATGTTTATTATCAAAGGGTAATTGAATAGATTTATTTCTGCTGTTACATCTTCTAAAAAGTACTAAATGATCTTGATATGGGAAGGAGAAAACTTTTCATAATAAAAGAGGCTGAAAGATAGGTAATGTTTTATTCTAGAGAGTTGTATTTGCTGTTTTATTCATCAAGAAACAATTAAAAAAATAAGATCTTCTGTCTTCTAAATCTTTCAGGCAATTGTTAGATCAATCAATCAAGAAGTATTTACTAAGTGCCTATTATGTGCCAGGCACTGGGAATATATGTACAAAGAAAGAAATAATTCCAATTCCCAAGGATATTATATTCTAATAGGGGAAACTACAAATACATACATAAATACATACAGCATAAGTATAAAGTGATAAGCACAGATATATTCAAAGTAGTTAAATGGGAGTGGTTTGGGAGGGAGGTCACTAGCTGTTGTGGGGATCAGGATAAGCCTAATGTGGAAGATGATACTTCAGTTTCATCTTAAAGGAAACCAAGGGACTTCCTTTGTGAAGCAGAGATAAGGAGCAGGTACAATCCAAGTATGTGGAATGACCAGTGGTAAAGATGTGGACCATTGTTCAGTATTACTTGTGAAAGACTACTTACCTTTGTGTATACTCTTACCCAGTGTACCCTTAATTCATGTATAGATTATCCTCATAAAGATTTCATATGAATGGGACAGCAGACATAGAAGTCAGTAGATGTTTTCTTAATCATCTTTTGGGGGAATTAACAAAGTTCAAGTTTTTTTGCATGCCTTTGGTTTCTTTCCCTCCTTCAAATATCCTGTATGTTGATTGTACAATATCTTCATAGTTATTATCTTTACAGCATGGAGGTGATATATTTATTAAGAATAAATATAAACTGGTTAAAAATAAAATAGAAGAAAAAGCTATTTGCACTTAGGGCAAACAAGAAAGATTGCATGCTTGAGCCTTGTATTGAAAGAACTGGAGGATTCAATGAAAAGGAGGTGATTGCCAAGCATAAATATTAGCCAATGGAAAGACAGGGAAACTGAGGGTAGAGTAACATCTGTGAGGAATAGAGGAAAGTTCAGTTTGGTCAAACAATAGATTGTGGGAAAAAAAATAATGTATAATGAGGATGGAAAGTTTGTTTTGATCTAAGTCGTAAAGTGCTTTAAAGTCAAAGAGATTATATTCATTTTAGAGGCAAGAGGAAGCTAATGAAAATTATGGAGTATGGGAGTGAAATTTTCAGAACTGTGCTTAAGGAAAATTATTTTGGGAGTTTTGCAATAGATTGGAGAGGGGAGAGTTTTAGAGCTGGGAGACCAATTAGGAAGTCCTTGCAATAGTCCAAATGAGAGGTAGAGAGGTCTGAACTAAAGTGGTTGCTGTGTGAGTAGTGGATAGAGGTCTGATGCAGGAGATGGTATGTAAGTAGAAATCAACTACTCTTCCACCCTGTCTTAGCTACGCACAGAGATAATTATACCCTTGATCTTGCCATCACTCACAAGTGTTCCACTTCCATGTTCATGAACTCTGAAATTCTTTTATGTGATTCCATTCTGCTATCATTCTATCTTTTCCTTTGCCTTGCAACCCCATACACTCTTCTTCGTCCTCTCCCTGACCTCCAATCACTCTTCTCCTCAGTTCCTTCCCTGGCTATCACAGTCCTCTTGGTACTTTCCCTTTGAGATTATCCCCGATTTACCATATATATCTTTTTGTACGTAATTGCTCATGTTATCTCCCTCTTTGTACTGTAAACCCCTTGAGAGCAGGGACTGTTTTTTGTTTCCCCTTTATTTGTTTCTTCAGTGGGTAGAATAATTCCTGGCAGATACTAAGTACTTAATGAAGGCCTGTTGTCTCAACAACTTTAAATGATGAAATGTGGCAATAGATTAGATATTTAGGAAGAAGGAGAGTGAAGTCAATAATAATGCTAAGGTTATGAACCTGGGACACTAGAAGAATGCTGGCACCTTTGACAGAAATAGAGAAGTTTGAAAGAGGGGGAGCTTTAGTGGGAAAGATAATAAAGTCTTCCTTGAACATGTTGAGTTTTGAGAAGTCTCAAGAACATCAATTTTGAAATATCAGTAGGCAGTTGGTGATATGAAACTGAATCTCAGGAGGAGATTGGATCTGCATACATGAACCTGTGAGTTATCAGCATTGAAATAAAAATTAACTCCTATGAATGCTGGTGAAGTCATCAGGAAAGAAAATATAAATGAGAGCCCAGGACAGAGTCTTAAGAAACCACAGTTAGGGAATGTAATAGCAAAGGAAATTAAGGAGTAACTAGACAGGTAGGAGGAGAACCAGGGAGAACAGCATAATGAAAACCAAAGAGGAAAGAGTGTCTAGGAAAAGAGGGTGACCAGAGTATCAAATGTAGCAAATAGGTCAAAAAGATGAAGACTGAGAAGCTTGATCTTAATATTTTATCAGATTCGACAATTAGATCATTGGCCATTTGAAGAAAGTAGTTTGAGTTGACTGATGAGGTTGTAAGCCAGATTGCAATGGTTTGTAGAGTGAGTGCAAAGGGGAGGAGAGGTAAGAAGAATAAAAGCTTTTTTTTTTTTTCTGGGAGTTTGGCTGAGGAAAGGAGGAGAGATATAGAACAATTAATTGAGGGAATGTTAGGGTCTAGTGAAGATTTTTTTATAAGGATAAGATAGACTTGAGCATATTTGAGCAGCAGACAAAGAACCAGTAGATGTAGGGGAAGAGAGAGTTTAAAAGAGAGAGAGAAAGGGAAAGATGCTGGAGAAGATAGGAAGGGACAGGATCACGGGCATCTATAAAGGAGTTTACCTTCAAGGAGAAAGGTTCTCTCTCTTTCAGGGGCTGGAGAAAAAGGAGGAAGCAGAGATGATGTCAAAGGATTCTGAGATGAAGAAAAGGGAGTAAAGGGACCTTATGGTGAATAACCTTAATTTCTTCAGTGAAGTAAGAAGTTAGGTAAGCCAGTTAAGGGGCTCTTCTTCTAGTTGAACTGAACTAACTAAATCATTTCCCAGGTACCTTCCAATTCTGAGAGTCTTACCTAATAGGGTGAATGAAGGTCCTTTAAAAATACCAGGTGATTTTTAGAATTATAGATTTAGATTATAGAGGTAGAGTTGGAAGGGCTTTAAGAGACCACCCTATGCTTATATGGACAAGAAAAATAAAGTCAAGAAAGTTCAATTTATTTGCTCAAGGTTTCATTTGGTAGAAGAGTCAAAGCTAGAACCCAGGTCTTTTGCTTCCTAGACCACTGTCTCTCTTCATATTTCACACAAATTGACCAGCCCATTTAATTGGTATTTATGCCCTTCCCTGGGAAGGGAGAAAGTGGGTTTTATTCTCCATTCCTCAAGTTTTTATTGTCATCCTTCTTGTACTACAGGTACTAAGATATTATTTGATTGACTGATGATGTCCTCTGTCATATATTCACTTTGAACAAGTCATAGGAAATGGTTTAGAAGTACTTTCATCATGGAAGCTAGATGACATACATGACAGCGTTAAATTATTGTTTTCATCATTTTCAGCATATTTAAAAAGTCTTATACTTTTCCACCATTATTCTAATGATTTTATCACTAAAGATTTACCCTGGACAACAGCACTCACAAAAGAAATGAATTGAAATCCCTAATTATTTCGAAATTTCCCTTGATTGCTCTTTGTATGAAGAGACCTGACTAGAGGCAAAACTTTATGGAATTTACGTTCATTCATTAGCAAATATATATTAAGTACCTACTACATGCAAGACAGTATGCTATGATAGGTGCTCTGTAAAGAACAAAGAAAAATGCAATTCAGAACATCCTTCACTCCCATTAGACAATTTTAGGAAATGACAGATGTAGATTTTAGCTCCATAAGGAAGTGACTGTGTCTTATCTAAACTTTGCATCTCCCTCAGCAGCTGGCACAGCCTTTGGTACACAGTAAATAGTGGATAAATATTTGTTTAATTGAACAAAAGAGCCAGTCAAAGAGCACACTAATTGTACATGGAGGTTTCAAAACTGGTATCAACTGGTATTTTCTTTCTTTCTTTCTTTCTTTCTTTCTTTCTTTCTTTCTTTCTTTCTTTCTTTCTTTCTTCTCTTTTCTTTTCTTTTCTTATCTTTTCTTTTCTTTCCTTTCCTTTCCTTTTCCCTACCTTCCTTCCTTCCTTTCTTCCTTCCTTCCTTTTTCCCTCCCTCTTTCTTTTCCTTCCGCTAGACTTAGTGCAGACACCTGACTGGCTTCAGCCCAGCACAGTTTAGAACTCTCAAGCTCAAACAATCCACCAGCCTCAGTCTCCCCAATAGCAGGGATCACAAGTGTGTCACCACTCCCTTCTATCATCTTGTATTAAAGTACTTCCTGCCTGAGTGCTTACCACTTTCTTTTATGAAGGTGGTTAATGATCATTGTTTATTTAATTATTGATTTATTTTGCTTTAGGGACAATGTCTTTTATCTTAAACCTTCCCCTTACCAAGGTGCTTGTCCAGACAAATGCATTAGATTAAAATTATTCTCTAAGAAGCTTCCAATCATGTCTGGGAGGATGTGGAACCATCAAAGCTGGGTCTCTACCTTTCCTTCCTGGATCTTTATGTTCACTAAAAATAAACCATGGTCAATACCACACTAGGTACAAGATGTTATTTACATCCATTTAGGCTAGTAAAAGTACACAGAACAAATGTTAACAACCATTAAGATGAGTTAAAAATAAAAGTGAGCTCACTGCTCTCCATTGTGGTTTTTCTCTATAAGCATCAGAAGAAACCACAGAGATAGGGCAAATGGCAGAGTATACAGGGAAGAGGTCTCTCTTGTTGGGTTACATAGCAGCGGCAGCAGGATGGACCAAAATAATATTCATGCAGTCATTCTGACAGCTAGTCTGGACAAGAGGTATCTATCTGTTTCTTTACATTAAGGACAGATAAGCAGGACAGCCAAGCCACGTTAATCCCTGTCTCTAGCTGCATAGGCGTTTCTCTGCAAGTGTGGAAGTCTCCTGTTGGTGCTTTCTCTTGGTTTATGTTTGCCTACATTGGTTTATACATTTTTCTTTCCCCTTTGTTTCTTATCTCTCACTCCTAATAAGGGATGACATTATATTTCCTCCTAGGACATTGGATATTTAATGGACTGATGGGACATGGAGTATTGATCAAAGCTATTGTGGAGGGAGACCTCTACTGGAGAGCCCTGGACTGTGTCTCTGGGCCTGTTTTCTTCTCAGTGATTTAGACAGAAGCAAACAAGGCATACTTAGCAAATTGCAGATGACATAAAGCTTGGAGGGATAATTAATATATTGGATAGCAGAACTGGGAGGCTAGAATAATGTGCTGAAGTTAAGGTGAAATTCAAACAAGGATAAGGGGCAGCATGGAAGTGAATACAGTGTCAGAAAAGGTAGAAAACTCCAGCCCCAGTGGATGGAACTAATGCCAATGGGTGAACGGTACTGATAAATAGATTTTTGACTCAACATATCATGGAGGGGGCGGGGAGGGGAGAACAACAAAACTCCCTAACAATTAGAGCTGTCAAAAATGCAGCAGCTTGACTGAAGGGGTAAAGAGTTCCTTATCACTGGAGATCTTTAAATAAAGACCAGAGGAACTCCTGTCAGGAATGTTGTAGACAAGATTCTTTGTGAGTAGGGTAAGGGTTGGACTAGATGGTCCCTTGAGTTCCTCCCAATTCTAAGAGTCTGTGTTTTGGGTTATTGAATTTTGAGCTAGCAGTCAATATATCTCACTGATATCTCTTGCCATACTCTTATTGTCTCCAGTAGTTGTTTTGAAGAAAGAACAGTAAATTGTGCTAATTTCAATTCATGATAATGTATTATCTGTAATATATTATGTAATTACATGTAGTATATTTCACATACGATGTGTTTAGAGGTAGAGATTACTGAGATTCTGGAGATTCTTAGGAGGAGAGGGAGAAAGGGACAAATATTTATTAAGCATTTGCTATACGTCATGTGAAGGCACTTTACAAATATTATCTGCATTGATCCTATGCAGATATATCCAAAATAACAAGTAATTAACATGTTAAGTTTTGAGTGACTAGCTCAGATACTTTTTTTCACTCAAGTTCTTTCTTTTTTTTAAGAGTTGCTGTCACATCAACAACTTGCACTGAGGACCCCAGGCCATAACGAGTGCTTTAAGTGATATTACCAAGTCTAATTATTTGGAGAACTAGGGTCATCAAACTACTGTCCAGGGTGCTATCTAGTAAGCTGCTTCTTTCTGGTACTAAATGAAACACTTCTGTCCTAAAAGAGTTAATTCACCTTCAAAGAGGAGAGCAGTGTATAACTCTATCTGAGAGGAGTTTATTTCTCTTAGGTAACTACAGGATCAGCCTTCTGCCCAGATATTTTTAAACACACGATTATCTTCCTTTAAGACTCTTTCACTTGGTCTTTCTTTGAGTCTTCTTTACTCAATCATGTCAGTGAAATTTCACCTTGAATTTAAAAGCTACTGACCTCCTACTGAATGTTGATGACCCTAATGGATTGGCACTCAAGGGTGCCTACCAAAGAAACTGAAGAATTGCTCTTCTGGCTCCCTGATTAGCTTCCACACAGCAACTGACTGGTCTGTTAAATTAACCTGATCAAGCTTCCAAGTCTCCATTTCAGATGCTTCTGTGATATCAGTTATCCCACCATGCCACTCCCCACTCTGGTGTCATCTCCAGCATCTGTTTTCTCTTTCCTCCTGACTCATCTGCTAAGACTTGCTAGAGCATGTCAGAGTTATGAAGAGTTGATCATTTCAACTCAAATTGGGCCTTTACTGCAACTCAGACATCTTTTCATTGGTTTACTTCCCATCAAATTCTCTGTTAACTCTGTTTCAAATATTTCCTTTACTCCTCAACCATCAAACCACTAAACTTCCCACACTCTCAGCAAATAACTTTGCTTTCCACGATAGGGACACCAGATCAAGACTTACTATGAACTTCACAATCATCTTCCCATTCTGCTTGTCAATATTTTTCCTCATTTCAAAACTTTTCTTCACCATCCTTCACTTGTGTCTCAGAGGAAAAGATATCCTTTGTCCTTCTTAAGGCTAATTTCTTCATCTGAGTCAGTAGAGAATGAGATTCAGGATCCATTTTTCTCCTGTTTCCTCCAAGACTTTGGTTAATCAATTATCTCATTTCTCTCATTCATCTCTCTTCCCCAACTAGTTTCTTCCCCTTTACCTACAAATATGCTCAGATCTGTCCTATCCCATGATAATTTCTCTTATCCTGATACACCTTCATGTTACTGTCCTGTCTTTCTCTTCCACTTCACTACCAGTCTTCTTGAAAGATGGTTCTATGTTCAATATCTACTTCCTCACCATCCAACTTCCTCCTCTGTATCTGGCTTCAGTGTCTACTTCTCTACAGAAAATATTCTATCAAACCTAAGCAATGACTGCTTCTTCTCATTTTTGGGGGGAGTCATCTTTTATTTCCTGTGTACTAATTATGGGTATCCCCTAAAACTTTGTCCTGGGTCCCCTTTTCTCTACTTCACTGCCTCCTCTTCATTGCTGATCTCATAACCCTTTGAAGCTTTGTAATAATGATAATGATAACTGATATTTATAGAAGTACAAAGTGTAGGCTTTGCAAAGCACTTTACATATGACATCTCTATTTTGTTTGCTATGTCCTTCTAGGTTAGGGTCCTTGAAGACAGGCACTATATCTAATATTACTTTTAAATCCAAACTAATACTCAGTATTTGTTATACGAATGACAAATGAACAATGGTCATAGAATCATAGTATTTTAGAACTAAAATAAGCTGAAGAAGTCTCATTCCCTTATTTTACTCATGAGAAAACTTACTCTGGAAATTAAGTGATCATTCTTGTTTTAGTCATTTGTTTCAGTTGTGTCCTATTCTTTGTGACCTCACTGGGGGTTTTCTTGGCAAAATTACTGGAGTGGTTTGCCATTTCCTTCTCAAGTTCATTTTGCAGATGAGAAAACTGAGACAAACAGGATTAAGTGACTTGCATGCAGCTAGTAAGTGTCTGAGGTCAGATTTGAACTCAGGAAGATGAGTCTTCCTGACTTCAGGACTCTATCCTCTGTACCACCTAGCTGCGTATGTAAGGTCACATAGTGAGTTAATGACATAGAACTTACATAAATTCAGGAATAAATACTGTTGGAGAGGATATTTTTATCTTTCTTATTTCCAGCATTTAACATGGTGCCTGACACATAGTAAGTGATTTAAAAATGCTGATTGATTGATCTAAGAGCTAAGGTTGACCTCCCTCACACTGAATGTTAGTGTTATAGTGAGTCTCCAGTTTATCTGTAGCACAATTTAGCTCTTTGAACCTTTGAATAAAACAGCTTCTATCAACACCATAGAAGTCAGGGGATAGGCAGAGACACAGAGAACTTCTACAGAATTCATTTTACTGACCAATTTTAAACTGCTTAATGAGGGCATTGAGCACATGAAGCAAACATAGGTACAACAGCTGGTAAAAGCTGAGTGGCCCATATATTATCAGCGCTAAAAAGTGAGTAGGACATCTCAGCCACAGTTTTCTTTTCCCAGAAGCCAGTCATTAATTAGATTTGACCTATTCTTTTAAACAACATATTTCAGAAATTCCTCTTAGTCTAGATTTATTCCATAGTTCATACATTCTCAAATAAGCCTCCCGGTGGAAATGCAGGCAATAAAGAGCATATGTGTGTATAGAAAAGCGCCAAATGGAATGTTAAATGGAGAAATGGACACCATCTCTTCAGGCCATTGGCACTGAATGAATTAAAAAAAAATTTATTAAGTTCTTACTGTGTGCCAAGCACAGTGCTAAGTGCTGGGGATACAGATAGAAGAGTGAGATGACCCCTGCTTTCAAGGAATTCACATTCTAAATGAAAATGGTATAGGTGGAAGGGAAGGATGGTTCCAAGATCCTAAGCTGCAAGGATGTTTGTCAAGCCTTTAGATCCTGTTGGAAACAGTCACCATAAGAAGCATTCCCCTTACTCCTAAACCTTCCTCCCAATTCTCCCTTGTCCTTTTTCCTTCCTGGCTGCATACTGAATCCTCATTCTTACCTCTGGGAAAGAGAACACAGAGACCCTGTTCCACTCCAGTTCTTGGACCCACTTCCTACCATCCTGCGGTGGTGAGCTAGATGCCTCCAGCTCTTCAGTTCCACCCTACCACCCTCAATCCCCTCAAGCGATATGATTGAGTGTTTGAGAAAGAACAAAGGTAGTTTTTGGTTGGAAGCCACTCAGTGCTAACATTAGAGTCATTTGATTGTTCACTATTCAGAGTTTATAAGAATTTCTAACTGCAGCTTTCCATTGATGATATGATTCTGTAGAGGTAACAGTGATATAGTGAATAGAGAACTTTTCTCAGATCCAGGAAGATGTGAGATCAAGCCAGACCTCTGCCACATGCTATTTGTATGACCTAGAGGTTAAATCACTTAGCCTCCCCGTGCTTTAGGCAGTTCTCCAAGACTAGAAGTTCCAAAGAAGGTGCTGACTTGCACTGGTAAAAAGGAGTTTTCTCTTCCTGGAGTTCCCTATGGCAATAAATTCACAAATTCAGTCTTTTCCCCTACTATGATATATGAATTTGGAGAGCAATAACTCTACCTCTTCTAAAGCATTAGTGACAACATAGTAGGCTAGTCTGGTACATCAGGCTAAACAAAATCCTAGGGGATAGAATTTAGACTACAATATATTTGAATCTTCAAATATATATATAAAGAGATTTTTATAGTCTTATTTATGCCCATGTCAATTATGGCCCACAAACCTACTGTGACTATTTCTGCTGGGTCTATCCCTCCAGGATCTTTTGCCCAGTCCTTGACCACATTATCTGGAAAAATAATGTCCTATCTGGCTTAGATGGTGTCTTCTACCCACTGCCTAGAAGCATGGGCACACTAGATATGGCTGTCAGTACCAGCATCACTAGGTTGGCCTTGAGAGAATGGCCATGCAGATATAATGAACATGATGATGTAATGCCAGTGCCATCACTATAGCCTCATTCTACCCTAAGGTTGTTGTGTTTGTCCTTTGTTCTCAAAGAGGACCATGACATCAGGATGATGACATGACATGCAGTTGACTTTGAGTGAGGGAGGGCTGTGCAAGGTCACCAATCTCACTTACTTATCCTGAGCCATCTGGATCCAGTGGCCTGATATTCATCAGGACTGCTAGAGATGACCCAGGCAGGATGAATATGAGACCCTGGCCCTTTCAGGCTAAGGTCTTAGAGCATTCTGATTTTGAGTGAAATACACTCATTCAATGAATAGGCTTCTATAAGTAGTTGCTCAAGAGATGGCCCTTCTAATAAAAAAAAAAATCAAACTAGGAGAAGATCCTCAGGGTTTCTGGGTAAAACAGAAACAATTACTATTTAGTATTTAAATCCACTCTGTGGGACTTGTCCACTCTAAGGAGGCTGGTGACAAAAATTCATTGTCTTCTACTGATACAGATTTGGCATGAAGCTGAAATGGCTTTGGTATATGTGGTGGTACAAATTGATCTTAAATAAGGGCTAAACTGGACATGATCCTTTGATAAGAAAAAAAATTTCCTTTAATGAACCATATCCACAGGGATATAATTGGAAATAATTGGAAGGTGTGTTTCAAAATAATAATTATTATTATAGTGATAGCTGGCTATTTGTACTTTAAGGTTTGCAAAGTTCAGTTGCCTCTCTCCACTGATTGCAGGGCTGAGAGTGAAGCAATAAACTCCTTCTAAAGGCTACCTTTATAGAAGGCTCAAAATGTCTCAAATAACTTCATTATCTATTCTGTTGCTTTAATTGGTTTCAATTCTTTCTGGATATGCTCTAGTTGTCCCTCTCCCTTTTCAGCTTTCTTTTGTGTATTGTCTTCCCCCATTAAATTGTAAACTCTTTGAGGCCAGGGACTGTCTTTTTCTTATTTGTATCACCAGTGTTTAGCATAGTGCCTGATATAATATGTAGGCATTTAATAAATGTTTCTTGACTATTGGCAAAGCGTTTTACAAACATCTTGTTTTATCCTCAGAACAACCCTCAGAGATAGGTGCTATTGTTATTTCTATTTTACAGATGGAGAAAATGAGGTAGACTGAGGTAATAAGCTAATCAGTGTCAGGCCAGATGTAAGTTCAGGTCTTTCTGATGTCAAGTCTATACCTCTGTCACTTAGCTGCCTAAGGCATACTATCAAGTGACCTTTGAAAGGAGAACTATAAGCATATTTTAAGATAAATAAAGGATAAATGTCTTGATTTTCATAAAAGGGAAGAGAATGGACTTTGCAAATTACAAGCCAGGCAGCTTACCTTCAATTCCTGGCAAAAATTCTAGAAAGCTTGTTATTGAAGAGATGATTAGTGAACATCTGGAAAAGGAAATGGTGATCACTAAGAGGAAGTATGTCTTTATAAAGAAAAAGTCATGCCAGACTAACCTTATTTTGACCAAGTTAGTAGTCTGGTAGATCAGGGAAAGGATATACTAGATATAGTTTATCTAGATTTTTTGCAAAACATTTGACAGAATTTCTCATGCCTTTCTTTTGCACAAGATGGAGAGATGTGGATTGTTATACTCAGAGTACAGTGCAGTTAAGAATATTTAGGATTTGTTTGACTGAACCCAATGAGAGGGCCCATTAATGGTTTAATGTCGACTTTCCAGCCTCATTATAAATTACTCCCTTTCCTACATTCCACTTTCCTTTTCAGTCAAATTAACCTCAAATGTGGGGCCAATGGGTCTAGATAATTGTTTGTCCGAAAAAGATCTGGGAATTTTTAATGGATTACAAGTAAAGGTCTATAGCCGAGGAAACTACTGCAATTCTAGCCTGCATTGAGAGACATGGTGCCTAGGATTGGAGATGTGGCAGTGTCCTCATACTCTAGAGGAATCAAACCACCTCTGGAATCCTGTTTTCCATTCTGCATTTTTCACTTTAGATACAACACTAAGCTGAAAAGTATTGAGAGAATATTTATAGAGATGGTGAAATGCCTAAAGCTCATGCCAAATGATCATCTTTTGAAGGAACTATATATATTTAGCCAGAAAAAGAGGAGATTTACTGGGGATAGGATAGCTATCTTCAAATATTTGAAGCTCTTCCACCTGGAAGAGGGTCATTAGGTTTATTCTACCTGGTAATAGCAGGGAATGCTCTGAACAATTGGGGAGAGGTAATGAGGTTGTGAAAGGGTAAAGTTAGGTGTTGATGTGGAAAATCTTCCAAAATATTAGAACCATCCCAAAGTGGAATGGGCTGTTTGGGGAGGCGATATGTTTCCTCCATACTGGAAGTCTTCCTAAGAGGAAGGATTACAAGTTGTCAAGCAGATTGTGTCTGTTGGGGGCAGCTAGGAGGTACAGTGGATAGAGCACCAGGTCTGGAGTCAGAGAGACTCATCTAACTGACTTCAAATCTGGCCTCAGATACTTACTAGCTGTGTGAGTAGGGCAAGTCACTTAACCCTGTCTGCCTCAGTTTCCCCATCTGTAAAATGAGCTAGAGAAGGAAATGGCAAACCACTCTGGCATCTTTGCCAAGAAAACCCGCAGTGGGTTGCCAAAGGGTCAGACACAGCTGAGAATGATTGAACTGAAACGACTTGTCAGAGCTTATCCTTTTCTGACTTAATCTTTGAGAACCCTGATACTGAAAACATTCATAACACTACAGTGTCACATGGCTGCCAAAGCCCAAATAGATGCCAATTGAAATTGCTATGAATTCTCTCATTCTCATTTTGTTTGATAGCGTGCAGATAGAAATAGCCCTGGGACAAGTTGCTATGTTGCTATTTATTCTTTCCACAAATGTGGAATATTCTTTCTACAGAATAGCTGCTTTTCGTAGTTGGATAACCGTTTTATCATAAATATGCCCTATACATAAGCTATGTTCTGTGGGTTCACAAGAGCATTTTCAATACAACTCTGATAGCATGTAGGATGATGCAGATGATAAATATTTCATTCTGTTCCTCTATGATTTTGATTTCTTCCAATAGGTCCCATTTTTTGGAAAGATTTTCATTAAGTACCTACTGTGTGCCAGGCTTTGTGCTAAGCGTATAACAAATATTATCTCATTCGATCCTCATAGCAACTCTAGAGATAGGTATTATTATTGTCTCCATTTCACAGCTGAAGAAACTGAGGTAGGCAGAGGTGAAGGGACTTGCCTAATGTTACACAGCCGGTGTAATGTTACACTAACTCAGGTTTTCCTGACTTTCAGGGCCAATGCTCTATCCATTGTACCATCTGGCTCCCTAGAGCTCATCGTGGCATAGGTATTGAGTTACAAGGAACCTTATAGGTCCCATCTTATAGTTTAATGGCATCATGTAAACTGAGGCGTAGAGAAATTAAATGATTTGCCCCAAATCACACAACTTTAAAATAACAGTGCCAAGATTCAGATTCAGGTCCTCAGATCTAGATAAGCTAAAGCTCGTGCACTGGGAGGTAAACAGGTTGAAGAGGGTACACAGGGGTGTAACATCATTGTGCATGGATGACACTGGATCTTACTCAGATGACCAGCTGATGACGCATCCTGTCTTTCCCAGCCTCCCTTATCTTTGAAGATTTAATGAGCACACTGTGCTATAATAATTAGCTCACTTGAAAAAACAGTTCCTGCATACTTTGCTGCTTTATGGGTTTATAACAAATGAAAAATTATTAACAAATCACAGTAGGTCAGACCTCCCAGTTAGCAAAATCTTTAACCTTCAAGTAGAGGTTTGGTTCCATCCCCTAATTTAAATCATGTTTATCCTTGTCTTTTACATGGCGCTGTTCAGGCGAGAGGAGACCTTCTGTTAGAACTTTATTCTGTCCTTGAAGAGAAAGGTAAAAGCGGGAGCTTCAGCCCTAACCTTGTACTCTGAAGTATCTGAGGGAGGGGGCTGAGGGCCCTCCTTTCCTTTCTTCTTTTCCTGTTTCCCCCTTGCTGCTGAATCTTTCCAGATCAGCTTGTTGTTGGATAGGCAGAACTCCACTGCTGCTCTCTATCTTTCATAGACTCTGTGTGTGTGTGTGTGTGTGTGTGTGTGTGTGTGTGTGTGTCTTTAAGAACACAGAGTTTGCATAACTCAGTTTTAGCTTCTGGTGCAAAGATTACAGTGGACACAAATCACTGTTTGAGCTGAGAGGGGAATGCTTATCCCTCTGAACCATAAATCCTTAGATTTCAGTCAGTTCTCAAATTCATATTACGGGAATATAGATTAACCAGAGGGCCATGAAAGCATCCTTCAATTATTTGAATCATTATCAAGTAAAAGAGGCATTAGGTTTGCTCCGCTCGGCTTCGCAAGTCAGAATTGTAGGGAGATAGTAGTAGGGAGATAGATTTTGGCTTAACATGGGGAGGAATTTCTTAACCAAAGCTGTCTCAAAATGGAGTGGACTGCCTTGACAATGAAATTCCCGGCACTGGAGGTGATCAAGTGAAAGTTGGATGACCAGTGTTCAGGGATATAGAGGAGATGCTTCAGATAGTGATTCCAGCCAATGACTGAGTCTCTAATTCTCTGACTAGCCAAGGTGTTTAATGGCTCTCCAAGCTGACCACTCAGCATGAATAATTTCTGGTGCTGCTTAATTTTGCATATTAAAGGGTTACAATGTCCAGCACTTAAGAGTTATATATGTTCAAATAGTGAAATATTACTTTCATAATTTTACTCAAATTTATCATATGAATCTTCTGTACAGCAGCTTTCTTAAAGGCCCAGTTTTAGATGTGCTTTTATAATGAATATCTCAATCAGTGTAGAGGAGGAAAAGGAGTACAATTTAGCACACGGGATTTGGAGTCAGAAAACTGGTATTCAAATCCTTTCTCTGCCATATTTGGGCAGCTCGCCTTAACTTGTCCTAGCCTCATTTGCTTGGTTTCTAAAATGTAAAGGTTACTAAAATTAATGTAAAGGTAATGTAAGTGTTATTAGGGGTAATATCACTTCCAGCTTTATAGCATCTATTTTAGAATGAGACACAAGAAAGGTGAAGAGGATGATAAATAACTTATTTTGTCAGGAGTAGAGGTGGGAGCACCAAGAACTGAAAATATTTAAATGGGAAAAGGACAGTTGATTTTAATTGTCTTAAAGCAGAAAAGAGAACCAAAGGTGCAATCGATCTATTAATATGTATTTATTAGACATATACTGTATGTTAGGCACTTACAGATAGAAGTGAAATATTATTTGCCCTCAAGGAGGTTATAGAAAGAACAAATTCAATTCCTCTTCTACATGAAAGTTCTTCAGAAATGTGAAGAAAGTGATCATGTCTCCTGGAAGTTTTTTCTTCTCTTCTATTACATATAGAGAAAAATGGTAAGATTATGCAAAGAGAATGATGGAAGGCACATGGCCAAAGGCCATCATGGAAGATAACCACAAGTTGAAAATACAGGTATAACCCAAGGAGAAAAGATATAGGGAGAACATTTTGAGTCTGATAGAAATAAAATATTGTCTCAGCCCAAAAGGTACGAAAACAAATTTGACTCCTGAGGTCATAGGAACTTTGGAACAGGGGTAGGTCTAAAGGTTAATTCTGTTCTGTGTGAAAAAAAGGCTGGGAGAGAGGGATGGGCAGGGGGAGTTTGCATTTTAAGCCAGCAAATCAGATGCACACTATTGTTGTTAAGAATATTGAAAGCACTTTGAGAATATAAATTTTTCTACATTCATAAATACAAATAATTGATAACTAACTACAAAGATTCATAGTTATTTTTGTCCTCTGCCCCCTGCCTTTTAACCTGGTCCTAGTTATTGCATATATTTGAAAGTGAAGAAATTATATTTCTTTTAAAATATTTTATAATTCAGATTTTTCATTCAGTCATTCATGTTAGTATTACCCTAATTAGTTCAAAATAGTGAGATTTGACTCTTTATTCATTTTCTTATGCTCATCCATTTTGAGGGTTTAGGCATATTGCTTATCCTCCTTTTGCCTGCTTTTTGGGGAGGCTAAATTATTCTCTTCCACTTCTATCAAATCCCAAACAGGGCCAAGGAAAGGGACAGAAGGAGAAACAAACATCACTTAATTTTATTTCTTATTGGTAATTCTGACAAAATGTTTGTTGGGGAAAACAGTTTAAATTCTTAGTTAAAAAAGTGGTTTGGGGATTATTTTCCAATTTCAATGATATATACCATCTTCTATTTCTTGTCACAATGTACTTTCAATTATCTACATACGTTGTAAAGTGTCAGGGGCTCTTTCTTCCTATGTCAACTGAAAGACTCCCCCCGCAATTGTTTCCCTCTAAAAATTGAACAGATACATATTTCTGTGAAATGTATTTGTTCCAAGCCTCTTGGAAGTTCTAAACAACTCTCAACATCAAAGGAAAACAAATGTAATACAAAAAGAATTAATATCCTTGACTTTTGAAATTCAGCCAAAAGTTATATAGTTGATTAGTAGAGTTGCCTTAAATCATTTTCTGGGAGGCTGACCAAGAAAAGAATTAAAAATAAAAATAGAACTTTTATTGAGGCAATAATCAATCTAAAGATATGAAACCACAGATAAGCAAATTCCCTACAGGACAGCCTTAGAGATCTTTATTTTGGTATCTTTCAGACAAACCACACCTTGGAGTATTTTTAAAGAAGTTCGATAATGTAAAGCAGTGAATAGCATATTACCAAAAGCAGTAAGCCAGATTGTATGTTTGGTGAATAAGCATTAAACTAGGAAGTCAAGACTAGAGAAGTCATTGGTATAAATGTCATTTAAGCATCCTTGCATTGTAGGGAGTCCATGGAAGGAGCAGGCCCAACTCTGAGGGACATCTATTCACTTTACATTCATTAAGTATTAAGGAGTCTTTTCAAATTGGTTTGTTTAATTTGAGGGCCTATAATTAAAATTTATGCCAGTAGGTAGAAACAAAGCAGAAAAGGTACTTTTAAGACAAAATTGTAATGCAATTCTAGTGATGTGATATAATGTGGATCACTAGCACATATTAAGTGCTGACTATGTGTCTCACACACACATACATGCAGCTAGTTAGCTAGATGATAGATGGATTGATAGAAAGATAGAGAATTTTTGTTGTTCATTCATTTCAATCTTGTCTGACTCTTGATGACCCCATTTGAGGTTTTCTTGGCAAAGATACTAGAATGGTTTGCCATTTCCTTCTCCAGTTCATTTTACAGATGAGGAAACTGAGGCAAACAGGGTTAAATAACTTGCCCAGGGTCACACAGCTAATAATTGTCTGAGGCTGGATTTGAACTCATGAAGATGAGTCTTGTTGACTCCATACCTAGAGCTCTATACACTGCATCCCCTACCTGTCCCCAGATGGAGAATGGATGAAAGTTATTATGGGAGGGAAAAGCACTGGTAGCTGAGGAGACCAAAAATGGCTTCCGGTAGAAGGCAGGATTTTGTGAGTGCTAGGAAGCTAAGAGGTGGAGGAGAGAGAGAGATTACAGAGTCCCAGGCATAAGGGACAGTCAATGTAAAGGCAAAGAGAATGTGAATGTTGTGTGCAGGGAATAAGGAAAAGGCCAACGCAGCTGAATTGAGTGTGTAGAGTTTGTAGAATGGAGTTATGTGTAAGAAAACTGGAAGGGTAGGAAGGGGTCAAGTTATGAGGAGCTTTACAGAACAAGAGAGGACTTTCTATTTGATCCTGAAGGTAATAAGGAGCCACTGGCATTTAGTGTGTGTGTGTGGGGTGTGTGTGTGTGTGTGTGTGTGTGTGTGATCAGACCTATACTTTAGAAGGAGTAACTTTGGCAGCTAAGTTGGAAGATGGATTGGAGTGAGGAAAGAATTGAAGCTATTGTAATAGTCCTGACAAGAGGTGATGAGGTCTTGAACTAGACTTGTGATTATATGAGTAAAGAAAAAGGGATATATACAAGAGATGTTGCAAAGGCAGAAATGGCAAGATTTGGCAACGGATCAGATATGTGGTTTGAGTGAGAATGAGGAGTTGAGGATGACACCAAGTTTGTGAGCCTGAGTGGCTGGAAGGATGATGGTACCCTAGGCAATAATAGGGAAGTTTGGAAGAGAAGACTTTGGAAGAAGATAATGATCTCAATTTTGAATATGTTGAGTGTGAGATACCTAGAAGACATCCAATTGGAGACAAAAGGTACTTTGTCTAAAAGTACCTTTTCTCCTTCATTTCTACCTACTGGCATAAATTTTATGCATCCAGTTGGAGATCATCCAATTGGTGATAGGAGAATATAGCTTAGGACAGAGACTAGAGAGATAGATAGATAGATAGATAGATAGATAGATAGATAGATAGATAGATAGATAGATAAAGACAGACATATAGATCTGGGAAATCATCTGCATAGGTGATATAGGCAAACCCATTGTAGCTGATGGTATCGCCAAGTGAGATAATATACAGGGAGAAGAGAATAGTGACCAGGACAGAGTCTTGGGCCATTTCTCCCTCCATCCCTCATTGTTAATGGGCATGGCATGGAGACTGGCAAGGCATGGAGACATGGGCATGGCATTGCAAAGGAGACTGGGAAGGAGTGGTCAAACAAGCAAGCTGAGAACCAGGAGAATAGTGTCACAAAATCATAGAGAGTAGCTGTTGGTCAAAAGTATAAAAGGATGCAGTGAGGTCAAGTAGAATAAGAGTTGAGAAAAGGTCATTAGATTTGACAATAAGAAAATCATTGTTTACTTTGCAGTGATAAATCTCAGTTGTACAATGATGTCAGAAGCCAGGTTGTAGAGGGTTTAGAAGTGAGTGACAGGGGAACAAGTGGAAGAATTGAATATAGGTGGCTTTCTTAGGGTTATTAGTTGCAAAGGAATGGAGAGATATAGGATGATAACTAGCAGGGAGAGTAAGTTTAAATGAGGATTTAAAAAATTATATATATTTCTTCCAATTACATTAAAACATTTTTTTGCATTTTTTTAAAGTTTTGAGTACTAAATTCTATCCTTTCCACCCTTCCCTTCACCCTGAGATGGCAAGCAATCCAATATAGGTTATACATGTAGAATCATATAAAACATTTCCACATTAGTCATTTTGTATAAGAAGACTCAGACAGAAAAATGAAAGAAAAAGAAATGATAGCATGTTTCAGTCTGTATTCAGACAATATCTATTCTTTCTTTGGAGGCAGATAGCATGTTTCATTATGAGTCCTTTGGGCTTGTCTTTAATCATTATATTGCTGAGAATAGCTAAGTCATTCACAGTTCTTCATTGTATAATATTGCTGCTGTTATGTAAAATGTTTTCCTGGTTCTGTTCACTTCACTTTCCATCAGTTCACGTAAGCCTTTCCAGATTTTTCTGAAATCATTCTGCTTATCATTTTTTATAGCACAATAATATTCCATCACAATTAGACACCATAATTTGTTTAGCCATCCCCCAATTGATGGGCATCCCTTTGATTTCCGATTCTTCGCCACAAAAAGAACTGCTATAAATATTTTTATACAAATAAGCCCTTTCCCCTTTTTTTGATCCCTTTGGGATACAGACTCAAATGAGGACTTTTAAAGAATAAGGAAGACATGGGAATATTTGAAGACAAGAAGGAAGGAGCTAATAGGGAAAGGTTGAAGATAAGAGAATGTGGGAATGTTAGTGGCAACTATATACTGGTGAAGGGAGGGGAGGATGGGATTAAAGGCACATTGAGAGAGGTTTGCTCTGGGAAGAAAAGGGCCAGAAGGGGTAAAGAAGGAAATTGTAGGGGAATTTGTGATATAAGATGAGGAGGGAGAAAGAAGAGATTTATGGAGAATGATTTTAATTGTTAGTGAAATTTGAGAAAAGAGCCTCAGTAGAGAGAACAGCAGGGGGTGCCATGGGAGACTTAAAGAGAAACAAAAAAGTTTGGTACAGCTACTGTGCAGAGCAGGGTAGCAAACTAATTGAGGAAAGGGTAGAGTGATGCTTTGCTGCAGGGAGGGACCCATTTGGAATTAGATCACATAGTAGATCCAATTTGTAGTTTCATGGTATCCTTCAATTCCAACATAAACAGGAACCATGGAGGCAGGTAGTAAGAGTAATCCAGCACCAATGTTTAGCAAGACATCGGTGATATAAAAGGCAGACAAGGATTTGAGAGCAGGAGATGATGTAGTATTGAGTTGTTTTATCAAGGGATCAAGATAAGGAAGGCAAGAGAGAGTGACCAGTACAGTTCTGTAAAAGAACGGAAGAATGGAGGTCATCTTGAGAATGAAGAATAAGGTTAGGGGTCAAAGGGAATAGAGAAAAATGAAATAATAAAATATTTTGATCAAATAATAGAATTTTAGCATCTGTGAACATGGAAGTGAAACACTTATAGGTGACATCCAAGTCACAGGTATACCCAACTCATAGTAAGTGAGGTGGATTGGAAGGGTCAGTCATTGGAATTGAATAGCCAGTTAGACAATTTTTAGATAATATTATCTATTATTAATAGATAACAATAGATAAATGCTTAAATAATTTTCTGCTGTCCTTAGAGAATCAGAGTTTTCCCCTTCAGACACTTATGCCCTTTCCCTGGCAGTGTTTTTGATTCCCTGTACCATGACCTCTCCTATATAAGTCTCAATCAGCTCTTAAGTATGAACAAACTTTTTTTAAAATCACAATACAAGGGAATCTCAGAGTATACACTATAAGCAAATCAGGTAAATCATTGGTCCTTTCTGGGCCTCAGGTTGAAAGTTTTCTCTTTGAGGTCACTTGAAACCTTGCTTGGTTGTCTCTCCTATAGTCTTCCCATGTTGCTCCTGAACTGAGTTATCTTTTCTTGGCATACAGTCTCAGGATTTTTCCCAACCCTACCACTCAGTCTCTTTTTTTAAACTTTTCCCTTTTCTGTATATAGTTCTTCTATAAACTCCAATATCCTACGATGCCCACCTAGCCCTCCTTGTTGCTTGTATCATCAATGATTAATATTTCCCCGACATTCATTTCTGGGCCTATCGTGTCTTCTCAATATAAATAATTACAGAAACCTTACCATCTCTAAAAAGAAATCATTATCTCAGTCATTCCAGCCTAATATTTAAAACTGAGAGAGGTCTCAGTGACTATCTAGTCAATTCCCATCATTTTACCAATGACAGCTTATTTTTAATTCCCAAAAGATATTTTGTTTGTTTCATCTTGTTTTGCAACAGGTGGTACTTCCCAGATACCTATATAAAGAACTGGCCAATCATTCAGTTTGAGTAGTTCAAAAGATAGAAAAGGAAAGAAGGATGCCCTATGAAAGAAGTCACCTGAAGATTTTTAAAGGGGTAGGAAAAAATGATTGTCACTGTATGACAGCAAAACAGTTCTCCATGTGACTGATGTTTCCTCAGACTTGGGGGGGAAAAGAATATCTGATGTCATGGAGAAGTCTTGAGGGGCAGACATTTAGTCACAAACTGTCTTTGTGACTTACCTTGAAAGAGAATGTGAGATCACTAAAAGGTAAATTAGAAAAGAGTGGAGTTAGCAGCCATTGAAAGTCCTGCACCCATTTGGCACAGATCCTGTAAGTTATGCTGCATTATGCTAAACCATCTGATGGCTTGAGTTGTAGAGTGATGTAAATGGAGTCAGATTCCCTTTTTTCTTCCTCTTGGGATCACAATCAGCAGTTTCCTCCCATCACCAAGATTCATGTCTCATCTTAACGTCACTTTTCTGCTTTTAATTTCCCAGTGCATTTCTTTCAGAGACATCCTAGCTGCTCATTTAGTGCTGCAAGTACAGAACTGGGAACATCATCCTTTTGAAGTATTAGATAGTAATGATATTCTCAGTCCTCTATCCCTGGAAATAAAGAGAAGATCTTTCACAGTTTGAGACTAAGGCAAATGGAGATGACCTAACAACCAAGAAAATAGTTCTTAATTAACTCTGGCTCCAAAGCTCTTCCTAGGCAGGGGTGTGTGATTTTGTAAACCAGATTACTTTTTGGTAGGGAATAAAATAGCACAGTTGTCTGTAGGTAGAAGTGTTCAAACTGTTTCCAGATTTTTTACCTTATTTTCATATTTTTATTTCAAACATTTGTCTCTGCTGCTGAAATATCCTATCTTGAGGGGAATTTTCCAGACAGACAAAGCCTGATTGCCAGTGGGTCACATTTACAATCCCCTTTAGTGCCTGTCCAGTCCAAATAAGATCTAAAACACAAAAGAAAGAGAAATGTGATAGGCCACAGACTTGCCTCATATAAAATTAGCCTTAATGTGGTCTACTATTAGCTTCTGGAATAGGGATGTGAATTTCAGCATCTTAGTCTCTAAAAAGGATGCAAATAAAAATCTTTGTTATTACCCCAGGATACATATGGGAGGACTAAGTTTGGAAGTAAAGCTAAATTCCTTTAAAAATGTTAGTTATAAAAGTTCTACATAGATAATATTATTACACTAATAGCAATGATAATTATGGATTAGATAATTCAACAGCTTTTATTTATTTTTTTCTTTGTGTTAGTTATTTTTGTTCTCTTAAGTTTTCTATAAACTTGTTTTGATGTCCCTTTGGAGCTACTCTCTTTCTATTTTGGAAGTTCCTGATTTCATTATGGTGGTAGACATGTCATTGTTTTATTACATGTTATTTTTATTGACATAGTCAGGAAAGGAGATTAGTCTTGCACCAATGAACAAGAGGCTGACAAGATGAAGGATTGTTTTAGAAAACTGCTGGAGGAGAAACTCAAGGACATGGATGTTTCAGCCAAAGAAGTCAAGGAAGTCTTCCTTCAGTAGGGGAGAGCTCAGTCTTAGCAATAGATATCCAGGTGGATAAGAGGGGGAAATGGCATGAGGGCTAACATGTGAAGAAAAGAAAAAGAAAATAATTATCTACCTCCTAGATGATTTCAGAGAATGAAAGGTGAGAGGGTCCAAAGGGTGTGAAAATAAATAAAAGATTAAAGGCCACCTGTGAAATGTTAGAGCATTATTAAAGTTGAGATGGGACAAACTGTATAGCACTAAGCTGAAAAAATAAACTAAAATTATAAAGGAAGGACAAGAACAACTTTATTCATAGGACCTGTGAGGCACTCAGAGGTAATATCCTAGTCCAGGGGTTCTAAATGTGGAATCTCTGGATTTATTTTAAATATGTGTACGTGTGTGTATCACACTATATTTCAACATAATTGGTTTCCTTTGTAACTATGTATTTTGTTTTATGCACTTAAAAACATTATTCTGAGAAGGGATCTATAGGCATCATCAGACAGCCAAAGGGATTCATGACATATACATATATACATACATACACATGCGCACATATATGTAGAGAACCCCATTCTAGTCCAATCTAGTCCAATAAGTGAAGAAAGTAGAAGGAAGCAAAAAAAAAAAAAGTAGAAAGAAAAAAAGTAGTAGAAAGAAAAGAAAGAAGTAGAAAGAAGAAAGTATTGCCCAAAGTTACACAGGTAATTATGACAGAGTTCAATCGGAATCTCATTCCCCTCATTTCATATATAGTACTCTTTCCTTTTAAAAGGATAGGAAAAGGAAAACACTAACTTGTTTAAGAAAATTACAATTAATGTACTCAGGAAAACCCCTCAAGTTGATTTTTAAATTTTTTTTAAAATTTTAAGCATCTGTTTGTGGAATACTTTAGAATCATAAACTGTTAGAGCTGAGAGGGAACTTAGAAGTCAGATAGCCCAGGGATCTCAAATCCTGGAATTAACACATCTTTGTGAAAATAAACAAAGAATACAGTAATTATCGTAGAAGTGGGTTTATGAGAGGTAATTCAAACCAACAGATTTGATGATGTTTAAGGCAAAGTCATTCTAATCCAAACACTTTTCATTTTACAAATAAAGAGAATAGATCTTCTCAGAGATAAAGTGATTTGTGGTGGGGTAGAAAATAGGAAATCATCCTTACGGTTTGAATATTGTTCAGTCATTTCAATCCTGTCTGACTTCATAACCATATTTGCAGTTTTCTTGGCAAAGGTGCTGGAGTGGTTTGCCATTTCCTTTTCCAAATGATTTTACAGATAAAGAAAGTGAGGTAAACAGAGTTAAGTGACTTACCCAGGGTCAAATAGCAAATAAGTGTCTGAGACCACTTTGGAATTCAGGTCTTCCTGAACCCAAGATGGAATCAAATAAGAATTGATGGATTTTGCAACATCTTTTACGTGAGTTAAGGCTTCAAATGAGAGTATCTGTCACTGGATACAATCTTCCCTTTTTCTGTTTAGTAGACAATGAAGCTGATGACCTGATCTAGGTGTAGTTGGAGACTCTCAGGCACTTGCCATCATATGTCAGCATTCAGTATGACTGGGCAGCTTACAGGGAGGGGACAGTCTATGATTAGATTAATACAGGTGGTTTTGGGAAGCTAGAAGTGACAGACTATGAGTAAGGATTAATGCAAACCTGTTTATCTTATTCTATTTTGTGCTGAAACATAGAAATCAAAGTATAGAGCTTGATTTGGGTGTTTTACCAGTCAAGTCAAGAAATATTTATGGAATACCTACTATAGCAGAAACCATGAGAGATGGTGAAGGGATACAAAGAAGTAGAGTATTCCTTACCTTCTGATGCTTACACTGTAGTTAGTAAGGCAATCTATAGACAAAGGAAAAGTTGAATAACAACAAAATATTCACCTAAAGGTCAAGACAATGAAAGAAAAGATGATCACAAGGCAATGATTTTGGAAATTGGGAGACATCATTTCAGGGTACTATGAATCGGGGAAGGTGGCATTTCAGCTAAGTCTTAAAGGGTTGGTAGAATTCTGAGATTATGGCAGGCAAGCAGATACTAGTTCAGTATCAAGAGGCAGGTAGGTAAGAAAGTAATACCCAGGCATGAGGACAGAATCAAGGCGAGAAGTACACAGCTCAGTGAGTGAGTCAGAGACAAACTACAGGTTTATGGGAAATAGATGAGAAGAGCAGCTGTTGACATAAAATTTAGACCTGAGCTCATTCAGTGATGGATTTAGAAGAGGGATGATAGAACTAAGAGGTATGATAGAACTAGGGGTAGAAGGGATTTCAGAGGCTGTGTTGATCAACCCTTTCATTTTACTGATAAGGAAACTGAAGCCCAGAGAGGTGGTGACTTTCCTAAAGTCAGGCAAGCTATAAGTAGCAGAAACAGTAATGAAGGCTGGAATGGGGGTGAGACCCCTGCAAAGACTGGAGTATCAGGGGCAGGTAGCCTGGAATGAATTTGTGGACTCAAGCATTCTTGAAGTCAAGGTAAAGACTTATTACACTTTTCAGTGGGCAAGAATTCTTAGGAAACCTGCAACCTTAGAGGGGTATAGGTAAAGTTTATATAGGATACTTAATAGTAAAACATGTGCCAAATATGCTAAATAGGTGATTCAGGGTGGGATTAGGGAGTGGTTAGTTCTTTAACATGCACTTTTAGTATATACTGCACAGGTATTTTACCCAGAATTCATCAGGAAATAGCCTAAAGGGAGCCTATATGGAGGTGTGGTTTTTGGCCTGAAACTAAGTCAAACTTAGTCAGGACTGACTAAGGAATACCAGGCTGCTCTCATCAATGTCTTGCTAGACAATGTCAGTAAGTAGTAAATGTTGTTATGACCCAGTACACAGCCAGCTCAGCCAGTACACAGCTGGTTCAGACTAATGAGTTCTATAGGTACAGCTGGTTACTGTATCAGGAAGGGAGATAATGGTTGTTGCTGGGGCAGGCTGTGTTCTTGGGCTGGGGGGAAACTGCCTGGGATAGTGTTTGGAGGCTAGGGAGAAATGTGATTTTTAAAGAGAAATGTGATTTTAGAATTGGGGTCTAAGCACATGCACCCAAGTACCCCATCAACAAGATTTGAACTGAGGTCCAAATTCAGCAAGTTTTCTGCTGCCCCAGCTATCTACTGCTCCTAACTAGTTAACTGTTAGTTATGTAACTAGTTAGTTATGTGACTATGGATAAGTCACAACTCCTCTGAGTCTTAAGTAACCCTCTAAGTTGGTAGAGACAGAAGAAATTACAGGTCCTTCAGAATTAAAGCTTTGGTCCATGGCAACAGGTGGGGTCTCATCAGGAGGACAATTCTTAGGGAGCTGCATGGCTAAAATATCTGTATTCCTTCATCCTCCCTCCCCCTGACAAATATGGTGAAAAAACCAAAAAAATGGTATAGGACATGAAGAATATATTCCTTATCTGACAGGAGAGTATTATTGTCAAGTAGTCAAAGCAGTCCTGTCTGGGGAGATGGATTTTATGGAGATAGATTTTACTATATGCATACGAATACCCCAAGTCTCTTGTAGCACCAACTGTCAGTCCCACCCACCTCCATGCCTCTTGGCTATAGCCTGTTGGATTTACTGCCTTCAACATTCTGCTCCTTTTCCTGGGTCCCAAAGAAACTGCCCTAATTGGCCATACTCTGACAGCTCTGTTTTTAGGACCATCATAAAGTTGTTCTGAGGATAATTTATCAAAAGGGAAGATCTTTGTTTTTGTTTAATGTCTAAGGGATTCAGAAGTGGTCTTGGAGGCAGTCATCAATAGAAAAACAGGGCCTCTGAGCAGAGGTTTCTCCTGGGAACAACAAAACAAGTCAAAACAAAACAAAAATACCCAGTAACCAATAGTCCTAGCCCTCAGAGAAACAGGATACAGAGAAGTATATATGTAATAATTTAAGTAGAAAGAGAGCACTAATAATTGGCCAGGGGTAGGGATGGGCAAGAAAACTTTTTTTTTCTTTTTAGGTAGCATATGAGTTGAACTTTATTTGAAACCAGGAATTTTAAGAGGGAGAAGTATAGAGGGAGTTCATTCTGGACATGGGATACACAGGCACACATGCAAGTGTGCACACAGGCACACGGGACAGTCATGAATGGCATTGAAGACAACATGGAATTCCGAGTTGAAGGAATAACAAAGTAGGCCAGGTTGGCCAGAATATATCATTTGAGAAGTAGGGGAAAAAGATGAATCTTTTCTCTCTTCCTTCCACCCTTCCCTGAGCTAGTGGAACCATGGTATATTTGTACTAGGAATTGAAACTGACCAATGAGAGCTCAGTCCTTTATAGCTCCTGAAATATGCTATGCTTGACTTAAGTCTCATATGAATGTTAGAGAATCCTCATTGGTTTGCTTCTTGTTTCTGGTCTGCTTACCATGTGAAGACGAGCCTTTCAGTTGTTAAACAAGAACTGAAAAGAGCTTATAGAAAGTTACTTATGGATGATTTCGGCTTTGTTTCCTGTTTCTGTTTGAGTAAGCTGTAAGCCTCCAAGTAGAGAGATGCCGTGGACCTTTATCCCCCCACTTGGACCATTAGTCAGCTTTCCAGTATGTTTCCTTTAGTCAGACCAATTCCTTTTAAGTTAATTTTTTAAAATATAGTTTAATTTAATTTTTTTAAATACAGTTTAATGTTTCAGTACTGATACCAGCTGTGTTATTGACTCCTTTACAGGTATTAATATTCTGGCTAATATGAGATATATGAATTTTGTTTCACTGAAATCTGATGCCTAGCTTATAAATGTTTCTATTTGTATATTACTTTTAGATAGATATGCTTTCCTTGTTTTGAGGGTAAACTTTGTTTGCCTAGAAACCCCAACTGCTCAACACAAAATGATTAAATCCCTTTTTTGAAGCCTCAGACTTGTTACTCAAGTTACTCAGCCCTTGTTTTCTTTTGTCTCTGACTGATTCAATTTCTCTGTTATTGGATAAGCTGGGAATTTCAGCAGGATTTCCCTTGTGGTGGCAGAGATCCATTGGTGCACATTTCGGATATCCCTTTGTATAGGAATTCAGAGGAAATTTTCCTGGACCTCCAAAGGAATTTCCAAAGGTATAGGGAATCCTAGAAAAAATTTTGGTATACTCTATGTAAAGATGGCTATGCAGAAACTGTCTAGACCTCATTTAGGATTGCCCTATGCACTGGGGGTATCATAAAAGAATTTTTATCCAGGACAGTTTATTTGCTCACCCGAAGGTTTTTAAACCCTGTCGGGAGAGTCTCATTTATTCTCAGATTACTGTAGGGATAAAGCTTTCCTTCCCACATAGGAAGTTTGATTGTTTTTTTGTTAGTTGGTTGGTTTGGTTTTTTTTGCTATTTCAAGTTGCTAGTGATTAAATCTGATCTGTGAATGTGTGTTTCACATGGGGCTGGGGAAACTGGGCAGGGGTATGTGTGTGGTGGGGTGTATGTGTGACTCTCAAAGAGAACTATGATATCAGGGAAATGATGACATGATTTGCAATTGACTTTTGTTTGAGTAAGAGAGGGCTTTGGAAAGCCAACAGTCTCACTTTCTCCTCCAGAGCCATCTGGGTCCAGTGGCCAGATATTGATTAGGACGACTGGAGATGGCCTAGGATGCAATGGGAGATCTTGGCCTTTTCAGGTTCTTACTCTGAGTCAAGGCATGGCCCCTTTAATAAAAAAAAAAAATCAAACTGGGAGGGGAAGACCCTCAGATGGCTGACCAAAAGGAAAACAGTGACTATTTACTTTCACTGACTCAAAAATAGCCATTAAGTGGTGCTTGGGCACAATCTATGAGATCTAGAGTGAATTGGGTTTAAGGCTTGGTCTTTGAGAAAGAAATCTAGCCAGTAAATCCCAACTTAACTAAGTAGCTTTTGCCCATCAAAAGGTGAGGTACTTCCTGGAACCTAGAGCTGGTTCACAAGTACCAACCCAGCTGTGAAGCCTGAGGAAGGACCTGGAGGGCCCAGGCTACCAACAAATCCCCCAGGGTGCTGTCTCCTGGAGCTATTGTATTCATTGAATATGCAGAATTTGGAAGTGAACTTAGTGGGATTAATGTTTTGTAGGAAACTTTAAGTTTGAAACCACTGACTACAGAGATCATGATAGTATAAGGAGGAATATGCCCCCCAATTCAGGCAAATATTAGTATTTAGGTTCTTGCTCTGTCTTCTCACTAAATATCCCCGTAAGCTGTGAGAGACTGGACAAGCTGCCAAAATTCTATGAGCCTTGGTTTCTTTAATGTAAAATGAACATAATAATATCTGACTCCCAGAGATCCTGGAGGATCAAATACTATATTTGTAAAGTACTCTGCAAAACTTATATAAATATAATACAAGTTATTATTATTTAATTAGCTTAAGTAGCCCAGCAGATAGAGTGCTAGGCCTGAAATCAGGAAGACCTGCGTTCCAGTCAGACCTCTGACACTATTTGGGTGATGCTGGGTAAACCATTTAATCTCTTTTTACCTTGGTTTCTTTAACTCTACAGTAGGAATAGTAATAATAACACCTTCTCCCAGGGTTGTCGTAAGGATCAAATGAAATAATATTTGTAAAGTAATCAGCACAGTGCCTAATTCATAGTAGACACAATATAAATGCTAACCACTATAATCCTCCTCCTCTCAAATCCATCCTCATCTCATCTCTCCATCCTTATCTTTATTTTCTCAGTTCATCCTCTTGCCATCTATCCATCCCACCTATCTATCCACATCATCTCCTCTATCCATCCTCATCCTCAGTGTCTCACCCATGATTTCCATCCTCTTGCCCACCTTTCTATCCATTTTTGTCCTCAGTATCCTGCCTGTGCTTTCCATCCTTATGCCAATCCTTATCCCCATTCTCAGCCCCATGATTATTCTTATCCTCATCATCCCATCAATCCATCCTCATTATTCTATGCCTGCATTCCATTCTATCTATCCCCATTTTCATCTCCATTCTCATCTACACCATCTCATCCATTCTTTCATTCACCCCACCCTCACCATTCCATCTATGCTTTCCATCCAGCCATCTCTTCATCCAAATCTTCATTCCCATCATCCTGTTTATCCATTCTTATTCTCTTTATCCTATCTATCCATCCCCATCCTTCTCCTAACAATCATGTCTTGAATTACAACTATACCTTGAAGGGTTAAATTTTGTGTATGACTATTATAGAATGCTGAAATAAGGGAAAATTATTTATGACAACTCACAAGTTTGCGAAACAGAAAAAAGAGGCAATAGAGTTGCTGATAAACTCTAGGGTTTTGTGACAGGAGACCTCTAAATGTTTTCAAAAATAAAATGCTTTCAGGATAAGAAAAAGGACTTGCATCAATATTATATGAACTGGGGGAAGAAAAGGCTCTAGAGTAGTTTGATCAAGGGTATAAGAACTGGGGCACTTTAGAGGAATTTTATAGTCTCCTGAAGGCTACCTCATGCACTTGTTCAACCTCCATGACTGTATTCAAGCTACTGCACGTGACAATGAACTTCTCATTAAATCGAGATAGTTTCTATCTCCTGACTTTTCTCAACCCAATAATCATGGCAAGGAAGAGGAGCTTCCTCTTATGGACTTGAGGCAAAGCTGAACTATGTATGGAAAAGTGGCAGCTTCTAAGCAGGTAATAGGTCCTACCTAATTAAGCCTCCCCATAGTTGCTTCCACTACACCAGCTCTGGAAGGGGAATCTAAATGAATTAAATTCTGAATAAGAGGTATTTGGGCTGGTTGTCACCTGCAGTCTTTGGATCCAGATAGTCAAAGTTAACTTCAAGGACTCTTCTAGAGGAGACAGTTAACAAATATGACCAACCCAGTATGCTTCCAACAGATCTCACACTCAGAAGACTAGTCTCCCTTTGTCATTCCTGAAATGGGTATACATAGGACCTTGGCAGTGGTCAGATGGAGGATCATCTATTTGAATAAAGTAACCTATCCGAAGGAATTTTTGAAATCAAGTCACTGGAAGCAAAAGGATTGTAGGTACCTCTAAGATTGTGCAAGGGTATAGAAGGAGAAGGAGAAGTTTTCTAAGGAATGGGGTAGAGAAAATAGATGAAGCTATCTGGAAAAGATGATGAAATTGAAAGAAAAGGTGAAACATTAATGGAAAAGAATATGTCATTCCCCTGTTTCCCCACTCTTCCTGGAAGGGTGCTTCCTTATACCCTGCATTACTACTCCCTACTCCTTCCCAAGAAGAAAGAGAATTTCTGGATGACTGGTTTCCTGGGAGTGGTGGTGGGAGGGTAACTGGGGAATGATGGATACTCTAAGGAAGATAGTTACCAGTATTTGGGGAATTCATTATTAGGCAACCAACTCCACCCTACACCTCTACTAATCTTTTCCCCACTGCTCTGGCATAGGAAACTCCCAAGGAGCAGAGGACTAGGAAGGAAAAAGAATGTTTGAGATACTTTGATCATATGTTAGCACTTATAAGATTCTTGGACTTATAAAGGGCTCATCAACCAACAGAGTTAATGTTGCAAACTAGGGATCCTGAAAAGAGATAGAAGTTCTATATACAGCTACCTTCTTCTCTCCTCCTACCTCTACTGGGGCCATGCTCTACTGAGATGTCCAAGATGTACATGTACCTTTTACCTGAGACCTGGGAAAGACCTTAGCTTAAAAAGATCAAGAACTCCCATTGCATTGGGGCCATCTCCACACATCCTGATCTATATCGTGCCCCTGAACCTAGATGGCTCTGGAGGAGAGAATGAGACTGGTGACTTTGCATGCTCTGCCTCACTTAAATCCAATTCACTTGCAAATCAAGACATCATCTTCCTGATGTCATTAACAACAAAAAAGGGACTCATGAAAAAAAGACATAATACCATTAAATTATACTAAGCAAAAGATGAAAAAAGGTTAACAGCCAGAATGGCTCTTGGCTGCAACCATTATGTCCCAGTTTTCTGATGCCAAAAGTATGGAGTGAGATCATGCCTGTGAAGTCTGGTTCAAGTGCTCATCCAGGCTACAGGCAAAAACCAAGCAACTGGTAGCGTAATGTCTGCCATGTCTGCACCTGATGAAACTGAATAGAGTGGCTAGTTGCAAACTCTATGAATCATTTCTGGTGCTACTTAGCAGTAGCACAGATAGCTGAGTATTTAGCATGGCTGTGGCTATCTGTGTGACTTATAAAGCTGATACATGTGGATGGTTAAGTCTTATATGGTCCATTTTAGAGACTGCATCTGAATATGGCTCTAACCCAAACTCCTTGGAGTTGTGCTGGTAAGGGTGTGATAGGGAAGTTGCAAAGCAAGTCATCACATAGTCATCATCTCTCAGAAAATAAATTCCTTTCTAAATCATGAAGGTTTATAAAAGTTGGAATAAAGATACTATTCAGAATGAGGGGAAGCAGTAGTCTCAAAATAGACTGAATTTTTCTGTTGTAAATGTAATAGCACACAAAAGCAAATACTATAATCAAATGTAAAATGAAGAGTCCAATCTTACGTAAAACTCTTAGCATTTAACAATAATTATAAGAGCCATCATTTATGTAGTACTTTCCATTTATTACCCCCAACCTCATTTCATCCTTACACCAGGTAAGGTGGGTGTTTTTATTGTTCTCATTTTACAGAGGAGAAAACTGAGGCACAAACGGATTAAGTGACTTACCCAGGATCTCACTGCTAGTGCTATTTCAGGCAAGTTCCAGGTTGGTCCTTCCTGACTCCCTGTTCAGAGCTCTTTCCTTTATATTACCTGGCATAGATAGAAATGACTGAATGAGTAAAGAGCAAATGGGAGACAAATGATTTCATTATTGTCCCCTTTCCATTCTGTCCAAAACAGACTTTCTGATGCCTGTTTCCCTATGGCATTTTTGTCTGTTGCCCTACATCTGATGTATGTGTCCCATACTTTTGAAAATGTGCTTCATCCTTAAGAAAATGTGGACACAAGTCAAATATGGATGGCAACAAAGAGCAGCAAATCTGATATCCCCAGAGGACCCCACTGGAAGGATTTTGTAGAAGAATTCTGGGAAGTAGGGATTATCTAGACACAGTAAAATGAAGTGAACCTATTAAGTAAGAGTGTGACCTCATGAACAAGGGTCATACATACATACATATACATATATATACATATGTATATACATATATATACATATATATATATATATAAAACTTGTGACAGGGACCTTTTGGAATAGTGACTTTCACGCATGCTTTTTAAAATTTGTTCATCCCTGCCCAAAACCTATAGTATATAGAAGGACCTTATTCATCTGACATAGTCAGAGAATAAGATGTTCCCCATCAGTTAACTTTCTAGATAACTGAAACACCCCTACGTGAACCAGACCTTTGTTTCCTTTAACCATTTTGATGGAAATCTTTCTAAAATGTATTATATATTTTCTTGCCTGTTAAACAGAGGCTGATGAATCTAATTTAAGATTTTATTGATGACTGAGGATCATTGTTATGAATATTCAATACAGTAGCCAGCTATGATGTAGTACATTTACATGTCTTCTTTCTAGTTTTTTCATACCCTCTACAGCTGTCAGACAGTCCACTGCTAATTAGTATGCCTTACTTGTACCTCTCTTGTCTTTCTCAGCCCACTGCTCTCTTTATAATTTGTTTCTTCTAGTCTGTCATGGGCTAGGAAACCAGATAACCAAGTTTGTTAAAATTGTATGTTAAATAAGAGTAAATAGTTCCTTAGTGAAAGTGAAAGCCTGAGAATATATCCCAAAGAACAAAATGCATTTCTCTGTGATATCTTTTTCTACCAGGACAGTTTGTTTTTGTTTACTGTGAGCCTATGATTATATGTCAAAGAATTAAGGTTCACAGAGACTGTAAGATTTAGAATTGGAAAAGACCTTAGAAATCACTGTCCATGCCTTTCATGTCCCAGACGATGAAAACTGAGGCCAGTGAAATTCATGTTACCTCTCTAAAGAAGCAGAGTCAGGATTTAACTCAGGTTCTCTGACTACAAATCCTGTGTTCTTTCCATTGTTCCATGCTATCAAATTTACACATGAGTCAGATGTTACTTTAATAGAGGAGATATCAAGTATTTCCCTTTCTGGTTAATATCTACCAAATTAGACATAAATGAAAGCCACAAATGCTTGTATATGCCACGTTAAGAGATTAAAGCTGAAAGAGATGACAGCAACAGAGTGGCTTAATCAACATGTGCAATGAATATTGTTGAAGTGAATAGGGTAAGCAGACTCATTTCCTATAAAAGTAGCCCTAGAGTTTGTTTTTTTTTGTCTCAGAGTAACGATTTTCACATTGTTTTTCTCCTGCTTTGGCTTATCTTTCTTTGACAATGAATATATATTATATTGGATTGGGATGGACAAATGTCAGCATCTGTTAGTTCAGGGGGAAAACCCTCCCTCCCCCACAAGCAAAATAGATAATGTATGCGTGTGAGTATGCCACAGCAGGCTGGATGGTCATTGCATCCCAGTGTTTTTGTGTGAATGTATTTTTCAGCATGAATAGAAATGATGACATTGAATAAGGACCCTTTCAACATTTTTTTTCTCTTTATCTACCATGCTTTTTTGCCATGATAGCCTGCCTTCTCAGTCAACACTGGAAGACAATGATAACATTTCAGTTACATCCAGTTCCTTCTTTGCCAAATCAGCAGCATTTAGCTGCATCAGTCTGAGCACCAATAAAATAGTGGTACTATGGTCTACTTCTCAGTAAGGGCCTCTAAACTCTTAACCTCTTCTAAACCACAAGAAAACCCTCTCTGGGCATGTAGTTTCTTATTTAGTGGTCCAGGATAACCTCATTGCTATTGTGTTAATAAACCTTCTTGAGTCAGGAAGGAGAGAATTATCAAGAGAGGGCCATGAAGGCTGTATAAGGAAGAAAGAATGCTGGGCAAGGAGTTGGAAGACCTACATTCAAATACTGATTGTCTGAAGTTCGGTGCATGACCTTGGGCAGATCACCTAGCATCCCTAAGCCTCAGTTTCTTCATCTGTGAAATGAGATACTTAAACAAAATGATATCTAAATTCCTTATAGCTCTGAAATTCTATGGTTCTTGAGACTAAAGATGGCCCTGTGTTTGTCAATGGGATGTACAGACAATAAGCATTGAGTTAGAACCCTAGACTGACTTCTAAATCACCTTGAAGAAGTTTAACCTTTTTATGCTCCTGATTCCTCATTCAAAGCCAGCATTATGCATAGATAGAGTAGGTTACTCTGATGGGAAGGTTACCCATCCCAAAATACCTCCTCCTCTGAGGCATGACAATTCACTTATTAGCATTCATTCCTTCCTGTGAAACATCTCTTTACGAGTCATCTTCTAATATTCTAGGGAAGGATAACACATATACCTCCAACCCCAGAGTGGGAATGAATCTATCAAACCGCTTTCCACCCTATAGAAGAGTGAGAAGCATGTAATCACTGGAGGCAAGAGGTGGGAGGATGTGAGTGGGAACTGTTCACATTGCATAACCCTTCACCATCTAGAGCGTATGTTCCCCACAACAACCGTATTGTGCAAATATTGTTATCTACTTCTTGCTGATTGGGAAACCAAGGTTTGGAAAAGTTAAGTGTTTTGCTGATGGTCACAAGAATAGTAGATATTGAAATCAGAAATTGAAGTTGGTCTTCTGACTTCAGTTCAAGTGTAGCACTCTTACTGTCTATGCCAGGCTGTGTAGCTCAAAAGAAACATGAGATGTGCAAATTTAGAGATGTCTCCCTCCCAAACGTTCATAAGGACTATGCTCATAGTGGTTTGACCAGCCTCAGCTGGACACACTCTACATTGACCCTGACATTGTGATGCCATTTTGGTCCTCTTCAATTATGAAGGAAAACACAAACACTATGTTACAAAAAATGAACTTTGCCTGATTCATTGTTTTGCCTTGGGCCCAGTCCTACTTGATTCTCTAAAGAAGAAATTAAAGGCATATCGGATTTTATCAAACATGCTCACCTTTCCTCCATCTCTACTTGTTTTTTACACCCATATCCTCATTTGCTCATGTCATCCAATACCCCTCCAAAAAAAATCCTACCATTTGTGCAACTGACCATATCATATCCTCCTATACTTTAGCAGTCTATTCAATTGTGCTGGGTCCTAGCTCCCTGAAAGTGACCTATCAAGGGTTAATAAAAAAATAACATTCAGTCTACAGCCCATTAGCCCTCTATCTTCCCTAAAATGTAAGCATAGTCTCTGGTCTTGCCTGTTAAATGCAGGTAGCTGTCAAAATTGTGCTATACCTTGTCAGATAAGAATTTATGGTAAATGTGAGATAATCATAAGAATAATCTCATATTATAAGGAAATTATGACCAAGCACTAATTAGTCAATTTACCATAAGGTTGCTGTTGTTTAATTGTTTTTTTTTCTTTTTGAGACTAGGTCTCCCTGTGTTACCCAGGCTGGAAGTCTAGTGGCCCACTCATGGGTCTGACCCCATGCTGGTCAGAATGAAAGCTTGACCCACTCTATTTCTGACCCAGGGCAGTTTGCCTATCCTTAGGTAGCCTAATGGGTCCCCTGCTCTTTAGAGCTCACCATGTTGGTGCCAGTCTTAGTAGGGACACGCAATCAGCTTTAACCCTATTGCAGATCAGAACTGCCTGACTCAAGCAAACCACCAGCCTCAGCCTCCCAGTAGCAGAGAAGACAGGTGTCTACCACCACATCTAACCTACCCAGCATTTTTTTTTAAGTCTGAAGATGCTCTATATCTCAAGAGAGCCTGAAAGGATTCACTTCTGAGTAAAATTATATAAAGATGGGTTATCTTCTGCTACTCAGTTCCCCTTAAGGTACCCTCTCTTTGGTCCCTCCCTACCTTTAGCCTCCCAACACACTCCCGGATGCTCCTTCCACCTCCCTGAGGCTTTAATCTTTGTCTCTTCATCAAGTATAGCTATCCTGTGTCCTATCCCTTTAGGATCTCTCTCTGTCACAGAGTTGCTAAAACTGATGTTGGGGTGATAGTAACCATGCTAATTATTTTTAATAATGACATTCTATAGATCATGCCTTAAGGGCAGGGTAAGGAATGACACTTTTGGGCCATCAGGCTTTTTAGCCCCTTAAGGCACACTTTATGGGCAACTTCTTTTATGACCTATTCACAGGGTGAAGCCTGATTCTAGGTTCTTTGGCTTTGATGACCAAACACTCTTCTCACAGACTTGATAGCAAGAGAAAGCTGACTGATTTCCACTCTGCCTATAAAGCATGACACCACTGTATATTATTAAATGTTGAAAATTAATTAATTATTAAAGAAAGGATAAGAACAATTTGAAAAATTGAGGCCTCCATACCATATGTATTTGACAAGTGTAATTTAAATCACTTATAATACTGTGTGAATATTCTGAACTAGGATCTTATAAAATTAACGATATAAGGAGGATAATGTAGGACAAAAGAGAGCTATCTGACCATCCATTCTCCCAGGGAATTCATTCATTTATGCATTCGTTCAACAGACATGCCCTTCCTCTTCCAAAGTTCCGCCGCTTCAAAGCCCTGCTGGTATCACTAAGATAAACAAATTCGTTTTGGAGAGTCAGTCCATCTGAGGTCCCTCAGAAAAGGGTCCTGTTCCCCCCCATCTTCACCTCCACCTCATGGAATTTTTTATTTCCTTCAAGGCTCAGTTCAAATACCACCTTCTACAAAGAAGTTCTTGATCTAGTACCCTGCCAGTACTAGATCTGCCAGTACCATGCCTTCCTTTGTTTGTTTTTTACATTCTGAATATACCTATGTATCAGGGCATTCACAGAACTTCCCTGTCTGCTTCTAGCCCAGCAGTGAAGCACTCTGCAAGTTTTGGGATGACAAAGTTTATTGGCCACTGAGCAGGAAGAGCCAATGACTACGAACTTTTTAAAAGGGAGCAATGCCACCCCTGTCTCACCATTCCTTTCATCCTGTAGGTAGCATCATGCAATTCTGGGATTTCCTGAGAGGAGTGGCACTTTCCCACCAAAACAGCCCATTTTTGAACTGCTTCCATGTGATAAGTGGAACTCAACTAGGCAAGTGAGAGACTGAGCCTGAGGCCACTTCTGCTCTCTATTTCTTTGCTTCTCTATCTTATCCTAGGTGACAGATGTCACTCTTGATTGAGATGGATGTATCCAGGCTTGGAGGTGACTGTGAATTTGAGAGGCTCTCATGTGGGGCCAGTTGCACTGTCTAAGCAGCTCTCTCTGGGTCCATGCCTTCTGGCAAGTCAGGCTAGGGCTTTGGGGTCTTCTAGCTGGTGGCCATCTTCTCTGAAAAGTTGCCAGAGTAGCTGCCAGAGACTCCTCTGAAATGCAGGCTCCAAAGACGAAAGATCTTTCATCTCTGGACCTCTTGAATTTTCAAGGGTGCCGCCATACCTGGATACCTCCACCTCAAGTTGGAAGATATAGATATGGATATTTGGTCACTTAGGATCAGGAAAATGGGCAAAGAAAAACAAAGCAGAAGAGATTGATAGAAGTCCAGACTCAGTCTTGCCTATCTGAACCCTCTTGCTCTTGTTCCCATGTGGAAGCAGTTCCCAGGCATCTGTGATGGAGAAGGGTTACCCCGCAGCCAGTCATCATGGGAAATCCCAAAGGTATATGATGGCATCTGGAAGAGACAGAGGATAAAAGCATGCCCTTTTCAAAGATGGACTGATCAGCAGCTCTTCTTGCTCAGTGGCCAGTAAGGAGATTTACTTCATCATCCCCAAAGAGCAAGTCTTTCATCATGAGTCACATGTGTGGTCAGCTAGGAAAAAGCCAAGTTGCTCTGTGCATGTCTTGTCATTCACATAAATGGACATGTTGTCTCCTCCATTACGATGTAACTTCTTTAAGAACAGGGACTTTCACATTTGTCTTTCTGTCCTCAGTCCACCAAGAACTGTATCTGAATCCAAGGACTAGGTAGTTGGCAATAAAGCTATCAGTTTGTGCCAGTATGAATCTGGGGTTCTCCTCTTGCCCTGCTACATAGACTCTCCTTGGGTGACGAGAGCCACTTAGGGTATGAAACAGGCCTGACTCCATTCCCAGTATCTACAGATCTCTATATCTGTTTCCCTATGTTGATCTGGGCTGGAAAAATGACTTCCTGTCACCTTTTCCTGGATTTCTCCATTGGGATTTGGTCTGGTGTAGTTTCTTGATGTGTTTGAAGCAATTGGGGACAGGGAGAGCAAACACTTCTTCCTGCTACTCTATCATCTTAACAGATGCTACTATTTTCTCCATTTTACAGATGAATAAACTGAGGCAGAGAGAGGTTAAGTCATATTGCTAGTAAATGTCTGAAGCAGGATCTTCCTAATGCTACATCCAGTGCTCTGTCCACTAAACCACCTAACTTTTATCCTGTAGTTCCTCAAATTTGGCATGTGACAATCTCCAATTCAGATAAAGTTCAGAATTTACAATGCCATCATCCTTCAGGAATTCCTCAGAGAAAATATACCATAAACATACAAACAGCTGTGTAGATGTAACAATAACCTTATTCATAATGTGTAGAATAAAAATAAAATATCTGATAAGGTTTTGCTTTTGATTCCTTCTGAATATACCTTTCTGAATTCTGCATGCTCTGTGCTGATGTTGCTCTGTTCCTAGCTTTAGGCAGTATTTGTTTATCCCTTTCCTCCTCCTGTTTATATTCACCTATACTCATTTCCCCTTTCATATTCTTCCTGTAAAGTCCTCTTCCCCCTCAAACAGCAATTTCTGGAAATCAGCACTTCTGGCTAGACGAGACTAGCAGACTAGTTCTCACCACCCTTCTGCCTTCTCTGTCTGCTAAAATATTGACATCAAGTCTGAACTCTCAGAAATAAGAGTTGTCCTGTTTTGTACAGAAACTTGCCAAAGCTTTGTTTCCTTTCCATTCCCTTATTGCTTGATGTTGTTCGTGGCATGTTTTACATTTCCCAGAGCCCTGAAGTTGTGATTATTATCTCCATGAAACATGGAAAACATTGAAAAAAAAAAAAGATAAAGTCCTTGACATCCAGAGACCCAACATCTAAACTGGAAGAGGGACACCAAAAGCTGTATGCAGAATCTGCCAAGTTGAAATGAGTAGAAATAATGAAGCAGATAAACTGGAAGAATAAACGGAAAAAAAGATTCAAATGAGTGATAATTTCATTTGAGATATGCTAATTGTGAACGTCTATGGCAGAAATAACATTATTTCATAGATATAGAACTTTAAAGCTGGAAGAGCCTTTGGAGATCCTATAATCCTTTTCATTTTACAGTTGAAGAAGCCCATAGAGGTTACATATAGTGACTACGTGGCAGAGCTTGGACCCAAACTTAGGTTTCCTACCTCCTTAGTCTAATGTACCACATTTCTCATAATGAAACTATGAATTTTAATGACTTTAGGTTAAATTCCCAAGTTCACATCCATATAGTGAGGTGGGTAAAAGATGAAAAGACTGGGGAAACAAAGATTCAATCTTCCAGATATATTGATTTATTAATTTTGATTTATTTATCAAATTTATTTATTGATTTAATATCAAGTAATGCATGGCACTTGCCCAAGAACTTGAGACCAGTCATCTTCCTCAGCTTTGGCCCTGGACCCAGAATACATGGGGAGACAGATTTTTATAAACTAAAAAATGATCAAATAAGACCAATTAATTAAAAGGAGACAATACAGTATAAGGTAATCTGATTTATATTTAGGTAAGAGATTACAGACTTGCCAAATCAAGAGAGAGAGAGTGAACAGATGTAATTCCCTGAAATCAGAAAGAGAGGTGTCCCATTCACTGTGTCTGCAAAAAATCAAAGGAACACAGAAACAAAAACTGATTAATCAGTATAGGGCCAATTTTCCAGCAAGACATATGGGATACTTGAGATATATAATTGGGAGAAAACTCCTTGCATCAATCTTTGCATCTGACCAGGTCTCTGGTCAGCATAACCCAGGTACTTAGTTAAAGGTCTCTACGTAATAGAGGTGTTTCAGCTTTCAAGCCATGCAGGACTCAGTTCAAATAATTCAGTAAGATTCTTTTCCAATTCCCACAACTAGATAAAGTTTTCTTACAAGACAGAATTAGTATTAGACACATAATGAATAAAAAGTGAACTGAGCTAGCTCCAGAACTGAGTCACAACATGGAGTCAGTATGGTTCAATCAATTTCCACCACCACTTGCTGCTCCAATCCCCTGAATAGTCTCTTGACTAGGCTATTACATTAGCCTCCCTGCTTCTTAGCCTCTTTCCTTTCCAATTCATTCTCTACAGATGCAAAATTGATATTCCTTTTCTTTAATTTAAAAATTTTCATATTTGGTTCCAAATTTTCTCCCTCCCACCATCTCTTCTTGCACCCAATTGAGAAGGCAAGAAATAGGATACTGATTATACATATGAATTAATGCAAAGCATATTCCCACATTAACCATGTTGTGAGAAAAAAGTGAAAAAAAATGCTTCAGTCTGCCCTCAGAGTTCATTAGTTCTCTTTCTGGAAGTGGATAGAATTTTTCATCATGAGTTATTTGGAATTGTCATATATCATTGCAGCAATCCCAGTAACTAAGTTTTTCACAGTTAATCATCATTATCATATTGTTACTGTGTACAATGTTTTCCTAGTTCTGCTCACTTCACTTTACATCAATTCATACAAGTCTTCCCAGGTTTCTCTGAAACCATCCCCTTCATCGTTTTTTATAGTACAATAATATTCCATTACAATCATATACTACAAGCTGTCTAGCATTTCCCAATTAATGGGCAATTTCCAGTTCTTTGCCAGCACAAAAAGAGCTGCTATAAATATTTTTGAACATGTAGATTCTTTTCTTTTCTTTTTTTTTAAATCTCTCTGGGATGCAGACCTAGTAGCATTATTGTTGGATCAGAGGGTATGCACAGTTTTACAGCTCTTTGGGCACAGTTCAAAATTGTTCTCCAGTATGGTTGGAGTAATTCATAGTTCCACCAGCTGTGCATTAGTGTCCTTATTTTTCCATATCCCCTCCAATACTTATTTTCCTTTTCTTTCATCTTAGCCAATCTGACAGGTATGAAGTGGTACTTCAGAGTTCTTATAATTTGCTAAGTTGAAATTCCTGTAGCAGAGGTCACTCCATGGCCTTCCCTTATTCAAGAAACTCCAGTCTTCCTTATTACCTCCTCTGTTTGGCATTTAGAGCCTGTCACAGTCTGTTTCCAGCTTACAACTGATCTCAGTCAAGCCCCTATTTTACTGCTTTCTTGCTCTTTCCTATACATGACATTCCATCTCCTACTTCCAAGTCTTTTCATATGCTGCCCTCCATGCCTGGAATATACTCTCTCTTCATGTTGGCTTTGTAGAATCCCTTGTTTCCTTCCCAGCTTAGCCCAAGTGCCACCCCCTACTCAATATCTAGGCTGGTCCTCCCTTGGGATACCCCTACTCAGTCATTTGTATATATTTTGTATTTATGTTTTGATGTACATATTATTTCTCTGCAATGGAATGTAAAGTTCCTTGAGGTTGAGAATTGTTTTGTTTTTGTCTTTGTTTCATCAAGGCCTAACAGATAGTAAGCCCTTAATATAAGTTTATTGAATGAACAACTGAATGTGATCTCTGCCTTGAAGGAGATTACAGTTTGGGGTGGAGGTGGTATAGGGACCAGAAAGGATAATAGATTTAGAGCTAGAAGACCATCTGGTTTGACTCCTTAATTTTAAAAGTATGGAAACAGAGGCCTAGGGAGATAAATGTGACAGAAGCTGGCTTTGGACCCAGGTCTTCTGACTCTAGAGTCAGTGCCCTTTCCATTATATCCGTGTAGCCATGTAAACAATTTAGTAATATGCCATACTAACTGACCTACTATCAGTGAAAGGACGTGGAATTTTTGAACTCTTTTTCCAATAGATGAGTTTGCACCGATTTGTCCACTTTCTCACTTACTCAGATTTTCTGGTATTCAATGGAAGGTATTTCAATGTGTTTGCCAAGGATCAGAGGTATAAGTGACAGTGGAGGAGGCTGACCCTAATTGATGGCATAGTAATCAGCTTAGTGAAATTCTACTTTTAACATAGTTTCAATGTAACATTGATTGTACAGAAGTCTGGTTCTCACTTTGGGTAAAATCATGTCCTTCTTATATAATATTAGCCTTCTTTAATCACTGAAATGTATAGGAACCTTTGATTACTATGCAGAAAGGTCATCAATTAAAACAATTAAATGTTTTGTTAAAAACTTAAAACTCAGCTTAGGAACTATGTACATTTTTAGTTTTTATGGATTTCTTCTATTTCTTATATTGTCATTGTTATCCCAAGTATTCCTCCAGCTATAACTAATAGTATTTTTAGAGAGGGAAAAAAATAATCTGCACAACTGATCAATATATTGAATAAGTCTAAAAACATGTGAAGAGTATAATACCTGTGGACCTCCCATCTCCATGAAAAGGTCAGTTGGAGGTGTCCTCTCATGTCTTTCCAATCAAGTACTGTTTGATCTTTATAATTTCATTATACTTACTTTTGATTTTTTGGGGGAGGGTTTATTTGTTTTTTCCATTTACTTTGTTGCAATTACCGTGAATATCATTTTCTTGGCTCCTCTGCTTATTTCACTGTATTAGTTCATACAGATTTTTCCACACCTCTCTATTTATCATGCATATCATTTCTTATAGCACAGTAATATTCCATTTCACTTATGTACCAGAATTTATTTCATCATTCCCCAATTGATGAACATCTACTTTGTTTCTAATTTTTAGCTGTCACAAAAGATGTTGCTATAAATATTTTAGCATAGAGGACGTCTCAACAATGGTTTCCCTGGAGTATAAGCCCAGTAATGGAGTCTCAGGTTCAAAGAATATGGACATTTTAATCATTTTGTTTACATATTTCCAAATTGCTTTCCAAAATGGTGGTACTGCTTCTGATGATGATTTCCTTGTGGGCTGGATTTCTAGATTCTTCCTATGCCAGGCAATTTATCCTTCGCTAGCTCAGGTCTTTTCCTTGAGTGACTTTTGGGCCATCAGAACTGGTCCTACCTGTTTGATGTACTCTTAGTAGAATGGTTCACAGCTCCACCCACACGTAGTGTCTTATATTGGTGTTCTGGCTCACTAGGCAGGTCAGAGAGCTGCTATATTGGTGCTTTGGAGTTGTCCATCCTTGCATTAGCAGAACTGCTATGCTGGTGCTACAAACTTTTGCACCCTGGCACTGGCAGTTTAGAGCTTTGCAGAGCTGGAGCTATACCACTGTGGTCCCCAGTACAGTTTTGCTTCCAAAGAGTTGTTGCCTGCTATGACATCTGTCTATTGCTGCAGTCTGGAGCCAGAGCCTCCACGTGTCTAGTCCTTGGGTCTGCTAGTGCAACCTTGTTGCTGATAGTGTGGGAGGTGAGAAAGAAGAACTGAGTGAGCTCAGGATCATTGAGTCTCAGTTCATGGTTGTTTTATTTTTAACTTTCTTTTGGATTCTGGGTCTCCTAGACCATGGAGAAAACTGAATTTGCTTTATCTTTGGCATATAATTTCTGTTTTGGAGAGACTTGAGAGGTTGCAAGGATCAGAGAAAATGTCTAGCCCTCCATCTTGTTGCTCATGTGATCCAGAAGTCAATGTAGCTATCTACATCTAATTAATTTCAGCGCATAGAGTAATATTATAATTTTTCAAGTTCCCATCCTCCAAGTTCCCATCAAGATTCCTCATCCATTCATTCTTACTCAATTTTTCTCGTATGTGGTCATAAGTCAGTGTGTAATTCATTCTTCTGGTTTTTTTTTTTTTTGGTTTTGCATTTATTTCATAAAGGTCTTTCTAGATATGTTTTCCTCATACTTGTCGATCTTAATGGAATTCCATTACATTAATGTACCACAATTTATTTAAACATTTCCCGGCTGTGAGACATTGAGATTGTTTCCAGCTTTCTGCAATTATGCATAATACTGCTTTGAAAATCTTTTAACATAAGAAACCTCATCACTTTTTACTTTGTGAGGATAAACAAGGTAAAAGAACTAATCTATGGGTCACTCTCTTTACATTCTCCATACCACATCATGGTCCAAAGCTTATTTCTTTCAGTTCCCTTTGCCCACAAATCAATAATACTAATTCACATTTATTGAGGGCTTTGCAGTTTACAAAGTGCTTGATTCAAAAAAACCCTTTTAGGCAGATAATGTAAGTATCCTTATTCTGATTTTGTTGTTCTGTTTTTATGGTATTTGTCCTTCGTTCTTGAAGAGGACCGTGTCATCAGGGAACGATGACATGACTTGCACTTGACTTTGTTTTGAGTGAGGGAGGGCTGTGCAGGTCACCAGCCTCACTTCTCCAGAGCCATCTGAATCCAGTGACCAAATATTCATCAGGATGACTGGAGATGTCCCAGAATGCAGTGGTAGACCCTGGGCCTAAAAGGCTAAGGTCCTTTCAGAAACCTCAAGAGGAGAAAGTGAAACTTAAACCCAATTCAGTTGGGTGCTCATAGATTGGTCAACAATAGGTCCCTGCCCTCCTAGTACAGAATGAAAGTACATAATAAACTGTAACTGTTTCTCTTGGCCAGCAACCCTGGGGGTCTTCCCTTCCCAGTTTGATTATTTTTTTATTAAAGGACCCATCCCTTGATCCACTTTTTAAAGAGGCCTATTCTGATTTTATAGATAAGAAAAAGGACATATGAGAGCTTAAGTGACTTGGTCATAGGTTTCAGAGTTAGTAAAACTGTTCAATTCCATTCAAGATGGCTTAATTATATGCTTCCAGTTCAGCTAGGATGCTGAGGATAGCAATTCAAAAAGGAAGCCCTTAAAAGTCTTAAGGATTCTAACTCCCAGTCTAGGGCTCTTTTTTTACTATATCACAATATTAATAAATATTTTTGAGAGCTTATTACGTACAAGGGATTGTGCTAGATGCATCATATTAGATCCTTCATTTTTTTGTCTGAACTCTGGGTATACCCCTCTACTTCAAAAATTGCTTTCCAGGCAGCTAAACTAATAAGTGGCAATAAACGTTTGCTAAGCATTTTACAAACATTATCTCATTTTATCCTCACAAAAATCCTGTCAGGTAGGTGCTATTATTATCCTCTTTTTAAAGATGAGGAAACTGAAGCACAGACTAAGTGACTTGCCGCAGTAAGTTTTCAAGGCAAGATTTGAATTCAGGTCTTCTTGACTTTAGGTCTAGAACTCCACCCATTAGTAGCCTAACCTAACCTTAGTAGCCATGCAAAATGTTGTATATGCTGGAGGCCACCTTTAAAAATTTCCTAAAGCAAGTTCTCTTTTCCTTGGATAATACAACCTACTTTCAACCATTCTTGACTGTATCCCTATCATCTTTTTTTCACTTGCACCTGATTTTCACTATTTATTTTTTTATTCATAATTTTTATATAACAATTTAACAACAATTCAACAATTATTTAATAACAATAACATTGACAATCATTGTTATTGTTATTTTTTTTTTTTTAAAGACTGGGTTTCCTTATCTTACCCAGGCTGAAAATACAGAAGTTTCTCTAATCTACATGGGATCTTTTGACTATAGCTTTTACCAGTCTGTTTCCTAATGGACTAGGTCACCCTTCCTTAGGCAATCTGAAAACCTCATCCCCACTCTCTGGGGCTCAACATATTAATGTCTGCCACACTTGGAGCTGATACTCTGACATCCCATTGCAACTCAGATCTCTGAAGCTCAGTCCATCTGCCATTTCCTCCATTCTTAATCGGAGGTTCCTGGGGTCCTTCTCATCTCCTCTTCTCTGTTCTAAATCCTACCCAAGCTGTTTTGCCACTCTGCTTCTCTAATATCACCATGTGAGGCTGTAACCACTGAATCCTTCTGTCAGTGTCCCAATAGCCAGATGACTGTCGATCAATTGTCCAACCAACAAGCATTTTTAAAATAAATTTTTATTGCCATCTTTTGCTTTTCACATCGCTGGAGTTTCTTCTAGTGTCCTCCTCTTTTTCCCTACCAGAGGGAATTTTAAAAAATCATTAAAACTGATCACTACATTAAAAAAAGTAGGAATACATATGCAATGGATCATATCTATGGACCAACAAGCATTTTTAAGAACTTACTATGCCCTAGGCATTATGCTAGGGATTAGGCTAGGAATACCAACAGATTCTTATTCAACTTCTCAGACAACATTAGCATAAACTAACAGCATATCTACATCTTGATTCCACATCACTTCTGACTCTTGCCAGACTGGGGATACTCAAAAATCCACTTGAAAGGAGAAAGAGTGGAATTCTATTTCTCTGCAACTTCAGGAGTGGTTCTACTGTGCCCCATGAGCTAGAAAGAGAGAATCAGATAGATATAAATGAAACCCTGATCAAATAATCAGTATTTAAAAGTTTCTTCCTTAAAAGATCAAAGTTTCCAAGCCTTGTGCTCTATTTTCCATCTCTAAGGCTTTGCAGTGGCTGGTCTGCCCTGCCTAGAATGCTCTCCCTCATCACCTTTATTATTTAAAAAAAACCTGGGTTCTCCTATGTCACACAGACTAGAAACACAGGAGTTAACTCTGATGAGCATGGGAGCTCTTAGAATTTCTAACTTCCTTCAAGACAACTCAAACACCAAGAAACCTTTCCTAGTTCCTCCAGCTCCCTTTGCTTTTTGCTCTAAGGTTGTCTTTTATCTATGCTGTATGTATCTAGTATATGCTTATTTATATACATGTTGTCTCCCCTGTTAGAATTTAAATTCCTTCAGAGAAGGGGCTGTTTTTGCTTTTTGATTGTATTCTCAGTTTTTAGTAAAGTGCCTTATAACACATAATTAATAATTGCTAATTAATTGTTATTTGGTAACAATTCTAAGAGAAAGATGCATTTGGTAGATTGTAGATTAACTGTCTAACAAGGCCCTGGGCTATTTATAAGATATGATAGAATCCTTAGAAGTGTCCTTAGGAGTTATCTAGCCCAACACTCCACATTTTATCTAGTCCACAATCCACACACATCCGCAGATGAAGAAATTAAGGTCCAGATAAGTGATTTTCCCAAGGTCACTGGCTCTCCAGCCAAGTAGTGCTTTTTCCATCTGTTTAAGGAAGGTTAAATGCATTGCCTGTAACTAAGACTGTAGGTAGTTCCTGTCGAGTTTGTGGGACCATGAAAGAAGGCTCTCCTAGAGTCTAGTCCGCTTAAAGTCTAGAGTCTAGAGTTCCCTTAATGAAAGGATTTGTTCTGTGAAGTTTTCAGTTAAAGGGTTACATTTGAGGACCTCGAAAGCCACATATGGCCTCATGGCCACAGGTTCCCCATCCCTGTCCTAGACTATATAGCAAAATATTCTAGAGATAATGAGCTGGAGAAGATCCCCACCCCCCCTTTAAATATTTTTGCTTATATGGTTGTAATTAAATATAATTAATTGCTGGTACTTTTATAGGAGATATAACTTTCCACAAGGAAGTATGGCCCCTGTGACTTCTATAATTTAAGGTCAACACTGGAACCCAGTAATCCATACACCCTACAGGAGGGGAAAGGTCATTTGGTCTAAATGACCTAGAAGATGGGGGTGGATAAATGGCTTAGGAATCAAGAGGAAATGCCACTCTGTATTGGATTTCAGAATCCTTGAAGTAAGGACAGTATCACTCTTCTATATAAATCCCCAAAGCAGTAAATACAGTGCTCAGTAAATTGTGGTCCACATATCACTATCTGTTATTGCTGAAGGTGGTGATCCAGCCAGGAGATGGCTCATGTACCAAAGCTAACAACACCAGTCCTTAAGCTGCCTGCTATGGCTGCACCTGCTGGCTCCTGCTGCTATGAGTAACCATGCTCTGACACTCTTTTCAAGAGATGATATGTAACCATTTCTGCTGCTGCCCTAGAGTCAGCATGCTCCTCATCCTAATTTCCCAGTAATTAGTAACTCGATTTTTAAAAACTGCTGATCTCAGATATAGATAGAGCCTTTTCTTCCCTTTGAGAAGCATAAACTTTATTATTTTTGTAATAACTCAATGCAGTAGGAAGGCTTTTTATTTTATAAATATATACATGTATAAATAATACATTATAGATGTGAAAATGGAAACATTAAGAGATTAAACAACATAACCTGAGGTCATGCAGCTAGTCTGGGGGAAAAATAAATTTAGCATTCATGTCTTCTATTATCCAGATTAGAGAGACTGCCTGACATAACAAGTAGAGAACTGGATCTGGAGTCAGGAGGACCTGGGTGGTCCTGAACAAATAATTTAAACTTATTAATCAGTCATGTCCTGTCCTTTATGGCCTTATTTGGGGTTTTCTTGGTAGAGATAGTGGAGTGGTTTGCCATTTCCTTCTTCAGCTCATTTTACAGATGAGGAAACTGAAGGAAACAGGGTTAAGTGACTTGCCCAGGGTCACACAGCAAGTAAGTGTCTGAGGCTGTATTTGAACTCAGGAAGATGAGTCTTCCTGACCACTCCCAGCACTCTATCCACTATATCACTTAGCTGCCCTTTAACTTAAACTTAGCCTCAGTTTACTCATCTACAAAATGGGGACAATAATACCTTTAGCACTTAACTCATTGGGTTGTCATGAAGTTCAAATGAGATTATATCTGTCAAATGCTACATGTGTAAGTTACTATTATTACTGCCATATTATACTCTGTTCAGTTCCTGCAGATAGGGATTCAGAATGCTATAGAAGTCTGAATGGCTGAATAAAGAGTTTTTATTTGGAGGCAGGAAAAAAAGCCAAAAAGAGAACTGGAAAAGGTGTCCTTTCTCCCTTTCTCAAACTTCAGGCAAGTGATGCTTAGTAGTGCCTACATAATATCAAAAATATTAGTCAATTTAGGGGAGGGGGCATAGGAAGAAGGGAACCCACATTTATTAAGCATCTACTATGGCCAGGCACTGTGCTATTATCTCATGTGATCCTCACAACAACTCTCTAAGGTAGGTGTTATTTTTGACTCCATTTTACAGTTGAGGAAACTGAGTCAGGAAAAAGTTGTCCATATAGCCATTAAGTATCTGAGGCTCGATTTGAATGTAAGTCTTACTGATTCTAGTTCCAATGCTCTTGTCACTGTTCTGCCTACCTAGAAGTTAGCCAGCCAGTGACCAATTTGGTAAAAAGTAAAACTACATTTGACTTGAATTTACCACTCAGTTCAGGCAGTTGGTAAGCATATCCCAAAGAATCCTACCCTATTCCCATTGTCAAGGTATGTCTCTTAATATCTTCCCTCAATACTTTCTCTCTGTTAAATATTTTCTATTCATTCTACATATAGTTTGCTTTGTATGTAACTTTTTGTGTGTTCTCTCCCTCTAGATTGTAAGCATCTTGAAGACAGAGGTCAGGAGGTGACAGTGCTAAGGATAACTAAGAAGCAGCAGCATTTATTCATTAATAGCATCCACTAAGGGCGACTTTCTATTAGATATCCCAAACTAGATTTCCTGTAGACATCTTAAACATACCATATCCAAAACTCAACTCATTATCTTTCCCCTCAAACCCTCCCCTCTTCCTAACTTCCCTATTGATGTAGATTGTACCACCGTCATTCCAGTCACCTACACTCAAAACCTAAGGATCAGGCTCCTCTTCTCCCTCTCACTCACCATATACATTACATCCATTTCTAGGAACTATTATGTCTACTTTCATAACATCTAACAAATATACTCCTTCTCCTCTCTGACATTGCCACCACCCTAGTGCCAGCCTTCATCATCTCCTGCCTAGATTATTACAATAGCCTGCTGTGGGTCTGCCTGCCTCAAGTCTCTCTCTCCTCTTTCTAGTCGATATTCCAGTCAGCAGCCAAAAGGAACTTCTTAAGAGCATGTTTAACCATATCACTCCTCTACTCAAAAAACTTCAGTGGTCCCCAGGTACCTCTACGGTGATCAAATGAAATCCTGTATGGATTTTTAAATCCTTTACAACTTGGTCCCTTCCTATCTTTCCATTTTTTGTCACTTTATTTACTCAGCAGAATCTTCCCACTGTGGGCATTTTATTAGCTGTCCTCCATGCTTGGGATCCTCCCCATCTTTATCTCCACCTCCTGTCTTACCTGGATTCCTTTAAGTCTTGATTCAAATTCTACTTTTCCCACCCTCCTCTCTCTCTCCAGTTGCTAGTACATTTTGTTCAGTTGCTTTTCTGTGGCATCTGACTCTTTATGACCCCATTTGGGATTTTCTTGGCAAAAATATTGGAATGGCTTGCCATTTGCTTCTTCAGCTCATTTTCAGATGAGGAAACTGAGGCCAACAGGGTTGAGTGACTTGCCCAGAGTCACATAGCTAGTAGGTACTTATCTGAGGCCAGATTTGAACTAAGAGAGATAAGTCTTCCTGACTCTAGGCCTGGCACTCTATCCACAGCACCACCTAGCTGCCCCAGTGTGAGTGCCTACCCTCTGAGTTTTTCTCCAATTTACTTTGTATATATTTATATCTTCAATGTATCTATCTCCTCCATTAGAACATGAGCTCCTTGAGGGAAGGGTCAGTGTTTTTGCCTTTCTTTGTACCTCTAATGCGTATGTAGCGCCAACACAATATTCACAGTGCCTATGGCAGCCATAAATACACTAGCACAATTCTGAATCGCAAAATACAACAGACTCTCCGCATAGAACACAGAGCCAAAACATTTATTCAAACGCCAGAAAGCTGAATCCCAGCACCAGAAAGCCAAATCCGTCATAGCAACAAATAAATCTCTACACTATAGCAATGCAAAGGGCAGTGCCATCCCAGGGCTTTCCTCTGTGAGGCTTCCCACAAACCAGCTCCCTTAAACAGATCACATGCAAGCCCTCTCACTCACGCTAATTGCTGCCTTTCCCAGCTCTGACTGCTCTCTGACTCACTTCCTCCCAGTTCTAGCTCTGCTTCTTCCTGTTCCACCTTTTTTGTTCTACCCCTTCCTGTTCAGTATGAGTTGGCTCATGTGACTCAGGCTTCCATGTGACTTCAGCAGGTCACATGGGCCTATTAATTGATGGGAAAGATCTTCTCATTAAGAAGCAAAATTACATTAACAATAAGCAAAAATGCATTATCAATATAGCTTAGCACAGCATCTAGCACATAGTAAATGCTTTTTGGAGGGAGATACAAAGGCATGATTAGAAAATAAAGAAACTCAGTCCTCAAAGAACTTAACATTCTCTTGGAGGTCCTTATATTCTCCAGGAATGTTGCTGACCACACAGGCTCCCAACAGAATCATGCTTGAGTACTTTTTCTGTTCCATGTTACCTAGACTAGAGACCAGATGTTTGTCATTCTCTGAACATAAGCTTTCCATCTTCTTGAAGACTTGAACTGATATGAAATCAATCCCTGGCTTTCTTTTGAATGAATGGATGATAAAAGCATTTATTTAAGCATTTTTAAGCACTGGCTAAGAGCTGGGATATAATTAGAAGAGTAAGACAGGAGCCCCCCAGAAGCTCACATTCTAATGGGGGTATATGTATACAACATGAATGGAAGTTTTCAGCTGTGAGTCTGAAAGACATGTCTTATGGTCCTTACGGTGCAGCAGTAAAACAGATGGGAATGCTTCCTCTTGAATGTCATTGCCACTGATAAAATCATGTAAATTTCTGACATCCTGTTTGGCAGTGCCAAGGACTTTGGTGGCAAGAATGTTCTTTTCTGGATCTTTAGTAGTTCTGGCTGCAGTGCCTGTAGGAGCTGTTGCCAAGCTCCCTCTCCACAGGGACAGAGATTGCTTCCCAGGATGATGGCTGCAGGCATTTCTATTCCCAAATCTCTTGGGTTCAGAGGCTGTCTCCATCAGGGTCTGAAGGGAGATGGTTGACAATGTGGTGGTGGTGGTTTGATTTGCCTAGCATATGGTGCCCAGATGCTTCCACTAGTTTATTTCACTTCCCCTGTGTGTGGCAGTTAATATTTCAAAGCCAAGTAATCCTCAGTGCCTAAACTTTCATTACAGTTCTTTGAAGGCAAGGCTGTGGTGTTATTTAGTTATATGTATCATTCATAGTGCCTAGAACAGCTTTGTTGTTGTTGTTGAGTTGTTTCAGTTGTGTCTGACTCTTCATGACCCCATTTGGGTTTTCTTGCAAGGATACCGGAGTGGCTCATTTACAGATGAGGAAACTGAGACAAATAGAGTTAAGTGACTCCTTGCCCAGGGTCTCACAGCTAGTAAGTGTCTGAGGCCAAATTTGAACTTATGAAGATGAGTTTTCCTGATTCCAAACCTTGGGCTCTATCCAATATTCCACTTAAATGACCTTAGAATAGTCTCTTATCCCCTTAAAAAAAACAAGTTGATTAAAAAAATACATATTGAACTGATAACAATGCAGTCTCCTTAGAGACTTTTGGGACACTGTATATAGTTAAATGTGATGCTAAATTTTTTTTTATTTGAATCAGAATATAGATCTCAATTTCTAGCTGTTTAGTTACCTCCTTTGGATCCTTTTCCCACTTTGGTTGTGGGGGATATAAGAACACACAGAACTTTAGGAAAAATATGTGCAGTGGCTATATTAGCCATGAGGTCTTCCTAAAAGTGTTAAAAGCAGCTAAATGCATTTAGTTTCTTCTAGAGGTGACAAATGCCAGTGCAGCAACAAAGACAGTTAAAAGATTTTTTAAAAAAATCTAAATCCTACATACAGATAGATTTCTGTTCACCACTGAAAGGGATCCATTAGACCTCTTCTCACATTTACAGAATGACAAGGTTGGACTGGGTGGGTAATTTCCAAAGTCTCCATCCAACTCTTATACTTTGATAGTTCTAGTTGTCTGTCTCTCCAGCATTCCAGACCACCCCTCTCTCATCTAACAAGCATTTCTTAAGGTTATATTACACCTGTGCAAGGCACTTCCCTAGTCTCTGATGATAGAAAGACAATATAACTTGTGTCTCAAAACCAAGTCAAAAAGGCTCAAGAGAACTTGGGGATTAAACTTGGGAATAAAATAAAACAAAATAAATATCGAGTTCCTACTATGGGTATAATGTTATAAAATTTTAGATTTGTGCTGGCTAGAACAGGAGTTAATGCATTTAAAATTAGTTCTTTTTCAATATTGGCCCTAAATGGATACATTAGGTATCAGGAGGGATGATGGTGTCAAGAGGTGATTTCAGTGATCAATACTTCTTAAAAAGATGAAGTCCTTAACATGCTGTCCTGTCAAGTAGGCTTGGCAGACTAGAGCTTCTGAGAAGAGTAAACAAATAATAAGATTCTGACTGGATATAAGGAAAAACTCTGTAATGATTAGAGGTGGGCTATCTCAAGAGGCAGAATCATAGAAATAACAGTTACAAGTGTCCTCAAGAAATCACCTGATTAATCCTCCTATTTGGGGCAAGTGAGATTTTTTTCACTTTATAACAAAGACTGCTGAGTCATAGAGATATTTAAGTGACCTATTCAAGGTCACACATGAGTAAATGGTACAGGATGGACTAGAGCTTGAGTCTTTAGCCTTCTAGGGCCATGACCTCTTCAGTATACCATATTTTTGATGGAAACATTTAAAAAGAGGCTAAATGACCATTTGTCAGGGAAAAAAAAACTTTAGAAGGCTTTTTTTCCTCTAGCATATGACTTCTAACATCTTTTTTGGTAATTTTTTTATTTTAAACTTAAATACAAAATAAGAAAAGAAGAAAAATTGCCATGTACACAGCAGACCATAAGAGAGGATTCAATGTAAAATAATTAATTTCCATTTCAAGAAGACCTATATAATAAATACTATACGTTGTTTTCAAAGGTTCTCTGCTGTGACTTTTTACTTTTATTTCCCCCATCCTTTCCCCCCACTGCCTCTAAAGAAGGCTACAATTAAGCATGGATGTATATACATATACATAGATACCTATAAATATACACATGTATACATATAAACATTCATTCACAGACCATACTATGTCTATTTCCTCCTATCATCTGTTTCTCTGAAGGTGGATAGCATCATCTTTTATAAGTCCAATTCTTCTCATGTTTTTCTAAATCAACCAACTCATCATTTCCTACACCACTGCAATATTCCAACCAAATCATATCCTATCCGAGATATTGCCTATGAAAGTTTTTCCTCCAATTTTCTGCATTCCTTTTATTCTTGGCTACATAGGTTTTATTTATACAAGAAAATTTTAATTTAAAATAATTGAAATTATCCTTTTTACATTTCAACAACGCTCTCACTTTATAATATAGTTTAAGCTGTAGTACTACTGAATTTACTTCCTTTACCTCTTTTTCCCTTGGTTTCTTAGAAGTCCCTGACCTTTTGTTCTTCTGAATGAACTTTATGGTTTTTTTCTAGCTCATTAAAATAATTTTTTTAGTAATTTAATGAGGATGACATTGAATAAATAAAGTAAAATGGTCATTTAAAAAATTATATTGGCTTTACCTACCCATAAACAGTAAATGTTACTTCAGTTATTTAGTTCTGACTTTATTTGTATAAGAAGTATTTTATGTTTATGTTCATACAGTTCCTGTGTCTGTTTTGGCAGGTATATGTTCAGGTATTTTATACTGCCTAGTTATTTTAAATGGTCTTAAACAACATTGCATTATATTGCTGACAGTGTAGTTTCTCTGTTTTTCTCTTTTGATTATATCTATTTTAACTTCAACTTTGAGGTCATGATTACTACCCCTGCCTTTTTTACATAATAAATTCTACTCCTGCCCTTTATTTTATCTGGGTATATATCTCTCATTTTTATAGTGTTTCCTGAAAGCAACATATTCTTGAATTTTTAATCTGCTTATCTGTTTCCATTTTTTGGCTAAATTAATCCCATTCACATTCTAAGTTACAATTACTTGTGCATTTTCCTCCTTCCTGTTTTTCCTCACTATCCTTCTCACTCTACTGACCCTATCCCCCCTCACTCCTCTGCTTTGTTTCTATCCACTACTTTGCCCTCCTATTCCTTAACCTATCCACCCCTCTAAGAGTCCCTCCCTTATCCTCTCTCCCAAAGTCCCTTCAACCCCTTATTTCTTTCTGAATTTAGAAGACATATCCTTCTAGATATATATGTGGTTCCCTTTTTAACCCATTCCTGGTGAGAGTAAGGTTTCAGCACTACTTGCCCTCCGCCCCCACTAGCTTCTTCTGTATCAGTTTATGCTTTTATTCTTCATTTGTATGAAATAATTACTCCTTTTCTCTCTCCCTGACAGTTTTATTTTTTTAGAATCACTCCATTATACTCAGCTCAGCCCAAGCCTTTCTTTTAAACTACCCAAAAATGATGACAGTCATGAGTACAGCTAATATTTTCACATATAAGAAGTAAATAATTTGACCTTATTCAGTCCCTTATAATTGGTCTTTAATGTTTACTTTTTATTTCTCCTGGATATTATATATCGAATTTTCCCTTAAGTTCTGGGGTTTTTGTCACAAAAACCTGCAAGTCTTTGAGTTTGTTAAATATCCTTTTTTTTTTCATTCACAATTATACTTTTGCTGGGTAAATTGCCTTTGGTTGTAACCCCAGCTCTTTTGCTCTATGGAATATAGTATTCCAAGACCAATGATCCTTCAATGTAGTAGTTCCTAGGTCTTATGTAATCCTTTTTATAGTTCCATAATATTTAAATTGTTTTTTTTCTTGCTGCTTCCAATATTTTCTCCTTAACCTAGGAGCTTTGAAATTTGGCTATGACATCCCTATAAATTTTCCTCCTGGAATCTCTTTGAGGTGGTAACTGGTAGATTTTTTTTTCTATTTCTAATTTCTTGTAATATTGTATCAAGATTTTTTTTTGTTGTAATTTTCAGGTAGTCTGACTATGCTTATGTTATTTTTCTTTGATCTATTCTGCAGATCAGTTGCTTTTCTGATGAGTTGTTTCACTTTCTCTTCTATTTTTTCATTCTTTTCAATTTGTTTTATGATTTCTTGGTGTCTCAGAACATCATTACCTTCCCCTTGCCCAATTCTAGTTTTCAAGGAATTATTCTCTTCCATAAGTTTTTAATTCTTTATTTCTTTTCATAATTCCCTTGATTTTCTTGGATAGCTCTTATTTTGTTTTTTCCAATTTTTCCGCAACTCTCCTATTTGTTTTTTAAAGTCCTTTTAAAATTCTTCCAAGAACTCTTTTTGTGCTTGGGACCATTTGATGTTTCCCATTGAAAAAGAAGTGGCTTTTTTTTAGCTCTATTATCTTCCTCTGAATAAGAACCCAGATCTTCTCTATCCCCATAGTAACTATTTACGTTTGAGTTCTTTCTCCTTTCCTTGCTCATTTTTTTGGTTTAGTTTGTTTTTAGCAGTTATTAGTGTAATTGAGTAGTGGCCCTGAGGTGTGAGGAATGATGACCCAAGTCTCAAATCCTTTTTACTATTATTTTCTGAGGTCTATCTTGGGAGCGAACCTTGGAGTCTCATCTCCACTTCTAAGCCACAGCTAGGGCCCCCAATCACACTGTCCCAAAAATGATTTTGCTCCCTGCTGTCCCTCTGGTGGGTGAAAACTGTAACTGCTCTCTTTGCTCCAGAACTGAAACCAGGGACTCTGCTTTCCTGCAAGTGCCCACAGCCAAGAGAATCCTTGCCCCTAACTACTGCACTCACCTGAGGTACGCCAGGTCCTCCGGACAGCCACAGCCCAGGATGTATTTGGTTAGCACAGATGTGCTTGGCATCCCTCATCTTCTCCTACATAGCCACACTGTCTGAGCGATGAAAGTTTCTAAGGGTGAGGCTGCCTCTCAACCCAACTGTCCCCAGGGCTTATTCTGCAGAGTCTACCTGGAAGTGTTTGCACATCACTCATTCCAAACCTCCTCTCATCGAGGTCGGGTCCTTCCTGGGATCTTCTCAAATTGTCTTAGGAGGACAAGAGTTTCACCCTGTGTTTATTTCTGCTTCTCAGAGGCAATGTTCTGTCTTTTTTTTTTTGGAGGAAATTTGGGAAGTTTAAAGTTTTCTGACTTTCTCTGCCATCTTCCCAGAATTCTCCACCCTAACATCTCATCTCACTCTAAAATTGTATCATTCAGTGACTCAAATACTTTAAGTCCTTTGCATGATCTATGATGGACCTGAAATAATTTTTAGATTGTGATTGTGGCATATTTACTATAATACCTATAGCCACTGATGGCCCTATGAGCATTCCAAGGGTTATTCACTTTAAAATGTTTGGTTGTCTTACAGAATGGAAGTCTTCTTTATACCTTCTTAAAGTTGCTTTCATTTTTGAATACTCTCTCTCTCTCTTTCTCTCTCTCTCCTTTCTGCCTTATTATACAATGCCAAAGGAAAAAAAGGGAATCCAGGTAGTTATCTGAAAAATTGAGGTCCTAACCTCTTTTTCAGTTGAATTCCCTGAAAGAATAGCAGCCCATTCACTCACTTTGGTAAAACCTCCCTTTCTAGACCAACTTCATTACACTGTCAGGATTTTCCTGGCTTTTTGCTTAATGATTGTTCAGTACATAAAATTCCTTCTAGTTGGTGTGAAAAAAAATTTTTTTAAGCCTCAATTATTCACCATTATTAGGGTAATGCTGTAGGGAGGTTTTTAATTTTTTTTCATTTACAGGTCAAATAGAAGATTCTTTAGTTTCAGATCTTGTTGAAAATTAATTTTTTTAAAGAGTAGCATCAGTGCTAAATTTGAACATTGGCAGTGCCCAGATGGCATCCTCCCAGCCTTCTTATCTTGTTTTCAATTTCGTGGTTCATCTATACTAACATTATTTTCCATGTGTTTGTTAATAAAACTTTCCTGCCTTAGTAAGTACTGTAAAATTCCGTTGTTTTCATCATCCTCCAGCAACGCAACTAGCAATACATTTGTGCTTTTATAGACTGTGTAAATCTTGTTCATGTACTTGTATAAATCCTCCAGAGAAGATTAATCAATGTGCCAGAAGTCTTCCCTCTGAGTCTTTTATTATTTCATGGATGCCAAAGCATTGCTTGGACTTGTCCAAGGTCATATAGTTAATTGATGTAGAGGTAGGATTTGATGTTGGGTTATACTATGATAGCAAAAGAGTTGGATAGGACCTAAAAAACTATTTAGTCCAAACCTTTAATTTTGTAGATGAGGACACTGAGGACGGAAAGGTTGTGACTCATCTAAGGTCATATAACCAGAAAGTAGCAGAGAAGGGATTTGAACTTACGTCTTCTGACTCCTGAACCAGAGCTCTTTCCACTATACTGTAGTTTTTTAAGTTCTTAAAATTAGAGTCAGGACTTAAAAACCGACCATCTAGTTCATCCTCCTCATTTCACAGATGAGGAAACTGAGGTCCTATAGTGGGGGAAGTGACTTGCCCAGTATCACACAGTATGGGTATACCTGGATGTCCCCGATCCTTTTGTCTATTAACCTACACTACCTCTAATTCACTTATTAATCATTTGCCTCTGTCTCATAAAAGTTGAATGCCCTCCAGGCCAGTTTGACTGACTAGCTGAGTTGGAGTGAGTGGAGGTTATACTGTATAGTAATAATGTGACTGAATATTTTTCTGTCACTACAAAGCCATCAGCTTCTGTAAGATGCTGGATTTTGCCATCTTACTCACAGTCCCTGATCTAACCAGAGCATTGCAGCCTGATTCACTTCAGAGCAGTAGTTGGGAATTGCTCTCTTAAAGTCACCCAGGAAATGGTACCGTGGCCTAATGGTTAGTACTTATGTAGTGTTTTCTTCTTTCTTCTTCATAGGAGTGTCACTTCATCCATTCTTTACTTCTTGTACCAGCTCCCGAAGGAGGAGGGTCATGGGGAACAGATGTTGTGTGAATAATTTATCTATCAGTGGGCCTCCCCTCCTCCTCATTATTGGACTGGGTAGAAGCACATAAAGATAAACAGCACATAAAGAAAAACAACTTTGAGGGGCTTTAGGACTCTGATCAATGTAATGATAAGTCATGAGTCCAGCGGACTGAAGATGAAGCAGGTCATTTATCTCTTGCTAGAGAGATGATGAACTGAAAATGAAGAGGCATATATTTGGGGTATGGCCAATATGAAATTTTTTTTCCTGTAATGCATGTAAAAATACTTTCTTTCTTTTTTTTTTTGAAGAAACAAAAGGGGAAACAGATCCCTCTGCAGAATGGTCACACCTGGTTTCTGAGAAAGTTCAGAATCTACTATTGACTGAGTATAACCATGGCAACTGTGGCTTTTCTCACCTAGACTCGATGCTTCCTTAAGAGAACAGTATGATCATTTTTTATGCATTTGTCTGTAAATGTGTTGGACTTGATTGGTGTTTTCTGAGACCCATGTTGCAATCAGTAGAAATTTCAGTGAAATACCAAATATCCATGACGGAGCAACGATGCTGAGCAAGAACATTGGAAGTGCCCAAATGGCACTCTCCCAGTCCCCTGGTTCTGTTCTGTTTTTCAATTTCGCCCATCTCATATACACTAGCATTTATTTTCCATTTATTTGATAAAATTTTTGACCAGAGAGAGACATTTTTTTTTTGTGCAAGCCTCTTGGGGGACTCCAGTTTCAGTCCTGGCGCCAGGGTCAAGAGGTGGGCCCTTGCTTTTCTGTAGGATGGATCTGTCAGACAGTAAGCATAGACAGCTCATCATTGATTCTGGACAGCCTTTGTTATCTTAAGTGTTTATATTTTTTACGGAAACCTTAGAATTTATCTTAAGAAAACAGCAACAAAAATGAACACACCAGAAAAAAAAATCCCCAAACAAACCCAGACTCCAAATCATTAGCTTTGCACTCTTGCTATTATTATTTGACTAGTATGATACATTAAGAGAAGCATAAATAGCCCTGGTGGCTACAGACCTCTTGAAGTAATCCAGCTAGAATGACATTACTGTTGTTAATATTTATGACTCTTGTCCAAATGATTCCTTTTATCATTTCCCCCCTCCCTTTTATACCCACAGAAGATGCAGGAAGTATCTTTGTTATTGGTAATTTTGCATTTTTGTGGATATTTTGTTTTCCTTTTAGGCTGCCATTATCACTGTCAGCATAAATGAAATGACATAATTTAATCGAGCCAGAAAATAACAAGCTACAGAAGAAAGAAAAACATTTGTAATTGTACACTGTGTTCCTACAGGCATGAGATGGGGGTCAAAAGATGGGTGACTGTTCAGGTTAGAAATTTCATACCATGCTAACTCAAAGACTTGAATTTTGAAGTATAAATTTAGGGTTAGATGAGCAGTGGATAACCAGTCCATCATATTCCTATCTTCATGAGAGTTCAGACTTGTAACAGTTACTATTATCTTGTCTCACCACTATGACTGAAGGCATTCTTTCCCAGAGCTCCAATTCTAGGAACTCAACCCATACTCCCATACTCTTTCTCAGTATTATCATGGACATTAGTCTTTAATGCAGCAGAAACGGCTTTACTACTTGAGTGAAGATTTACAAAGGTATTACTCATATACAGGTACATAATGTAAAGGGTGCAGCTTTTTTTTTTTAAGCTTGGTAGACAAATCATGATGTGAGAGTGGCAACATGGTATGGTAAGAGCCCCATGCTTGCCTTCTGAACAGTTGGGTTTGAGTCCCAGCTTAGACATTTTCTACCTGTGTGATTTTCAACAATTATTTTAGTTCTTTGAACATCAGTGTCCTCATCTGTAAATTGAGGACAATAACATACATGCTATTTGCCTTTTAGGCTTGTTGTGTAACATAATGTGAGAGGTGGGAAGATATGGGATGTGACTATGACAAATTATATCTTCTTCAAGGGTGTTGGTCTACTTATTTCTAAAACAAGGATGTTAAGTTAAGGTCAGTGGTTCTCAAAGTATGGGCTAGAAACCCTGGGGTATTCCCCCAGACATTTTTAGGGGTTCTATGAGGTCAAAATTGTTTTCATAATAGTAGTAAGATATTTTAATTTCTAACATTTAATTTCAAAATACCAATAAATATACCCACAATAAAAGCACCACCTGGAGAAGGGGAATTGATGGGGTTGGGGGTAGAGGTAATGGGGAGTATGGAGACAGTGAGGTCCTCAGTTATTTTTAAGAGTATTGCAGATTCTGAGTCCAAAAATGTTTGAGAACCACTAGGGTAGCTGACATCTAAGATGTGTTCAAGGACAAAATTTCTGTAATTCTATGATAACAAGGAGGAGTCAGAGTGAATGTATGACTCCTGTCTTTTTGGTTTCTGATACAGAATTGGACTAGAATTCTCCTGGCCCAGTGATGTGACAAAATAGTGAATTCCCAAACTGAGGACATATATATGATTAATTGAAGCAAAGGAAACTTGACTTGCCATAAGTGTGTGTGAAAGGGAGAGAGTTATCTAGACAATTGCCTCAATTCTCTGTTTTGTGTTGTATAGGAATACCAAAGAATCTGTATATCTAGTCTTAATATTCAGGAATATCCTTGTGGTATCCATCTATATAGTAGAAAAAAGTAAAATTTACCATTTGGTCATATATAATACAATAATGAAGTAACATTTATAGCTTTTTTTCTCTTTGCATCAAATCATAATATGAATGGTTTTTCAGAGTTATTAACAAACCCTTTTCTATTACCATTTTCTTAATTTCTTATTTTATTTTCTTAATTTATTAATTCTTCTTAAATTAATTTAGAATAAAGTTTTGCTTCTGTCTCCTAACAAAATTATTGGATTATTTTTCTTTACTGTTCTCTAGGAAATGACAGAAACATTTAGGTGCTTGGGAAAATTCCAGTTTTTTAGTATAGCCTTCACTCAGTGTTTTCTTTTGATTGCTGTGGGTCCTCAGTAATAAAAAAAAAATCATCTTTTTCTCTTATGGTGTTAGTATCTTTAAAGCTTTATTATTTTTCAGCTTCTTTTTCCCCAGCAAAGTCTGGATTACTCTGACATTTTCACTTTAGGATTACATATGGGTTTCCATTTTAACACCCTTATAACTTCTGGAAAGATTATTCTCTTAAGCATTTAAATTCCTAACAAGAAGGGGCATTTAGGGTTTGGCTCTTGAAAGTATTGAGACTTTTCTATGAGCTTTTTTTTGTACCAGACTGAATAGAATGAAAAACAAAGCACAACAAAAAACCCAAATAGCACCTATTATGTTGCGTTAGAACAAGATGAAGCAGGATGAGATACTGAAAAGCCTAAACTTCCTGTTGAGAGGAGCTTCCTTGGCCAGTTTTGAAAATAAAAAAAGATTTTAAGTAATTGAAAGCTGTGTGTGCATAACAGCCATTTTCATGAGCTCTCATGGCTACTTTATCTCCCAGAGCTCTGCAGGCCCATTGAATCAGGCCCGAATTTTGTTGATGACTGCTTGCCAGCACTCCCATTAGTTGCCAATTGCTAATATAATTAGAAGGTGGTGGTGGAAGTTGCTGTTGTGCTTCATTGGAGATGGGAGTGGGTTCATAGCATTGGTTTAAATTTATTTTATGGATTTTTTGTTTTTACATTTTTAGTCTTAAAATGTGTGTGTTCTCCTGTAACTGTCTATGTAATTAAAGTGAAAATACAAGATCCTCGAGTCACTTAATCACTGTTTTTCAGTCATCTCTAAAGAATCTCAATTCATAAGGGGAGGGGTCCAGGTGGATTACTAGATTTCTCACCTTTCAGGAATACTCAGTTTCCGAATTAATTTCCTGTTGGGGAGGGGATATTGGCAGGAAGGAAATCAGTGGAAATAGAGAAAACCATACACCTGAGACCAAATGACAACCAAATTGCCACGACAGAGGAAAAGCTGCAGTACAAGAAATTGGGGGTAGAGACGTGTTGGTGGTTATGGCCAGAATAAAAGGTGAGCGTTTTTTGAAGAATATGACCTCCTCGTTGCATTCTTATGCAGTTTCTTATTGGGACAAATAAATGAATGTTTTCCACAATCCTGCAACTCTATAATGTAGAAAAGTGTCTGCAGATATGCCTACCCCCATTCTTTACCCTTTTGTCCTTAGTGACACTGAATCAGCCTTACACATATCTTACAATTTACAATGCTTTCAGATGGGAAGATGCTAGTGTAGCCTAGATTATACTAGTATAAAGTATGAGCTACAATAATTAATGAAAGTAATGAAAAGAACCCTTGGATATTTGACTTAGTGAGTTTAAATGGCCAAGTTTTGATGGGCTTAGTGAATAGAGCAGTTTATCTCAGAAGGGGGTAAAAATAGTTTAGGCAGAAATGGACCTGAAATCATTGGAAATAAGACATTTCAATCTACTAAGAAGATTGGTCTTTCAATGGCTGGATTATTTGGAGTCTTCTTGTTTGGGGGAGAACAAAGTTTCTAACTAGCTTAGGTATATTTCTAAACCTTTTGAAGCTTTGGAAAAGAAAGGTTTTTGCAAAAGCTCTTTCAAAAAATATGACTTAAGCTTGCTAATCATTTTTCTACTTTTTTAAAAAAAGCATTTACCTAAAAACTAGTATTTATCCTAGAGCTTGTTTCTAATATTTATTGATATATGCCATCAGCTTGGGTTTGGGATTCTGTCATTCAGATGTACTTTCTTTATACAAAGTTGATCTTGGAGGAGCCAGAGTAAGCAGGCAAAGCAGGGGACTGTTTTAAAAAAGGATTAATTTCTCTTTGGCCTTTGATGTATGTTTAAAGAGATTCAAATTACAGAAACATTTTACACACTATTTTATGAGCACAAATATTGTCAAATGGTCATATCCCTGCACAGAGATAGTTGTGGTGATAGCCTTTATAAAGGGATTTAACATGTTACTTATATCTAGGAGAATGTAAGCTCTTTAAGGTTAAGGATTACAATTTGTCTTTATATTCCTCATGCCTTGTATGCCTTGTACATGATAGGCATTTACCAAATGTTTGTTCAAGTTAAAAGGGTATGGAAAGCATTTTGTTGTCGTACCATCCTTTCTGACTCTTTGTGACCCCTTTTTTGACGAGTTTTCTTGGCAAAGATACTGGAGGGTTTCCATTTCCTTCTCCAGCTCATTTTACAGATGAGGTAACTAAGGCAAACAAGGTTAAGTGATTGTCCAGAGTCTAGTAAGCATCTGAGATTGAATTTGAACCCAGTCCTTTCTGACTGCAGGCCTGATACTCGATCTACTCTGCCACTGCCTCATAAAGGGCATAGTTTCAGCTACATGTTCAACTTAGTTTTCATTAATAAATTTTGTTTTAACATCAGTTACTTTAAAACACACAATCCATTCTAAACTGCCTTCCTATGGAAAAAGTTAAGTGAAACTAGTTAATAGAGAATACATCCAATTTAATGTTACTTTACTAAATAAGACATTCTAACTTAAATCATCTTTCCCTTTGGAGTTTGGTTGTTCTTTGGTCTTATCTAGAACATTGTATTATTAGCTAAATGTTGTTAGGTATGAGTAATAGTTGATTATTTTCTCCCTGTATTTCCTTTTGGCGTAAGTAGTGGAATCTTTAAATATATCAGATTTTAAATTTAATTTTAAATAGATTATATTTTAATTCATATGAGCAGACTCGGCAAACATTTATTATATGTCTACTGTGTGCCAGGCATTGTGTTGTAAAGCATTAGGGATACCAAAAGAAGCAAAAAGCTCCTTTAAGGAACTCATCATCTAATGGGAGCAAGCAAATATGTTCAAACAAGGAATATACAGGACAAATAGGAAAAGAAGTAAAAGAAGGAAGGCACTAGAATTAAGAGAGGTTGGGGAAGGTTTCCTGTAGAAGATGGGATTTTAGTTGGAACTTAGAAGAAGTAAGGAGCCAGAACCAAGGAAATATATAATCATCAACAAGAGACCTTCTTTAAGTCATGCTCCTTTGGCGTAACAAGACGATAGTTGATATTATGGGCACAGTTCTTTATTGGCTTGGCACATGGGGCAGTCAGCAAGTGCTAGGTCCGCCTAAAGTTTTCCTCAATCCCAATATCTCGTGTCTCTCCTTTTTCTTTTCTTTTCTTCTTTTCAGTTATTTTGCCCAGAGAATCATAGAAAGTGAGGACCTGAAGGGACCAGAGAGACCAGTCAATCCAATTCTTTCATTTTTCAGAAAAGGAAATTAAAGCCCAGAGAGACTGACCTGCTCGGCGTTATAAGCTAGCAAATGGCAGACACAAACTCAAGTTTTTTGATGCCCAGTCCAACACTTTTGTAGTCATTTAACTTCCACCATACAATCAGTAGTGGTGAGTGATCAAAGAAGGGAAAGGCAAATGTTTTGAGTTTTTAGTTCTCAGAAAAGATCACGGAGCCATCCGTGTTCCTTTCCTGGGTTATTTATCTAACTACTATATTAGAAAGCTTTTAAAAAAGGAACAGACATGAAATGTTAAGAGAAATAAATAAAATCTTAAAGACTAAATAAATAACAAAATATTTTAAAAAACATGTATTATTTATCCCAGTGATAGCATATTTTGGCATGCATCCCTGACCCTTAGAGTGTAAGAAAACTTGTTTTTAAAAGCATTTTGACTCTGCCCTTTGGGGCATATGTGATATTTGATTGCATTTTCACATGATAAACTCATATATATTATGACTAAAGAGTCTTAACTTATAGGTTGTAAACCCAGTTGTGGTTACCTTGAAATCTCCCTTTATTAAAACTGGGGGTGAGTCACACATCAACAGAATCATAATCTGTAGCATAACTATAAGAATAGACAAATGTATTAAATGTGTTTTAAAATACAAGACTAATTGTTTAATCCAGATCAGTTTTTGACCTTGGGGGTCTATCTCCTGGTAGAAAATCTGTCAATCTGTAAAGACCTTAATTACTTTTGGAAACAGACCATCAAATTTCTCTGCACATAACTCTGAATAACAAGGAAGCCAAAAGAAAAATGTGTTTACATTTTGTCCAAGTTAGAACTTCAGTATCCCAATTGGATTTGTGATATTGTGGATGATGGAATTCCCTTTCACGGTGTAGATCATAGCTTAACCTTGTTTGTATATCCTGTGCACTTTTCATTCATGGTCGCCCTATAAGGTCCACCCTGCTAGTCTACCCAGTGTGGACCCAATCTCTTACTCTGTGATTATTAGTAGAGGCAGTGTAGAATACAGGAGAGCTCTGTGTTGTGTCTGTGTGGTTAGAGTCAAGAAGATCCTCAATGTGATTGCCTTGAGCAAGTCACATATCCTTTTAACCTCAAGCAACACCCTTGAACTTATCTCAATAATTGTAAACATGTTATGATCTGATGAGAAAGAGAGATACCTCATTCCCTTAGCTGACACATATGCTTGACTTAGTAAAGAGAAGAGAATAAGCATTTGCTGCGCTAAGTGTTTTACAATTATTATCTTATTTGATTCTCACAAGAAGCCTGGGTAGTAGGTGCTATTATTATCCCCATTTTACAGATGAGGAAACTGAGGAAAGCAGAAATTAAATGACTTGCCCAGGATCACACAGCCAGCAAGTGTCTGAGACCTGATTTTAACTTATGTCTTCCTACACTCTATCCACTGCACAATTTAACCCAATAGGACTCTGGACTTGAGTTAACAATATCTTATTTCAAATCCTGTGTGACCTTGGACAAGTCACTTAACCTGTTTCCATTTTCTCTTCTGTAAAATGAGGGAATTGTACTCAATGGCCTCTAAGGTCCTTTCTAGCTCTAAGTCTATGATGCTATGGACTTGTCCTTTAATGTAGATTTTTGATAACTACATTTTTCTAAAGGAAGATTAATTTTTTTTTGATTTTGACATTTCTAAAATATAACACTTTTCATTTAGCTTTTTTTATTCTAAATATTGTTCACTACAGATAATCCACGAGGGATGGGATATTTAACATGCCACTGAAGTGTTTATTCATTCACCTTATGGTGTGTGTGTTCCTCCTTCGTTGCCAAAGAAGACCATGCCATCAGAGAAATGATGACATGACTTGCACTTGACTTTGTTTTGAGTGAGGGAGGGCTGTGCAAGTCAACAGCCTCACTTCTCCTCCAGAGCCATCTGAATCCAGTGACCAGATATTCATCAGGATGACTGGAGATGACCCAGGAGGAGGCAATTGGGGTTAAGTGACTTGCCCAAGGTCACACAGCTAGTGAGTGTCAAGTGTCTGAGGTGACATTTGAACTCAGGTCCTCTTGACTGCTGCACTGGTGCTCTATCCACTGCACCATCTAGCTGCCCCCATTCACCTTATATTTTCATGCTGGGTAACCCTTCCAAGTTGACCCTTGTCCTCTTTAATTCCAGGCTTACTTTGAATTTTAGCTGCTATTCCAATCTTGCCATCACTTAAAGTGTTAGCTATTATTCTCTTTCAGTTTCTAAACTCACACATATCCAGGCATATCTATGAAAGCTTTAGGAGTAAATTACTCCTTGAGCCTTCATAGTTGTGCATATCAGCTTGGAATAATGGACAGAGGACTGGATTTGGAGTTAGAAAGACCTAAGTTCAAATCATATCTTAGGTACTTACTATGTAGGTTACTTTGTTCAATTAACTTAATTTCTGTGACTCAGTTTCCTCATTTTAAAAATTGGGAGGAGGGCTAAAATTGATGGCTTTGAATATTCCCTTCCAGGTTTAAATCTATGATCCTGTAAGTATTGAAAATATGATTTTGTATGACAGTAATTCAGTGGAACAGGTAGAAATTAAACTTAGGGAACAACCATTCAATAAATGCACAGAGAGAATCATTCTAGAAGTGTTTCCTTCACCAGGGTATTTAAGGTGGGGTCTATGAATTATAAAAAAAATAAGTACTCTGATAAATATTTCAATTTAATGGGTTTCCTTTATAATCCTATATATTTTATTTATTTAAAAACATTATTTTGATAAGGGATTCCTATGTTTCATCCTGACTGCTATGATAAAAAGTTTAAAAACTCTGGAAGTGGCCATAGGTCAAAGGTATCTTCTTATCTAGTTAAAATCTTTGGGGCTTTTCTAAAGAAGCTATTAAAGCTCTAATGGCTCCAGCCCAAATTTCACATTATTCATATTTATGCTTTTAAATATAAAAGCATAGCCACAATAGGCCTGTGAGGTTGGTAGTACAGTTATTCCCTATTTTACAGGTGTAGAAAGAAAAAGCTTGGAGGAGTGACATTCTCATCAGCACCACCATAGCTAGAATTTATTCAGCACTTTAAGGTTTGTGAAACACTACAAATATAAGCTCATTTGATCCTCAGAGTAACCCTGGGAAGTAGATGCTGTTTTTATTCCCATTTTACAGGTAAGGAAACTGAAGTTGACAGATTAACTCTTTTGTCCAGTGTTACACAATGGAGAGAGCACTGGGCCATAAATCAGAAAGAGCTAAATTCAAATTTGGCTTTAGGCATTTACTAGCTGCATGACCCTAGGCAAGTGACTTAAACCCAATCTGCCTCAGTTTCCTCAACTGTAGAATGAGGATAATAAGAGTGCCCACCCTTATAGGATTGTGAAGATCAAATGAGATAGTATTTGTAATGCATTTCACATAATCGGTGCTGAATGTATGCTTATTTGTTATCTTTGCTTCTCCTTTCCCTTACACAGCTAATAAGCATCTGAGGCTGGATTTGACCTTGGGTCTTCCTGACTCGAGGTACATCTGTCTGTATATTGCACTATCTGGTTGCCCCTGACATATTCAAAGGGATATGGTCAGTAGCAAAGCCAAGATCATAGCTTAGGTGTTCTGACTCCAAAATGAGTATTGATTTGGTTGCATCATGATCATTCTTTTTTTTCCCAAACACTACAACTATAGGAGGGTATATTAATGTTCTGCAAAGCCTTGAAAAAATTAGGAAACTGGTTTGGCATAAGTTATTTAAAGATTCAGTTACTCTAATGTTCAGGTCCTCTCAGCAGCATCCATAAATGTTTCTCTATGACCTCATGCGCAGTTGTTTAATAAGCTGCTTATTCTTTATTCAGCTCTTGCTGTATTTGGAATTGGCATTTTGTCTCTGCCTTTTGTCTGGATCTCCTCCTGTCTTCAGCCCACATCAGACTGCTCTGTTTAAAAGCCACTTTCCTTTCCATGAAATGCCAAGGAGTAGCACCTTATACTATGTAAACCTTTTTCTGAATGTTTCTGTGCCTTCTGTGAGAAGGAAGAAGGCTTGAGAAAAACTGAATAAAGTTGTTGGAACTCGATGGCAGAGTTACTTTTCTTTTTTAGTGACTTAAATTGTTGTACTAAGTGTAAAAATGGCTAATTTTGTGGTTGTTCTTGGGTACTGTTTTACTACAAACTTCTTTATTATGGTGTATGTGTTTCCAGAGTTTACATTCCCCCTTCTCTCCTTTTGTTTGTCAGTGGAAAAATTGCTTTCTAGACTCTATCTGGTATTCACTTATTCCATGTGGACTGGTGGTACTTAAGAGACCAAAGAGTTTTCTTAGAGCTGTCCTCCATTGCATTTGTATAATGTTTCAAAATTTGATGGACATTTTGGATCTTTAGCCTCAATCTAGCTGGTGATAATAAGACTGGAGAAAACACAAGGGAGGGGGAGAAAAAGAAATTATGGGATCTTGTCATGGGAAGGAACCATTTAATTTAACCTATGTTGGAACAGTTCTGTCTATAGCTTTCCAGATAAATGAATATCCAATCCCTACTAGATCTCTCATAAATCCAACTTTTGGTTAACTCCAATTGTTTAGAAGCCCCTTCCCCCAGACCAAATGTAAACCTGCCTCGTTGCAATTTTCTCCAGTTATTCTTGATTTTTTTTTCCCTTCAGGACTATACCTTTCTTATATACTTGTCGAAATATTTGAAGACATAGCTATTGTATTCCATGTATTTTTTCCTCCTCCTCAGTTCTCTTCTTCAGACTAAACAACCCAGTTTCTTCAATGAGTCTTCTATGTGACATGATTTCAGATAGCTTTGGTTGCTTGTCAATATCTTCTTTAAAATTTAATTTCCACAATTGAACATCATGCTATAGATGTGAGCTGACCAGTATAGACCCCAGAGTACATAGGTACTTCCTCATTCTGGACACTGCAATTGTCTTAATAAAACCTAAGATCAAGTTAGCTTTTTTGGGGGGTTCATCAGATCATGTTGATGTGACTAACAAGGGATGATAAAGGATGGTGGTAAAGAGAAAGGAATTTCCTTCGTAAAATTGCTAGCAAATCCTGTTGCTGGTATAGAGATGTGCCTATTTTTGAAGCATTCCACAGTCTTATTGATTCATCTTTGTACTGCTCACACTTAGTTCTTGATTCTGGTACCAGCAGAAGAAATAAAGATGTCTAACAGTTTTATTTCATCCACTAGATTATAAGGTCCATGAAGGCAGACGACTTATTTACCTCTGTATCCTACAGTGTTTTCTATCTAATAGCTGTTTAATAAATATCTCATGAGTGAAAAAAGAGAATATTATATGTCTAATGACTGTGATAAATTTGATTTTATTTGTGAGAGCAGTGTAACTTTGGTACACAGAGAGGACTAGAATTTGTTAATTAGGTGTATTTTCCATGAACAGAATTTCTGTTTACTAATTATTTCTGAGTGAACTTTATCAGAGCTCTACTTTCAATAAAAGTTTTTATTTCTATAAGGAATAATGTTACTAAGCACTAAAAACAACAGCAACCCAATTAATTTTTTTCTTTGAAATGCAAATAGAACCATGGGTTTCTTGCTTTTAATGTAAATTATTCCTTGGTGGAATGTGAGCTGAATATTTTTGATTTTCATTTCAGAATTTTAAACTAATTGAGTTTTTGTGTGGACAGAGCTTTAGTAGGCATCTTTAGGAGCCTGGTCTGCCTTAGGACTAGGAGATCAGCAGGTAGTGTATAGTAATGATGGATATATAACCATGCTGTCACTGCAAGGGAGCTAACCCAGTGTACAAAACAAATGGTCAAGTACAAACCACAGCTTCAGAGAATCATAATTTAGAGCTGGAAGGAACATTAAAAGATATATAATATAACACTCATTTAACAGACAAAGAAACTGGAACCAAGAATGGGCAAGTGACATGCCTAAGATCACATAAGTATGGTTTTATACTTTTATAAGAGGTAGAATTTGAACTCTGGTCCTCTGACTCTAATTTTCTCTTTTTACAACAAACATCCATTTAAAAGCACCTACTCTTTTTAAAGCTCCTGTTCTGCTCAGGATCTAGCTAATGAGACCCCTGGCATAAATAGCTCCAAAAAGTTGATAGTGATGGCTACTTATTCTGCCCCACAAGGATTACCTGTTCAGAATCTGATGTTTCAGAGGCACTTTTGTTTTTGACCACCTGGTAATACTTGGTTTCAGGGCCCCCCAAAGTGCCCTAAGCAGCCTTCTCTGGCCTCCACAAAGAATAGGCTATTTCTAGGGCCATGTCTGTAATGTTAATTAAATCTCCCTCCTTCCTCTCCCCCAGTTAACAGGTCCCAAGTACCTTTTGTTAATTTTGTAAGCTGCTAAGCAGCCCCCTGGCTTTGAAAACCCAGATGTTGGTGCCTCTCTGGTAACTGTGTATGTATGTAACGGTCAGACAGTTGGACCTGTCTGTTGATCTGTGTTGTATGCATTGCTTATGGTCAAACAGTTGGAAGTCCTGTCTGTTGGTCTTTATTTCCTCTGTATTTTCTCTGAAGTTCAGGGTGCTGACTTTTTCCCCTGAACTAAGTGAATGATATATGTGCTTTATTAAAGTGATTGTTGACCCTTAAAAAAAGCTGCTTTCCTTTTAAAAAAGCAGATCTAAGAACCTGTACAGCGGGCCCTCCTGTGTATGCCGGGGCCTTGCTTTTACAATGTCTAAACAACTCAGAAATGCCAACGAGTCTGTCTCTGTGATCCTGCCCAGAGGATCTTCACATGGATGTAGGTCTATACTTAGAAGGGATGTTAAGGAACATTTATTCCAACCTCTTCAACTCACAGAAGAGGACATTTGCTCAAGGTCACAGGTATAGTACAGGGCCAAACCAGGACTCACACTCCAATTCTGTAGCCTCTGTACATTCCCCCTGCTCATGGTGGTGGGGGCCTGCAGGTGGGCTGGGGGTGGGGCAGCCTTGGGATCTCTAAAGCCATCCCCAAGTTTCCAGTGCAGGCTGGCCCATGTTGCCTGGAAATATGCCCCTTGAACCTCTCTGAGGTCAGAACTCCCCTAGCAGCTTCTGGCCCAGGGATGGCCATTAGAGCAATAGCAATTCTGTGTACTTTCTTTCATGGGGCGGTGGGGGTGGAGAAACCAAGGAAGGGTAAGAAGAAACGGCCATGCCAAAGGTCTGCTTGAAAAACCTCCTTGAAAAGCGTGTGTCTGTCTGATTCTGGCCATGACCTTGAGTGGGAGGCGTGACCTTGAGCGGGAGGCGTGACCTTGAGCGGGAGGCGTGACCTTGAGTGGGGCGTGACCTTGAGTGGGGCATGACCTTGAGCGGGAGGTGTGACCTTGCAGAGGAAGAGTGGCTGTGCGCCAGAGGGGGCGTGGCCAGTTGCCCCAGCTCTGAAGCCTGCCCTCCCCCTAAGTGGGCCCCAGCAGCATCAACTACCCGAGCCTGCCGCAGGGGGCGCCAGGTGAAGTGCTGAGGGCCCGGCCCGGGGGACCTTGGGGTAGGACCTCTGACCCTTGCCCTAGGCGGGTGGGGGAGGGGGAGAAGCACATCCCAGGGCCTAGAGGCTGCGAAGATGGCGTCCCCGAGGGGGTCCCAGGGGAAGCGCACGTGCGGCCTTTGCAAGCCCAGCAGCTCTTTTTGGAAATGGGGCAAACACGAAGAATTCCACCAGCCCAAGTGCCGGGGCTCCCACTCCTCCTTCTGCGGTGAGGATCCTGGGGAACAGCCCCCCCCCCGGGGGTCCTGCGGCTGCCTGGCCCTCCTATCTCGGGGCACCCCCGCCTGCCCACCCTCATTCACTCAGTTGCTCCCCTTCCCCTCCCTCTCGGGGTACCTGACCACAGGCCCCCCAACACCCTTGGGCCCCCTGGGCGGCGCCCCCGGAGGGGCTGGGGAGCAGGCCTCGGCCGGCCCTCTCTGCCCGCAGGAAATGCGGCCTGGAGCCCCGGATGTAGCGGGTGGTGATCGTCGTGCTCCGAGAGGACCGTGAGGTCAAGAGGGAGGGAGGGAGGGCTGTCCCAAAGTGGGATACGGAGCCCCCATTCTGAAGGTCCGAGGGCCCCCCCAAATTGAGCGTAAGAGGACAAACATCTCGTAAAAGCCCCGGCCTTGTTCAAAGCGCCGCGCCCTGCCCAGGATCCAGTGAGAGCTCCAAAAGGCTGGTTTGGGTGCCAGCGGCTCCCGTGTAACCAGAACGTGCCCCGTGGTGGCAGTCAGTGGCACCTAGCCTTGGCTTGTGGACGGTGCCAAGAGGAGGAAGACAGGCCCACGGCACCCACCCTCCGGTGGAGAGGCCTGTGTTCACCATACCAGTAACCCGTCTGTTGTGTTGGCTAGGGGCCAGCCTCTGTGCCAAGCGCTTTACAAACATCTGTGTGTACAAAAATAACAGACCAAGGCCTGGGGTAGTGCCCGCTGTGGGACAGGGCAGCCAGGCGGCTTCGGGGCAAAGCCCCGGGCTTGGAGTCAGGAGGACAGGGTCCTAGGCAAGTCACTTTACCTCTCTCTGCCTTAACTGGAGAAGGAAATGGTCAGACTGCTCCAGTATTTTTGCCAAGAAAACTCCACGGCAGCGTTGTAATCCTGTGGTTCACAAGGTCACAAAGAATCAGACACAAGGGCATGGCCAAACAACACGTGTGTTCGGACGTGCTAAGCGCCTTACAAATATCATCTCAGTTTGTAAAAACAGCCAGTGTAGGGCCTACCGTGTGCCAGGCACATTATCTCAATTCGTAACAACAACCAACATGTGCCAGGCACTGTGCTAAGCACTTTACATTTGTTATCCCATTTGATCATCACAACAGCCCTATTTTTTTTATCCCCGTTTGACAGATGAGGAAACTGAGGCAAACAGAATTAGTTGTTTTGCCCAAGGTCACAAAGGTAATAGCTCTTCTTGACTCCAGGTCCAGGGCTCTATCTGAAGTTCCACCTAGCTGCCCCACATGGAACAACTCTAAACCCTCTTCCTTAAGATAGCCTTTAAAATAATTTAATGATAGCTGTTATGTTTCTCTTAAGTCTTCTCTTCTGGCCAAATGACTCTACTTCCTTTAATTGATAAGGAAGCCTTCCTCTCCACACTGCCAAAGTGATTTTACAAAAGCACAGCTCTGGCCATGTCACTGCCCTGCTCAGTAAACTCTTGTGCCTCCTTTTTCCCCCTAGGACCAAATACAAAGAGGCAATATGGTATAGTTGTGGATAGAGAGCCCAACTCATAGCCAGGAAGATTTGGATGTAGGTCCTGATTGATGAACGCTGGCTGTTCCCCCTCAGTAAACTTTTCTATGTTCTAGGCCACTCTCAGTTTGTAAAGAGGTTGCCAGCCCATACTGGTAGAGTTACTTCCTCACCTGGGAGTTCCATATTGGAATAATAACAATGATAATATTAAAATAACCAATATTTATATAGCATTTACTATATGTCAGGCACTATACTATACTAAGTGCTTTACAAATATCGTCTCATATGATCTTCACAACCACTCTGGAAGGTAAGTACCGTTACTGTTCCCATTTTACAGATGAGGAAGCTGAAGCCAAGAGAGTATTAATTGACTTGCCCAAGGTCACACAGCTAGTGTCTGAATCTGGATTTTAATTTGGGTCTTCCTTATTCCAGGTTGGGAGCTCTATCCAATGTACCACCTATCTCCTTGGCTCTTCTTTGTTGTTTCCTTCAATAGAACATAAACTCTGTAAGTGTAGGAACTATTTCATTTTTATCTCTGTTCCTAGGACTTGTGCCTGGCACATACTAGGTACTTAATAAGTGATTACTGGTTAAATAATCTGGAAGCCCTTCACTATCCTGCTTGCTCTCAATTCAGTCTAGTACTTTTCACTGAAATTTCTCTCTTTATATTTAAGGCCTAATTGTGTGTTTGCTCCTCTGTATATATTACTGTCTCCTTCATATGTGTTGTATTCTATTTATGTGTGAGCCTTGGCTAAAGGATCTGGAGGTTAGTCTGTAGGAGAGAAGTCCTGGGGGAGAGGGAAAAATTAATAGAATATGAACATTGCCTTCTAATATTTGAAGGGCTGTTATGTGGAAGGGAGGTTTTACTTGTTCTAGACCTACACAGAGAACAGAATTAGGACCGATAAGAAAAATGAAAGGAAACACATTTTAGCGTAATAAAAGGGACAACTTCTGGACACTTAAAGCAGCCTGAAAACAGATTGGGCTATAGTTCCTTGTCACTAAAAGTGCTTGAAGAAAAGCCAGATTTGCCAGGGATGTTGTTGAGAGAATTTATCCTTGGGACAAATTTTTAAATTCTATTAAAAAAATATGAACTTAAATAGCAAAAAAGTTTGTTTCCATATGCAACAGAACACAAAAAGATGATTGTATGTAGAAGTGTGAATCTCCATTTCAGTTGAAATGAAAGTATCTGATACATTCAACAATTACTTTCAAAACTTTTCTGCTTGTCTCTGCTTCCTTTTAATCACTTCTATATATTTTTAAAAGTTATGCCCTTTTTGGGGGGAGGCGGAGCTAGGGAATGAGAGGATCACTTTTGCTAACCACACTCCTCCAAACTCTTTCCAATGAAATAAGAGGGGAAATATCTTTTAACAAATAAGCCATTTAAGCCAAATGAATCCACGTGGTGACCATATCCAAAAATGTATGTCTATACCTTGTTTCTATCACTTCTCTATCAGGAGGTGACATTCTTCACCATGGGGCCCCTGGAGTTATGGTTGGTCATTGATGTGATTGTGGTTCTTAAGTCCTTCAAGAGTTGTTTTTCCTTACAGTGTTGCTCATGTATAAATGGTTCTCCTGGTTCTGTTCATTTCCCTCTGCTGCAGTTCATGCTATCCATGATTCTTTGATATCATCTTTCATTATTTCTTATGGTGCAATGACTAAGTGACTTCTGAGGACCTGCCCAATTCTAAGATTATGCAGTTAAATTAACCTTGCTAATGTTATTGACAGTCTATTTTACTCTTTTTTTTTGTATTTTTTTTTTGTGCCAAGATCTATTTAAAACATTTCATCTTTTGGTATATTTTTTTAACTTAAATTTAACTTGGTAAATGTTTCAACAAACCAGGCCTTCATAACCTGTGGCCCATGCCTTTACAACCCACAGGCATGCCAAAGGATTTCACGATGTTTTCCTCTTCATTTTTCTGGGGCCACCAGAAATCCTTTGGCATGCCACAAGCATAAGTGCTGGCAAGCTGCAGATTGTGCAGGCCTGCAATAGACCCACCAAAAGTTTTAGAATCATAATAAGCCCTTGGAGCCAGAAGGAACTTTGCAGATCACCTACTCCAACGACACCTTCCTTTTCTAGACAAGGAAACAGAGGCCTAGAGAGAAGTGACTGTGTATGTGTCAGGACTAGAACCCTAGGTCTCCTCATTCCTGATTCTGTACAGTAGGACATTAATTAGTTCCATGAAAACATGCTGAGAAGAGCAACTTTACTGAGGGAATAATATTATAAATGTTGGAAGTCTACTGATTGAAGAAATTCATTTGGACAGGAATGGTAGTATTTTATGCAAAAGCTTCTGGATCAAAGATCTGTTAATTGAAGGCATGAAGAACCCAATAGTCTTAAACTGAGCTTATAAAAGCACATGTACTTTCATAATTTTTGTTCTGTGAGATTATCCGTGTACATACTGTAAACTCATCTATATCTTTTCATCTTGTGTGATTCTTGATCAAGTTTTCCCATAAATCCCTCCAAGAGGATCTAAGTACCATGTTAGAGACTTTCCCTTAATGTAGAGGCTTTTAGCCTGAGTGTGTTAACTTGTTTTGAAAAAATATTTGGATAACTCTGCTTCAGTATCATTGGTTTCCTTTCTCATCCTATAGACTTCATTTTACATATTTAAAAAACATTCTTCTGAGGAGGAAACCTTAGGCGCCACCAGACTGCTAGAGGAATCCATGACACACGAAAGGTTAAGATTTCCTGCCTTCATGATTTGATTTTGAAATATGTATCCTAGGCATTTATATGCTTACAAAACTAATATTCAGATATAGAGTGTAATCCTTATGTCACAAATGTTTTTGTCATCTAGGTCCTGAGGACACTTTGGGTAATTTTCCACGTTCTTGACTTTTAGTCCTCACCCAGAAAACCTGGGAAAATATACGCATAGTACTCTGCCACACCAACTCCCTGAATACTTATGATGAATAATACCCACTTGTAAGCATGTAGTTTTTCAAATAATTATTACTGAAGAAAATTTCACCCTAAGAAGAAGAAGAAAACAAATCCTTGAATGACCAATCATCAGTCCAAGATATTTGTCAAAAACTGTCTAGAGTTTTGGACAGTTTGGCTAGTCTTGACACCTGTCTTAGTTGACTTTGTGACAGAAGGTATGTCTGTATGTGTTGGTCATACCTATATATGTTGGGCAACTAGGTGGCACAGTGAATAGAGCGCTGGGTTTAGAATCAGAAGACTCATCTTGAATTTAAATGCAGCCTCAGATACTTACTAGTTGTGTGATCCTGGGCAAGTCACTTAACCCTGTTTGCCTCAATTTCCTCATCTGTAAAATGAGCTGGAGAAGAAAATGGTAAACTGCTGCAGTATCACTGCCAAGAAAACCCCAAATAGGGTCACTAAGAGTCAGACATTACTGAACAACATGTGTTGGTATGGTGGGGTTAGGAAGGCATGTTTTAAAAAATTGTCTCCAAGTTCTGCCTACATTTTATGGTACATGATAGCCATACCAACACATGTTAGTATGATAACCCAGTTACACTGTCAGCTAGTCCTCCTGTTTCTCAAGTCAGGTGAGTCTTATCATTCTGCATTATTCACTTCCATGCAAGATGAATCTGACAGTCCACTCGCCATGGCTGTCCCCGTTGTCTCCCAAAGGCCCTTTCTCTGGGCAAAATATCTGTCACTTGCTACAACAGTAAAATTACTTTATGAAACTGACAGGCTTGTGAATATTGTTATAAATGAGATAAGCAGAACTCCTAAATCAATAGATTTAGCTAGTGCTGATCTGGGAGGAATAGCCATCAATAGCCTTTAATTGGAGTCCCTGCTCAACTGTTTGCTACTAGCTATCCCTTAACTTCTCAGCTTGAGCTTTGTTGGTGATGCAATGGAAAAAAGTCAGCCCCTGGAGTTAGGGGACTTGGGTTCAAATACTCCATCATATTACTTTGTGTGACCTTGGGAGAGGCCTTTAAACCCTGGGCCTCAGTTTCCTCATCTGTAAATTGAGGCAGTTGGACCGAATGGTCTCTGAGGTTCCTTCCATTTCTGGAGCTATGATTTTATGACTATAAACATTTTACTATCTACTTCATAGGGCCATTGTGAGAATAAATGGGAGAATCCTGTGAAGTGATTCGTAATCATAAAATGTGACATAAACACAGGCTGCTGTTCTTTATTTTTAGCAGCAGCTGCTTTAAAGCAAATGAGGCCTTTGTTATACAATCAGAGGTTGTATTTGACATTTTAAGAACATTCTTGACTGTGGAAACTTTAAATTACCACACAGAATTTGATTAGACTCCTTAGACTCTGATCTCCAAGTGCATTGTAAAGAAGTCATATTACATAGGAAGTCTCATTTAAGCCATGGCTATATATAGGAAAATATTTGCATCCTAGATAGATAGTAAAACCCTGGGAATGTTTTATTTCTCTCCACTTTTGAGAGAGAGAGAAATAAGAAGCTGATAATTAGTAATTTTATTTTTAGATCAGACCTGTGATTTCATTGATGGAATCCTAATGAGGTAAGTCTTTCTGTCAATGCAGATCAGCATCTTCTTGGGAACTTATATCTTCAGAGAATTTTCTAGGGCAGTGGTATCACACTCAAATAGAAATGGGGGCCATCAATAACTTTTCATGGTGTGGAGGCAATTCTGGGCTCTGAGTTACTATATTAATGGAATGTAGTAAGTCCTGGTAGATTCTGCTAGGTTGGAATGGGCTTTCTTTGGTTTAAAGGTGAACCTAAGAAAGTTCAGAAAGACCTATTATGAGAATGTTTGCAACCAGGTAATGTGTATTTTTTGTCCATAGCTTCTTTTGAGGTGTGAAGGTCTCCTGTAGAAGAAAAGTCTTCAGGTGGAAGGAATCTTTTAAAATCTTTGGGTTTCTAGTTGAGGTAAATTGTGTGAATTGAAGTACTGAAAGAAGGGTAGTTCTAGTGTTAAATATATTGCGTGCTTATTCTTTGAAAACTATTGGAGGAGCAGTGTGGGTATAGCGACCAGAATACTGGAAGCAGAGTTAAGAAGGCCTTGGTTCAAATCTCACCTGATACATACTGATTGTGTACCCCAGGCAAGTCACCTGACCTCTTACTGCCTTAAACCAGAGATGTCAACTGTGTTACCTGCTGCCAGAATTTGACCAGAACCAAATTAAAATGCAATTGGGAAATATTTAAGAAAAATGAATAAAAATACAGCAAAACAGAGTTAATATTAGTAGTTTTGTTATTCGTCCATGGTCAAATCACCTAACTTTTTTGAACCTTGGGCAACTAAGTGAACAAGCCAAGTCAGCTGGTATTAAACACCTACTGTGTACCAGATACTTTGCTAAGCAATAGGAATACAAAGAAAGGTAAAAACCATCCTTGCCCTAATGGGGTTCCCATTCTAATGGGGGAGACAGCATGCAAACAACTAAGTATGGACAAGTTATGTACAGGATAAATTGGATAATCTTAGAGGGAAGGCTCTAGCATTAAGAAGGTGTGGTTTTTTTTTTTTTAACTGAAATTTGAAGGAAGCTGAAGAAGCTAGGAGATGGAAATGAAGAGAGACAGTTTCATAGTGGAGACAGTGAAAATGCACAGAATTGGGAGATTAAGTGTTTTGTGCAAGGAACAGCAAGGAGGTCCATGTTATTGGATCATAGAGGAGAGTAGGGTGTAGGTAGATTGGCAAGGTAAAAGGAGAGCGTTGGTTATGAAGTGCTTTAAAAGTCAGATGGTATATTTGATCCTGGAGGAGTCTGACATGATCAGATCTGGGCTTTGGGAAGATCAGTTTAATGGCTCCACTGGCGTTGGGAAAAACTTGAGGCAGGGAGACTTTTAACTAGTGCTGTTGAAGTGTCTAGTTATGAGGAGATGAGGTCCTGCATCAGAGTCAGAGAAAAGAAGGGAGTGTATACAAAAAATGTTATGAAAGTAGAATTGATAGGGCTTGGCAACACTATGGAGGGAGGAGTTGAGAATGACACCTAGATTGTGAGCTTGGAGCATGGTTGTCCCCTTGATCGGAAATAGAACATTAGAAGAGGATAGCATTTGAGGGGAAAGATAATGATTTTAGTTTTGGACATGTGATTATGATATCTTTGGGATATTTGGTTTGAGATGTCCAGTGGGTCATTGAATACTATAATTTGTAAATGGGTTGACTTCCCATGCCAACAGAATCACAGGTCCTTGCTGTATAGTAAGCCAACAAATATTTATCAAGAGCCTACTATGAGCCTGGTAACATGCTGATCACTGGAGATACAAAGAAAGTTTAAAAACTACAACAACAAAAAAAAACCCCTGCTTCCAAAAAGCAGACATTCTAATGGGGAGGGAAGGGAGACAGAATGAAAACAACTACAAACAGTTTATATGCTGGATGAATTAGAGATAGTCGATAAAGATGTATTGAGTTTGAAACTGGTAACCCATATGAAGTGCTTCTAAATGAACCACAGTGTCACATCTTTCATCTATTTTGGATAAGTGGTCTTTTGCCACAGTGTCTTCTACTATTTCAGTGCGGAAGTTGTCACTAACTCAGCACTGCTAAACCAAACAGTCCACACACCCTGGTATATAAATGGTCTGTGAGATCTATTTGAAGGGTGATTTGACCTACTAACAACAAAAAAGAAGGTGATTTGAACTAGGGGAGATCCTTAAATTCTAAATTCCTTAGAGGTTCAGAATATTAGATTTCACTTTGAATTTTTCACTGGTCACCAATTTTCCTTTTGTGACCAGATTGGAAAGTGGTGACACAGAGATATTTTCAGCCTAAACTGAAGTTGGAAGCTTCCTATATTTAATGACAAAAATTGTTCTGCTGGGATTAGCTCCATTCAGATTTTGTAGGAAAAGAATGTCAGACAAGTACCCAAAGTATAAGAATATGAGAGAGAATCCAAACATAACCATAGTTGTGAAAGGCAGAATTAGCATGGTGGATTGAGTGCAGACCTTGGAGATGAGGTGACGGGTTCAAATCCTGCTTCTGACACAAACTAGCTGTGTGACCCTGGACAAGTCACTTAGCCTTTTATGGCCCCGGGCAACTCTGACTATAAGTTGCAGAGCAATGGCCAATTTGCATTGGTAGAAGGATTCATCCCTGGGATTTTCTATACTAATGAAATCACAGCCCCTCAAAGATCAGTCATAGCACTAATGCAGATCTATATAGTTCTTTGTGTGTGTCAAAGACAGTGTGATGTTCTGGTTGGGTTGGGACAATCCTGGTTTTTTACTACAGGACTAACCAGACAGAAGGCCTAGAAAAATTGATTAACTTTGTTTCAGGACTATTTGCATCCTATGTGTGGGTGAGATATGGTGGGTTCACTGACTGTATTTGTCTCATCAGTTAAGCAGTCATTTATTAAGTACTGGCTTTGTGCAAAACACCGATTAGTTTTGTGAAACTAAATTGCAGGTGAAATAGGTAGCAGAATAATTTATAGTGTTTAGCAAGTCATCTGTGGATGAGGACCAAGAAATGGTGTCTTTCTTAGGGAGATTAGCCACTGGAATCCTTGCTTTTTAGCAGAGAGATATTAAACACTGAGAGATTCCGTTGGAGATGCCTGTTATTCCTCTCCTATTTAATCAATCAGCAAGTATTTCTTAGTGGCCCACTATGTGCCAGGTGCTGGGGATATAAATACAATGACTGAAGCAATCCCTGTTTACTAGGTGCAGCCTTCCCCCAAAGTAGGGGGCTATGGCCAAAGAAAGGAATAGTCTCTTGGGAATTTCTTTCTTGACAAAGCCACCAAAAATCCTAGGGGTCATAGAGAAAGATAAAAATTGGCTTGTCATCTTTCTTTGCCTGGTTTGTTGAACAGTTTCTGCCCCTTAGCTTGTTGCCACATCTTGAAATAGCTTATTGTTCTTTGTTCCTATCTGCATGTATTGCTTCCTGTGGCATTGTGAGCTTTGCACGCCTTGTGCAGGTGTGTATGAGTGACACAAAGGTACAAAGATCATTTCTCCTAATTGAGTTCTATGGGAGTCTGTCCTTTGCCTGGCATCTGTTGTCAGTGTTACAGGTGACCAAGCAGATTCACAGCTGTAACATGTGGTTTAAAAACAGTGCTTTAGCAGGGAAAAAAAGCCAGAAGCTACAAGCAAAGAGGCCTAGGTTCTAGTCCAGCTCTTGTCATTCTTACCTTTAGTAATCTCTCCTAGATGCCCTTTATTCTCCTTTGACACTGGCACCCCTTCGGTGCAGGCCCTCATCACCTCCTACATTGCAATAATATGCTGATGGATCTGCCTGCCTCAAGTTTCTCTTTACTTCATTCAATCCATCCCCCACTTAGCTGTCAGACTGATTTTCCTCCAGTGCAGGTCTGGTCATTTCTCTCCTTTTCTCCTCAATCCCTCCCCCACTTCCCTTTATAAATTCCAGAGGCTCTCTGTAACATCCAAGATCAAATATAACATCCTCTGTCTTTTAAAGCCCTTCATAACATGTCCCCTTCCTATTTTCCACACTTCTTAAATCTTATTCTGTGATCCAGTGACCCTGACTGTCTTTCTGTTCCTCACAGCTGACACTCCACCTTCAATGTTTTCACTCCTCACCTTTGTCTCTTTGCTTCTTTGAGGTCTCAGCTAAAGGTCCACCTTCTCCAAGAAACTTTCCCCAGTCCTCCTCCTTAATCTTAGAACCTTCCTTCTGAGAGTAACCCATTTTGTCCTGTATATATCCTATCTGTGCAAGTAGTTGTTTGCATGTTGTCTCCTACATTTAGACTGTGGGCTTTGAAAGCAAGGATTATTTTTTTGGCTTTGTATTCCCTGCACTTAGCACAATGCCTGGTGCATGGTAAGTAGTTGCTTTATTAGTGGTGTGACCTTAGTCATTTTTTGTATGCCTGCACTTTTATTTTCCTCAGCTGCCCTGCAGGTGAAATGCAAGTCTTCCTCATCTAATAGAGTATGATGAAATTCTAGGGTGCTCCTCAAACAGGAGACTCCTTGTTTTCCTTCTAGGAATTGCTACCACCACCATCAAAGGTACTAACAAGGAGTTTTTTATTGTTTTGTTTTCTTTCCTCATTGGACCATATCCAAGGAAAAAAAGTCCTTTCTGGCTCCCTCCTTAAGCAGTATCTTGAGCACATTTGTTCCAGAAGCATTTTCACCATGTTTAAGCTTTTTTTTTCACAGACAGCCAACAGTGTGGTATGCATGAAGTGCAAACTGTTTTCCTTGCTGAATGAGATGGGAAAAGGACCCTCTGGCTTATGAGGGAGGGCAGAATTGGTTTTTTTTGTTGTTTTTGTTGTTTTCAGTAGGGTAAAATAAAGAATCCAGAAAGAAAGTGAAAAAGCAAAAATAAACCAGAATTCAGGGAGCAAATCTGGTCTTGGGGTCAAAAAGTTAGAATATAGAAAAATGTGAAGAAAGATTGCTTGAGTTTTTGCTCTGAAAGAAAACAAGCATAAGTCTCATACTGTAGAATATGAACCTAGCTGGGCATGATGGCATATACCTGTAATCCCAGCTTCCATGGATACTGAGGCTAGTCCATTATTGGACATTATTGGTGTTTGGGTGTTTTGAATGGCAATAGCATCATACTGATTGGATACCTGCATTAAATCTGGCACCAAATAGTGATGATCAATTTATTTAACAGTCATTTTATTAGGCACTTACTGTGTGTCTGGCTATTAGGCACTGGTGATACAAAAAATGAAAAAGAATCCTTTCCTCAAGGAACTTAATTTCTCCTTGGGAGATTAACATTGTTAGGCGGATAAATACAAAAATATACAAAAAATATTTGAAGTGTGTACCAGGAATTGGGAGGGTCAGGTTATACTTCATGTTGGAGGTAGCGTCTGATCTGAACCTTGAAGGAAGCTCAGAATTTCAAGAGGTAGAGGTGAGGAAGAAATGTCTTCTGGGTATGGGGGATAGCTTGTGTGAAGGCACAGAGATGAGAGAGAGCAGATCCTTTGTAGGCAACATGAAATAAAGCAATTTGACTAGAATATAAAGTTTGTGAAGGGGAATATTATGCACTGTGCTTGAATGGGCAGACTAGAGGCAAAATGTGAAGAAGTTTAAGGAGCAAACAGAGAAGTTATTATTTTGACCCTAGAACCAAAAAGGGCCTAATAGAGATTTTTGAATAAGGGTGTGATATGGTTAGATGTGAAAATAAATGGAGTAACTTGGGAAAAGAATCCAGAGAATCTGGAGAACTATACAGGAAGCTTAAGACTAGGGGCCACAGGGCTTTTGTGGTTGTTGCCAATTCTTGGTAGGGGCTTGAGAGAAGAAAATAGCTTGTGGAAAGTGAATAGCTGCTGAAGACACTTAAATGACTAAACTATGGTTTAAAATACAGGGATAATGGACTTTGGCCAAGAATAAAGTGCATTTAATGAGGGATAGGATGAATGCGCTTACCTGGAGGATACACTTCAGCATGGCCTTAACTTGGGAAGAGAATAAAGTGCCCAGCTATGGATTTTAAAGCAGCTGTCATAGAGGTGCTCAGTAATTCATAGGAGAAATCACCAAGAAGAAGAGCAGAAATGATGCCAAAAGTCTTAGATTCCCATGTTTCAGTCTGTGGGGAATGAGCATTAAACAGAATTAAACTGGAGATCTTAAAGTGGGAAGATAAAGATGACCTCATGGGAATAACCTAAATTAAGTACAATGTAGGCCACAGCTGGAATATGGCAGTGCAAAGATATTTCATTCAGAAGAAAAAAATGTAGATAAAAGAGACAGTGGAATAGCCTTGTACATAAATATGCCTTATTTGGAAGTTGCAAACTTGAAGGGGTAAAAGTGTGTTGGCATAACCTTCCAGGCCAGTCAGAGAGAGAATGGATGAGTTCTCTACACAAAAGATAGAACTTCCACAGGAGCAGCATATACTTGTCCTAGGGGGGACTTCATACCTTCAGGAATCTGTTACAAGTTTTTGCTAAAAGGAGAACAGCCACTAAGTTTTTGCCTTATTTTCCAGCTAATTTCATATGTGACAGAAGAGATGGTGAAAAGAATTGCCATTCTAGTTTTAGGAATCTTGGAAGGCAGTGATTCTAAGGGGAAGGGTAACAGTTTCTCAGGCATGACCATGCTAATTGCTAAGGATACAGAGAAGAGTAAGAAGGTACTTAGTCTCAAGGAGCATGCATTCTGATGGAGAGCAGGGTAGGGCATAAAACGTGTATACTGATAAGTAATGCAAAATAATTCATTTTAAAGGGTAAAGGGAGCTCTAACAAAGGAGTAGGGGATGGGAGAGGTTTCCTGTAGAAGCCTCTTAGTTGCACCTGAGCTGGACTTTGAAATTACCTGGGGAATTTTCAGGGTAGAGGGGAGGAAGAAGAACATTTAAGACCTGGGAATGTCCTATATAAAGGCCTTGATATTGGAGATAAATGTCTTGTGCAGGAAACAAGTAGGGCTGTTTGCAAAGATGCAGAGTACGTGGAGGGCAGTAATGTGGCCAGAATAATATGTTGAAGTCAGATTATGAAATACTTCAAATCTTATACAAGGCATTTCTAGCCTATCCTGGAGGCAACAGGGAGCTACAGAAGCTTCACGATCAGGAGAGTCATATCAGGAGAGTCAGAGAGATCTGTATTTCAGGGATATTAGTGTGGTAGTTGCTTGGAGCATGGATTAGAGAAAGGAGAAACTGGATGCAGGGAGATCAATTAGGAAGCTATTGAAATAGTCTAGGTGAAGGGTGATGTTAAGAGAAGGGGACTTGTGTGAAAGAGTTTCTAAAGATAGAATTGATGATTGATTGCATATGAGGGTGATGAAGGGAAGCAAAGAGTCATGAATCAATCAACAAACATTCATTACCAGATACTGAGCACACAGCAACATGTACTTACATAAATATGATGTAAAATAAATATAAATGCAAGATAGTTAGGGAACCAAGGTACTTTGTGTAGAAGGGAGTTTTTGAGTTGAGTTTTGAAGGAAGTGGTGAATTCAGTGAGTTGGAGGTGAGGATGGAGTACATTCCAGCTACCTGAGATGGACAGTGTAAAGGCACTAACTGAAAAGGTGCTAAGTGTTAAAAACAGTAATCTAGTACTGTAATCTGAATTGTAAAGTATGAGATAGGGACTGGTTAAATAACAAGATTGGAAAGATAGGTTGAGACCAACTTTTGAAGGATTTTAAAAGCCAAACAAAGGAATTTATATTTGATCTTAAAGGTAAGAAAGAGCAAGCCACTGGAGTTGGTTGGATAGGGGAGTCATATAGTCAGGTGTGACTTAAGGAAAATGATTGACCACTGTGGGAAGAGACTTGAGGCAGGAAGACCAGTAAGGAAGCCATTGCTATGAGGTGAGAGGTGGTAAGGGTCTAACCTGAGATGGTGGCTATATGAAGATAGAGAAAAGGTTGGATGTGACAGATTTTGTTGAGGTAGAAATGGCAAGATTTAGCAATTGAATGAATATGTAAAGTAGATTGAGACATCAAGGGTAACACTCAGGTTATAGACCCACAATACTGGGGAGAAGGGTGATACCTTGGATAACAATAAAGAAGTTTGGATGAGGAGTGGGTTATGAATAAAGATAATAAGGTTTATTTTGCATCTGTAGTTATTTTAAATGGCATTTTTCTTTCCATCTCTTCTTGATGGATTTTGTTGGTAATATATAGAGGTATTGATAATTTCTGTGGGTTTATTTTATATCCTACATCTTTGCTGGAGTTGTTAATTGTTTCAATTAGTTTTTTAGTTGACTAAGATTTTCTAAGTAAACCATAATCATGTATCTCTTAACATGGTATAGGTACTTAAGATGGGTAGTGTATTGGGACAGGTCTGTCAGGTGAGGAACATGAAGGAATAGGCATGGTCACATGACTGGTATGTTATAGAAGGCATATGTGGAAGAAATATTCCTCCTCGATGTGGGTTCCCTGTAGAAAATCCCCAGCTTCCCCATGTTGGTTCTAGATCAAATTAAAAACATTATTCTTGACCAAGCTTCTACAATTTTTTGATGTTTGCTAGAATGATAGATCTTTGGATTGCTTTGGACATAGAATACCTGGATTTCATTAGGGCATTTGACAATCTCTAATGATATACTTGTAGACTAGATGACAAATTGTGAACCACTTCGTAGAATAAGCTTGATTTCTAGTGGCACCCCTAAGGGTAAGCAGTTCAAACTGGTTTATGTGTTACATGTCTTAAGCCTACAGAAAGGAGTATCACTGTATGAACTGTCCTGTGACAGAGTGCAATATCTGACTTGCTTAGCAAGTGGTGCTGTCATTAAGCCACCAGCCTGGTAGCTACAGTTCCATGCTTACGTAGGACAGCCTTTCAAACACCTGTGGTATCACAGCTGTCCACCAGAGGGTACTCTAAAGATAGCTGAAACACTCCATCTTCATTCCCCACTTCATCCCTCACCAACTTTGACTTCAAAGAGCTAAACTGGCGAGAGTCACGATCTGGTCCCTAGAGATGAAATGGAATGTTACTTAACAAATCAAAAATATAGAACCTGTAGATTAAAAGCAAGGGCAGCTAAGTGGCTCAGTGGATAGAGTGCCAGGCCTAGAATCAGGAAGAGTCATCTTCCTAAATTCAAATGTGACTTTGGGCACTTACTAGCTGTGTGACTCTGGGCAAGTCACTTAACTCTATTTGCCTCAGTTTCCTCATCTGTAAAGTGAGCTGATGAAGGAAATGGCAAACCACTCCAGTATCTCTGCCAAGAAAATCCCAAATGGGGTCATGAAGAGTCAGATATTACTGAAAAGTACTGAACAACAACAGCACATAGTCTGTAAGTAGTGTGAGAGAGCGTCTAGGTCATGCTTGACTTTTCTTCTCCATAGTTGTAACTCCCCAGTTTTGCAAGGCTTCAATACTCTATTTGTGACTACGTAGTTGATTGAACATGGGAAAAACAGAAGGAAAAAATTAAGTCCTCATACATGGATCCTTGTGCCATCTCTAGCCATCTCTCTAAATCTTCTCTTGCTTGTCCTCCACGTTCTTCATGAGTATCTGGAAAATTGTCAAGCCACATACAATGGAATACAAGGAAGGTATGTGTCCAGATGTCCCAGTTCTTGATTGTGGACTTTATTTGGGGAGAGCATTGAGAGAAGCTGACTTTCCAGCTCATCAGCTTCCTGGGAATCACAGTAACTGCTCTCATGACTTGGGATTGATCTAGAATTCTAGATGCCCTCTGCAGTTCAAGTGTGTGGCTACTTGAGTCTCTGGATACAGCCATAGCAGTGGTCCTGGCTCATGGAAGCCTGGAAGTCTGTCTTGTGGTGTTTTGCTGCAGATTTTTTCCATGGCCTGCATGGCAGCCTGGAAGTTCTGGTCCCAGAGTCAACTGCCACTCCCTGCATGATGATCAGCTAGTCCAGATCTCAAGGTCAGTGGAAGGAAGAGAAAGTTAGTCAATCCTGGACATCAGTGTCTTTCCCTTGATCTTCTCACATGGTTTTGTTCCTGGTGTTGGCATGCACTTCCTCATACCACCAGTGGAGGGGTGGAAATGAGGGAGGGGGCATGCTGAAAGAACAGTCATCAGCTGTTCTTACAGTTTCTCTGTTCAGGGGTTATAATAATTAGATGAGGGCAACGTGTGGAAACATTGATCTGACTTAGTTAGACCATGTCAATAGTATTATACCCAGTTTTAAGGGTCACATTTTCAAGAGGATGTTTACAATTTGGGACATGGTTAGAGGGAGGGTGACTAGGTTGTCAAGGGAACTGGCAACCATGCCATAGAAAGATTAGTTCAAGTTATTGGGTTTAGCCTGGAGAATGAAAGTCTTTTGAAAGGATGGGATCACATCCAAATATTTGCAAAGTCTCTCGAAGGAGGATTAGATTTATTCTGGTTTTCTTTGCATATACAACTCGGACCAGTGGTTAGGCAGATTCAGTCTTGAAATAGGAAAACTTCAGAACAGAAAATTGGAATGGACTTCCTTTGGAAGTGCCAAGTTTTCCATAACTAGAGGTCTTCAAATGGAGGTTGAGAAGCCTTTCCTGATTTCTCCCCCCTTTCAACTGGTAGTACCTTCCCCAAAATTATTTTGTGTTCATTTAATTCTATTTTCTTATATCCAAATATATGTATATCATGATATATATATATGTATGTACGTATACATAGACACATACATATACATTGCATGCATACATATATGTATGGAGACAGACCAGTCTCCCAGGGATAGTCTCTTTTGTCTCAGTGCCTGGTACAGAAATACTTAAATGCTTGTTGAATTGGTTAGATGACTACTTTTTAAGGGCTATTGTAGAGGAAATTTTTTCTTTGAATCAAGGTTAGACTGATGACATTTAAGATACCTCTGAACCCTAGAATTCTATGATTGATAAGTTACCAATAACATGTTGAGACATAATAGTTCTCTCTACAGGAAGAGCAAATCTCAAGGTGAAAGCTATAGAATAATTATAGCTTACATTTGTAGTGATTTAAGGTTTGAAAAATTCTTAACATATTAGTTCATTTGATTCTCACACAATCCTATGAAGTAGGTACGATTATTAGCCTATCATATAGATGAGGAAACTAAGGATAAGAGCCTAAATGACTTACCTAGGGTTACACAGCTGGTAAGTGCCTGAGGCAGAATTCAAACTGTTTCACCTGATCATCTAGATGCCTACCAAAGTAGGTAAAGTGAAAGGTTAGGAGTCCTAGGATCTAGTGACGTCTCTTTAGAGATGCCATCTTGGTTATCACTTTATTTCTGTGGGCATTGGTTTTCCTCTCTATGAATCGAGGGGATTGGTCTAAGTGATCCCTTAAGATCTTTTCCAACTATAATATTTCATGATTTTAATTAGGGATAACATAGCAGTGTTGAACCTAATTACAGGCACATGTTCATTTCCATGAGGCATGCTTGAATCCTTTAGCCATCTCTTTCATGTGACTTCTTAGCAAAATGAGATAAATTTTCTAGAGTTGTTAGATTTTTGGTGCCATCAGAATCTTTCCCTCTTTTCTGTCCTCCCCCTACTTTTCAAGGTCAAAGTTTCAGTAGCTCTACTTGCTTCCCATGTGCCATTGTCAACCTGTCTATCTTCAATTCTTATGATTACCACCCAAATTAGGTAATAATTACCTCATACCTGGCTTTAAAAATTTATTGATGCCTTGTATTTTTATTTAAGTCCTCCCCAACATGTGCCTCCCTCCCACCCCTACCTGGATCTTTCCTTGTAGCAAAGAAACAGTTAAGTATAACCCAAGAGACATGATGGTGGCATCTAAAGCTGTATCTAGCATTCTTCACTCCTAGCCCCCCACCTCTCTACCAAAAGGAGAGGTGTTTTTTCCTCCCTTTGCAATTATATAGCCTTTACTTCGTTTGAGTGTTCTTCTTATGTATGTCATTGCATCAGTTGTGTACATTGTTCTGGCTCTACTTATTTTTATTCTTCCCATGTTTCTGTGAATCCCTTGTTTGCTGTTTCTCACGGCTTACTAATACACGATTGCATCCATATGCCACCATTGGTTCGGCCAGTTGATGGGTACTCACTTCATTTCAAACATCTAACAGAAAGTTTATGCCTAGATTATTGCAATAGTCTTATAACTCAATTTTTTATTTCTGGGCCTTGTTCCTGCCAGTTTGTTCTGAAGCCATCTAAAACATTTTCACTGTTAATTCCCATCACAAACTTTTAGTGCCATCATGTTACTTTAAAAACTAGCATTTGAGAGCCCATCTATAATCTGGTCCCAAGCTGCTTCCCTTCCAGGTCCTAGTATTGCTATAGTAGCTAGATAGGTCTGTTTGCTGTAAACAGTCAAATCTGGATAGCATTTATTAACCATCTGGATGGGGCAGTGGATAGAGCACTGGACCTGTTGTCAAGAAGATTTGAGTTCAGATCCAACCTCAGACACTTACTAGCTGTGTGATCCTCAGCAACTCACTTAAGTTCTGCCTTTCAGTTTCCTCATCCATAACATGGGGTTAATAATATACCTATTTCACAGGGTTCTTGTGAAGATCCAATGAGTTAATATTTATAAAATGCTTTGCAAACTTCAAAGCACAATATAAATGTTGCCTGTCCTGTAAGATGTGATTTTTTTTTTACTGGAGATATATGCTACCTTACTACATTTGTGCTAAATTTTCAGTCTACGACGTGAAGAAGGAAGATTTAACTTAAGGGAAAACTTTAAAAGACATATGATTCTATTGATGGAAGAGTCATTAGAATTTAATTTACTTTGGCTTGGATATATTACAGTACTTTCAGCCACATTCTCAGCTGGATAGTGATGCATTTTTGGAGAGGGTGATCAAAGAGAGGTGTTGTCTGTGAGTATACGTGACTTCAGTCTTAGTTCTGATGGACTCTCTCAAAGTTTTTGCAAAGATCCTCCTTATGGGTTTTTCCTTGTTACCATTTGGGTAGTTATTGTATAACTAAAGTGGCCTCTCTCTCAGCCAGGAGTTTCAGCACATCCAGTAGTGCATCCTAAGTCCTGGAGTTGTGTTGGATGCTCTGATTGGTGCCTAGACAAGTCCAGTCTTGTGTCACTCTTTTTTTTTCTTTCTCATTTTTTTCCAGTTAACTTTGGCTAACTCCCCATACATTCTTTATCCTTCCCCCTTTATCTTTTTCTGTCTCTACAGACAGGCTCATAGTGATTTTTCTGTGATTTAAACCGAAACAAGAGATAGGGACTCTGTGAAGCATAGAGAGAAGGCTTTTTTTGGTTTTCACAGAGTGTAGAAAGGATTGTTGTTGTGTAATGAGTTTGAAAGATAGGTTAGGGTCAGGTTGTGAAGGACTTTAAAACCAAATAGGGGAGTTTATATTTGATCCTGGAGGCAATTGGGAACCACTGGAATTTATTGAATAGGAGAATGACATGATCAGAGCTATGCTGAAGGAAAATTACTTCCATAGTTAGTAGGTAGAGATTAGAGATGGAGAGTAGTATGTTGGAATAGTTAAAATGAAAGGTGATCAAAGCCTGAAGCAGGATGGCAGGTGTGAGTAGAAACAAGAGGTCGCATGTGAGAAGTGTCATAGAGGTAGAAATAGCAATGCATGAATATAAAACAGATTTATTTAAGACTGTAACAAACACCTAAAGAACTCATGGTTGAGCCCTTCCTGTATAGCCCATTTTCTTTTCTAGATATTTCACTTCCAGTTACCATAATGTGATGGACCTACTTGGTGACAGCCTGGCATCACCAGGGGACTTTGGAGTCCTGAGGCAAATACGGGTTCAGGACAACTCTGCTCTCTGGTGGATCAGCCTGGATCAAGTAAGCTACATAGACTCTTACCCTTTATCACTCCAGTGTGTTGGCATGTCCCTAACAGAGTGCCATGAAGACAGGGGCCATGCCTTAACTCAGTTTCTTCTCTCCTGGTTTCTTCTCAAGTGACTCCTACAACATCAGTGATCTGTGCTGCTAGCACTTAAGAATTATTTGTGAAAATCTTTCCCGTGCCAACAGAATGGAGTTCTGTAAACGATTACCAAAACTTAACTCACTATAACTTGCAGACAGTCTTCAGGTTGAAATGAATTAGACTTTTTTTTTTCCTGCTTTGTTAGTGACTTTTTGTAAGACTGATATATAGTTAATACAGTGTGGAAAAGTGCTGGATTTGTAGTGTGAAGCTTCGGGTTCAAATTTTGACTGCTACGTCATGATTGTGCCTTCATCTATGAGCCTCAGTTCCCTTCTTAATGCAATTCAGTTAATACTTTGCATCATTTCCTACTTTACAGGGTTGCTATGAAAATGTGTTGTGTTATAATTATAATCATAGATTGAATATCTTCTTGGGCAAGGAAACTTTTTGTTGGGGCTGTTACCTGGGACCTTTAAAAAAAATTTTTTTTTTTTTGCTGTTTCAGTGTAATTGATTTCCTTTGTAATCTGATTAATTTAATTTTATGTGTTTAAAAACTTTATTCTAAGAAGGGATCCAGAGAATTCACCAGACTGCCAAAAGGGTCCCTAGACACTGAAAAGGTTAAGAATCCCTACTTTAAAGGGACTCAGTTATTTACCTACTTCTTCCTTCCTTTTTATTCTGGAGGGTTGAAAAGTTAGGGGTTTGGATTAGAGCATATGTGTTTGAGAATTCCGCCTTGGTCTTTTCTTAATAAACGCTGCTCTGTTAAATCCAGGAATGAGGGTAAATATAGTCTGTGAGGATTAGAAGCCCTGCTTGCTTTATTTTGTGGAATATTGGAAATCACACCTGATGTCTTGGTCACCCTCCTTCCCAGAGGAGAAACTACGTTTTTTTGTTTGTTTGTTTTTGTTTTTTGGCTAGGCAAATAATGAATAGAATGCTATTGTCAGCATAGATTATCATGGGGATCATCAGCCCTAATTAGCTTTGTTAATCCTTTTGAAAGACTTCTACTGCTCTGCCCTGCATATAGCCAGGGTAAAAGCCAGACCACCATGCCTCCTACGTCCCACAGATGGGGAAGATGCTGCTCTATAGGTGAGAATGGATCACTCTGCTGTCTTGGGTATGGGATTTAAGGCTGATGTAAAGAATAAGGACTGTAACAAGATCAATTATTTTGTTTTTTGAGCAGATGCTCTTTGTGTGCTCAGTAATTCTCTAATCGCATATAATCCAGAATCTGGGACTGTGATCCTCTAAAGTGGAGCAACAATTGTGTGGATATTGGATATGGTTATAGATTTTATGTTGATTGGGCATAAAATTGTGTGGATACAGACTATTTTTCAAGTAGAAATATTAGTATGTTTCTAACAATAATGCAGGTCCCTTAAATGGGCATCTGCTAAACTGAAACATTTAGATGGAGCCATAAAGATAAATTAGACAGTATACAGACATATTGTAGTAAGAAGACTGGCAGTTTTATGCCAGAATATTAATTTTAAGACGTCAATTTAAGATGATATTGTCAGCCCCTGCTGTTGTCAAAATGAAAAATTGGAGAGGGTGAGGGTAAGGAAACTATAGTTTTAGAAACCAGTTTACCAACTCAAAACCTTACAATTTCTCAGCTGCTTCTAGGAAATGTTTATTCATAGTACATTTGCAGGTTGCCATTAGTGATAGTATACCATTGACAATGTAAAAATAGGCACTGATTTTATAGGAATGTGTATTTTTCATCGAGTTGAAGTGTCATGCTGAATCATGGATGAAAGTTCATTTTCTTTTTTTGTCCTTGTGGTTTAAGGCTACTGAGAATAATGCCTCAAGTGATATGAGGCCTCTATTAGCCCATAATCACTACTTAGGAAATGTAGTGATCCAAGAAATGTGGATTGATGAGCACTTTTGATCAATTTGGGCAATGAATCAACTCCTGAGAGATGTGGGGGTAGAAGAAACCCTTTAAAGCCAGGAGTTGCCCAACTATATTACTGCTTCCTGGCATAAAACCGGGGTCTCAGGTTAGCATGGAATAATCAACTGTGATATATGGCAAATCTAGGTGGAAAGATGTTTTGAGAGGTGTGTCACATTTTTATAACCTATTTGGTTGTCTTGGAGACACTAGTCACACTGGGGATCCCCGTTTTAATTCTTAAAATAAAAAGAAACAAAAACTCCAAACCTCATTTGTAAATATACATGATGGTTGTTAATAGCTGATGTCTTCTTTTTTTTTTTCTTCCTTACATAGACTTGTTGCACTGCTGGGATGATCCGGGGAACTGACTAGTCCCAAGGATGAAATGCTAAATACTTTATAGATATGCAGATTATCCTAAAAATCTTTGTGTTGTTTTAAGCTACTAAAGTTTAAAATTGCACTAAGAATGTAGATATACCCTGTATAATTATGCTTTACCATTTAAAGACCCTTTAAATTGAATTTAATTTTATTATCACTTCAGTTTTATCCCCATAATGCCTACAAAGTAAGTTAGTATCCTTTCTGCCCCCTCCCCATATTGTGTTAGTAAATTTGTGAAAAGGGAATTAGGATATATTGGTTTTCAAAGATTGTTGTTGTTCAGTTGTTTCTAGTTGTGCCAAACTCTTCATGACCCCCATTTGGAGTTTTCTTGACAAAGAGGCTGGAGTGGTTTGCCATTTCCCTCTCGAGCTCATTTTACAGATAGGAAATGGAAGCTAGCAGAGTTAAGTGACTTGCCCAGGGTCACACATATAGCTAGTAAGTGTCTGAGTCTAGATTCTAACTCAGGAAGATGAGCCTTCTTGATTCCAGGTCTACACTCTATCTACTGTGTTACCTAGCTGCCCCATCAAAGATTAAGCTTCGGTCAGTTGTGAAGATCAGCATAGATATATGACTGCCCAAGTACCCTTTAACCCTTACTTATATGATTGGTCTGTCTTTGTGATTAGTATCCTGGTATCTTAAAAGCTAAGAAGGCTTTTTTTGGTGGTGGTGGAGTTGGGTGGGGGTAGACTTGGGAGGCTATGGTGGGGAGGCACAGCGTATGAAGTTAGAAAAATATTTAAACTAGGTCAAAACAAGGATGAGAAACAGAATCTAAGCAAAGATAATGTTGAAGACATATAAGCAGCTATTATTGCAGATAGTATGATTAAAATGTGAATGAAATGATTGTTTATGGAGGGAAATGATCAATATGAAGGAAATAATTGCAAGTCTAACTGGATTTGAAAATTAAATTTATATGCCTTGTACATATTTATTAGGGTCAGAAAAAACAGCTACTTATGGTTTGTCTGTTAAGTAACTACTTGATAAACCAATGAATAATTCCCCATGTGAGAGATTCCAGTCATTTAACTTATTTTAATGTTAACTATTTAAGATCTAGGCAGCTAGGTGGTAGAGGGTAAGATTCTAGATTTAGAGTATGGAAGAACCGAGTACAAAGCCTGTCACAGACACACACTAGTTGTGTGACCATGGGCAAGTCACTTAACCTTTCTCAGCCTCAGTTTTCTCATGGTTGTTATGAGGATGAAATGAGTTAACATATGTAAAGCACTTCATAAAAATTAAAGAATTATATAAATGCTAGTTATTGTAGCTGCTATTACCTCCAGCCATTATTAAGCCTATTAACACATAAAATGGACCTTTAGCCAGAATTCCTAGGCAAATATGCAAGATTATTTGAAATTAAAAACACTTCAGAAATCCCATATTCAATCAATCAATACGTATTGATGAAGTACTTGCCATGTGTCAGGCATCATGTTTGGTGTTCAAGATCCAAAGCCAAAAATGGTATAGTTCTTGCTCTCAAGGAACTTATATCCAATAGGATAAACCATATAGACAAATATAGTTCTATGTAGTATTGTTAACATAAGGCAATTTAAGTAAGTCCTTTTGCTTAGAAGAGCAGATTGGATTAAATGATGGTGGATTATTAGCCATTCATTTAAAGCTTTAATAAGTCCTCTATGTCATTGTCTCCACTTCCTCTTTTCTCAGCCTTTTGCAATCAGGCTTTTGACTTCTGAACTCCTCTGAAACAAGTCTCTCCAAAGTTGCTAATAATCTCTTAATCACCAGATCTGTTGGCCTTTTTTGAATCTACATCCTTCTTAACCTTGCTGCAGTATGGTATCCTTTATTCTTTGTGACACTCTGCTTTTTCTTGGTTCTTCTCCCACCTATATGGCTTGTTTCTCTCAGTCTCCTTTGCTGTTTTATCATCCATGTACCTAACTGTGTGTGTCCTGAGTACTTTTCTGTTTTCTCTACATTCTTTAGATTGTGGTTTAGTTATCTCAATGCTGATACCTTCCAGATTACTATATCCAGCTCTAATCTTCCTTTCTTTGTATCTCCTCCATTTAACATAGCACATTATGCCCAGGATATAATCAATAAATGCTTGTTAACTGTCCACCTAACTAGTCTCTCTTGAGCTCTAATTGTGCATGTCTGACTGCTTTCTGGACATCTGAAACTGAATTTACCAGTGATGTTTCAAACTTTACATACCTAAAGCACATTATTTTCCTGTTCAAACCTACACCTCTTTACGAACTTACCTATTGCTCTCAAGGATGAGGGTTTGAGTTAATTAGATTCATAATCTTGATGTTATCTTGCACTTCTCATCTTTACCTCATATTTCCAATGAGTTGCTGGATCTTGACATTTCTACCTCTGCAACATCTCTTGCACATGTCCCTTTCCCTCTACTCATACGTCCACCATCTTGGTTCAAGATCTTATTACCTTTTACCTGGACTAGTGCAGTAATCTCCTAATTGATTTTCTGCCTTTTCCCCCCCTCTCCAATCTATCCACATAGCTGCCAAAGTGACTTCTTTAAGTGCACATCACTGTTGTAGTTAGTCAATGCCAACACCTCTTTATTGTCTCTAGGATCAAATGTTTGGCTTTTAGAGAGCTTTACAACTTGGCCCCAAATCTTCTACCCCTCTTCTAGGATACTGGCCTTTTGTTGCCTGACTTCCCTTTGCTATTCCTCTGCGCTGGCTGTACCCTAAGAGTGCCCTTCCTACTTTTTTCTGCCTCTTAAAATTCCTTATTTCCTTAAAAACTGCTTAAATGCAACTTTCTACAAGAAGCCTTTCTTGATTTCCCTCAATTGTAGTGCTATCCCACCTCACCCCTCAAATTACCTTTTATTTATACATGTCTTCTGGTACTTACTAAGTGTTTGTTAGTTGTGTGAATGATGGCTAAGGTAAGGACAATGAAGAAAATAATATGGCATAACTTCTCTTCCTTTTCCCCCAAACCAATGAGAGTTAGCGTAGTTCATTGGAGAGAGCGTATGACTTGGAGTCAGAAGCCCTGGGTTTGAGACATGGCTCTGCCATTTTTTATGGCACTTTCAATAAGTCGGTTTGCCCCTCTGGGAATGTTTCTTTTTCTGTTAATAACAACAGTAATTTGAACTAGAGATTCTTTTTAAAGTTAAATACCTAATGATCCTAGTTTCTTTAGTTAATTTTTTTTTAACAGAAATTGCACTTTTGGTGTCTATTGAGGTGCTTTTGAAATATTGGTGGCTGGCTGAAAGCAAATTATGTGGGCTTTTTTCCGTGAAGTGCTCTTTGGCAGTTTTAACCACATTTTTAGACTTGGGATGACTGCTTACATGTCACTTGGATGCCGTCTAAACTTTCTGCTTAAGGTACAATTTTTGAAGGACAATTGTTTTTAGCATTTAAAGAGATGCTCACCACTCACCTTGAGTGCTTTTATAGACTGTCCAGCATGTTATAAAAGCATCTCCTTATCAATACTATTAAATATTCATGGAATACTAGTATTATACTTGCCATGATAATAATTTAGCTTAGATCAGGAAAGGCCCAATTGAAAACTGAGATCTAGCCTTCAATTTGGTGGTGTGTGGCCCCCACTCAGCCATGTAACATATTTTGTTCAGATGCTCCCTAGGCTTCCACTAAAGTAACATTTCTTCCACCCAACTTATTTTATTTAAAAAAAAAACACTTTATCTTTTACATCATAGTCATTTATCAAAAACCCTGTCATCTCCATAGAGCCTTGTAATGGAAAAATACACAAGTACATTTGATCAGATAGCATTCTGCATCTGTAGTCAATAATAGTCAATCTTTCAATGTTGGTCATTGCATTTAAAATCTAATTCTGATAGCTGTCCCTGTGTATTCTTTTGTTCTGTAAAGTGTGTCTTCGTCCTTTGTTGACGAAGAAGACCATGCCATCGGAGAAATAATGACATGACGTGCACTTGACTTTGTTTTTGTTTTTTGAGTGAGGGAGGGCTCTTGGTGGTGCAATGGATAGAGCATCAGTGCAGGAGTCAGGAGGACCTGAGTTTAAATCTCACCTAAGACACTTGACACATACTAGCTGTGTGACCTTGAGTAAGTCATTTAACCCCAATTGCCTCATCCTGGGTCATCTCCAGTGACCCTCATGAAAATCTGGTCACTGGATTCAGCTGGATCTGGAGGAGAAGTGAGGCTGTTGACTTGCACAGCCCTCCCTCACTCAAAACAAAGTCAAGTGCAAGTCATGTCATCGTTTCTCTGATGGCATGGTCTTCTTTGGCAATGAAGGAGGAACACACGCTGTTCTGTAAGGACGAACACACACTGTTCTGTAAAACAGCATTCTCTTGGATAGCTGAAAGGCTCTAGCGACTGCCTTCCTACCTGGGTATTCCATTGACCTTGTTGTTGTTTGTCCTTTATTCTCAAAGAAGACCAGTGACATCAGGAGCATGTCTGTTGGCCTACACACTTGGCAAAAACCCAGCCATTGCTCACTAAGCTGCTAAGGTGCAGGTACGTAGATGCAAGATATTGAGAATCACTGGCTTTGAAAGGTAAATTAAATGTACTGTAACCACTGGCATGAATGGAGAGTGAAATGTTTGATTGAAACTTGACTTTTAGGAAATTGAAATTTAGCCTATTTCTGCAATAAAAGTATCTTATGGCATGATACTCTTTAGAATATTAGGTACTTTCCTTTGGAGAATTCTCCTTGCCTCTATCTTGCCTTGGTTTAAAACTAATATCCAGACAGTAGGATAGGATTCCACATGCAATATTGTGTTCCCAGTCCTTGAAAGGAGACACTGCATGATGCCATTTAGATATCGTAGAGGGGCTTCTTGTGGAAACTACATGGTGTTGGAAGCCTCTTTAACTCAGAAAATTCCTTGATGTCTCAAATTTTTAGAAATATTTTGAGATTCCTAAGTTAATCACCTCTGATTTTATTGCAGTAAAATAAACTAGAATCAAATGTTTTCCTTAAATCACATGGAAAACCTAAACAATGACATTTTAAGAATAGTTTCATTGTTCATTCACAAGCTCCTTAAGTTGCAGGTATGTAGAGTATTGTTGGATGGAAACATACATAAGAACCTACAACATGCCAGACACTGTTCTAAGCACTTTATACAAATATCTCATTTGATCCTCAGAACAACCCTGGAAAGTGGTTGCTATCATCATCATCCTCATTTTATAATTGAGGAAACTGAGGCAGATAGATTAAATGCCTAAGGTCAAATAGGAAGTATCTGAGACTGGATTTGAAATCAAGTCTTCCTGACTACAGGCCCAGCATACTTTATTTACCACAAAGCCTTGCTGTTTCTAGATGGAGAAATAGGTAAGAGCAAAGAGAACTACAACATATGATAAGAACATTAGAGTTGCCACAGTACTTTGTGAGGTGCAAGGGTATTTAAGAAACTAGAGGTAATTCAAATGGCCTCTGAATCACATGGGCATCTGTCAGAGGGTATAGAACTTCAAAATCTAGGGAATGATTTTAGTATGGCATGAATTATTCCTGATAAAACTCTATATAAATATATGTGTGTATGCCATTTTGTACACTCAGGATATTTAGATTTCAGCAAAGTGTTTGACATCTCTTGTGACATTCCTATGGACATCAAGAAAGGTGGACTAGGTTATAATATAGTTAGGTTGATTCAGAACTGGTTGAATCCACTGGTTGAAACCACAGGCCTTGATGGTTTGCTATGAATTTGGAGAGAGGTTTTTAATAAAGTGACCCAGGACTCTGCCCTTGGGTCTGTCCTGATTCAGAATTCATCAGTGACTTGAATGAAGTAATAGATGATATATGGCTTATTCATAATCATCATTATCTTGAAGATAACTTCAAGATGATGTATAGCCAACAACATTCTGAGGGTGAGAGAGGTGAGTCATACCCCCATTGCCTTCCTATGGACCTTAGTGAAGATAGCCCAAGAGCCTTGGGAATAGCAGTGTTCCCCATTCCACCAGTCCTGCTTCTCTCTTGGGCCCCATACCTTTTATAGAAGGCAAGAAGCTTTGTACAGGTGCAGTTTGGTAACTCCCTCTGCGGGTGGCCTAGCCCCTTCTTCCTTGAGAGCCCCAGTTACTAAAGAACTAAAAAAGAAAGTTCTTACCGCCAAGGTTTTTAGCACTATCACATGGTTTAATATCCACAATTAACTCATTTTTATGAACGGAAATGACATTAAGGTAGACACATTAAAATGAGCAGTTTTTTGTTGTATCTCTAAGGTCCATTAGATTTTTCCTCCTATATAAGAGGAATATACATTAGAAGGTGATTTTCCTTGGAGCTGGGACTGACTTGCATTTCTATTTGTACCTCCAGTGCTTTACATATAATAAACACTTAATAATTGTTTTTTAATTCATTATTCCTCTTGGGTGGTAGACTTGGAATTAGAGCCCATAAATATGTCCAAGAACTATAGATCACATCTAATATAATGGGATTTAATATGGATAAATATAAAGACCTTTCAAAAAATAAACTTCAGATATAAGGGGAGAAAGGGATATGTCTAGAAATGTCTATTTTGTGCAAAAAAAATCTGAGGATCTTAGTTTATTATAAACTCCTCAAAAGGTAGCAGTGACATGGCTATCCAAAAATGTGAGCTGAAGTTATTTGGAGAGGAATGTCCAGTGTCCAAAGTGAGGGAGGTGATATTTTTGTCCTTGGTCTTGGTTTGGCTCTTCTGGGGTGTCTAGTTCTGGATCCCTCACCTAAGATGGAACTTGAAAAACTGCAGTATAGCTAGAGGAGGATGACCAACATGGCAAGCAGGCTGAAGATTTAGTAGGTGTAGGATTTCAGAGAAGCCCCAATGATTCCAGAAATAGTGAAACAAAAGCGAACTGGGCCATTTGGAACCTTAGGAGCATGCCATTCTTGATAGCAAGGTTTTCTGCATAACTTGATGTTTACTTTAAATAGTAAAACTTAAAACATTTTGGCTAGAAATATATTTGTAATGAGCTGAGTACAATACTTGCTACACTCAATTTATTATAGAAATGCTGAATATGTTAATCTTGTCTCCAGGATAGAATACTCATTCTAGATTGGATTGAAAAAAAGTGATAACATCTAGAACCTATGGAGGTGTATGTAACTACCTTCCTGTTAGCCCCATATTCTGGGTTTTTTTTTTTTTTTTTGAGTTGTTTTGTCTATAATCTTGTTGTTTCCTCTCTTTCTTAGAACGTTCCCTTTCCTGGTGATATCCTACCTGCTATACTGGCCCTTTACTCCCCACTGCTCTTTTTGTTTTAATTTGCTGTTTCAGTAACTGAGCTTGTTAGGGGTCTGTTTAAAGTAAGGGTGAGAGGAGGTTGAGTGCAAGCCAGAGGTTTCTCCTTAAAAAAGAAAGAAAGAAAGAAAAAGAGCTTGAATTTAAACATATTAACTTGATCATTTTTTTTTGTTGTTAAACTTAAAAAAAATTAAACAATCCCAAACCCCAAACAACAAAACTTGCTTACCAGGTCATTCTAGTTATGAATTTCCCTGTTCGTTCTACATTCTAGGTAGGAGAGTGGAGTGATTTGTATGTTCTAAAGCATTTTTTTTTCATATCCCCAAGTGAATAAATTTTTTAAAATTTATTTATTTAACTTTTAACATTCATTTTCACAAAATGTTGGGTTCCAAATTTTCTCCCCACTTGTCCCCTCCCCCCACCCCAAAACACTGAGCATTCTAATTGCCCCCATCACCAATCTGCCATCTCTTCTATCATCCCTCCCTTCCCTTGTCCCTATTTTCTCTTTTGTCCTGTAGGGCCAGATAACTTTCTATACCCCATTGCCTGTATTTCTTATTTCCTAGTAGCAAGAACAGTACTCAACAGTTGTTCCTAAAACTTGGAGTTCCAACTTCTCTTCATCCCTCCCTCCCTACCCATTCCCTTTGGAAAGGCAAGCAATTCAATATAGGCCATATCGGTGTAGTTTTGCAAATGACTTCCATAATAGTCGTATTGTGTAAGACTAACTATATTTCCCTCCATCCTGTCCTGCCCCCCCATTGCTTCTATTCTGTCTTTTGATCCTGTCCCTCCCCAAGCGCTGACTTAAAATTGCTCCCTCCTCGCATTTCCCTCCCTTCCATCATCCCCCCTACCCTGCTTATCCCCTTCTTCCCTGCTTTCCTGTATTGTAAGATAGGTTTTCATACCAGAATGAGTGTGCATTTTATTCCTTCCTTTAGTGGAATGTGATGAGAGTAAACTTCATGTTTTTCTATCACCTCCCCTCTTTTTCCCTCCACTGAAAAGTCTTTTGCTTGCCTCTTTTATGAGAGATAATTTGCCCCATTCCATTTCTCCCTTTCTCCTCCCAATATATTTCTCTCTCACTGCTTAATTTCATTTTTTAAAGATATGATCCCATCCTATTCAATTCACTCTGTGGTGTGTGTGTGTGTGTGTGTGTGTGTGTGTGTGTAATCCCACCAACTACCCAGATACTGAAAAGTTTCAAGAGTTACAAATATTGTCTTTCCATGTAGGAATGTAAACAGTTCAACTTTAGTAAGTCCCTTATGACTTCTCTTTGCTGTTTACCTTTTCACGCTTCTCTTCATTCTTGTGTTTGAAAGTCAAATTTTCTTTTCAGCTCTGGTCTTTTCATCAAGAATGCTTGAAAGTCCTCTGTTTCACTGAAAGACCATTTTTTCCCCTGAAGTATTATACTCAGTTTTGTTGGGTAGGTGATTCTTGGTTTTAGTCCTAGTTCCTTTGACTTCTGGAATACGATATTCCACGCCCTTCGATCCCTTAATGTAGAAGCTGCTAGATCTTGTGTTATCCTGATTGTATTTCCACAATACTTGAATTGTTTCTTTCTAGCTGCTTGCAATATTTTCTCCTTGACCAGGGAACTTTGGAATTTGGCCACAATGTTCCTAGGAGTTTCTCTTTTTGGATCTCTTTCAGGAGGTGATCTGTGGATTTCTTGAATACTTAATTTGCCCTCTGGTTCTAGAATCTCAGGGCAGTTTTCCTTGATAAGTTCATGAAAGATGATGTCTAGGCTCTTTTTTTGATCATGGATTTCAGGTAGGCCCATAATTTTTAAATTGTCTCTCCTGGATCTCTTTTCTGGGTCAGTTGTTTTTCCAATGAGATATTTCACATTATCTTCCATTTTTTCATTCTTTTGGTTTTGTTTTGTGATGTCTTGGTTTCTCATAAAGTCCTTAGCCTCCATCTGTTCCATTCTAATTTTGAAAGAACTATTTTCTTCAGTGAGCTTTTGAACCTCCTTTTCCATTTGGCTAATTCTGCTTTTGAAAGCATTCTTCTCCTCATTGGCTTTTTGACCCTCCTTTGCCAATTGAGTTAGCCTATTTTTCAAGGTGTTATTTTCTTCAGCATTTTTTTGGGTCTCCTTTAGCAAGGTGTTGACCTGCTTTTCATGCTTTTTTTGCATCTCTCTCATTTCTCTTCCCAGTTTTTCCTCCACCTCTCTAACTTGATTTTCAAAATCCTTTTTGAGCTCTTCCATGGCCTGAGCCCACTGAATATTTATTCTGGATGTTTGGGATACAGAAGTTTTGACTTCTATGTCTTTCTCTGATGGTAAGCCTTGTTCTTCCTCATCTGAAAGGAAGGGAGGAGATATCTGTTCACCAAGAAAGTAACCTTCTATGGTTTTATTTTTTTTCCCTTTTCTGGGCATTTTCCCAGCCAGTGACTTGACTTCCGAGTGTCCTCTCCACACCCACCTTGCATCCAGATTCACCCAGCCAGCACTTGGGGTCTGAGATTCAAATGCTGCTTCCCAGCTTCAGGGCTTTGGGCGGGGGTGGGGCTGCTATTCAGTGTGAGATTAAGTTCAGGTGCTCAGGTGGGGGCAGGGCCAGCACACAGGGCTCAGTTCCCTCAGGGGGTTTATGGGGAGACCTTCAACAATGGATCTGACCTTCTGCCTGCTTTGGGAGCCCCTGTCTGCTGCTGCCTCCTGAGGGGGCCTGAGCCATGGAGACACCCTGCTCCCCTCCCAGCGAGCCAAAAAGGCTCTCTCACTCACCCCTGGCACCTGTGGGTAGAGGGACTTGCCCAGCTGCTGGAGATTCTGTCCCTGAAGCCTGCTGGGATCTGCTCTTCTCGGTGCCATGTGGCCAAGGCAGGGCTGGGCTCTCCTCTGGGTCCAGTTTTTCAGGGCTCTCTGGAACAGAAATCTCCTCCACTCCATTGTTCTGTGGCTTCCGCTGCTCCAGAATTTGTTGGGAGTTCTTCTTTACAGATATTTTATGGGCTGTGGGTTCGGAGCTAGCATATGTGTATTTTTCTACTCCACCATCTTGGCTCTTCCCCTCTAAAGCATTTTATAAAGACAGTCTTATTAGCGTGTTTCTTTGGGAAAAGGTGAATTGATTTTATTGAATTGATTTATTGAATTTATTGAATTCATTGAATTCCTTTTATCCATTGCTATGGCTTTTATTGTTTTGCTAGCAAAAGCTTTTGGGGGCTCAGTTCACAGTTGTCTTATATGACAAAAACATGAAGTTTGACCAGCAGTAGTAAACACAGGGTATAATCTAGTTAGTGTCTTGATGTAGGAGAGAGACAATTTTAAATGGATTTATTAAGGATAGAATTCGAACAAGTATAAAATGAGTGAAAGACAGCACTGCAGGAAGACAGGGAAGATTGTAGAGAAGGGAAATAACATTCTTCAGAAATCCTGAAACAGGACAACGGATTAAAAAAAAAAAAATCTGATGTATGTTGATTGAATTAGCCTATCAGTGAGCCCCTGATGTGCATAATCATTACATAAATGCCTACAGTTTATGCTACTTTAAAAAATTTGCAATAAATAACTTCATACTTTTCAATGAATTTGATTCTTGGCTATTTGTAAAATCCATCTGGAATACAGTAGCGTTCAGGATCTGAGTCTGTACTATAGAAAGTTTATTAGAAGACTCAAGATTAGAATTCTGGGTTAAAACCAAAGTTCGGTGCATTATAGGATCAGTTAGGCCCATTGGTTTGAACATGATGCTAATGAAACCAAGGCTCATTTTGAGCCTTCCAGAAGGTAGATAGTTTGGTTTTGTTTTCTGTGCAGAGACTATATGCCTCCTCACCCTGGGGATTAGTCATCTAATACAGATAGAAAAATGAGGCAAGTCCCTGCTCACAGTGAGCTCCATTCTAAATAATGGTGACAGCACATAGAGGAGGGATCAACTAGTGAGCAGATGGCAAGGCTTAAGGGTTGTTAGGGTGCATTTGCAGGGCAGATGGTAAGGCCTGGTGGCCTTCTGTATTACAGGAAGGATTTCTAATAGGTGACTCACTGCTCATTCAAGTGGTATGACTAACCATGTCTATCCAGCAAGAGGAGAAAGGTATAGGGACCCATTCCTACCTCCCAGCCAGCTGTGTGTGTGTTTGTCCTTCATTGCCGAAGAAGACCATGCCATCAGAGAAATAATGACATGACTTGCTCTTGATTTTGTTTTGAATGAGGGAGGGCTGTGCAGGCCAGCAGCTTCACTTCTCCTCCAGAGCCATCTGAATCCAATGAGCTTCATCATCAGGATGACTGGAGATGACCCAAGATGAGGCAATTGGGGTTAAGTGACTTGCCCCCAAGGTCACACAGCTAGTGAATGTTAAGTGTGTGAGGGGAGATTTGAACTCAGGTCCTCCTGACTCCTGCACTAGGCTCCTCCTCGGAGCTTTGTTGGTGGGTACGCTGCCTGCCAAGGGGAGCCAGGGTAGTGGCATCCAGTGGCCTTTTCAAGAGAGACAGAGAGAGACAGAGATAGAGACAGACCTCCTCCCCCCAGTTTTGAGTCTCTCGTTTCTTGCTTCTTGCTGAATGTGTGTGTATGTTGGGGAGGCGGGAGGGTTGGGTCAGTATCTATTTAGTGAGGAGGTAGAAGGAAAAGGGGGAATTCACTGGAAGGTTGGGGGTCAAGGGCTTCCGTTTGTACCTGCTTCTTGCTGATCTTGGATTGGATATACTGCTTTAAGGTTTATAAAATGCTACAGTCACAGGAAACATTTTTAAAATTTAAAACCACAGGGTGTTTTTTTTCTTCAATAAATGTAATATTCATTTGGCCAAAATAAGATATTTACTTTTTCAGTTTAAAAAGAGTTTTTAAAATTTGAATTAAAAAATTTCCCAGCAACATGAAATACTTAATACTGTAGCTTTGCCTTCTTGTTTGATGTAACTTCCTGTAAAAATTCTAGACTGGATTATTAAACATTTGGTCTATGAGCTCTTTGGGAATCAGTGAGCCAGCTTGGGTTCATTAAGGACGAACTGTTGTTTTTTTTTTTGATGGTTGATCAGCAGAACATATATAATATACTATACCTGTGTTTTAGTAAGACATTTGAAAAGGTCTCTCATGATATCTCTATTGACAAGATAGAGGCATATATACTAGGTGATAGTACAGTTAAGTTGATTGAGAACTTGTTTTCCTGGACTCCCAAAGAGGGTAATTAATTGCCAACCTGGCTCTATAGTAACATGCTAAAGGTCTTTCTTCTCTGGCCTGTTTTGTTTAGCTTATTTTTAATCAGTTACCTGGATAAAGATAGACTTCTCAAATTTATAGATGACACTAAGAATGGTAACCAATATATTAAGTTACAGAATTAGTATCCAAAAGTATTGGAACCCTGGGCCATCTAATGAAATAAATTTATTTTAGGTCAAAAAAATTGACTATGTAAGTTCAGTTTTGGGGAACTATGTTTAAAACACAGGAGAGACCTTGGAGATTTTCGTGGACTGCAAGATGACTCAGTGTGATGTTAGCTAAAAAACTAATACAATTTTGGCTGTTTTAGTAAAACTGCATTACACAGTTATATAGAATAAGGACAGTGGTTTTCCTAGGAAATGCCCTCATCAGACAAGTAGGATGTTGTGCTCAGTTCTTTGCATATATTATGGGAGGAGGCACACTGATTAGCTGAAGTACGCTAAAAACAATATGTGACTTGTGCCCTTATTAATTAGCTATTGGCCTGTATACTTATATAGTTTTAATTGCTTGTCTTTTTTTTTTAACCTCAAATCAGCTGAGGTCTGCTGAATAACTTCATAAATAAGTATATATTTAGGTCTAAGGACCCACTTTGCCCTGCCCCATCCACCCCTAGCAGCTCTCATTGTATTATAGATGGGCATGTTCCTCTTGTTAGCTGACCTTGAGGAAATGGGGGGGGGAAGAATTACCTCATTTTTTACAAAGATTTGGAGGATTACATAATCCTGGGACCTTCTTCTATGCCAAATATCCTTTAGTAAATTTTCCTTGGAAACATGCATCTTGTGCTTGAGTCCCTTTCCCTTCTGTAATTTAGATGATGATTATCAAATGATTATTCATTTGAAGAGCTCCTTGCTAGGATATATAGAAATAGAAATGGACGGTTCTTATTTAAGAACTCAGTCTAACAGAGAATTTTCATTCAAATTGCTATAATTAGTGGTCTTAACTCAAGAAGGTAACCCACATTGAAATTTCCTAATGTGTGTTGTGGTAGCAAGTTAAGTCAGGTGGAAGAAAATTAGTTTTCTTTGTCCCAAGTGACAGAACTGGGACTAGGTGAAAATTATAGGCAGGTAACTTTTAGCTCAAATGTAAGGAAGGATTTCCTCCCTCTAGGGACTGTCAAAAAAAATATTAAGTGGTTTTGTAAGGTAGTTGATGTCCCTATCCCTGGAGATGTTCGGTCAAAGATTGAATGGTTTACTTGCTGGGAATGTTAGAGATGTAATTCATATTTCAGGAGAAAGTTGGATTTGTTGTTGTCCAGTCGTTTTCCAGTCTTGTCTGACTTTTAGCAACTCCATTTGTGGTTTTCTTGACAAAGATACTGGAGTGGTTTGCATTTCCTCTTTCAGTTTATTTTACAAAAGAAGAAACTGAGGAAAACAAGGTTAAGTGACTTGCTTAGAGTTACAGAGCTAGTTAAGTATCTGAGACCAGATTTGAACTCAGAAAGATGAATCTTCTCAACTTTCAGGTCTGGTACTTCATCCAGTGCACCACCTAGCTTAGAGTTAGGGTTACATTAGAGAACCTCTAAATTTTCTTTCAATTCTATGAGTGATTCCATAATATAAATTTAAGTCTAGGAACGGCAGGGATGAATTTTATTTTTATAAATTTGACTCAGGTCAGTAAATTTGGGTCAAATTTACTTCATCTGAAAATTACCTGTTCATGTAAAAATATTTTCAAGTTACAATTACTGTGTATTTCCCCTCATCCTATTTCCCCTCTGTTTATCCTTCTTTCTCCTTTCACACTGTCCTCCCTCAAAAGTATTTTATTTTGACTACTGCCTTCCCCAGCTGGCCCTCCTTTCTGTTAGCACCACCCTCTACTTCTCTTATCACCTTCCCCTCCTACTTTCCTGTAGATAGAGTTCTATACCCAACTGAGTATGTATTTTTCCTCTCTGAGCCAATTCCAATGAGAGTAAGGTTCAAGTCTCCCACCCTACTTCCTCCATCTTCCTCTCCACTATAAAATCTCTTTTGCACCTCTTTTATGTGAGATAATTTACCCCATTCTGCCTCTCCCTTTCACCTTCTTCCTCTTTTTACCTTTTCTCTTTCCACCTTCTTTCCATACCATTTTATTTTTTTAGATATCATCCCATCATATTCAATTCACACACATGTCCTTTATCTATACTCCTTCTCATTTCCTTAATAATGAGAAAGTTCTTAGGAGTTGCCACAAGTATTGTCTTCTCCTGTGGGAATGTAAATAGTTTAACCTTGTTGAATCTCTTATAACTTTTCTGCTTACCTTTTTATTTTTCTCTTGCATCTTGAATTTGAAAGTCATATTTTCTGTTCAGTTCTTGTCTTTTCATCAGGAATGCTTGGAAGTCCTCTATTTCTTGAATACCCACTTTCTCTCCCAAAGGACCATACTCAGTTTTGTTAGATAGGTAATTCTTGGTTGTAATCCTAGCTCCTTTGCTCTCTGAAATATATTCTGAGCCCTCTGCTCTTTAATGTGAATGCTGCTTAGTCTTGTGTGATCCTGACTGTGGCTCCATGAGATTTGAATTCTTTCTTGCTGCTTGCAATGTTTTCTCCTTAAAGTGGGAACTCTGAAATTTCAGGCCATAATATTCCTTGGAGTTTTCATTTTGGGATCTCCTTCAGGAGGTGATTGGTGGGTTCTTTGAATTTTTATTATGTTGTCTGATTCTGAGATATCAGGGAAGTTTTTCTTGATAATTTCTTGAAAGATGCCTAGGTTCTTTTTTTGATTATGGATTTCGGGTAGTCCAATAATTATTACATTTTCTCTCCTCAATCTGTTTTCAAGGTCAGTTAGATATTTCACATTTTCTTGTATTTTTTCATTTTTTTGATTTGTTTTATTGTTTCTTGATGTATCACTCAGTCATTAGCTTCTACTTTCCCAATTCTAATTTTTAAGGGATTATTTTCTTCAGTGACCATTTGTACCTCCTCTTTCATTTGGCTAATTCTACTTTTTAAAAAGTTCTTTTCAATGAATTTTTTTGTATGGTTTTTTTCATGTGGCCAATTTTGTTTTTGAAGGAGTTCTTCTTTTCTGTGGATTTTTGTGCTTCTTACCATTAATGAGGCAAATTTAATTTTTTTAAGGTTTTATTTTCTTCAGTATTTTTGTGCCTTCTTTACCAACCTGTTGACTCCTTTTTCATGATTTTCTTTTATCACTATCATTTCTTTTCCCATTTTTTCCTCACCCTTTCTTATTTGAGTTTTTAAATCCTTTTTGAAGCCTTCCAGGAATTCTTTATGGGCCTGAAAGCAATTCTTTTTTTTTTTTTGGTACTTTAAATATAGCTGTTTTGGCTTTGTTGTCTTCTTCTGAGTTTATATTTTGATTTTCCCTGTCATCATAGTAACTTTTTATGGTCAGGTTCTTTTTGTTGTTGTTGTTTGCTCATTTTCCAAGCCACTTTTCTTGATTTTTAATTTGATGTTTAAATTGGGCTTTGCTCCCAGGGTGGAGGGGGCATTGTCCCAAGCTTCAGGATTTTTTGTGCAACTTTTTTTAGAGCTAGTTCTCAGGTCCTGTGAATTTTCAGTTCTTCCAAGATGGTATGATCTAATGAGAGGTGTGTTTACTACTTTCCTGGTCTATGCTCTGTTGAGTGAGCAACTGCAAGCACGTGGTCAGGGTCCCTACTCTGGTATGCTAGTACTCCTCGCCCTGGGACTGCAACTCAGATACGAGTATGGATAATGTAACACAGTCCTGCATCCATTGCCAGCAGAAGGACCCCTATAACCTTCTGATCAGTTGTCTGACCCTCTTACCATCTGTGGGCTGAGAGGGACAGAAACCATGCTGCTGATTCAGTTGCCTCAAAGGCCTACTGTTCGCTTTCCTGTGAGTTGCCTGTGCTGAACTGTGCTCCACTCTCACCTTAGTGCAACAGACTTTTCCAACTGACCTTCTAAGTTGTTTTGGGTTGGAAAATTGTCTCACTCCATCTTTTGGTTGATTCTGCTACTCCAGAATTAATTTTGAGATGTTACTTTAAATTGTTTGAAGGGGAATTTGGGAGAGCTCAGGCAAATCCTTGCCTTTATTCTGCCTTCTTGACTCCACTCCCTGGATCATCTTTTTATTTTGACAATACTAGGATTTTTTTCTAAGATTAAAAGAGCAAGCTGGAACTAGAGGGGAGATGTGCCCAGTGCATGTTTCTTAGGAGATGAAATACGTGTTTGTGGAGATGACCAACATTTTGAATGTGCTCACTGAATTATATATATATATTCTGTGTTTTAATTTGTGGCTATTTGATTATGGCCATGGTAGTATTAGATAATAGTAATAGCTGAAATTTATGCAGTGCTTTAAGGTTTACAAAGGGTTTTATACATATTCTTTTTTGAACTTCTCAACAACCTTATCAAGCATGTTAGAAAATGTTATAACCTCCATTTTACAAATGAAGAAAGAGAAGTGCTTTATAAGTTTTCCTGGAGTTAAATTAATAAGTGATGGATGCAGAATTTACTTTTAGAAATTTTTTCTTTATATATTTTGTTTTTACATTAAAAAAATTTACAGATTAATTCCACTTTGCAAGTGTTCTCTTGTAACAAACTAAAACAGGCAACATTTACAATTCAGTGAGCACATTCAAAAGTGCATGTAACATTCCATGTCTGTTCTCCCCCCCACATCTAATTTTTTTCTTTTTTTCAAATTTATTTATTTATTTGTTTTCAGTTTCAACTCTCACTTCCATAAGTTTTAAATTTTCACCCCTTTCTTCCCTCCTCCCTTCCCAAGATGATATGTAATCTACACATAGATTTTCACATTACTCATGTTGCCTAGAAGAATTAAAATGAATGGGAGAAAGCATAAGTAAAACTAAACAGAACCAAACTTAACAAAATAGAAAATAGTCTGCTTCATTCTGTGTTCCAATTCCATAGTTCTTTCTCTGGATGTGGATAGCATTTTGCAACATGAGTCCTTTGGAAATTTTTTAGGTTCTCGTCTTGCAATGGAGGATTAAGCCTATCAAAAACAGCCATTGCACGCTGTGGCTGTTACCTACACCTGTTTTTTAAATGAATAGAAATCTATTTTCTCTCACTTCCCCATCTACATTGAAAAAGAAAAGATAAATTTATTGTAATAAATATACATAGTAAAGCAAAACAAATTCTTCTAATGGCTGTAATATAGAAAGTGCTTCATTCTACATGATAAATCCATCCCTTTTCTGTGATGGAAAACTTATTCGTCTTCTAAAATCATGAATGTTCATTGTACTTTGTGTAGTGTAAGGTGCTGGTCTAAATCTGATTTTTTTCTATACTATTATCCAATTTTCCCAGAAGTTCTTGTCAAATAGTGAGTTTTTATCACAGTAGTGATAGTATTCTACTGTCACTAGGGTAGAATACTAAAGTTCTGTCTGTGTCCATCTGTCTGTGTATCTGTCTATTGTATACCATTAACTGATTTCTCTATTTTGTAACTAGTGTCAAATTGTTTCAATAATTACTTTGTAGTATAGTTTGAGATCTATCTGGTACTACCAGGTTCCTTTTCTTTTGCCTTTACAGTTATTTCTCTTGAGATATTGGACCTTTTTTTCTTCCATGTGTTTTTTATTATTTTTTCTATTTTTATAAAATAAGCCTTTGGTAATTTGATTGGTATGGCATTAGATAATTAAAGTAGTATTTATCATTTTTATTATATTGTCTCATCTTATCCATGAGCAACAATTTTTTCTCAGTTACTTAGGTTTGTATTTCAGTAAGCAGTTATTTATAGGTGTATTTCTATAGTTCTCGTGTATTTTTAGAAGATAGATTTCTAAATATTTTATACTTTCTGTAGTACTAATTAAAAAATTGAAATTTCTTTTTCTATATTTTCCTTCTTTTTACTAGCTAATGACTTGGGTGGATTTTTTTTTGTCCTTCAAGTTTGATAAAGTTATTGTTTCAGTTAATGTTTACTTGACTATTTAGAATTCTTTATATACTCCAGAACTGAATTCAAAATTGAATGGAGAATTCAAACCCAGATCTTTTTTGGTTCCATGTTCAGTCTTTGTTTCACTGTGTTCCCTTCATGTCTTCACTTGCCTACTGGAGAAAAACCCAAAGGATTAGCCTTTGGGACAGGATAGCAGTCTGTGAGCATTGGAGTAATTGATAGTAAATATAATACTGTGAGTAAAGGCAGGATCTACAGAGAGGTAGGCTTGATTTACTTTGGTTTGGACAGAAGATAACTGGTCTAAGATGTCAATACCTGTATTTTCAACTTTTCTTTTCTAAGAAAAACAGGTAGTTAAGATGTAGTATGTTTTTTTGAGGAGAAGGATATATTTGAAAGCTGCATTGACCTTTATTTTCTCTCTTCTGTCAGTATCAATTGGATCATAGTATTCTGTGTGTGATGGGCTAGACTAGTAGGTGAGGAAGAAGCAACAGGAGGAATTTCTCATATGAAAATTGAAGATTTTCAGGACCATTTTGCACCCTTCTACCTTTTCCATTTTTTTAAACCATCTTATTGACACAGAGTTAATATAGTCCAATAAATTCCTGTGGCATACTCAAGATGCAAAATATCATTTGAAGTGTTAGAATTATTAGAGAAGCAAGCGAAAAGCATGATAGGAGTTGGTGGCTGGCTCAGTCAATGCTAAATTTGGAGAAAAAGTAGAGCAAGTCACTGTTTACTTGCACCACTCCAGGGGTTGAATTAGCCAGCATATTTGAGGAGGGGAACTACTAAGTGACTGGTGAATCTCTAAGGCTTGGGAAGGGTGCTGCTTTCTTCCTTGTCTGGATCTCCTGGGAAGGAATTTCCTGATGAAGGCAAATCTATTCCATGGTATTTGTTGACCTACAGGGAAGCAGATCATTAAATGTGTCATTGCAAGTCCTTTTCCAGGGTGTTTTGTGCCCCATGGCAGAGGTTCAGTTTTCTGATAAAGGCCGAATCTGTGATGATGCAGCCTTTAAGAGATAGCCCTGACTTAGCACTTCTGAGACTGTATCCCATCACCGTATGGGGACAATTTGAAAGCCTAATCATAGCAATAAGCTTGGCGGAAGTTGAGTAGTGATCACTAATGGATTGAGCATTAGGCAGTAATACCATTAATAGAATATTTAGATTTAGTTTCAGTCTTTTTTTCCCAAATGAGTGTTGTATTAGTGCTTTTATTACTTGGACCTTTCTCTGCTATAATAGCAATGGAACTAGTTCATATGAAAAATATGCTGTGTAGTTTTCTTATACAATTCCTTCACATGTTTGGTTTGTTTGTGTTTTTTTTCTCTGGCTTCTAGTGAAAACTGTTTCAGAATATTTGAGGTCATGCTATTATTCATAACTGTAGCAAAATAATTCTGATACAAAGCTATTGGAGTATTTTTTGTCTATAAATGAAGGAAAATGGGAGATGATCTTTGTCAAAGAGTCATAAAATCTCAGAATTGGGAGTGGCCTCAGGAGTCATCTGGTGCAACCTATATGTTGAGTTACTGTATTTTATCCTAAAATCTATGGGAGAATTTCTCAGTTTGGCATTTAAATCTGGCTCTAATACAGACCTGCACAACTTGGCAATAGGTAGGAGCCAAAGTTAAAATAGGCTAAACTTCTTTGGGCTGCAGATAGGTTAGACTAGAGATAGCTTGACCATGGTTGATTGCCACAGGTCACATGACAAACAGGAGAGTGCACAGTGGCAACCCTACATTTTTCATGGGCAGCCCAAAATCCATTGGTGTGCCACAAGCGGCCCATGGGCCATATGTTGTTCAGGCTTGCTCTAGTATAAATTTCCAGAATCAGTTCATATCTAACCAACCCCCTCAAGGACTCATCATTACAAACCAAATGGCCTGCTTTCTTTTCCACAAATTTCAGCTGTCTCAGGGCCTTTTCTTATGCCTGAACTTTTCTTCATTCCCCTAGTTAGTGTTCTCCCCTTGTCAGATTTTCTCAGCTTTACCGTTATTTACCTGTTGTATTCATTAGAAAGTAAGCTCTTTGAAGGCAGGGGCTCTTTTTCTCTTTGTATCCCAGTACCTGACACAAAGTAAGCATTTAATAAGTGTTAATTGAATTGAATATTTGAGCAAGGATGCACTCTGTAACATCCTGGCGAGGAGTCATTCAATAAAATAAGTCTAATCTGTCTTTCACTGGACAGCCCTTCACAAATTAAAGACTGCTATTATGTTACTTCTAAATCTTTTTTCCTCCTTGCTACATAATCCTAGTCCTTTCAACTCATCCTTGCAAGGCATGATTATAGGCCATGTTTACCAGCCATTAGACATGGTCCAGCTGATCAGTGACCCTCCAAAAATGTGGTGCCTAGTGCTGAACCAGTACTTTAGATGTGGTTTGACCAGGCCAACGTATGTAGCATAAGAAATTTCACCTCCCTTGTTCTAGATGTTATATTTCAGTTAATGGAACCAAAGATTTTGTCAGAATTTACTAAAGTGCCCACATTTTTTGAATATAAATGTTGTTTTGTTGTACATCATCCCCCCTTTACTGTATATCAAAGTGTAGGGTTTGGAATTTAAGAGGGATAAATGCAATCTTATTAAGTTCAAACTGTCATTCTAACTGTAGTATTGAAATCAGTCTTCTACTACTCTGACTCTGATATGTAGCATGTCAACTGTTACTCATAGCTTTAATCACTTGCAATTTTCATATTTTTAGCTTAAGAAATAACCACAATGTTAATGTGATGAGTAGGCTTTTTATGGTCAAAGAAATCTCAATGTGGTACTGTTAATATTGTCACTCATAACTGTCAGCCATTGATAGAATAGATATTTTGTTTTTATACCAATGTCAGAAAACCCATTTCACAAAAAGGTGTTATGAATGGCAATAAAATTTGTTTACAAAATATCCCCACTTCCCTTAACATCATCTTCAGTGAAGTATTGTACATATGTAATGAAATGAGCTTCTTGAATTACTTCTGTTGCTTCATCCACTTGACATGCAAAATAGAGAAAGTTTGGTTTTTCAAGTAATTGGTTGCAATGATCTTCAGACACATGGGTATTTCCCACCATTTTTATGCAAGTACAAATATTTGAAATTTCATGGAGTCATGGCTTTGCAAACCTACATTGAGATAGCCATTTCCTCTGCCTGCTTTCTCTTCTTTTCACTTCTGTTAATGTATCCTGCAAAGAATAGCTCAGGGCCACCTTCTCTTTGCATGAAGCCTCCCTGATTGCCCTCTCTAGGAATAATCTGTTTACTCTGAACTTCTGTAGCATGTAATTCCTTGAATTATGGGCATTCATGAGCATCCTTTTCCCTACCATGCTGAGAGCTCCTTGAGGGCAGAGGAAATATGATACATGTTTATAGCTTTCCCTACCTCTGCCCCCCAGCAAAATATTTGGCTTAGAGGAGGCACTGAAATATTGGTTCAATGATGGTAAAAACAAATACATAGGGCACTTTCATATCTCTTTGTTTCATTTACAAGGTAACATCTGATTTGCTTAACCTACCAAACTTTTTTTCAAGCTTCATTTTCAGTCTTATTTTCCACTACTTCCCAGTAGTACTAATTCATCACTTCAGCAGATGAGGATATTCACTATTTTGTGATCTGCTGTGTAGTTTTTCTCTCTCTTCTTTTGCTTATGTTGGTTCCTTTACCTTTTACTCATATTTAGTCCTGTTCTTCCCCTCCATCTATTTAAATCCTTTATCGATCAAATCCTACCTTGTCTATAAAATCTTCCCATCAATTAATAAACATTTACTTAGTGCCTGCTATGTGGAAAAAGTGTACCAGGCACTGTGTTAAGTTCTAGGGATACAAAAAAGAGACACAAGATAGTTCCTGCCCTCCAGGAACTTATCCTAGCATCTGTATTTAGACTGGAAAGAATCTACTCCTATGGACATTGATAACAATGGGAATATTTAACCTAGAAAAGAGATGACTGGGGTTGTGGTTGGTGGTGAGGCACAGAAGATATGATAGCTCTTTTCAGGTTTTGTAAGGACCATCATGTAGAAAAAGGGAGGAAAACTGTTCTACTTGACTCCTGATAGCAGAAATTGGAGCAATAGATGAAGATTACTGAGATAGTTTTTGGCTAGACATAAAGGAAGACTTCCTAACCACCAGAGCTCTCCAAAAGTGAAATGAAATTTCCTGACGAAGTGGAGAACTTCTCTGTTCTTGGAGGTCTCTGGGCAGAGAATGAGTGACAACTTGTCAGGTGTGTAGTATAGGGAGCCTCTCTAGTGGGTCAGTGGCCATTGACCTCTATGGTTATCTTTTCAAGTGTGTTTACTTTGTTTCTGTAACTGTGTCATAACCTCTACCAACACTCTGTGTGGGGCTCATAATAAAACCCCAATAATCAATCCCAGAATAATATCCTAGGTTGCTATCCTAAGGTATATATCCTTAGTGCCTTGACTTACTTCTATATTTGTTAACTCCTTTATTATGTGTCAGAACCCCTGAAGTCTTGCTCTTTCTTCCTCCTAGTATAGCTTATGTATTCCTGTCCTGGTAGCTCAAAGTAAGAAAGCTTGTGACTGAACCAGTCCTTATTTCACCAAAAAAGTGTACATGTTACCATACTGACTGACTGTTGGTACCTTTTCCTGTTTTACCTTCTATCAGTTTGGATTTGGAACTTTTTTTTTATCCTGTCTTGCATTTAGTAACTGTTTGCCTGTTAAACTGAGATCTGCTTAGCTGAATTCCTGTCTTTCTGCCTAGACCTGACTTTTGGAAATTGCATGTGCTTATTAATTCTTAGTCCCCCATACACCTGACCTCATCTCTGCTCTGGTAAATGAATGTCTCATGTAATTATCAGGTTCTACTGATACTGGCATCTTACTGGTAACCCTAGCACCACTGACATTCATGGAACCATGGAAATCTATTAGTTTTGATGCTTAGATGTTTAAGGATCTGGCTTCAATGACTAAAATCCATCCTCAAAGTTTAATTTTTTAAAAAAATAGGAGCCCATCAATGTATATTTGGATACCTACAGTATGCAAGGAAATGGTATTTTGAATACCTCATCTGTCTCTTGTCTCTCTACTCTGTCTCACCATGACCCAAAAAAAGGATGAGAGAGAAACTTTGTCATTTCTGCAGCAAAATGAAATCCTGTCCCATCAGTATCACCTTTTTGCTTCGCCAATTATTATTTCCTTAGAATGGTGGGGTAAAAACAGCACAGATGCAATATCTGGAGAAGTTGAGTTTTGGGAAATTGAAGTATGCTAGGGTCTTAGAACTTTCTTTTCATACTAAAGCTAGAACACAAGCATAGCACTAGTGCACAGCACTTTTATTGTGCTTGCTAGATTAAGGAAAAACATTCATCCTGACTCTTCTCTAAGTGCTCTTTTAAGGTCAGAGAAACAGCAACTTTCATTGGTTGAGGATGTGGGAGAAGTCAGGGAGAAGCTGGGGGAACTGTTTTGGAAATGTCAGGGTCTCTATTGCTTTCTTTCCAAAGATGTCAGGATAGCTGCCTCCCACGTCTTGGGACCCAGCTTCAATAGATTCTAAGGGATGTCCAGCCTTCAGGGGCATAGAACATAGAGACCATCTCTTTTGTGGAGTTCAAGGAGAAAAAAGAGAAATTAGTCCTGGCTTGAGGAAGAGAGACTGAGGTTAGCTATAAGTAATTCTGTTAGATGTGAACATTTGAATGGGTTGCTGAGGAAAACTTTTATTCCCTGGAGATTTAATGCCTACTCTTTGACTCATTACTGTTCTAAGAACAGTGAGGCATTCAAAGGAGATATGGGTTTAATGAGGAGATTTTAACTAAGTAAAAGAAACAAGGTAAACACAAGGGAAAAATTAACCATGGGGCAGTAATTTAACCCATACAGGAGAAGGGCCCTCTCTACCATAGACCTGACAAGTGGTCAGCCTTCTCTGCCTTAGGGACCTCCAAGAATAGTGATCTCATTTTACTTTTGGAGAGCTCTAGTGGTTAGGAAAATTTTCTCTATCTCTAGCCAAAATTTACCTCTAAAATTTTTGTCCTCTGCTCCAGATTCTGTTTTTGGGAAGAGACCTGTAAGTATAGGAAATGTTGAAGAAAAAAAAATTTAATACTGTGTTCTGCACATTGAATAGGATGCTGGACTTGGAGTCAGGAAGACTTGCGTTCAGATTTGGTCTCAGATATTTCCTAGTTGTGTGACCTTGGGCAAGTCACCTAACCTCTGCTTACCTCATTTTCCTCAACTATAAAGTAGGGATAATAATAGCACTTATCCTGAAGAGTTGTGAGTATCAAATGATGCTTAATAAAGTGCTTAGAGCATAGTCAGCATTATGTAAATGCTTGTTCCTTTTTCTCTCGTTATATAGCTCAGTAATATTTTGTTATATTTGCATGCAACAGTTAGTTTAGCTAGTTACTGGCTTTCTTAACGAATGATCCCTGAACTTTGAAACAAATGTTGGTTTTCTTTTTGGATAGTTTCTGAACTATAGTTGATAGTTTGAGATTTATAAACTGAAATTTCTGAATTTACTAAATTTACATTCCTTTCAAAACAAATCATTTAGGAACTGGTATGTAAATGGGGGCAGTATGGCATAGGACAGCAAGCTGTTCTTTGAATTAGAAACACATGGGTTCCAGTTTCCCTTGTAACCTGGAGTATACTGGTAAATGACTAACATTTGACTCTCTAAGGGGGGAAAACTATATAAGATATACTTTTAGGATTGATTTGATTTAATATTGCAATTCCATCAGAGACATTACTAACAGTTTTTTTATCATTTATTAAATTAAATGATCAACAAAACAATAAATTAAGCATCTTCATGGTGTAAATTATATAACACTGAAAACTTAACAATCCTTCTGAGCTGCTTAGAACTGGTTCCAGCACACTCATGCTTGTAACCTATATTGAGTGTGACCTGGGTAAATTGTTTAATCTCTCAGTCTAGACAATTCTCTGACTATAAATTTCAGATCAAGAACCAGTTTTATTGGTAGAGGGAGCCTACTCTGGGAGTTCCCTTCACCAATGAAATCACAACTCTAAACCAAAAGAATGAATAAATATTCATATCAGCATACATTTATTAAGTACCTACTGTGTAAGAGTTATTTTACTAGTCCTTAGAGGCACAAATATAAAAGTGCCCATCCACCCCTTCCAGAAGCTCATGTTTTTACGAGAGAGGATAATTTATTCACAAGTAAATGTCATGAAAAGTAGAGTGCTATGGGGTAGGAAAAAGGTTGACCAGTGCTCTAGGAAGATTGGAGGAGTGAGAGTACTTTCATTTGGGGAGATCAGGGAAGGCCTTATGGAGGGGGTATGGAGTATTAAATGGAGTATTAAAGAAAATTCTGAAAGCTGGAGATCAGGAGAGAGTACATTTATATGAGAAACAAGCTGCATGAATGAACAAAGGCAGGAGATGGAATTTAGGTTTGGGGAATGGCCCACAGTTATGCAGTTGGGGTGGAGTATAGTATTTGTAAAAGGGAATAATGTTACATAAATTTTAAAAATAAGGTTGTATTCTGATTGTAGAGGGCCTTAAATACGAGACTAAGGAGTTGATATTTTTCCTTATAGGCAGCAGGGAACCACAGAAGGTTTTGGAGCTGTGAAACAATATGGTAAGACTTAAAGGGCACAAAGTATTAGGAAAGAGTGTTAGATTTACAGCAGTAGGACCAGGATTTGAGTCCTGGCTTTGTCACTACCAGCTGTGTGACCTTAGGTAAGTCAGCCTCTTAGGACTTAAATTTGATGTAAAAAGAAGATTTTGAAAAAGATGTCTTTTTAAAATCTCTTTCAGTTCTAAATTCCATCCCCTGTTTGTTAGATTTCTTGGATAATTATGTGAAGCATGGTTTAGAGAATAGATTTATAGGCAGGGAGATAGACCATTTAGTCAGTTATTACAATAGTCCAACTAATGGATAATGAAGACTTGAACTAGATTTATGGCAGTGTTGGTTAGAGAGAATGGAATAGATGCAAAGATGTTGTAGAAGTAGAATTATTAGGACTAAATGACTGATTGGCTCTTGGGATTATTATGGATAAATCAGGATCACACAAGATTTAGCAGCTTCCACAATAAAGGGAGTAGAGGGCTTGGAATATGATACTCCAGAGGGCAGAGGAGCTAGCATTACAACCAAATATCACCCAGCAAAACTGAGTATAATCTTTGGAGGATGGGGGAAGGTGGTGATTTTCAATGACATAGAAGACTTCTAAGCATTTACAGTGAAAAGATCAGAGCTGAATAGAAAATTTGACTTCCAAATACAAGACTGAAGAGAAGCTTAAAAAAGGTAAACAGGAAAGAGAAATTATAAGGGATTTGAAAAGGTTAAAACTATTTGCATTCCTGAATGGGAAGATGATACTTCCCATAAGTTCCCAAGAACTTACTCATTATTAGGGCAGTAGAAAGAAGTATACATAATGGGCCATGGGTATGAGGTGAATATGATAGGATGATATCTTAAAAAAATAAAATTAAGAGATGAGGAAAGAGGAGTACACTGGGAGAAGGTAAAAGGGAGAGGTAGAATGGGATAAATTATCTCACATAAAAGAGGTGTGAAAGAAGTTTTATAGTAGAGGGGAAGATGGGGGAAGTAGGGAGGGAGAACTTGAATCTTACTCTCATTAGAAATGGCTCAGTGAGAGAATAATATACAAATTCAGTTGGGCATAGAAATCTATCTTACCCTACAGGAAAGGAGAAGGGGAAAAGTGCTGATAGGGAGGGAGGGACAACGGAGGGAGTCAGTAGTCAGAAGCAAAACACTTTTGAGGAAGGACAGGGTTAGGTCTTGAGATTAGACAACTAGGATGATAGTAATACACATTAACTGAAACTAGAACTTTAAGAGGAGGTACAATTTTATGAGGAAAAGAATTTCAATTTTGTAGATGTTGAGTTTGAGGGACATTCAGGTGGAACTGCCAAGTAGACTTTGGGAGGTACGGAAATAAGAGTTTTAGGAGAGAGAATATAGTTAACTACATAGATTAGATATTAGGCTGGTTACATAGGAGTCTTATGTGTAGAGATGATAACTGAACAAAATGGAACCCGAGGTCACCAGAGATTATAGAGGATGAAGAGGACCCAGAGCAGGCTTGGAAAATACTTAAGAAGCAGCAAAAAGATGATAAACAAGTAAAGGAGAAGCAGAAAGAACAGCCAGACACACTTGGAGTGTGAGTAGAGAGAGCCAGGGAAATGGGAAGTTTTTTGAATCCAGAAGGGAGAGAGTGGTCAACTGAATAAATACAGTCTTTCATGTTTTGTTCCATTTCACTTAACAAGAAATATTTATTGACTACCTGAATTCTGACTGTCTGCAAGACATCCTGCTAGTCTCCAGGGATATAATCCTTCTAAAGGAGTTTTCTTTTTCTTTTAAAGTGAGCAATGGCACCTGTTCTTCAATGTAACTCTAGGACCTTGGTGCTCTGGTAGTGGTTACTGAGGAATGGGTTGCTTTGCCTGCCCGACCTTGCTACCTGCCCTGGCATGGGGGTATGGGAAGAGGAAGAGAAGTACATTAAATATTCATGTGACAGAAGGGAAAGGAATGCTAGTGCAATGTGCTTATATTTTATGCTCCCGAATATAATGATCATTGGCAGTCCATGTGCTCTTTCTCAGATCTTCTTCTGTGATTATTTTTCTCTTCTCTCTTAATATGATTTTCTCTTTCTTTTTGATATTTTTCATATACCAATAAACACATTTATCAAGCTTTTACTTCATTGTTTTTTCAAATTTTATATGGTGACAGTCCTTGCCCCCTCCCTTTTTTAACAAAAGAAAATGCCACTCATTTTTCAGTTTTTGGGACTCAATTATGAAAACGATAATAAATCATTAATTTCATTTACATACAATCCACCCAAATATTTTCCTTAGCTTGTATTTAAATAAAATTAACAATTTATTACAGCTTTCATAGCTCACTATCTTCAACATAAAAGAACATAAATAATTACTGTATTTCATTCACTGATATAAGATCCTTCCCTCATTACTTTGTAAATTCTTCCAGGCCAGGAACTACCTTTGTTTTTTCAGATTTGGATGACTAGTACTTGAACACAATGCCTGTCACATAATAAGTGCCCAGTAATGGCAGCTAGGTGGCACAGGTGATAGAGCATCAGACTTAGAGTCAGGAAGACCTGAGTTCAGATGTGACCTTAGACACTTAATAAGTAAGCTATGTGACCCTGGGCAAATCATTTAGACCTTCTTGCCTCAGTTTTCTCATCTGTAAAATGATCTAGAGAAGAAAATGGCAAACTACTTCAGTATCTTTGCCAAGAAAACCTCAAATCTGCCGAAGAGTCAGACACAACTGAATAATGATAACAAAAAATAAAATTTTATTTATTAGTTGATCAGACTGTCAATAGCCACTGTACTTCTGTTTCACAGATAACACGCAGGAAACACTGGAGTTTGGGGACTCCAGACTCTAACAAGTTCACTCTTGATCTGGTTAGAAAGGCAGATACCTTCGGAGGGGTTAATAATCTTACTTTATTCTAGGCAGACACCTTTGGAGGGGTTAATAATCTTACTTTATTCTAGTCTGTTCTCAGAAAGATTGCTGATAATGGAAGCACTAACTCCTACAGCTTTCCCTAATCACTCTTGGTAAGCTGGCAGGAAGGAGGGGTGGTGGTGCAACTACTCGTACATCTGGATGGGATCAGTCAAGACAGGCACTCTCCTAAATCCCCTCAAGCCTCAATGGGAGCCAGTTGAGGTAGGTACATGCATTCCTCTATGCATTACCTGTGGTTTCCCCCCTCACTGACCAGTGCCTACTTGCTTTATAGGGCCGGCATCTCACCAACAAATTAACTTTAGCAATATTGTCATTCTGCACAAGCATAGTAAATATTACATTATATCACCCCTTATCCACAATTCAGCATCATCACGACATCACTTATGATTCTAGGAATTGCTATCTAGAATTCTTGGGGCTATTCTGGGAGTTATTATCTAAAACCTGGAAACTAGACATTGTCATGGCCATGGATCCTGGGAAACTGAACTCTAAAAAGGATAACACAATCCTCCTTATATACAACTTCCAGACTGGGTGAGACAGGAAGACCCAGTCTCTAAACTAAATAAAAACAAGCAAACAAAAAAGCTTGTGGACTTAGAGTTCTGACAAAGGTATTTACTCAAATGATTTAGCAGCCCCAGTAATTACAAATAATTTCCTTTAACCCCAAGGGGTATATTTTCCTATAAATACATTCAGAATACAAAAGAGGGAAGAATGGACATGAACTTGGTATAGGCATAAGTGTAAGAGATAGTTTGAATCATGGACCTTGAAGCCCTTTCTCCAGAGAATTTTCATGAACTTTGGTTTGTCACTACCTGTTGTCCTAGAAACTTAGCTGGACTTCATCTTAAAATTAGATGTCTTATCTGGATGGACTAATCCACTAAGCTAGACCAGGTAGTCACTTGGTGGCTAAACTGACTTCTTACTGCGTTCCTGATTGCAAGACTGGGTAGGGAATGATGCTTTGCTTCTGGGCAGCTGCTGGTGGACAGATGGGGCCATGCAGGTGTCTCTTTAGGGTTGTTTGCTCTGCTGATCTCCTGTAATTACCTTACTTCTGAAACTATTAATCTCCAGGCTGGGGAAGGGAGAGGGCTTTGTTCTTTCTTTCTACAAATTTTTCTCAACTTAGGAACCACTTCAGTAAATCATTCCATGTTTTTTTAGTGTTCAGGTTGGTTTTGTTTTTTATTTTTGCTTCCCAGACTCCTCTGAGAATCTTATGTAGGTAGAAAAGTGGCTTGGAGCTTCAATGTAGTCTTCGCCTAAAGAGGTGCCTTCTTTGTCTTGCTGGCCTCTTCCTATGTAATTATGGTATTTAAACCCCCTATACTTCTGGCATAGAAAATATGTATTTTGGGAAAGATTTTTTCTTTACTGTTCATTGTTTTTTAGCCTCTGCAGACCTTTAACTCTTGTCAAAGTTTCACTAGGACATCTTACTACAATGTAACTTTTTTTCCTTAGAAGACATACTGATAGTCTCATATGCGTACTTTGTACATAGTTGTTTGCTTGATTTTGTACATAGCTATGTGTTGTTTTCCCCCTTACCCTGTGAGCTCTTTGAATACGTAGACCGTCTTTTGCCTTTCTTTGTATCTTCAGCTCTTAGGACAGTGCCTAGCATATTGTAGCACACTTAATAAATGCCAACTGACTGAAGAACAGCACGGAATCAGCCAGTTTGACTGGAACATAAGAAAAATAAATATGGAAAGGTAGATTGGAGATTGATTGGAGCTAAGTTGTGAATGTCTTTACAAGGTAGATTTGGTGCCTGATTTGATTTAGAGGATGAAGGAGGAAAATGACTGCAGAGTTGATTTGACAGTTTCACACTTACAATTGGAAGAATGGTAATGGTTGTTGACCAAATGCAGGGTGGAAATTGGAAAGTAGAGATGGTTTGGGGGCACAGGCAGAAGAAATATGTTTGGTTTGAGTTGTTGCTTCTGAGCTATTTCCCTGATCTGTTAATGATGGTAAGACTTCCAAGTATCCTTTTCTTTTTTCATACTACCTAATACTGTCCACCACACTATTTGGAACCTGTTGGCAGGAGGAAAAAAGGAATGGAAAGGAACTCATGGATGCACATTTACTTTCTTTTTATGAAAGAGATGAAAACTAATTTTACCTTTCTCTTCTGTAGGCCTGTGTGTGTGTGTGTGTGTGTGTGTGTTGTGTATACATTCTCACTGTAAATGCAGATCAACGTAAAACCAACTAATACATGCAGACAAAGCAAAAGCATTGTCCATGGGTACAATGTAGAGATTTCTCACTTGTTGTGGTAAAGCCTGTGAAAATTATACCTTAACAGCCACGTTGTGCTAGCGTTATGAGCGAGAAGGGGTATTATATTTATGTTAGGCTCTCTTTAACCAAAGATAAGATAGAAAAATGAATAAGTTGTGTTTGAAAACACAACTTTGATTTCTTGAATAAGTAGGGAAGAATGGCTCTGAGTTAATAAGCTGATTTATGTCTTGACGGAAAAAAGATAATTCTGACATAGCTTGTTCTGTTCCTATCTCAGGACTTCTAGTAAAGGCTCGGGGCTGTAATATTCTAGAATATTCTAGAATAAGAATAATATTTATTTCTTATAATATAAATATCCTTATAAAATATTTCTTATATTCTTATAAATAAATAATATATTTTTATAAAAAATATTCTTATAAAATATCTCTAATATAAAGATTAAAGAATAAGAATAATTAAAAAGTTTTTCCTATAATATATTTTATTTCTTATAATTATTCTTACAAATAGATATTCTTATACAATTTTTCTTATAATATAAAGATATCATAGAATAAGAAATTCTAGAATTTCTTCCCCAGTAATAAGGGGAAGAAATCAGCTGAGTGATCTGAAAGACTATAATAGACTTGAGAGCTAGAAGGATCTTGAATCATCCCAGTCTACTCATCTCCTTTTATAAACATGATGAAGAAATTGGCCCTCAATTTCTTCATCATATCTATAGAAGGTAGAATGCCATGTTCAAACTCTCACAGGGAGTAAATGACAGAGTTATTCTGTCCTTCATTGTGTTCATCCTTCGTTGCCAAAGACCATGCCATCAGAGAAATGATGACATGACTTTCACTTGACTTTGTTTTGAGTGAGGGAAGGCTGTGCAAGGTCACTAGCCTCACTTTCTCCTCAGGAGCCTTCTGGATCCAGTGATCAGATATTCGTCAGGATGACTGGAGATGGCCCAGGATGCAGTGGGAGACCTTGGCCCCTTGAGGCCAGGGCCTATTCAGGTACTCAGGTTGAGGTAATGCCCATTCAGTGAATAAGCTTGTTTAAGAAGTAGTCAGGGGATGGCCTCTTTAATGAGGCAAAGAAAAATAACTAAATCAAGCTGAGAGGCAAACAGCAACAGTTACCATTGATAATCACTCTTAAGCCAGGAGGGTCCAGAAAATATCCCTTAAGTGGAGCTTGGGCAGAGGTTGAGTGTTGTACAATCTGTGGACTTCAGAGTGCAGTAGGTTTAAGGTTGAAAGGAAGGGAAGGGAAAAGAAGGGAGATCTAGCCAGTAAACCCAAAGTTAACTGGGCATCCTCTAGCCATCCAAATTTACCTTCCTTTGGAAAGGAGTAGGAAGGGGACAGGGAGAGAGACAGGAGAGGAAGAGCTGAATTATCTAGCTAACTGGGTCCCCATTCAAGCAGCTGGGTCTACTCACAGATTGTTGTGTTCATCTTTCGAAGAAGACCATGCTATTAGAGAAATGATGACATGACTTGCACTTGACTCTGTTTTGAGTGAGTGAGGGATGTGCAAGGTCACCAGCCTCACTTTCTCCTCCCGCAGAGTTAGTATTCCAAACCGGAGAAGAAAGCATCAGAAGGTACTGCTGTTGAACATCTTCGGGGGCTTGTAGCTTGTAGCTCTTGTGACTGACATATAGTAGGTAATCAGGATTTGTTTATTGCTAATAGAGGCTGTTGTTTGAAGATTAAAGTGCAGGTAGTTTCCTTATGCAAATTTTTACTTTTCTTAGAATTGGAAGGGAGTGCTCAGATCCACTTGACTGAGTGAAAATATTGCTAAAAGGTCATGGTTTCCATTGGCTTCATTTTATTACTTGTCTTTGATGTATATATTTTAAGAATGATTTTTTAGTAAAGTACTATGCACCAAGTGGATTTTCAGTAAAGGTTAACAACCTAGCTAAATTTTCAGATTTTTTTATTACTCTAAAGGTAAGAGTGTTGAGGAATTCCTCAGATAAAAGGTCTTCGGTTCTTCTGGAGATTAATTATCCCCATCATGGACCCAATTTTGACTGAAGGTCAATAAATTAAGAGACAAAGCTAGAAGATAAAGAGTTTAGTGTCAGGTGATGGACAGTTTTCAGGCAGATAGCAATGCCCAGAACAAAGGGAAATACACAGGAAATCTACAGGGTTTTATACAGCCTTTGGGTGACAGTACAGGTAAGGTCACCTAGCCACTGGGGAGATGGAATAATAGGCATAGGACATTGGGTGATTTGGGGAAGAATGTGTTAACCTTGGTCTCAAAAGTAACACAGGTCAGGTTTGTTCCAGTGGGATATTGAATTTCTTTGAGATTAGTTCTAAACAGAATATCTTGGAAGGGGCAGAAAATCTATTAAGACAGCGGAAGCCTCCTTCAAAATAGAAATCTTTGCCCTTGCCAGTCTCAGAGTCTCTGTAACCTTTGTAGCTTTTTCTTTGATTTCTAAGGTTACTTATTCTGGGGAGAAGATGTTTTCCCTAAATTAACAGTGTACTTACTACCTTCTCCACAGTAGTTCCTCATCACTTCTCAAAACTTAATGTTTCCACATATCCAGGATACACTTTTAAGTGCGGTTATAGGAACAGATAATTTGTCTTCCCAAGGACTTGTCAGTTTCTTAAATGAGGTAAGACAGGTTAAGGTCAGAGAATTTGCCTTTTATTACCTCAAAAATGGTAAATAAACATGGTTGGCTGCCATCAGGTGTAAATTATTATTTTTAAATACCTAAGGAAACTAAAATGAGAGTCTTCATGCAAGATGCTGTAGTTGTCTTCCTTTGGCCTATGGTTTTATTATCGTAAAAATATTTCATCTCTTGTAGGCAATTCTTAAGTTAGTTGATGAGAGATGTTTCTATGTGTGTGGGGGGGGTACAGCTGGGGACTGGGGCTGGGGAACAGTTAAGGTAAACAGATGTCTTCTTTGTGACACCCAGAATTTTTAGGTTTTTCAGATTAGAGATAGATAAGACCTGCTATTGATTTGCTTTCTTACCAAACAGGTGGGGTGAGTTTACCCTCACACAAATGTTAATTCTGAAACAGGTTTTATAGGGATGGAAAAAGAATCCTAAAGAGAGGGTCAGGTTTGTGTAGTATCCAAAGAAACCCTAATTAACACAATGCAACGTCCTGAATCTGGACATGAGCTGGATTGTTTCACGTTGCCAGGCAAACTCAGAAGAGACTGTCCTTAGGACCATGGAATGGGGAATCCTCCCCGTTGCGGGGGATGTGCAAACCGTAGCACACTTGTCGGAGATCCTTTTTGCTCTAGAGCTGCTTGCATTATGCACTAGGGCTGCTGAAAATTGATTTGTGCCATCCGTCGCTTGCAAGCAAAATCTTTTTGCATCTCTCCATCAAAATCAAACACCACTACTCCACCCCTCCCCAGCGTCCGCCCCTCGGATACAGCCAGCTGCATCCCCCATTGTCCCCAAATCCCGACGGTGAGAATTTGTATTTTTCCTCCTTGTTACCAAAGAGGGTTCTGTGTTGCTGCTGTGACTGGGGGTTGCCAAAGAACAATAGCCTTGGTGCTCAGCTGTCCTCCCTTCCCTTAGCTCAGCCCAGCCCAGCCCAGGCTTGGCCTTGGACTTGGTGCTTTCCCTGCACCACGCAGAAGCTGTCTGAAGCTCCTGCAGGCGTCGGGGCCTGCTGCCCTGCCCTCTGCTCCTCCGCGGTGAGCTCCGCTCCAGTGCCCAAATGCAGCACTGCCAGGGCTCCGGGGAGGTGGGAACTAGTGGAACGAGTGCCTGCGCCAGTCGCGGCTCGGGCAGGCTTAGGGGCGGGAGGAGGGGACGGCCACCACTGCCGCCACCTCCGCTGCCCCGCTGCTCTGCTGTCAGGCTGGAGTCTAAGCCTGGGGAGACGGAGGAGAGGAGGGGGAGGGGGGAGGAAAGAGGAGGGAGAGGAGGAGCTGAGAGCAGCAGCAGCAGCCCCAGTAGTCTCCAGGGAGGCTATAGGTACATAGGCGGGACCTGGGCATCGTGCTGCGAGCATCCTTCCCCCAGCTTGGTCCCCAGCAGCTGCCAGTGTTTGCTCGCCTCTTGCTTGGTTCCTGACTTCTTTTGTGCTCTCTTTCCTGCCCTGTCTCTGTCGATTGCTGCAGGACCTGTTTATACCTCCTCAAGCTACAAGAAAGCGGATGATGAGATGTCCGGGACCACGTCGGTTGCGGACCTGGAGGAAGCGCCCACTCGTACCATTTACTTCAACCAGCCCCAGCAGACCAAGTTCCACGACAACCGGGTCAGGTAAGAAAATCTCACAGTTGGGAGGAGGATCGAGGAGGAAACCCTTCGTGCATGCACAGTTAGGATGCTGGTGCAGGTTCTTCCAATGACTCCCTCAAACAACAACAAACATTCCTACAAAAAACAATTGTCCTCCACTGACCCCTCGGGTTTGAAGTGCTTGCCCTGGTAACACTCTCATCCATTTCCTCTTTTGCTCAAGTAATCCTTTGCCCCAAGCCCTCATAATTCCTGGAACCCTGGGCAAAGGCTGTCCCCCCCCACTTCTGAGAAGGATCCTTTCTCATCCCAAAGCCCTCTCCCAGGGGATCCCCTTGAACCTATTGGTGAGCAATACTGTGTAGCCAACTGCTAGATGACATTTCTTGTTGACAGATTGCACAGGCATCCTTTTTTAAAAAAGAAATGACACATGTCATAAAGCTTTATTGTTCAAGCATTGTACCTGGCAATTAATTAGACAGCCAGTCATAAGAAACACCTGATTTTCACTCATTTGAGCTTAGAGTAACGAGGACTTAACTTTGCCCAGCTTCTCTGACATCATTAGTATTTAAACTGTAGAGTGTTAGCACTAGCAGGTGCCTTAGAGGTAATATCCAATCCTCTCCTTTTACAGATAAGGAAACTGAGCCTGGAGAGTGTGAAGTGATTTGTCTTAGGTCACACTACAAGTTAGTAGGAACTTAGTACTAGAATCTTGGTCTCTTTGACTTCTAGTAAAACATACTTCCTTGAAGAGTCTGTATAAAATATTCTAAGATTTTTCTTTTATTAAGATAAGAAAAAATATTTTAACAGTTCTGTTAAAGATTATTTCAGCAACTATCATAAGTGACTTAATTAGAATGAGAAGTGGTACTAACATATGGAGTGACTTCTTTCTTGATGAAGAAGAGCATTACCTTTGATCAGTTAAATAGAATGATTGGCATTGTCTCTACTGAAAGGATAGATAGTTTAATATTACTGTTAGAAAAAGTACATGCTTTTCTTACCACTGTTTTCAGACTTGCACTCTGGCCATTGATGGACTGACATTCGGGTTTCTTTATCGTGGGGTAATTTACTCTAATCATTCAGTAGTTTCTAAGTTGTTCATATTCCCAGCTTCCACTTAGAAGAAAGGCTTTCTTTCTGGGCTAACCTGGACCTGGCCTGTGCTGATATATCTGTGTACCTGTATTAATTCATACCTTTTGCTGAAACTTGTCTAAATAAAGTAAAAAAAATCATAAATATTTTGCATTGAATTGAACAGTTAGGATATTTTTCTTTCAAGAGTTCAGTGTTCTGACAGGTGTCTTTTCTATTTGAGTTTAGTCCTTACTTGTATTCTTATTTATTTTCATCTTCAAATGCTGCAGAAGAAAATGTGATAGGAGAAGGTCGTCTGTCTTTCTACATCTTGACTGTGGAAAAAGGGTCTAGTCCCTTTCTTAACTTCTATAGAATGACTGTAGCAGAGGAATTTTAATTCATGTAGTCTATATTAGGACAAAATTGCTTGTTTTTTGAGTCTCATTGCAGTTTAATAGTAAAATTTTAAGAGGATAGTGTGTTGCATGGTTTCAGATCTAGTACGGTGTGCATGTAAACCATAGAGTGCTAACAGTGAGAAAAAATTACAGAAATGTAGTCCTTCGCCCTCCCCTTTCCCCGCTGTGCCTCAGGATTAAAACCCTGTATAAGCATTCTAAGTTAGAATCAAATTAGCTGAACTTTGTACTTATTAATTATTAAAATATTGTCTGTATATATTCAAGTTTCATAGCATGTACTGTCAGCTAAATTGACTTAAAATTGAATAGTTAGGATCTTGAACATTTAAATGTAACTTGCTTTACGTTCTGGGAGCCCAAGCATTCTTGATGTACAACATATCTGTCAGTAGGAATGATAACCAAGACTAATCATGTAACTTTGGCCTTAAGAGGCTTATCATAATAGTAAATGATTTCATCAAGAATTACTTGCAAAACTTGCTTGGACTCTTAATCAGAGGTATACTGCCATCATAGTGACTTTGAAGCTTGCCTTTTTTTGGTTAAAGATTTCAGTTAGTCACTTGTAATTGTCAAGACTCTTCTTTTTGGCCACAAAGGTTTTTGTTAGGGTCTAAAACAGAAAAAAATGTATTTTTATAACAAAATTAAACCTCATGATTTTAGTACTTTGTTTTTATCTTCTAAGGCATTATTTAGGAAAATCACATCACTATGAGAAAGGACAAATTACCATAGAGAATCCCAGAGTCCCAGATTTTAGATCACTAGTGTTTTCCCCTAAGTATGATAAAAAATATCATAACTTTTTTTTTCTAGAGATCAGTACCAAATAAATTATTTGAGATGGGTCACAATTATATAAAGAACCTACAATTTTGTTGGACCTTGCCTAAGCATGGTTCTTGGTTTCTCACCCCTCTTTACTTACGTGGCATGTTCTTGCCGGGAGGCTACTTTTTTGTTCCCATCAACTATGGGCAGCCAAAAAACTTAGAAAAGAATCAGAGTTGGGGATGTTTGCTCAGGTGACTGTGAAGTCGGGACAGAAAGTATCAGATGGAGGAAAAGAAGCAAAGTTTTCAGAAAACAGGGGAAAGGGGATGGGGGTTGATTCTGACCTTATCCTAGGAATAAGGAATAATATCCTCATCTTAGGAGTTCTGGGAAGCAGGAAGGAGGTTTCCCTAAACCCCTTTGTGAACTAGACTTACTATACATACTGTCTTTGTTTGATTGCATTGAAATATGTAGAGCTTTACCCTAAGCAATTTTCTTTTCAATAGCCTCTTGTCATTTTACAGTCAGTAGTCAAGTCCCCTAGGGGCAGCTAGATGGTGCAGTGGATAGCAGCAGGGCCTGGAGTCAGGAAGACTCATCTTCCAAAGTTCATATTTGGCCTCAGACACTTAGCTGTTTGACCCTGGTCAGGTCTTTTAACCCTGTTTGCCTCAGGTTCGTTATCTGTAAAATGAGCTGGAGAAGCAAATGGCAAACGACATTAGTATCTTTGCCAAGAAAACTCCAAATAGAGTAACAGAGAGTCAGAAGTGACTGAAACAACTGAACAACAACCAAAACTAAGCTCCAAAATATTTAAGCTAGAAATAGTGTTGGTGTTTCATCTCAAATCTGTAGTTTCTTGTAGTTGATCATTTACTTAAAATAATCCATTTTGATTTGATTTTGATTCGATTTTGATTCATGCTGGTGAGCTACAAATATGCCTCTTTCTCCTAGGCAGCATGGCATCATGGATAAAGAGTCAGGAAGACCTGAGTTCATGCTTCTGACCCAAACTAACGATGTGATTATGTTACTCTCAAAACTCTGAGAAGCTCTGAAAAACTGTGTAACAGATGATCTCCATGGAAGGAGTTCCTTCCATTGGCGAAATGACAGAATCATAGAATCCCCTTGACATACATCATTTGGGAATGGTAGTTGGAAGTACTTAAAAAAATGATGTTACATAACTCAACATAGGATAACGTGCCTCATTTTACGTAGCAAATGCCTTTCTACAAAGTTGAGTGAAAGTCAAATTGTGGTTGTTTGGATTGTTCTTTAAATGCCCTATGGGAACTTGCTGTTTTTTTTTTAAAAGCCAGTGAACCTTTTTTGTTTTGTGAATAACCATATGTTAATTTGATTTATAAAACTAGTTTCACCCAGAATTACTCAGAGAAGGATATACCTGTGTTCAAAATCAAGTTAAAAAACCCCACAACTCATACGTTGAGAAATCAGTATTTATATAATCAGGAACTGGGCCTTGTGCCTAGATGTGGCCTTTCTGTGTGGTTGTAAACATCTAATTCTTGAAATGGGGCTTTAAAGCTATAACAAGTCGTTTTCACAGCTCTTTTGAGATTGAATTCTTAAAAGCAAGATGGGAATGTAGCCATATTCCCAGGTATTTAGTGCATTATCCATTTCAAGTGGGAGTTTTTTCTGGCAAAAATAATTCAAGAGTTCAAGCAGCCAGTTACTAGAGCAGCAGCCAGATAGCAACGATAGGATTTTAATTCTGAAGGATACAATAGCTTACTTTCTCAGGTACTTATATATAACTGATGTAAGGTTGTGATTGTCAGTAAAAGGTTGTCTTGAATTCACTGACTTTAAATAATAGTTGTTTTCCTCTTTGAAGTAATGCCCATTTATTAGCTCTGTATTAATGTTATACAGGATTTTTATTTTAGTGTTTGTACAGGTGGTTCACATGCTAAGAGTCTGTTTTTTGAATGATATTGTTAAAATAAGATTTTTGTCTATAAAAAAGGAAAGGGGAGAAAATCCCATCTTGGATGGGAATTATGTCAGCTTATTTTACACTTGAAGAACCTGTAGCTTCATCCATCCGGCTATTCCTTCCAACCACACAGACCCCTTCATGACTTAAAGGGTGATTCTGACTTTCCATGCACCCCTATCCTCAAATTATGACTTTATAGTTAACCTTCTATCTATGAGCCCCAACATTTAACTTAGTTGGGTGTCAGATGAGATGTGCACACATAGTTCATTTTCGGGATCTTTACTCACATTCTTTTCAACTTGGTAGAGAGCCTTCATTGGTTCTGCTTGTGACCCTGAAACATTGAAGTAGAGACCTTGTAGAAGAAAGATTTTAGCAGAAAGGGGCTATTGGGATATATGATTTAATGCTTTGATCATTGCAAGTCAAGCAGTATTTAGTGATCATTACCACCTACAGAATGTAGTTACTTTGTAAGCACCCCCCCAGGTGTTTGGGAGCAGAGGAGAGGTAGAATTGGAAGAAGAATCAGAATCCAACTGTGATAAGACTGATACTCTGCCATCATCTAAATGCAAGTAAAAGCTTTAGAGTAGTATCATTTTGGGCAAAGTGTGGAAGTCCCACATGTCTCTGAGTGTGAAACAGATTCCCATGATACAAAACAAGATAAATATAGACTTTAAGCACCTCATATCCCTAGCGACCATTATCATGCATATAGGTGCTTAACAAAGGTTTGTAGATTTGGTATGATTTTTTAAATTTCAAATGAAAACTTTTATATATCATTTTCAAAACATTATTTATAATGATCTCTGTCTTATGAAACAGCCCACAGATTTTCACTCTCTTGTAGACAGTTTGGCTTCTTAGGCAGTCATGTTCATTATATTTGCAGCTCAAGCACTGAGCACTCAATGAAAGTGAATGCAGTGAGATCATTGTCACATTCGTTTTTATATAAATACCAACAAATGTCAGAGAACAAATCCAAACCCATTTGGAAATCCTGTAAATAACATTTTTCACCAGTGCAGAGAGATTACTGGGCTAGAACACCGCTGATTTACTAGGCTACTGACCTCCAAGAGGAAGAGCTGTCACATGGATTTTTCTAGTTCAGTCATCCACTCTGCACTTGTACTCATTGAGTTTTATTCTTCGAAGCTAAAAAGTAAGTCAGCCAATGTTTTATGTCAGGCATTAGCCAGTTTTGTCTTCCTACTGCTTGTAAGGAAAGGATAGAGTTCTAAGAAATTAGAAAGAGGGCCGTTTAAATGATGTTTGCTTATCTTTAATTGCCCTCAGAGGCTGTAGTAGTAAATGTATGTTGATGCTATCCAAGTACACTAGTCCTACTAACAGCTGTGAGAATTCAGTTTAAAAATTTTTTTGAATTAACAAGCATTTATTTTCTCTTCCTCCCACTGAACTCCACCCTCTCTGTCTCCTCAAATCTTAACAAAAAACAAAACAAAACTAAAACCATTGTAAAATTATGTGTAGTCAAGAAAAATAAATTTCCTACATTGGCCACATCCAAAAATAGGTCTCATTATGCATTTTGTGCGTATCGCTTCTGCCAGGAAACAGTCAGCATATTTCATCATCATTCATCTGGAGCATGGTTGTTCATTGCTCTGGTCAGTGTTCTTTTTTCTTTAATGTTATTATTGTATAATACTGTTCTTCTAGTTTTGTTCACTACATATCAATTAATGAATCTTTTCTTGTTTGTTTGTTTTTTAAACAATCCCTTTCACCATTCTTAAAGCAGAATTGTTATTCATTCCATTCCTGTACCATAATTTGTTAATTCCCAAAATAATGGGTGTTATCTTTCCAGTTTTTGGCCACCACAAAAAGAGCTGTCATAAACATTTTTGTACACATGGATCTTTTCCTGTATTCTTTAGTGTAAGTAATAAGTTAGCTAGTTGGCATAGTAGAGTGCAGAGCTTGCAGTTAGGAAAACTTTCTGAGTTCAAATTCTGACACAGACACTATTGACTATATGACACTGGTCAAGTCATTTAACCCCTCTCTGCTTCAGTTTCCGCTAGTGTAAAATGGAGAAATACCTCCCGTGGGTTGTGAGAATTGAGTGAGAACATTTATGAAGCACTTAGCTTTGTTCCTGGTACACTACTGAGTACTTACAAGGAATTTAATAAACCCTCTTATTCCTTTCCCTTAGATAAAAGAATCAACTGGTCCGACTACTGCAGTGCTCAGTCTTTGTCTTCTATCCTTTGCCTTAACTGCTGGTATCCATTTCCTCTGAACAACCTCAATCACCATTTAGAAGGTCATCTGGAATCAGCTAGGCTGATCTCAGTAGAGGAGGTGTACTCTTAGGCATCTCAGGTCTCTCAGAGATGTTGCCTTCAGGAGGAGTAACAGCAGTTGTGTGGGCTGAGATTGTGTCATGGTCTTTACTCTTCCATGCTAGCTCATGACTGAAGCAGCAGAGAGGAGGAGTCATCAGTCTGGAGCCTGTTAGGTTTTGAGATCACATAGGATACTTGTCCCTGGTTTCTGGTGTTGATAGGGCACCTTGTTTAGGACAGAAAGAATTAAAGAAGGAATGTATGAGGTATCTGAAGGTGTGGGTTTTGTGTTCCTATGCAGAGAGTCAGAGCTAAGGAAACCATGCAGGAGGGATTTGGGAAAGCAGAAGTTGTAGCTGTCTAGGTAACAGTAGGGTAATAAGATGAAGGTGGGCTTTGTGCAGTCTTGAGATATCCTAAATGAGGGTTACATTTTCAGCTCTCAACTGTAGAGTGAACTCTTTGTGTTTGTTTTTTTTCTGGACATCTCAAATGATTGCATTCCCCATTAGCCACAAATGGTAGATGTAAAAATCCTGTAAGGTGCTAGATAGGTATGATGGTGAATGATCTCTCACCCAACTCTTCTTTGCTTCTCCAAACCCTGGCAGGAGCTAGTAAGAGAAAAATAGAGTTCTCTTGAGAGCCAGGACTGTGTAGCCTTGGGAGAGATATGGCCTCTCCAGATGGATCTTCTGCCAAGATCTTACTTCTAGACTACATTCAAATAAGTCTCCTGTGTCGTATTTGAGCTCTTCTGACAGTAGGAAATATTTGTATATAACATTGTGATAGGATAATTTTGGGATCAAAAAAGAACTTTTGTTAGAATCTGGGATTAAACTAGGGATTTTTAAATATGTTCTTATATCATTCATAGATCTAGAGGTAAAAGGAACACCAGGAGCCATCTAATACAACTCTTCTACTTTACACATAAGGAAACTAAGACCCAGGAGACTGTTAATCCTGAAACAATTCTTTACTAAATAGAAGCTCACAGTACTTTGTAGTTAGTGAAGTTGTTATAATACTCCTAATACATTAAAAGAGTAAATGCAAATATTCCATTTTATAGCTGAAAAAGGTGAGGCTCTGAGAGGTTCAGTGACTTGCTTATACTTACATGCTTTCCATTTCTGTTTGTTATTATTCCTGAGGCTTTGCTATCTAAGCTCTAAGTTTATTTATACTAGACAGTCCTCTTCTCAGAATACCCTCTGTAACAGCTGTTAATGCGAATTGACCAACCACCTTATGGATTGACTTGATACCAGAAAAGCAAGTATCTCAGAACCAATGTCCTAAATGTGACACCTAGGAAATATCTAGTTTCATCTTCAGTTTCCATGTTGATATGTGTTCTTCAGGCTCAGAAAAGCAGTCAGTGGAAGAGTGAAAAGTTCAGTGTTATTGCTACTTAAAACCCTAGTGATTAGGTCTAGCTAGCTTAGTTAAATGCAAAAAAAAAATCTCTTTCCAAATTCCAACAGTTGAGAAAAGACATAACTAAATTACAGATAGCCCCATCCTGGGGTCTGAGGTCAAGGAGCATTGTTTATTTAGCAGTCTTGCAGGGTAATTAAGGGATAACAGCATGGTACAATGTAGAGGGTGCTGCCTTTAGAATTACAGAATCTGGGTTTGAAACTCAGCTCTGCTACTTACTACCTGTGTGACCTTGGCCAAGTCATTTCCTCTCTTTGGAATCAGCTTCCTCGTTTGTCATATCTCACATCTGACCCCTTCTCTACCCTCACACAGCTGTCACTTTAGTTGAGACTCTCAGTACTTCTTGCCTTAGTTATTGCAATTGTTCTCCCTCCCTCAAGTCTCTTACTACTCCAGTCCATCCTACATATCACTGCCAAAGAAATTTTCCATAGATGCAGACCTGACCATGTAATACCTCTACCCTATTAACTCCAGTGGCTTTCTATTGTCTCAAGGATAAAATATAAACTCCTCTGTTTAGCTTTTAAAGTTTTACACACCTGTCAACAAACTATCTTTCCAGCCTCATTGGACCTTATTCTTTTTGCATTCTGTGATCTAGCCAAACGGGCCTTCCCTATGTTCCTCCTATATTACACTCCCTTCCCTATCTTCATTCCCTTGCACTTGCCATCCTTCATGCTTGGAATGCACTCCCTGCTTCTCTCTGCCTCAGAGTACCTTTTTTCTTTTAAGATGCAGCTCCACACTTTCTGCAGCATAAAATCTTTCCTAATCCCCTCAACTGCTAGCACCTTCCTCTCAAAATACCTTGTGTTTAACTAATTTATATATTTTTGCACTTTATATTTATGCCATATATTTTTTTATATGTACATAACCCCTTAGAATGTAAGCTCATTGTGAGTATGGAGTTTCTGACTACTGTTGCTGTCTCGTATTTGCAGATATATAGACTTTACTCAGTGCATTTGGGGGAGAGAAGGAAAAAGTGTTAGAATGTAAATCCTAAATGATCTAGCCACCTGATTTCAGAGGAATTCATATTCAATTTTGGTTGGGAGGGCAGGTGGGAAACTTGACAGTGTCTGAGAACTTGACCTTGTTGTTACTGTTGTTTGTCCTTCATTCTCTTAAGAGGACCGTGCTATCAGGGAGGCTACATCAGGACATGCAAGTGGATTGGATTTAAGTGAGGGAGGGCTGTGCAGAGTCAACAGCCTCACTTTCTCCTCTGGAGCCATTTGTGGGGCCAGTGGCCAGATATAGATCAGAATGACTGGAGATGGCCTTGACCTTTTTAAGCTAAGGTTTTTAACAGGTCTCAGTTTGACTGAGGTACCATTCATTCATTCAGTGATTAAGTCTATATAAGAAATGACACAAAGAACAGTCTCTTTAAAAAAAAAACAGATTTGGGAGGGTCGGACGCTCAGGGGGCATTGCTATCTGTGATCTTACTCCAGAGAGTGAAGATAATTTGTCCATGTTACTCATAGCTGCGCTTATTTGTGAACCACTTCAGCCAACAGCAAATCCATAATTAAAAACACTAATCAGCAGCCTGTCTCTTCCAAGAGGGATTCTGTGAATAAAGAGAACAAAAGAAGCATCAGCTCTTTCATTGTGGGAATGGTAGAATGTATGCAAAGTAATTTCCAGAACATGCAAGGTTAGATCTGGTATTAAATGCTGATTAATCCCTTTCTATTTCTTCTTTTTAAATAATAGCTAATTCTATAAACCTTAGTTACTGACTTTTCAAACAAACTAGTGTCTTTAGATTAAGACATACTAATTTTTATAAAGGCTCATTTTGATAGATCTCAATATTTATCTGGACCCACAATTGGAGTTAGATTATAAAAGCTACAGTGATATAACTGATACCTTGTCATGGTGTCACATGTCATCTCTAATGGCTCTAGTGTAATTCCTTGTTTACATGTTCTACATTTCTAAGAGCTATAAGACATGCATTTGACCAAAGACCTCATGCTGTTCTCATGAAGATCAGATTTAGGAGAATTAATAGGTCAATTAGATGGGTTCAGAACTGGTTAAATGGACATACTTAAAGAGTAGTCATTAATGACCTCATCTCTTCTTGGGCAGAAGTCAATAATGGGGTGCCCCAGGGATCTGTGCTTGCTCCTGTGCTGTCGGAAATATTTATAAAGCCCTTTGCAGACTTTAAAACACTATATAAATGTTAGTTGCTATTATCATTGTTGTTATAATGACCATCACTATCAGTTGCTTAGATAGATGGCATGCTTATCATACTTGTAGACAACATAAATCTGGGAGGGATAGCTAACACACTGGAATGCTTGGATTTTTAAAAAAAGATCTTGTTAATATAAAATATCTTATTAATTCTAATAAGATGAAATTTAATGAGGATTAATATAAAAAATCTTAAATACATACAATCTTGGTCTGTCCCAGTGTTTAATACATACAGTACTTTGCTTAATAGATACTTATTTTTTAATTTGGTCAAGCTTGGATGTAAGTGCATGGCAGCTTCTGTATGGACTGAGACAATTTGGGAGTTACCATTGATTGACAGTGAACCATAGCTGGTATTTTAAATAATTTAATTAAAATTGACATTTTTTTGGTGGAATGGGGATTATGTTGCACTTTTCAATGGCTGTTTCATTTTCTTACTTTATTTTCTTGGTCTTTGAAACTTGCAAGATGAGGAACTGTGCTTTTAAAATATTCACTATAATATTTAGCATTGAGGGTATCTATTGTTAAATATAGAATACTTAATGATCAGTGCCTATATGATAGAGTAGTAGTCAACTTTAAATTACAATACTGGGAAGAATATTTTTCTTTTCTAATAAGCTTGATGTGCAGCAAAGGTGTTATGATAAATATTGTTGTCTAGTCTGTGAAATGAAACTTACCATGTTTTATTTGACAGTCCTTAAAATAGAACTCTCTCCTTTGAAACAAAAAGACTGATGCTGACTAGTACCATAATTACTTCCATGGTGCTCAGTCTTATTTTGTTTAATGCTGATTTATATTAATATTTAATGTGTTACCTTTACAAAATTAGAGTTCTTTAATCATTTCAGTCATGATGTATCAGAGTAAATCTAATTACTTTATATGAATGGCTTTGCCAAAGGCAGGTAGAAACATTAACTTTTGTATTGTAATATTTCCTGCCAGCTGTCCTGAAGGGTTGGTAAGCACATCTGTCTTAAATGAAGTTGTTGTTTCACTTTATGTTCTCATTAAGGGGAAAATAATTTTCAAATTCAAGAGAAGTTGATTTATTTAAAAAAATCCAGAAACTGAACTGAAGGTTTTGTTTTGTTTTTAAAATATGAATAGGTGTTAAAAGTGATACTCTTAAGGCTTAGAGACAAATTTTGTAATTTCCAGATTAAGTGAATATTAGATTGAATGATTATTTCTTTCTGGTGTCCTCACCAAATTGTTTTATGTTTCTCAGAAATTGTAAAGATAATATGATGAAATTTCTTTCCTGCCACCATGCACATCGACATTGCCTTTTCACAAGATGACAATCAATATTTCATTATGTACTATGAATCAGACAGGTGCTGGGGATATAAAGAAAAAAGATCTTTGTCTGCACAGAGCTTACATTTTATTGGGGAAAACAGTATGTGTACATATAAGTAATTAAAAATATATATGCAGAATAATTATAAAGTAATTGAAGGGGCACTAGTAGTCAGTAGGGGATATTGGGAAAGGCTTCATGTAAGAAGCAGTATTTGAGCTAAGCTTTGAAGGGAATTAGGGATATACTAAGAGGCATAGATAAAGAGGCAGAACATTCTAGGTATGGAATTTGAAAAGACATGGAGGCTGGAAATGGAACATCATAAAGTAAGCCTGTTTGTCTGGAAAAAGGTCTGTGTGGGGAAAGTCATATAACCAGTTATGTCAGTGAAGGATAAGATTGAGATTTGTTTCGATGTTTCTGGCTTTGCTTGCTACCCCTCAAGTCTAGGACTAAGTCTAAGTTTCTCTTGGTCTAGGAACTCTGGATTGTAACTTCTCCTGTGGTTCCAGGAGGCTTAGTCATAGAACTCTGTCTCTGGAGGCAACTAGGTAGTGCAGTGGAAAGAGTGCTAGTCCTGGAGTCAGGAGATCCAAGTTTATTAGACTTCAAGGGTGAGGGTGAGAAGAGGAATTTTGACCCTTTTCTTCATGGAAGGAGCTAAGGAAGGCAGTGCTGAGTTTTTTATAAGCATGATAGGAGGTAACATGATTGTATTGTTACATCTTACTTGACTCCATCAAGGAGATATGAATACTCTCTGCACTGATGAAGACTGCAGTCCCTCAGCCTTTATTGGAGGCCATGGCCCAGACACAGCAAAATCTCCCTTGTTGCCTGGTAGCTAGTCTTTGAAGCCCACTTCCAAACTTCACTGGACCAGTTCTTTGATGACAAACCTTTACAAAGATGCAGGCTTTTGCTGAGCTTGTATCTCCAGCCTTTCTCCCTTGGTGTTGGGCCTATCACTTTTTTGCGCCCCTCTGGCATGGCCTTGTACCCTGGAAGAGCTCTACTCTGGAGGCAGAGAATCTAGGTCTTACTTTGACATTAGTTACTTTGCTCACAATTTAACCTCTGTGGGTGTCAGTGTCGATGAGGGGGGAGGAGTCTGATTTGGATTAGATAACCTTCAAGATCCTAGCCACTGCATGTCACAATAAATGAGGAATAGAAATAATGAAATTTTTTTTGCTAAGTCAGTTGCTGAAAAACAAAATCCTGTAAAATGTGGAGTGACAAAGATGACGGAACACTGTAGTTTGGGTCAACTTGTGACATTGCAGGGTTCTCTCAATCGCAGGCATACCTGTCCTTTGTACTTCAGATTTGGCAGAGGGCCAGGAGAACAGATGGGAGAGGACATCACAAGGGGGTGGAAGTATTTAAGGGAGGAGCTGACTTTTCTTCCCCAGAACTGGCTGTGTCATTTCAGAAGGCTATCCCAAGGTCTCTCCTCAAGTGGGTTGTTTTTGTTGATATATCCCAAGTAGTTTCCTGACCTATTCTGACAATATCCTTGCAAATTAGCTCATGTTGAAATCTTTATTTTTTGGCATTTGTGATTAAGTCACTGTATGCCCTGGTCTCAGCCTTTAGGCTGCTGTTTTCTTTCTGCTCACGTAAACCCAAAACTTGGGTGTTGTGGGCCAAGAGTAAGCCCTGCCTCTGCTTCTTAAAATTCCTACCTTCTTTTACGCTGCAGCTTTTGTGCTTCTGGTAGGATCCCTTTCATAATCACCTCAGTTGTTTTATTCTCTTCCTGAAATACTCATTATGTTGAGTGTTTCTGCCTTCCCCTTGCCCACTCCATTAGAATGTAGGATCCCTGAAGTTTACTGTTGTTTTGTCTTTGTATCCCCACAGCCTAGCACAGAGTCACTTAGTGATTGAATAATGAATATAATAGCTAGCATTTATTTAACCCTTTAAGAGTTTGCAAAACCCTTTACGTTCATTATTTGTTTTACAGATGATGAAATTGAGACATTATACTTTGGTCAAGATCATAGCTAAGTAAGTGTCTGAGATAGGATTTGAACTGAGGTGTTCTTAACTCTAAGTTCAACATTCAATCCTCTGTACCATGTAGTGGTCTGTATTGAATTGGAAAGCTTTTCTGGATTCCATTCAGTGCACAGCATTTCCTGTGGAACTGGGTCCCACATTTTTGACACCAGTGCTTTCAGAGACTCAGAGTCCTGACCTGTACCTTAGTTCCCATGATTTAGTCCTCATTAGCACTAACACCAGATCTCTGTGATACCAGATATGCCTACCTGGGGTAGCGCCAACTGCCTACAGCCCAGATGGGTGAAATGTTCTGCCTATTTTCTCTTTTCTTCCTATCGTTAGAGCTCTGATGTCAACTGACTACATCTGCCACTGATATGCTGAATTTGATCTTTTGTACAAAGGTCTTTTTAGGGCACAGGATATTTATTTTCTTCAAATTAAATATTTTTCTTCACTTATCAGATATTTTTTCTCCTCCTTCAGGCCCCTCACCACTGGGGGTGAGGGAAAGAAAAACAAAACCCTTGAAACAAATAATGAATAGGTAAGCCAAGCAAATTATGTATTGATTATGTGCATATTTAGTTTATCTCCTCTCTGATAGGAGGTGGGTAGTGTTCTTTATTTTCATTATCCTTTGGACTCATGATCGATCAGAGTTCTTAAATCTTTAAAAATTGTTTTGATAACATTGTTATTATAGTGTAAGTTAATTTGTTGGTTCTGTACATTTCACTTTGTATCATTTCATACAAGTCTTTCCAGCTTTCTTTGAAACTGGAGAACATGGCAGTTTTTGAGATTTGTCAAGATAGGTGTAGCTGCTTAATTCCTGCTTTGATTTTCTCAATCATAATCGGAAATTTGTTGATCCGGTAGTGACCAGCCTATTCCTTGCTTAGCTATGTTGTTAAATCTATTCTTTCAACAGACATTTTCTGAATGCATTCTATTTCTAGGTATTGTGATAGGCTCTGGAAGCAGTGCTATCAAATAGTCAAAGTAGAGGCAGAAACAGAGAGAAATTAGGAGAAAAGTCAGTGGATGTGGAATAATGATTTATAAAAACCTCCATTTGACTCTTTCAAGCATATGAATGTACTCTTGTTATTGAGTATTTGGGGTGTCCAGTCCTTGATAGGAGAAGTGGTCAGCAGATGGCCTTGGCTGTACATAGTAGATGTACATAGTAGAGGGAAAGACCCTAAGAGAATAACTCTTGATATACCTAGCAGTAGCCTAATAGTTAACCAGTAATGACTGACTTACTCAGACATGCATGGTTTTGTACCCAGTCAGCTTTGGTAGCTCCTTACAATTTCACAGACATGCATTGTTGATGGAATTGTGAATTGACCTAGCAGTTCTGGAGAGCAATTTAGAACTATGTCCAAAAGGCTATAAATTTGTGCATATCCTTTGACCCAGTAATATATAAGTAATATTTAGTATATCTATATCCCAAAGAAATTAAAAAGAAAAAAGGAAAGGAAAAGGACCCACGTGTACAAAAGAAAAATTATGGTAGCTCTTTTTGTAGTAGCACAAAATTGGAAGTTGAGGGCATGCCCTTCAATTGGGGAATGGCTGAACAAGTTGTGGCACATGATTGTAGTGGAATACTATTGTGCTATGGGAAATGATGAGCAGGAGAGTGTCAGAAAAACTTGGAAGGACTTACATGAACTAATGCAAAGTGAAGTGAGCAGAAAAAGGAGAACATTGTACACAGTAACAGCAGTATTGTACACTGAACAACTTTGAATGATTTTGCTGTTCTCAGCAATGCAATGATCTAAGACAATTTTGAAGGATTTGATAGAAAATGCTTTCTACTTCCAGAGAAAAAACTGATAAAATCTGAATGCAGATCAAAGCATACTATTTTTTACTTTTTTCTTGTTTTGTTTCACAGAATGATGAATATGCAAATATGTTTTGCATGACTGCACATATATATAACTTATACCATTGCTTGCCTTCCCAATGAGGGGGAGGGAGATGAATGAATGTTAAACAGTTTTACATGTAATTGGAAAAAAGTGAGAAAAAAATTCACAAACATGGTCACCTCCTGTGCATTTAGTCATGTGCCCATCCCATATTCCTCCAGTTTTAACCCATTAGTAATACTAAGTTTTCTGTGGTCCACTAAAGGAATTGCCATTGGTAGTGTAGTTATTGTCACAATCCCTGTTATAACAGTCGTCAACTTCATAGCACTATAGCTCTGAGTCCCCCCAAAATGAGCAAGTCTATGATCAATAGCTATAAAAAACACAGGATACCAAGACTGAGCAATGCTCAGGAGTTGGAGGAAGAAACAAATATTCTTAAATTCTATTGCTGAGTCTTTTACATCAGTTCTAGTGAGATGCTTCCTGGGTCAGTCCTTAAGTCTCAAATGCCTCTCCCAGAATAAACTCATCACTTCTAATCTCACCACCATGCTACTAACTCAGTCTTGACTGACATCACCTCTCTCAGCCTCTTCTTCCCTCTGAGGGGTGGGATGCCAACTCCTTTCAAAACCTTCATAAAGTACACTGGACTTTTTGACACACTTCACTCCCAATTAGACTGTAAGCTCCTTAAGGGCAGGGATTGTCTTTTTTTAAATTACTCATTTCCTCATCACTTAGCACTGTACCTTGCACATAATAGACACTGAATAAATCTGAAATGTTTGTTGAATTGGATTGATTTCTTCTGTTTTATAAACCACTGTCATGTCTGTTAACTGAGTTGATCTCAGGTAGGTTGGGGAAAAAACAAACAAGAAACACTAATATACTATTGTAATATTTTGTTACTGCTAACTGTATGCCCTACTGAGGGTGTTCTGGTAGTTTAGAAAAAAAAAGTATTTTTTATAAATTTAAATTGTAACTTGTGACCATTGCCTACTAAGGTATTGAGGTGTTGTAAACTGGGTTTATGGAAAGTTAATCAAATGAAATCATAGGGTATTTAAAGTATTTATAGATATCAGTGGAGTGGGTCCTCAAGAATTTATTTTGCTTTTCACCAGTTGGATTTCCAGAATGGTTAGCCATTTTCCATTCCAACCATAATGCTCATTAAACATTTTGCATTAATGTACCTTTTTTTAAAAAAAATTCATAGCCTTGCATGTTTTATCACATAGGAGTCTATATTACAATGATTCTTCACAATGTCATTGTGTAAATGCTTTTACTAAGGGATAAGCTAGAATGTAATTCTATGATACCTCATTATATAGAAGTAAAGAATGTGTGAGTAGCTATATGTGATTTGGAGCATTCTTGTTATTGAATTTTTTGAAGTTTATTAAGGTTACTATATAAAAATTTCACCTAGAACATTATTTGTGTAAGGATCCAGAAAAAAGCGCTTCATTTTTTTCTCTCTCTAGCTAGTATATGAAGTGTTAGGTTTGAAAAGTATGAGGGAATTCAATAAAGAAGAGAAATGGAATAAAAATATGTATATTTACTCTTCAATTTTATCATAAATTTGAATCAGTAAGTATTAAGGTCCTGCTATTTGCCAAACTCTTTGTTTGGTGCTGGGAATATAAATACTGATATAAAACAATGTCTGCTCTTAAGTGTTATAATATTAAAATGAAGGAGACAAGAAGTATGAACATACATGCATAGGTACATACATACACACCGTAAATCCAGGGAAAGAAGGGTACTAGCATTTAGGGGGTGAGGATCAGGGAAAGCTTGGTGTGGAAGATTATGTTTGTGCTGTTTTTTAAAAAAGAGAGATTCTATGAAGTTAAGAGAGGAGGGAGTATATTCTAGGTATGGGGGATGGCCATTGCAAAGGCATGGAGATGGATGGAATATAGCATATGAAGAACAGAGAGAAGGCTGGTTTGACTGAACTACATAGTGTGAGAGGAAAAGTAATATCCAATAAGTCTGAAAAGATAAATTAGGGGCAGGTTGAACAGGGCCTTAAAAGCTAAACAAAAGAATTTCTGTTGGATCCTAGATTCAGGGAGCCCCTGGAGTTGACTTGAGTTAAGGAGTCACATGATTCAGTCTATACTTTTGCAGCAGTGGGTGGGATGGACTGGAGTGGGTAGAGATTTGAGGTAGGGAGACCAAGTGAGAGGCTGTCACCAAGGGCCTGAGCTAAGGTGGTAGCTGTATGGGGGTGGAGAAAGGGGCCACATGTGAGAAATGTCAAGAAAGTAGAAACGTCAAGATTCAGCAACTGATTGGATATGTTAGGTGAAGAGAGAGTGAGGAGTCCTAGATAACACTAAGATGACAAACCCAGATCAGAAGGATGGCAGTGACTTGACAGAAATAGAGAAGTTTTGAAAAAGGAATAGTCAGGGGGAATACTGGAACATTCCCTTAATTCATAGCATGTTTTGTGGTTTATTTGTACTAATGTTAATGGAAAAGTTGGCATGTATCAGTGGGAAGAAGTGTGGGAATTGTACTGTATTAGGAGTTAGAGGGCCAGCATTTAAATCCCTGTTCTGTATTTTTGCCTGTGTGACCTTGGACAATTCAGTGACTTCTCTGGCCCTTATATATTCTCAGGTGTAAAATGAAAGGATTGGACTAAAGACTCTTTTTGAGATTCCTTCTAGCTCCAGATCTATGAAACTGTAGCTGAGATCTCCTGACAAGGATAATAGATATGCTGACTGAAACTGGTGTAGCGATTAACCCAAAATCGTTTGCTCCATTTGCTTAACCTGGCACATCTCTTACCTTACCCTGGCATGATTCTTTTTCTTTTTGTTAACCAGTGTAGTTATGTTGTATAATACAACCTGGGCACCGCAATTAATTGTGGATATGGGTGAACTGATAAATACATTAAGCTTGTTTTTATGAGGAACTCTTGGGGGTTTCTTGGTTCTATTTTTTTTAAGACAGTTCAAATTGAGCATAGTTAAAATGTAGACAAGCTTCTTTTTGAGTTTGTGTTGATGGTTTTGAGATAAGCTAAAAATCTTATTATGGCTTTCTGTTCTTCATTAAGTTATTTTTAGTAAGAGCTCAGCAGTAGGAAGTGTTTGTAATTCTTGATTTATCTGATGTTAACATATTTTTTCCCGTTTCTCTGAAGATGAATGCCTTGGTGTTCACACTGGAGAAGTTTCCCTGCAAGCCATGTCTTTTTAACAAACTTAATTTAAAAAATGAAGAACAGATTCTACAATTCCTTATAAAACATATCCAGTTGTGAGTTTGCTTCAAGCACATACTTGAAGACAGTGCTTCCAGCACAAAGAATAGGTACCTTGAACAGTCTTACAAAAATTGTCAAATCTTGAATGTAGATAGCAGAAACTTTGATTGCTTACTCTCTTTGCATGGTAAATTTTGAGGGATATACTGTAGGAATTTTCTCTTTCCAATAAGCCATGATACTGAAGCATGAACTTAAATCAAGTATTATTCTATATGTTCTAAATGGTTATATGAGGAAACACTGATGAAGTATCCAATTTTGTAAGACCTGGTATATCTAATACCACCAACTGTTCTGTGCTTCTCCCTTTCCTAGCTAAACTCCTTGAAAAGGCCATCTTCTTCTTTATCCAGGCCTATTGCCTGAGGAGGCATCTAATTGGTGCTTCCACTTCCTTTCCTTTCCTTTCCTTTCCTCTTCTTAACTCTTTTTGCAGTCTCACTTTTGACCTCATCATTCAGCCAAAACTCCTTTCTCCAAATTTACCAGTGACCTTGTAATTGCTAAATCTAATGTTCTTTTCTTAGTTCTCATCCTTCCTGACCACTCCTTAGTCTTTGACAGTATAAACATCTTCTCCTTGATACTGTCCTTTCTCTAGATTCATGATTCTCCTCCTCCTCCCACTGATCAGACCTCAGTTTCCTTTGCTGGATCTTTTTCTAAGTCATGCTAACCGTCAGTGTCTCCCAAGGCTATATCTTGGGCCCTCTTTTTTTTTCTTTCTACTTCTATGCTATTTCACTTGATCTCATCAGCTTCCATGGATTAAACTATCATCTTTATGCAGATGATTCTGAGACCTATTTATCCAGCCGGACCTCTCTCCCGACCTCCAGTCTCATATCTCTAATTGTCTCTTGTACATCCTCAAACTGATTGTCCTTTCGACATCTTAAACTCAACATGGCCAAAACTGACTTCGTTCTCTCCAACTTCCTAACTTCCCTTTTTACTATTTTGAGTACAATTATTTTCTCAGTTACCCAGACTCAGAACCTAGGTATTATCCTTAAGTCCTCATTCCCATGCCCATATCCAGTCAGATATTAAGTACTGTAGTTTTGACCTTCTCAGCAACTTTCCTATATACTCTCCTCTCTCCTCTGAATACTGCATTTTTGTCTGGTGACATTTCACACTTGGACAGTTGCAATAGCCTTTTGATTGATCTACCAGACATTTTCCCCCACTCCACTCCATCTTCCACAAAAATTTATCTTCCTTAGTTCGTCTGACCATCTCATACTGTTCTCCCCCACTCCCAATTCCAGTTAATAAATTCTAGCAGCTCCCTCTCGCTTCTATGACCAGATACAAAATCCTCTGTTTGAATTTTAGAGCACTCCATGATCTGCCCCCTTCCTAACTTTCTAGCTTTTTTATGCTTTATTAACTCCCACATTCTTGGTGATCAAGTGACACTAGCCCCTTTGCTGGTCCTATTATATAACACTTCATTCCTTGACTCCGTGGAATTGCCTGGAATTCTCCCCTTCCTTATCCCTGCCTCCTGGCTTCCCTAGCTTCCTTAAGGTCTCAGATAAAATTCTCTTTTCTGCATGAAGCCTTCCCAGATCCTCCTTAATCTCAGTGCCTGTTCTCTGAGATTATACTTTATCCTATATGTGTCTTGTTTGTGTGTTGTCCCTCCATCATAATGTGAACACCTCAAGAACAGTGACTATATTTTTGCCTTTGTTATCTCTTGCTTAGAACTGTGCTTGGCATATAGTAAATGCTTGTTGAATGACTTGACTTTCTTGGAATTTTAGTATACTTTTGTCACTAATGTCTTCATTACTCCTTTTCTAGAAAAAGTTCTGCATTCATTCCACAAACATTTATTAAGTTCTTAATCTGAATAAAGCAATGATTATGGGCTTAGGGGAGTTACAAAGGAAATCTTTGAACTCAAGGGAGCTTACCATATTAGTAGGAGAGACAAAATGAATATAGAACTGATATAGAGTAAGAAAAATACAAGGGAAAGGTGAGAGTTCATAGGAGGGAAGAGCTCTCTTCTTGCTGGGAGGACATATTTCAGCTGATCTTTCAAGCATCTCAAAGACCTCAGCATATAGACCTGTGTAAGAGAAAATATCATAGACTAAGTGAGGAAGTAAGAAATACAAAATCTGAGAGACAGTCCTATTTAGTCCGAGTATGTGATTGGGAATAATGTAAATATGACCAGAAAAGTAGGTTGGAACCTGCATATGGAGAACCTTGAATTCCAGGATGAAGAGTTGATAGTCTATTTAGAAGGCAATTGGATTCCCTATTGCATGTTTTGTTTTCTTTTTGAGTTTGGGGTAATATGATCAAAACTCAATATCAGGAAAATTAGTGATTTTTGATCACTGACTAATTTTTGATCAAAATTCATTAGAATGAGGAGATATTAGAGATGGAGAGAATAGTTAGGAGGCTATTAAAATAGTTTAGACAAGAAAGAGGTAATGGAATCTAAGGTAGAACAGTGGCACTTGGCACATATTTTTGAAGTGAAATAAATTTGAATATATTTTTTGCCTTTTAAAAAATTTGATTTTTCCCCAATTACATGTAAGAACAGATTTTAACATTTGTTGTTAAAACTTAGAATTCCAAATTCTCTCTCTTCCTCCCTCCTCCTCCTCTCCCCCATTAAGATGGCAAGAATTCGAGGTAGATTATACATGTGTAGTCATGAAGAATGTTTCCATATTACTTATGTTGTGAAAGAAAACAGACAAAAATGCCTCAAGAAAAGTAAAGTAAACAATAAAGTAAAAAATACTTTAATCAGTTCTTTCTCTGAGTATAAATAGCATTTTTCATCATAAGTCCTTCAGAGTTGTCTTAGATTATTGTATTACTGAGAATAATTAAGTCATTCACAGCTGATCATCTTACAGTTTTGCTGGACTCAGATATCAGTTCATCCCAGCTCAGATAAGGCTTTGTAATCATGGGTAAATCATTTGACTTTTCTGGCCTGTAAAACAACAGTAGTACCTAGGTGATGGAACTGTTGTAAAGATAAAATTAGATATGTATCTTAAGGATTTTATAAACATTAAAGCACTATGTAGATTAGTAGTAGTAGTAAAATGGAGGTAATATTGTAGTTGCCATATAGGAGTATTATGAAGAAGGTGACATATCAATCTTTTTTTTTTGTGTCATGGTACCCTTTGCGGTATTTGAAGCCAATGGTCCCCTTTCCGGAATGTTTTAAGTGCATAAAATAAAATAGGATTTCAAAGGAAACCAATTATATTGAAATGTAATTATCAAAATAATTTGCTAAGTTCAGAGACCCCTGGATGAGAATCTCTGCCTTAGAGAATGCCCAGGCAGCTTGGTAGCAGTTCAAATGATGTACAGTTTCCCAAGTGTAATCTAGAACATTTTCTTCCTGTTGTACCCTGAGCTTGCCTATTGTGCATCTGCAGCACTTGGCCGAGATAGATTTATTGATAAACTAAGTGAGGTATTCAGTCAGTTATGTTACAGTTTGGATATCACAGATGCTCGTTTATCAAGGACATCATACTGGTATTAGAGAAAGCTTTTGGAGGCTTTTTACCTCTTCGTTTTTATTGGTTAAAATTCTTTAATAGTTAAGGAAATAGAAAGAACTAGAAAAGCAGAGAAATAGTAAAAATCAGTTTCCTATATTTTTTCCCCCACAGTTTGCAGCAGCTTATTTAAAAGGCCTAGTTAGAACTTCTGTTCTTGCAAGCAGTGGCCTTTTTTCCCCATTTTTATACTAATTTGCTGTTGATTTTGACCTTTGGTCTAATGCAGACTTGCACAACATATGACTGTCAAGCTGCTTGTTGCTCGCCAAAGGGTTTTTGGTGGCTCTTGAAAAATGTAGGGTTGCCACGGTGTGACTCTCTCCTGTTTGTCATGTGACCTACAGCAAACAACCGTTGTCATCTGTCTCTAGTCTCATCTATCTGCAGCCTGAAAAAGTTTAACCTATTTTAATTTTGGCCCCTAGCTGCTGCCAGGTTGTGCAGGTCTGGTCTAATGAACTGGTGATCTCTGCACACATGAGCAGCTGATTCTTAAATGATTTCATCTTCATTAACCAATTGTTTACTGTCTGTTAAGATAGTTTGTGTGTGTATGTGCATTGATCAGGATATTCTGACTGTCTTCTTAAAGAACAAATGAATGAAAAATTACTTATTAAACACTTACAAATAAGATGGCCCCTGGAGCTTTCACTCTAATATGCATAAGACAACATGATTTACAAGGGTTTATTAAGCACTTACTATGTGCTAGCCTCTGTGGCCTCTTTTTATTGGCTTGTTTCTCCCAGAACATCCATTTTAAGGAGGACACCTAGGTCAGTGATGTATTCATTCTTTTCTAGCTTGTACTCCTGACTTCCTGGAGTAAAAATGCATTTATCGTTTTTTTTTTTGTTTAAAATGTTTCCTCCTAAACCATATTGTTCAACATTCTTTGCTGTCCTTGTTCATTCATCATAATCCTTCCATGTCCCTTGTGAGATTGCTTCCTCATCCCCTATTCCCTCTACCTGCAAAGAATTCCCAAGGTATGAAGTTTGAAACTTGACTTGGTAGGTCTTGTCAAGTCCTTCTTAAACATTTTTTGCACTGCTACATCCTATGAAGTAGTTTTTGGTACCTAAGCCATAATTAGTTATCTATCTGTTGGCTCAGGCTGAGTCAGGCAGAATGATCAATGGTCCCATGACATCTTTCTTGTTGCTGATAGGAGCAGAATGAAGTCAGCTCTTTAATTTGACTCTTGAAGGGGAATTTGAGAGCCATCTTCTCATTTACCGGTAGTTCCTTTATGATTTGTTTTACATTCCTTGGGTTTTTGAAATATATTATGAAAATTATTTAAAGTTTGGACACACTTTTCTAGGGGCGGGACTTTCTGCAGTGGGTACAATGAGTGGGGCCTGTGAACAATGCGGGGCCTGGGCCCCTGAGGAAGTCTGCACATAGCTGCAGCTGCCAGGGCCTGAGGAGCAGCCACGATGGCCAGTCCTGCATAGATCCGCAAGGATTGGATGCTAGGGGCCTTCAGCAACCCAAAACAGATGACCTGAGGTTTTGCTGGTGGTGTACAGACAGTGTTCTGTTAATCCCAGGAGATGGTATTGGACTAGAAATCTCAGCTTCTGTTAGGAAGATTTTTGATGCTGCCAAAGCACTCATTTGGAAGAGAGGAATGTCTCTGCAATTAAAGGACTTCGTGGGAAGTAGATGATTCCTCCTGAAACCAAAGAATCCATGGACAAAAACAAGATGGGACTGAGAGGCCCTTTAAAGACACCAACAGCAGCTGGACATCCTTCTGTGAATCTACTGCTTCATAAAACATTTGATGTTTACACAAACGTCTGCCCATGTGTCTCCACTGAAGGCTACAAAACCCTTTACGCAGATGTAAATATTGTCACGATTAGGGAGAACACCAAAGGTGAATACAGAGGCATTGAGCATGTGATTGTTGATGGTGCCGTACAGAGTATCAAAGTCATCACCAAAGAAGCGAGTATTGCCGAATTTGCCTTTAAGTGTGCCAGGAACCAATGTGACTGCTGTGGACAAAGCAAATATCATGTGAATATCAGATGGGCTTTTTCTCCAAAAGTGCAAAGAAGTTGCAGAAAACTGTAAAGATATTCAGTTTAATGAGATGTACCTTGTATATTTAATTATGGTGCAAGAGTCATCCCAGTTTGATGTTCTTGTGATACCAAACTTGTTTGGGGACATCCTTAGTGATTTATATGCTGGCCTGATAGGGGGTCTTGGTGTCACACCAAGTGGAAACATTGGTGCTAATGGAATGGAGATCTTTGAATCGGTTCATGGAACAGCCCCAGACATTGCTGGGAAGGACATGGCCAATCCCACTTCCCTGCTTCTGAGTGCTATGATGATACTTGGGCACTTGCAGATGCATAACTATGCAGCAAAGATCGAGACCGCCTGCTTTGTGACAATTAAAGATGAAAAGAGCTTAACAAAAGATTTGGGAGGTAACGCCAAGTGCTCAGACTTCACAGGTGAGATCTGCCATGAGTAAAAGACCTAGATTAAAGAAGGCTTCTCCCATTAGGCTCTTTGCAATCACTTCTCATGGACACAAGAGAGGAAAACCTATTATAGATTATTTACCATCCATAAACGTTGGGCTTGCATATATCTTGACAGCAAACTTTTTGAATCAGGCCTTTTCTTAACACATTTAGTGCTCAGGGATGCAAGTGACCCTCTGGTGCCTGCTCCCAGTGGACTTTTTTTGATGCATTGTTTTATTTATTAAATGCCTCTCTCTGGTGAAAATGTTTTATATATTGTAAGGATGGATTCCTGTCCTGTCATTTTCCATTGCTAACCATTTTACACTTCAGTTAGAAGAGTTTTTTTTTTCCTCAACTGAAAGATTTGCTGTAAATGTGAAGATATTGAATTAACAGGAGAAATAGCTAACTTTTTAAAGAAAACCCCTATTTTCCTTTGAGCATGTAAAGTAAAATGGGAAGAAAACAGGATACTAACGTAGCACATGACATTCTTATAAAATGACATTCTAATAAAATGACATTCTTATAAAAATAATCAGGTATAAGAGGAATTTCCTTGGAGAGACATATCAAAGAGGGTATAGATAATACATTTTAAAGTTGTGTAGTTAGCTAAGAAATAGATTTGCTCTCCAAAAGACATTATATGCTTGAATAAAGATAGCAAACCTGAGGTATATTTTTTAAAAAATAGAAGTTTGGACACCATGTTCATGCACATAATAGAGGGTCACTCTTCAGCATATACTAAGAAAGCATGAAAGGGGATATTTGTATATATTATAATACATAGCCTGGGCCTGTGACCACAAAATTAGGTAGCAAATATTGGGGAGAAAACATCTGGTCATGGAAGGACACTTGCTCACACACTGGTAACTTTAAGGATTATAGAACTGCTCAGCAGCTGGCAGCAGTTTAGGTAAAGTCAAGTTGAGTATTTAATGCCTATGTTTTTTCCATCTCCCCATACCTCACCCCTTCCCTTAAGATTTTGGTTGCTATGATACAAAATTGCTAAAAGTGACTATAGAATGTGTTACCTGTTCTTTGGACTAGTGAGATTTCCTTTGACAGTCAGAAAGGATGTATGGAACACTTACTGTGTGCCAGGCACTGTGCTAACCTCTACAGCCTCTTGCTCTGAGGCTTGCCTTTCCCTAAACACCCATTTTAAGCAGGACACCCGGGCTGACTAGGTCTTCATTACCCTTCAGGCTGTATATCTGACTCACTGGTTCTGGTCTCCCATGTTACAGAAATCTTTTCATTCTGTAAGTTCACACCATCCCTAGACTTTTCACATTGCAAGCATCCTTCCCTCCTGTGGTCTCTTCCTCCAATTGCCTAGTTCCTGTCAGAACCTTCATTTTCAGGGGGATACCCAGGTCAGCCATGTCTTCATTTCTCTCCAGGCTGCACTCTTGTCTCTCTGGACTTTCCTGTATGTGTATCCAGTCCTCCCACACCCTTCATTTTTAGTATTCTTTTATGTGTTGCTTTACTCCATTGAAGTGTGACCTCCTTGAGGTCAGGTACTGTCTTTCTACTTGTATTTATGTTCCTGGTGCTTAGTATAGTACCTGGCACAAATAAACCTGTTTGACTTGACAGAGAATGGCAAAACCCCAGTTCTTGCCCTCAAGGAGATCACATTTTAATGAAGGAGACAGCAAAAAGTTGTATACTACAAACAAGTTATGTATAGTGTAAATGGGAGGTAATCTCAGAGGGAAGCAAAATGAAGGAGACCTGGAATGAAGGTCGGATTTGAGCTGAGTCTTGGAGGAAGCCAAGAGGTGGAAGTACAGAGAGAAAACATTGAAGGCAGGAAGGGAATATCCAGTGAAAATATAGGGCCTAAGGAACTCTGGTCCTGAAGATGGCAGAGGCCAGGACCCAGCAACTTTAAAATAATACCTCAATTCAAATTTTGTAGTTCAGAGTCAACAAAAGGTCAGAGGGAGACATTTTTCTAGCCAGAGACAATTTTAAGAGATCTGCAGCAATGGTCTGTAACACTGGAGTGAGTGCAGGCCAGGACCACCAGCAGAGGGCCTTGGACATGGTCACATAGCAACAGTTATAGCAGCAGTTTTGGGAGCTCTCAACCTGGAGATGGTAAAGGAGTCAGGTGACTAATAATAAGAGATTGCTGAAGTGTAATTGATATGCTGATTGGCAACTCTATTGCCCATAAGTAGTTCTGGGTCACGGTCCTAGGATAGAAAGGAGTGCTTCTGGTCAGTCAAAAAAGTAGGGGCCCTGGTGACAGTTCCAGGGCCAAGAAGTGTGCTAGCACTTAGGACTGCAAGGAAACAAGAACCTTTCCTGGATAAAGACCAGAGTATAGACCAGGAGATCAAGTGACCACACTTCCCCAGATCATACCATATTGGAAACTCCAAAAACACCCTCAGAACTAGCTCTGAAAACATCAGCACAAAATAGTCTAAAGTTTGGAACAGTGCCTCCTCACTTGAGGTTTGCAGAGCCCAACTTTAAAATAAAGTTCAAAATCAAAAAATAGACTGTGAAAATAAGCAAACAACAACAAAAATAACTTGACCAGAAAAAGAGATTATGGTGGCAGGGAAGACAAAGATATAGACTTAGAAGAAAACAATGTGAAAACAACTACAAGCAAAGTTTCAAAGAAAAATGTTACTTGGACCTAAGCCCAGTAAGAATTCCTGGAAAAGTTAAAAAAAAGAGAGGAGTGATAGTAAAATTGAGAAAAGAAATGAGTAATGCAAGAAAAATATGAAAAAATGAATTAACAGATTAGTAAAAGAAGCACAAAAAATACTGAAGAAAGCAACATCTTAAAAAACAGAATTGGCCTAATGATAAAAGAGGCCCAAAAATCCACTGAAGAAAACAATTTCTTAAAAATTAGAATTAGGTAAGTGGAAGCTAAAGATTCTTTGAGACTTCAAGAAACAGTTAAAAAGAACGAAAAAATAGAAGAAAATGTGAAATACGTAATTGGAAAAACAACTGACCTGGAAAATAGCTTGAGGAGAGATAAGGACAGCAAGAATTATTGGGCTACCTGAAAGCTATGATCAAAAAAAAAAAAAAAGGACCTAGACATCATCCTCAAGAAATTATCAAGACAACTGCTTTCATATTCTAGAACCAGATGGTACAGTAGAATTTGAAAGAACCCACCAATCACCTCCTGAAAGAAATCCCCAAATGAAAATTCCCAAGAATATTATAGCCAAATTCCAGAACTCCAGGGTTAAGGATAAAATGTTGCAAGCAACCAGAAAGAAAAATTCAAATATTATGGAGCCACAGTCAAGTTAACATAAGATACAGTAGCTTGAATATGATATTCCAATAGGCAAAGGAGCTAGGACTACAACCAAGAATCACCTACTCAACAAAACTGAATATAATCCTTCTGGGGAAAAATGGGTATCTAATGAAATACAGGATTTTCAAGCTTTCCTGTTGAAAAGACCAGAGCTAAATGGAAAAGTAAACATTCAGACAGAACACTCAAGAGAAGTATAAAAAGGTAAACATGCAAGTGAAATTATAAGGAATTCAATAAGGTTAAACTCTTTTCATCCCTGTATGGGAAGATGCTTGTAACTCCTAAGAACTTTATCATTATTAGAACACTTAGGAGTTTGCATAGACAATGGTACAGGTGAGTTGATTATGTTGGGATGATCTCCAAAAAAAGATTGTAGGGAGATAATAGAAGAAAGAGCTAAGTGATATGGTGGGGAGGAGATGATAAAAGGGAGGGCAGATTGGGGGAGGTACTTACTGATTAGAAGCAAGATTTTGAGGCGGGGGAAATGAGATGGAGGGAAATTCAGATAGTGATCATAACTGTGAATGTTAATGAGATAAGCTAAACCATAGAATGGAAGTGGTTATCGCAATGAATGGGAAATCAGAATCCAACAAGTAAGAGACACTTAGGACAGAAAGGCACAAAGAGTTGAAATAAAGGACTGGAGCAAAGTCTGTTACATTTCAGGGCTTCATGGGGAGGGATATATGAGGTTTTTTGTTTTTTCTTTAAACTCAAAAATGTTCCGAAAATGAGAGGGTTTTGTCAATTATCTAGGCTTTTGAAGTTCTCAGAGAGTAAAAAGTAAATAGTAGAATACTTTATTATGTTGTAGTAGTTGTTTTTTTGGTCGTGTCTGACTCTGTACCCCACTTGGATTTTTCTTGGAGAAGACACTGGAGTGGTTTGCCATTTTCTTCTTCAGCTCATTTTGCAGATGAGGAACTGAGGCAAACAGGGTTAAATAACTTGCCCAGGGTCACAGAGGTAGTGAGTGACTGAGACTGAATTTGAATTTATGAAGATTAGTCTTCTTGATTCCAAGTCCAGTGCTCTATCCATTGTACCACTTAGCTGTCGCAGAATGCCTAGACGCCTATGAAAATCTAATGTGTATTTGAATGGTGAATAGTGTTGAAGACGTTTGTATGTGGAAGGATTGTTAGGGCTAAAAAGTTTTCAGTGTGGTATAAGTGGCATTACTGAAATTTTTTTGGGTAAAGAAGTGGTTAATATGATATAGGAAATGTTACATTTTAATATATACTTCTCTCAAAAAACCCAAATGTTTAAAAATTATATTCTGCTTCGATGATAAATTGAGTCCAGTCCAGCAAACATTCCTTAAATGCCCACTGTGACATACATATGTTAAAGATTTTTTAAGTTCAGAAAAGCATTTAGGCATCTAATTCAGGTAGAACAGGGGTTCTTAACCTTTTTTATGTCATGGTCCCTTTTGACAGTCTGCTGAAGCCCTTTTCAGAGTAATGTTTTTAAATGCACAACATGAAATACATAGATGTACAAGGAAAATGAATTATATCATAGACTCCTTGGTCCATGAACCCCAGGTTAAGAACCCTCAAATTAATTTATATTCTCTGTCTGCTATATTGCCTTTCATATCATTTCTTTGTATGTAGCAATTGTCTCTTTTCTCCATTTTAACAGAGTTTCAATTTTTTGAAAGGGCAAACATAACTGAATGGAAAAATGCCTTCTTAGTAGCCCAGTTAACCAAGCCAGTGGGAAGGAAACATCAGCAATCAAACCATGAAGCTAGAGCCCAGATACCACCATTCACTTAGTGGCAGTTTATAGTACTTGCAGACCTAGTACCCCAAAGGAAAAAACTTCTAGGATAACGACAGGGACTTATTTCTCTTAGTGTCCTGTTGCGGCTTTCTTTTTCCTATTTGTAAGGAAATTTACTTTGGAGTAATAAGAAGTGCCATTCCATTAAATAAAAAAAAGGACGTAAATTAACTTATTCCGTAGCTATTCATAGGGCTTTCAGGTATACAGTTAATAAGGGAAATAATTGTTAACACATGAAGTTAATATATTTGAATCTAGATTCAATGTTGGGAAAAGAATGAGCACTTGTCACAGGTTTGTTTGTTTGTTTGTTTGTTTTTTAAGGGATTCCCATTCAGGCACTGATCACCTATTTGAGGTCCTTTTCATCTCAGGGCTTCTGTGATATCATAATATGGCTAAACCCAAGTTGTGTATAGTTAACCTTCCTCACTTAGCATAAGGCACAAATAGAGCAATCATTTTAAGAATCCTTGGACCATTGAAAGTTAAGAAATTATCAAAGTTGTTAGAGCCATATTTAAGATGAATGCTTTGGAAATGCTAATGCAACCAGGAATCTGGAGTTATTTCTATTTTACAGCAGGAAGATAACCTTTTGGACCCAGTGATTAAAATACCTAAAATAAGGTTGGCCTAGAACTGCCATATACACTTTACTGTATAGTTACATATTCTCTTAATCTCCATGTGAAGTTTGGAGAGTCAGGCCTGACCTTCCTATCACTGCAGAGAACTTTCTCCTAATATTAAAACACTCATAAATATAAAGCTTCTTAAGAGCAAAATCACACTGCAAAGGGCTCTGAAAACTTGTCCTCCTGTAAGGAGGGAGAAGAACAAAAATAGTGAAAAGCAGGAAGTGATTAGAAACTCCGTTTTGTGTGTGTGTGTGTGTGTGTGTGTGTGTGTGTGTGTGTGTGTGTGTGTGTGTGAGATTTATATTTTTAGGCTAACCTTGGTCTCCTACCCATACCACGGTTTTGTTTAATAAAATATAAAAAGTTAAAGATAAATATTGATTTGTGTCTTGATATCTTCATAAAACTGTTTAGCTCATGTACCATTTCCCCCGTTTATTTTTGTCTTAAACCTTATAATGGAGAAGGTTTTATTTCATCCTTAATTGTTATGGTCACATTGATTTTTTAAAGTGGCATATGTAATTGTCTTCCTCCAACCCTACCCCCATACCCCCCAAAAAGCCTGAGTTTTTAGGTGCTGACCTTCAGAAGGGGGGAGCCAAAAGAATGAAATGTCTGTGCTCAGGGTGTCAAGGTGTCTTGAATTTGTTTATGGAATTAAGCTTCAAAATAGTTAAATCTAGCTTTATTATTTAATACAGTACATATAATAGATATTGATAAATTGCGTGTTGAATGGAAAGAACTGTATTAACCCTCAGGGGAAGTTTATGTAAGATTTGGTCCCTACCTCAAAGAAGTTTTCAGTCTATTAGGGAGATGGGATACCAACACTGGTAGTAATACACACACCATTTATGTATGCAGTACGTTCCAGTAGTGGGAAATCTGAATGCTATGTGAGGGAGAAAGTCAATACCAGGGTGGGGGGTGGGACAAGGGAACTTTCCAGAAGAGCTAGCATTTGAAATAGGCTTCAGGAAAAGAGTAGGAATAAAACACTTAATTAAGTGCATAGGCATAGGCAACAATGTAAATGAAGGTGTGAGAAGGTAATACATGTCGGCAGGGAAGGAAAGTGACTGAAAATAATACTGGAGTATGGAGTACATGGGAGGGAATACTATGAAAAATCTGGAAAGGTAAGTTGATTTCAGGTTGTAGAACAGAAAGATGGTCATGAGGGCCTGGGTGGTAAAGGTAGGTATAGATAGGTGGAGGAGAATTCTAGAGATGTTAGAAGGGGAAGTGATAGGCCATGGAAATTAATTAGGTATGAGAAGGGAGGGAGAAGTAAAAATTGAGTATCCCCAAAGTTCTGTACGTAGTAGTACAAATATTAACATTTAAAGGAGGCTTAGAGGTAAAATAACAAACTTGACTAGAGAGAGGAGGGCTAAAGACAATCATGGGAACCAGAAAAGAGGATGAACAGCTAATGAAGGACCAGAGGAATGATGAGAGTAGTAGTAAGAGAGCCAGGAAAACCTGCTGATTTTCAAGCAGGTGGATCAGAGAAAATCCGGTAGGAAGAGTATTCAAAAATAGTAGTCAAATAATAGTCAAAACTAGAGAAATCCAAGGATATTGAAAAAAAGACAACTAAATTTAGGATGAGGATGTTATTGCTAACTTTAGAGCATTTTCAGTAAGTTGGGGGCAGAAGCGAGATTAGATTGTAAAAGGTTGGGGAGAGAGTAGGTAGTGAGGAGTTGCAGGTATCAGATGTAGACAAATTTTTTTAAAAATTGGAGCTGTTAAGGAGAGGAGAAAGATCAAGGGAAAGTGCACCTTTTTAAGGGACTAGGAAAACATTTTTGTAGGCAGATAAGTCACTGAAGAAGTAGAGACTGATTATGCTTGTGAGAATTGATGACCAGGAGATTCAGGTCTTTGGAAAGGGTGGGAAAAAATGGGATGAAGTGTGTAGGTAGAGGATTAGTGTTTGTGAGTTGTATGGTTGTCTCCTGTGTCTGGGAGAAAAGGAAGAAGGAAAGGGAGAGTAAAAAAGCATGAATGATTTTGAGGTTGTGAAAAGCAGAGGTAGAAAACCAAGGTAATTAATGTTAGGTGTTTTTAGTCTTTTTAGTTGAGTAGGAGAAAATGTCATCTGATTTAAATGTGGGGTACAGGGGTGTTGTGGGGGGCCAGAGGAGAGAGGAGAAGGCTTAGAAGAGTTGCTGTGGAGAACTAGATGAGGAGTTAAGACTAAATTGGCAGGATTATCTAGCAGCAGTAAGCTCTGTGTACTTTGTATTTATAGTAAGTGAGGTCAGCTTGATTAAATGGTGAAGAAGTTGATGGGCTAGAGATTTGTTAAGGAAGGGGTGTATGTGTAGGTGATAGTAATGGATGCAAACAAATGAAAATTCCAAAGGTAGGAGTGAATGCTATTATAAAGAGAGGGTTAATAAACAAAAAAGAATGAATTCAGTATTCAAAACAGTTCAATACATAGCATGTGGACAGCCTGGTAATTTATTGAGAAAGCCATATACACGAGGTGCCTCCACATCCTCTTCCACATCCTTTTAAACCCTCTGCAATCTTCCTTTTAAACCCTCTGCAATCTTACTTTTAAACCCTCATTCATCTGAAGCTACTTTCTCCAAAGTTATCAATGATCATTTAATTGCCAATTTATCAATGACCATTTAATATTTTATCTTCATTCTTCTTGACTTCACTGGAGCACTTGATACTATCAATCATATCTCCTCTTGCAAACTTTTTTTTCTCTGGGTGTTCCTTCTACCTGTTTAATTATTTTTCCTCAGTAGCCTTTTCTGATTCTTGATCTACAGACAAACTTGTTAATTCTATGTGTCCCCCCACCCCCAAGGCTCTGTCATAGGCTTTCTTTTCTTTTTCCTCTATACAACCTCATTTGGTGATCTCATTAGTTATCATAGATTTCATTTTCATTTCTTTACAAATAATCCCTAGATCTATATATCCATTCCTACCCTCTTCTAGTCAGCATTTCTACATCATAAACCACCTTTTAGACATCCTTCACTGTTATTCCATATCTTCATTCTGGACATGGAAAGCATTATCTTTCTCCTCAAACCCTGTCTTCTTTCCCACAACTCCTAGTCCTGTCAAGGGTACCAGCATTCATCTAATCACTCATGTTTGCAACCTTGATAACAGCTTGTCTCTTCACCTGCACTCACCTTACATATCCAATCTATTGTAACTTCTTGTTTCTGCCTCCATAGCCCCTGTATATTCCCCTTCTCTCCATTTGCCTAACCACTGCTCTGATCCCTTATCACTTCTCCTCTGGACTACTGCTTTTTCATTGGGCTCTCTTTCTCAGGTCTTTATCTACTCTTGGCCAGCCTCAACTCAGTTGCCAGAAAGATTTTGCTCAAATGCAGGTCTGACTGTGTTACTCCTCTTTTCATTAAACTCGAGAAGCTGCTTATTACTTACTTTATGACTGAATATAAACTACTTAGTTTTGCAAATAAAGCCCTTCACTATCTGACTCCTTCCTACTTTACCAGTCTTCTTACATTTTCTTCCCTTCCTCACCCTCTGTGATGTATACTGGCCTGCTCACTGTTCATGACAGATGATGCTCCACTTCCTGTGTTTCTCATCACCTACTATGCCTGGAATGCTCGCCTTCCTCCTTACACATTTTAGCTTCCTTGATTTCCTTCAAGACCCAGTTCAAATAGTTTCTTTTGTTAGGAGGCCTTTCTTGGTCCTCCTGTCATCCCCCCCCCTCCCACCCACCAAGATTGTCTTCCTTTTATACTGTTTATATCTTGTATGTAAAGCACTGAGCACAATGCAGGGCATATCATAAATGCTTGTCTGACTGACCATCTAGTCGTATCCATATTTGAATAAAAATCCTTTCTTGCTATCTCCAACAAATATTCAGCTAGCTTTTTTTGTTGTTGTTGTTTTAGGGGCCTTTAGTAAGAGGAAACCCTCTATGCCAGGAGGCAAGCCTTTTGTACCTTTGAGCAGCTCTCGTTGTTGAAAAGCTTTTCTTTAAATTATGTTCAAATCTGCTCCACTGTGATTAATAATTATTCTTGGTTTTGCCTTCCAGCTCCTCCTTTTGGAGGAGTATAGTCTAGGAGACAAGATGACTGTGACAGTTAATTAGCAATGCAAGGCTATATGTGATTAAATGTCAAAGTGAATGAAAAGTTATATAGTAAATATTCTAGAAAGTAGCTTCATCCTTCTGTTTCACAGTTTCCTCTTCTGTAAAAGGAGAAGTTTGGTTTAGTTTACCTGGATGGTCCCATGAATGGTCAGAGAATGTCCTGGGAATGAGACCTGATCTGAGCTTTTAAGATTGGGCAAGAATTAGGTAAAGTTAAAGGATGAGGAATGCATTTTAGGGCCTGGGAAGAGCATGAAATGATGAAGGTAGGTTTGGAAGACAGTGAAGCTAACATAGGCAGGATGGGCCCAGAATATGGTATACTTTTAACATCAGTTTAGAGGTGGGAATGGAATGAGGGTGGGCAGAGATGAAAGTACCCAGAACAGAGGCCTGTTTTTTATTTCTGGAAGTCAGGAACAGAACTGGGAGGGGGAATGCAGGCTGCTCTGGGCTCACCTATAAAACAGAGGCTCCAGGAGGAACTCACTTGAGAATGGGGCAGCCCTTATAGAGGGATAGTCTGGGTTGAGAAGGCAATTGGATGTTCCCAGCATAAGGAGGCCCTGGGTACTGTGGAAAGACCCAGGATAGTGGTAGAGGCATGGTTTTGAGATTTGAAAGCAAGAAATAAGGCTAGGAAGGGAATGAAGTCTGCCCTGGGCCCTTCCATAGAATGAAGGCTTTAGGAGGTATTTGCCAGTGAGAAAAGGGAACCTACTCCACTTAACTCACCAGTGGGAGAAGGAAGCCTGTTCTCTTAAGAGGACCTCTATCTTTAGGAAGAGAGTATCCATTTAATAGGGTAGTTAAGAAAAGGCTTCATTCCACCACAGGAAAAAGAAATAAATTATTTTCTATTGGAGAAAGAAGGACAAATAAAAAAAAAGTTGAGAAAAGAAGAAAATATACCCAGATTGTCTTCTTTTATTTTTCTGGGTCTTTCCCACTACATGGTGTTGAAAAGAGTGGTACCTTTGTAATTTTTAAAGACTGTGTACGTTTTGGGATAAAATTTACTTCAAGAGTACAAAGGAATGAGTAATGACTGTAAGATTCAGGATTTCATGCCCCTTTGAGCATGCTGCCAGCATTCTGTAAATATTATGTTTAGGAATAAAGATATTCAGCAGCACACATGTAGCACATGATCTAATGTATGATGGCTTATGATATAAAGCACAGTTTTCAGATGCCTTACAAAAAGACAGATGGATACTGTTGAGACTGATTTTGTCATTCAGTCATGTCCAACTCTTCATGATCCCATTTGAGGTTTAATTGTCAGAGAAACTAGTGTGGTTTGCCATTTCCTTCTTCACTTATTTTACAGATGAGCAAACTGAGGCAAATAGGGTTAAGTGACTTGCACGGGGTCACACAGCTACTAAGTGTCTGAGGCCATATTTGAACTTAGGTCTTCCTTACTCCAGACCCAGAGCTCTCTCCATTGTGCGACCAAGCTGCCACCTGCAGTGTTTGAAATGTTTCATAACTCAATCATACTACTTACTATGAAATGCTCAGATACTAAAAGGGAAACTAGTTAGAGCATATACATGTTTATATTGTCTATCAGAAGCAGGGATATTTGTTTTGCAGTCCATCCGCCTATGCTTCACATTTCAGTTCCAGTTCCATCTCCTATGAAGTCTTTGCTAATGTCTCTCCACCTTGGTCAGAAGTGATCTTTCTCTGATTAACCCTCTCAGTACTGTACCTCTTATTCTTCCATATTCTACCTTATATTATAGTTAGTTGTAGACTGTAAGCTCCCCAACAACAAAAGGATCTTCCCCACTATTTTTGGTTATTTATCCTATGTTTCTAATAAGATGCCTTGCATAAAATTAATACTTAGTATTTGTTAAATGTAGCAATATCTTTCTGTACCATGTATTCTCCCCATTGATCTGTAAGTGTGAACTGATGTAGTTTTTATAGCTTATACCAGACTGTACACATGGCATGTGTTGAATAGATTGTTGCTGCATATTGAATTTATTCATTTTTTCTTTGTTTCCTAACCCTCCCTTTATAGTAGTATAGTAGTATTCACTTTTGAATTTTCATTTATTTCTGATCATTTCATAGAAAAATAAAGTGTGTGGAGCAGGGTGAGAATTGGTGCCTCATTTTGAATTCTTTCGTATTTTAATGGATGCTTAGTCATTGGTTTGGGTGCTCTCTAATCATTATTACAGATTATAACACATTTCATCCATGGCTATTATTATTGTCTGGTTCCTTTCCATCAAGCTGTTATAGTATTTGTATTCGGAGTACTCCATGGAGACCTTCCTCTGATCATTTGAATATTTTGCAGATATTCTGAACTTTAGGGCTGTTCATCCACTTGCCACTTTTCTCACTACATGATGGGCTTCTCTCCATTTCTGGTCATCCATGTCTTTGATCATGTCCTCTACACCAGTAATATCAAATAGAAATAAGGCCACAGAAGCAGTCACTGGATGCCTATTGACTTAGAAAACTACATATTAACATTATATTTTATTGTATTTTTATTTTTCTAAATATTTCACAATTATGTTTTAATCTGGTTCAGCCTCCATTAGGGAATGTTGCCAGGCTGGGTTTGATACCTCTGCTTATCATTATCTGTTTTTAAAGCCTTTTAAAATATATTTTTACTTACATTTTCTAAATTTCCATTTGTAACCCTGCTTATCCTCACTCCCCAAAGCCATCATCCTATATAACAGTTTAAGTGAGCAAAATTGATCAATATATGAACTATCTGGTAACAGACATTCCTCTTGTTCTCTGCAGAGGAATGACAGTCTTTTCATGTCTTCTTTGATAGGCAAAAGCTTATTTCTCGTAATTTTATCCAAGTCATTTTTGATGATACATTGTTGCCAGTTTTTACCTGCCTAATGCGTTTCTTTGACTTTTGGGCTCTCTGTGCTCTTACTTCATCTGAGTTCATGGTATTTGAGACTCGTAACCTCATAGCATTCCTGTCAAAAGGCTAGCCTTTGCAACAGGGATTAATGTAGATCGTTGAAAACCCTGTGTATGTGCCTAAATTTGATCACTCACTACTAAATATGGGGACACCCTTATTGTCCATCTTCAGTGCCTGTTTTAAGTAATGGTAAACTAACTCAGCCTCATGTTATAATTTGGATAGTATTTTTTTTATCCACTTTGTTTTTCCAATGTCTGTTGCTAGGCTGATTTACTGAGTAATCATGAACTCATTATGGAGGACTTAATCCTATCCTGTATATTGGTACACATTCTCATCCTCACAGAAGAGCATCGTAGAAATTGTTGATAGAGAAATTTGTGTAGTTTCTCTTCTGGGACACTGGACATCTTAGTAAACATATCTGCCCTTCTAATGCTTGGCTTCATAGTAATATTTAATCATTTTGCTACAAGTTTATCTACATATGAGAGAAACTATGAAGAGGGCCTCAAATACTACATTTCACCCTACCTACTCAGATTTTTGTAATTAATCAAAAGAAATAATGGCAGTAGCTTTTTTTTTTTTGGTAAATATTCATTCATGGGGCTGAGAAGATGTGATTTGCTATAGAAAATATTCTGCAGAAGCCATACTTTTCTGTTCTCATATTTTTAAAATCAAGGATACCCTCAATTCATGTATAGACTATTCTTAATATTTTTTTATTTTTATTTTTTAAATTTAATTTTATTATTTTTTAATGTTCTACAATCACTACCATAAAATTAAGATTTTATCCCCCCCACATCTACCCCCCACTACCTCTCTCCCTCCCCACGACAGCATACAATTCTGTATAAGTTCTACATATACTTTCCTATTGAGTACGTTTTCACTACAGTCATGTTATGTAGTCGAACTAAAATAAATGGAAGAAATCATATAACAAATCAAAACATGATACACAAAAACACACACACACACAAACATGATCTGCTACATTCTGCGAATGACTTCCATATTTCTTCCTCTGAGTATGGAAGGCATTTTGCCTTAGAAAACCACCACTGGTATTTTTTTTTTAATAAGTTCTTGCGTTATTACGAAGTTCCAAGTCTACCAGAAAAAACTCTCACACACTGTGGTCGTTGCTGTGCACAAAGTTCTCCTGGTTCTGCTCCTTGCACTCAGCATCAGATCATATAAGTCTTTCCAGGCCTCTCTGAAGTCTTCTTGTTCATCATTTCTTATGGCGCAATAGTACTCCATTACATTCATATACCATAATTTATTCAGCCATTCCCCAATTGATGGGCATCCCCTTGATTTCCAGTTTTGGTCACCACAAAGAGTGCTGCTATAAATATTTTTGCACATATGGGACCCTTTCCCATTTTTATGATCTCTTGGGGTTAATATTTTTTTAAAGAAGATAAAAATAGGTCTATGATACTGATTGTTGCTAATGCCTTCTTGGTTACCTTTTAAAAAATAATATTGGTCATGATATTTTACATTCTCTTGAAATTTGTGCTTCTTTGAGGTATTTAGTATTGATAATTAAATGTTTTTTAACTCTTTTACATGCAGGTTGAATTTCTTTTGTGTATGTTTGGTAAGATCTAGCTTTACTTACCAACTTCATAAATGACAGTACCACTTTCTCATAAAGTACATTCATTGGGCACTGATCAGTTGATAAATATTAAGTGCCTACCATGTACTGAGGATATAATTAATAAAAGAAGACAACACACAAAAAGGAAGTATAAAAGTGGAGATTGAGGGAGGGGTGTGGATTCAGGTGGGAAATGAAAAGATGTCTGAGTTGAGCTCTCACCTGAAATCAAGATTTGGAGTCCATGGTCCCACTCTCCAAACCGAGAGATACAGGATAATGATGAGATCTTAGAGGATGATAGGGTTATCCCAATAATGAACTTCCTGGGGGAATAATGGGTAAGACTGTCAGAGAAGTCCCAAAGTAGTGCAGCCAGGTGAGAAAGGAGGATAGATAGCAGAATCTAAATGCAGTGGTTCCATTGTCAGTGCTGACAAGATCACTATAGAAACTTTGGCAGATCTATTTCAAGTCTCTTTGTTGTCCCTTTTCTAGTTGCACCTACAAATGCTTCCAGTATGGTTTGGCATAGTTATATCTCAGGCCAGTCTCTCTGCAGGTGCATTTTTTCTTTTGACGGGCGTGGGGGATGGAGGGTGGAGGGTTTGGGAAGTGACTGCCCACAGTCTTCAGTTTTCTTCTTTGGTGTTGTTACGAGTAAACTTAGAATTTTAAAACAGTGTTGCTTTTGTTGCTTGTTTTTCTGTTTGGCGAGAAGATAAAATTTGGCAAAGGAGTTTTGGGTTCTTTATGCCTCCTCGTTGTAGTGATTGGTGGATGAACCAGCCAACTTTGGATTCAATAAAACCTGGTTTCAAGTTCCACCTCTGCCACAGATTGGCTCTGTGACCTTGAACAAGTCACCTAACCTTTGAGAATGTAAGCTGCAGCATACTTACTAGTTTATATTAGTAGAGAGAATTTACTCACCAGGAGTTGTCTAGATCAGTGAAACTAGGAGGCAGCATGATAGAAAGGAAAGAACTCTAGCTGGGGACTCAGAACACCTGGTTTCAAATTTTAGATCTGATACTGTCAGTTTAACATTGGATATTAACTCCTCTGGATCTGTTTTTTGTGAAATGACTTAGTTGGATTAGATGGATTTTGAGATCCTCCACAGTACTGGATCTATGATTCTGTCATACCACAAATCTGGGAGAAAGAAATAAAAATAAAAATCATGAACTAATCTTGGGGTTTGGAGTAGGGAACATCACCAAATGATAGTAATAGCAGCAACAGCTGTCATTTGCATAGCATTTAAGGTTTGAATTCTTTACATATTGGGGTTTCCTTTATGGGTCTCACAACAACCCTTTGAAGTTGGTGCTATCTCTGTTTTACAGCTGGGGGAACTGAGGTGGAGAAAAATAATGTAATTGGTCCATGTCCATATGGTATCTAAAGGAGCTCATCTTCCTGACTTCATGTTCTGCGCTCAACCCACAGTGCCACCTAGTGGTCATTAACAAAATACAGTTTCTATTTACCTGATTAGATTTAGGAATAGCACTGAAAGAAATCAATTTTAACATTACTTCCTTCAGATTAGTATGGTGATTTTAAGTGTTGTGGGAAAAGTAATTTCCTGTATTTAGACAGGTCTAAGTGCTTAAAGTATATCCATAAAATAAGCAATTGCCACAGGGATCAGGGCTACTCTGATGCTCTTGGTCAGCATCATTAAGAAAAATCATTGCTTTTTTTCCTCCTTTTTAATCTGGAAAAGACTCTCTCATGTTCAGACACAAACCAGCATGGTTTGATAGAGTAACTGCTAAATGTAGAATCAGAAGGCGTGGCTTCAAATTCTGTTTTCATAGCTTAGTAGCTGCACAATGCAAGGGAAATCATGGCCTGGAGGACCCTTCTTTTTCTCAACTGTAAAATGAAGCAGTTGGACAAAATATTCCAGGGTCTCTTCCAGTGCTAATACCTGTGACAAATGAAATAGCAGTTTCATAATCTATGGTGTCCTTTTCTTCTGATTTCTTTTTTATATTCATACAGTCTCTACCGAGGTTGTCTTCAGCTCTCATGCTGAATATTACAATAACTTCCCATTAAGGTTCCTTGCTTCTCTGTCTAAAGCATCTTCCACAAAGATGCTACATGAATATTCCTGAAACCTAAATCTCAACATTCCTGTCTCTGTCTTTCTTTCCCTCTCACTCTGTCCTTCTCCCTACTCCCTCTGTGTCTGTCTGTGTGTGTCTCTCTCTGTCTTTGTGTCTGACTCTCTGTCTCACACCGTATCTTGTCTCTTAACACAAAAAATCTCCAATGAACACCTATTGCTTTTAAGGCTAATACAAAATCCTTAGGCACTTAAGCCACCTCTAACCCCACCCCACCCCACCCTCAATCTAGATGTCTCCCTACACTTCTAGGTTCATTGCATATCATCCCTTTTCCTGCACTCTCCATAGTCAAACTGACCTGCTAGACTGTATATGACATTCAGCTGTCCCCACCTGTGCTTCCTCACTAGTAGTCTTCATATCGGGACTGAATTGCCATCACCTGCTTTATGGGAAGCCTTGGCTTTCTCCAGAGCACAATTTAAGTAGTAGCTCTTTCTTAGCTCTCTTGGTGGCACCATAGATAAGAGCATTAGCCTGGAGTAAGGAAGACTTGAGTTCAAATATAGCCTCAGATACTAGCTGATCCTGGGCAAGTTGCTTAACCTCTCTTTGCTTTAATCCACTGGAGAAAGAAATAGTAAACCACTCCGGTATTTTTGCGAAGAAAGTCCCATAAACGGGTCATGGAGAATCAGATAGTTCTGGAGGAAAAAATTGGGCAGCTAGGTGGCTCAGTGGAGTCCAGAAGAATCATCTTTCATAGTTCAAATCCGACCTCAGACACCTACTAGCTTGGCAAATCATTTAACTCCTGCTTGCCTCAAGTACCTTATCTGTAAAATGGGAATAATAATATCAGAATTGTGAGGATAAAATGAGATAATGTTTATAAAGTGTTTGCAAACAGTTTTATATAAATGCTAACTACTATTATTGGCATTATGATTATTATTCCTGTAAGAAAACTTTTCTGATTGTTTCCTTCTCTCTCTTCTTTTTGTACTCTCTCCTTGAAATCATTTTCCATTACTTTGTACTTAGGTAGTGTAGCAGGCACAAGTCTGCCAGAAGAAATTTTATTTTATTACTAATCTAATATTTAAACATTTTTAGCCTAGTGAGCTGACTGACCATATATCATCCAGTCCCTCTATACCATTAGACATGACTCTAATCCAAGACAATTTGAGGTAACATTTATTGGAATCTTGAACAAGGAAAAGATCATAATATGTTAAATCTAATTTGGGCTTAACATTGCAGATTAGTCATCATTCACTTCCTTCCTGTACCATTCTCCTTAAGGACTGAAAATGCTTTCTTCTCTTTGATCAATATCTTAATCTTGAATGCAAAAGAATGCCTTGCCTCTAGGTGGGCCACAGTGTCTTCTGGGGTTTAGGAGCAAGCATCTTAAATGGTCGTAATTTCCTTATGAAAAGACCTGTTTATTATTTTTTTCTATCCACTTTCCTGATGGGAAATGTCTGGAAAGGGTTCTTAAACCAAAGAAATTAATATTTTCTGTTGAACAAAAAAGGTTTTGTTTTAATTTTTAAAAGATACTTTCTTACTAGTTATATGTTTTATATCCCAGGAGAATGCAGCAGTTCCTTGAGGAAAGGGATCATTCAGTGTTGGTCCCCAGTACCTAGCATGATGCTTAAGCACTTCATAAATGTTGTTGAATAGTAAACTTCTTGTGGGGCAGCTAGTTGGTGCAGTGGATAGAACACCAGTGCAGGAGTCAGGAGGACCTGAGTTCAAAATCTCACCTCAGACACTTGACACTCACTAGCAGTGTGACCTTGGGCAAGTCACTTAACCCAACTGCCTCATCCTGGGTCATCTCCAGTCATCCTGATGAATATCTGGTCACTGGATTTAGATGGCTCTAGAGGAAAAGTGAGGCTGGTAACCTGCACAGCCCTCCCTAACTCAAAAAAACAAAGTCAAGTTCAAGTCATGTCATCCTTTCTCTGATGGCATGGTCTTCTTCAGCAATGAAGGATGAACACACAATTAATAAGCTTCTTGTTGTCAGAAGCCCATGTGTTTGTAACCATAGCTTACTTGGTGAAGATATGATTGACTGAAATTAATCCTGATTCCAGATACTAACAGATTTTTTTTGTTTGTTTTGTTTTTGCTTTCCTTGTGATTTGAATGTGTGCAGTTGTCTTGGAATAAGGCAGACCTTGATACTGTACCAAATCACCCCTTAAATCTTCACTCCTACAAGTCATGCCAGTATCCTTATTTCCCCAGCCTTCTCTTTGCTATGCCCCATAAGCCCACTTTTCCAAATGCAAATGTTCTTTTGCATGTATTTCAATACATCTTTTACTAAGGAGTTATCTGATGGGTTAGGCTTCCATTTAGTTCCAACAACACTATAAAGAAAAATAATTTTGAAAAATTTTGGAGTCATAAACTCACAAGTCCAGAATAATGAAGATGACATATACCCCCTCACCTCCTATGGGATAGATGGTGCTGAAAATGGAAAATAAAAGGCCTCATTTCTAAAACATATAGAGAACTGAGTCAAATGTACAAAAATACAAATCGTTCCCTAATTGATAAAGGGTCAAAGGATACGAACAGGAAGTTTTCAGAGGAACAGATTAAAGATATCTATAGTTGTATGAAAAAATGCTCTAAATCACTATTGATTTGAGAGATGCAAATCAAAGCAACTCTGAGATACCACATCACACCTATCAGACTGGCTAATATAACAGAACAGGAAGATGATAAATGTTGGAGAAGATGTGGGAGAGTTGGAACACTAATTCATTGTTGGTGGCGCTATGAGCTGATCTGGAGAGCAATTTGGAACTATGCCCAAAGGGCTAAAAAAATGTGCATACTCTTTGATCCAGCAATACCACTTCTAGGACTGTATCCCCAAAAGATCATAAAAATGAGAAAGAGTCCCACATGTACAAAAATATTTATAGCATCCCTCTTTGTGGTGGCGAAAAACTGGAAATCAAGGGAATACCCATCAACTGGGGAATGACTGAATAAATTATGGTATATGAATGTAATGGAGTACTATTGTGCCATAAGAAATGATGAACAAGAAGACTTCAGAGAGGCCTGGAAAGATCTGAGGCTGAGCGAAAGGAGCAGAACCAGGAGAACTTTACACAGTAACAAGCACAGTGTGCAAGGACTTTTTCTGGTAGACTTAGAACTTCATTGCAATTGAAGGGACTTAAAAGATACCCAATGGTCTTTTAAGGCAAAATGCCTTCCACATCCAGAGAAAGAACTATGCAATTCAATCGCAGATTGTAGCAGATAATTTTCTTTTGTATTGCGTTTTGGTTTGTTATATGATTTCTCCCATTCATTTTTAATTCTTCTATACAACATGACTATGGTGAAAATGTATTTAATAGGAGTATATGTGTAGAATCTATATAAAATGGTGTGCCGTCTTGGGGAGGGAGTGTGGAGGTGGGGGAGAGAGGGAGGGGGTGGGAGGGAAAGAAAAATCTAGATTGTTATGGTAGTGATTGGGGAACACTGAAAATAACTAAATAAATAAATGCAAATACTCAAAAAAAAATCCAGGTAGATTTAAATGTATTTTCCTTCTAAATACCAAATCCTCTCTGTGACTGCTTCTTTTAACTATAATTTACTTTGCATGTGGCAGGTGCTTAATAAATACTTATGTAATTGAATAAAAAAACGAAAATGGAGAATAAGACATTCATTTTTAGATGCTGCCAAGGTCATTTTGTTGGATCTTGCATATTTTATGAGGATTTTCATTTTCTTTCTTTTTTAATTATTCATCCAGGCTTGGGGGCAGGAGACATTAAAAAGATCGTAGACTGAGACCTAGGACTTAGAATCCATCTAGTCCAACCTCCTCACTTTTATGAAACTTCATTCTTCTGAGTTTCTAAGGTTTCATTGCCCTGTCACGATCTTAGGAACGTCTTTCTCAGTAGCTTATGTTGAACAGTAGATGTTTGCTCCCATGGGTACAATTGTGAAAAATGTCACAGGCTACAAATAGCTTACTTTGTACCAATGCAGAAACCATGTGTTCATTTCCTGCTGGCATAAATCCTATTGATGCTTCTCTTCCAGTGAGTCGTAGAAGTGTTTACATACCTGTAACCTCAACACAGTCTTGGAGTTGGACGGGACCTCAGAGGCAACCTTGTCTAACCTGGATCTGAGTAACAGGTGATCCTCTAGGCTTTGCCTGAGAGACCTTTCCTTCTTCCAAGGTAGCCTGGTGCACTTTAGGATCATTTTAAGCCCTTATTTTTCATGCATGCTGACAAACATCCACACAAAATGGTGAGGAAAAAAGAGAAGACTACATAAAGAAGAAAAATCACGAGACCAATTTGAAAATGAACCTTTTTTTTTTTTTTTTTTTAGGAATGTGGGCATTGGTGTTTATACTCCTTACTTAGCTATAGGATAGATATGCATGAACACACACATGCACACATGCTGTCTCTCAGGATCACAGGTCCTGGACTGAAATAAATCCCATTTTTGTTTATATTGCTGTGAAAGTGGTCCATGATTCTGGGTTATATACTTAAAGATCTTTCAGATGACTTGCATTAGCATTAGATGTATCATTGCTATTGTTAAGAGTGGAGAAGCTTGGTATGTGTGCAATATAAAATATGTGTACATTATATATTTATATGAATGTATGCTTACTCATATGCACTTTGGGGCAGCTAGGTGACAAAGTGAATAGAGCACTGGGCCTGGATCAGGAAGACTCAAATCCCACCTTAGATACTTCCTATCTGTGTTTCCCTGGACAAGTCACTTAACCCTGTTTGCCTCAATTTCTTTGTCTGTAAAATGAGCTCAAAAAGGAAATGACAAACCACTTGAGTATCTTTGCAAAGGAAACCCCAAATGGGATCACAAAGAGTTATGAAGAGTTAGACATGACTGAAACATCTGAATAACAGATTATACATATGAATATATACATATGAAGTTAAAGAAAACACTTTTAACACTGTTTAGGATTTATTCTTTGTGTTTCTTATATTTTTTTATTTATTTTCTATATATTTGGATACCTTGTATACTTTTAGATATATATGTATTGTTTCCCCACATAGAAAAGAAGCTCCTCGAGGAAAGGGACCTTTTCACATGTGTCCTTGTGTCCTACACAACATCTTTCACAGTGCACTGCATTTTAATATTGCTTAATAAATGTTTATTGATTGATTTATTCCTGACTTACACAAGGTTGGGAGCAACTTTGCACAAAGGTATAAATTAGGAGCTTTTTCTGATAATGGCATAGAAGGGATCTCAGAGACCGTCTCGATCAATCCCTTTGCTTTACAGATGAGGACATGAAGGGAGATAACTGACTTTTCAAGGTCTCATAGATAGTATGCAGCAAAGGTGAGATTTGAGCCCAGGTACTCTAACTTTAGAGCCAGTGTACTTTTCACTACACCAGCACAACCTCCTAGATCCCCACTTAAATCCTTTTATTAGATCAGAGAGTGATCTTAGAGTCTTTCTTCTTACGAATAAGAAGTGAATTTGGGGAGTAAGTTGTATTGTGAGTGTGGTTGCTAAGTTGTTGTGGTAGTTTTTTCCCTTGTGACTAACTTCCTGGGTGTGACAGCTGTTTTTGGACACTTGACATTATATGTGGCTTGATAAGCTTCTCTTGGTTATATTTGGGTTATGTTTCTACTGTGATTTCCTTGCAGTATTGTTGTGAAATATCATTTTTCCCTCCTTATTTTTACAAAATCAATTCCAAATCGGGATTTAAAATGATCCAGAAGATGTTTTAATAAAGTCTGGTGATAAAATTATGGAAGAAATTCAGAATAACAGATTTCTTAAGTCAAAGTAGCTCATTTTTATTTTCTGGATTTTAAAAAATAATTTCATTTTCTAATTCAGAGGATTTTTAACATCTACAGAAGTAAAGTAAATGTGTGTGTGTGCGCATGCACACACACACACACACACACACACAAATGAGCTTTTCTTTAACTCTAGATTCAGATGCTTTTTTTCTCATGATGAATTTTAAGTATCACCTATTCTAGTTCCTGAAAAATCTGTTGGTTTCTCCCTTTTCTACCTTGATCCTCCATCAATCCAGGCTTCTTTTGAAGATAGACTAATCACTGTAGTCTCTGCCTTTTTTTTTTCCTGCTAGAGAAGTGTCTTTCCTGACTTGTTCCCTACAACCAGCGATACCATCAGTCCCTTTCATTTATGGCATAGGTATGTTTGTGGTAGCTGCATGGTATGTTCTATTGCTAATGTTTAATTGGACAATTATGTTTTTAAGTTGGCTACTAAGAAATTCAACAGGTTACTAGGTTTCCAGGTATTTTATAAATCTTATTGTTGAATGAAGAAAATATCTAACATGTATATCTTCATTTTAAGATATTTAATAGTCCATTAAAACATCATTTGCATTTAAATATATTTTTTGTTTACTTTTAAGCATGTGAGTCCTATTACATTTTAAAAGTTTTCATTTCAGTCTGATAGGACCATGGACAGCTCCTACACTCTACTATGTTATTTGTAAATTTATTTCCCAGCTAATTGGAAGTGCACAAATTTAATTTTTAAATAAAGGCTAAAAGTGGTGAGGTGTATGATGAAAATCACTACGGTGTTTAGATTTGATACTGCTTCCAGGTTATCCTGTATATCTTGATTTTATGTTTCTGTGGAATTATTGAGCTCATGAAATTGTTAGTACTTAGTTTCCCTTATACTCTTCCCCTCCTCTCCCCTCAAGGACAATAATGGGAATATGGCAAATAATGTGGATTGAAAGGACCTTTATTCAAATCTCAACTCCACCATTTGCCATCTGTGTAGTCATGGAAAAGTTGCTTGATTGCCTGGTTCTCAGTTTCCTCATCTGTAGTATGAGGGTTAGAGTAGATGATGGCCAAGGATCTTATGAACTTTTGCCAACTGTTGACATCATACTTTTGTCTCAGTCTCACCTGAAGAGCTAAAAGTTGAATTTCAGATAATGAGGGTTTTAGATAGCAGAGATCACTGCCAGTGCATACAGTTTACACGTCATGCTTGTTCATTCAGAGTAGTTGATAGGAAATCTATCTATTTTTCAGAATTCTCACACACATTTAGAAACTGGTTACAAACATTGCACATGGGTGTGTGTGTGTGTGTGTGTGTGTGTGTGTGTGTGTGTGTGTGTGTGTGTGTGTGTGTGTGACAGACATTTGCTTTGTTTTAAAGTTCCCATACTTAGAGTTTTGTACTCTGGGATCAAAATGTTTTCTTGCGCGTCTCTTATTTTCCGAGGTTCACACTACAACACATTATGATATTTCTGCTGACAACCATTTCATGTTTAAAAACAATGAACTCTGAATTATTAGTCACAATAAATGAGATCCTTTTTCTTAAGGAATTTAAAATTAGAAGAGATCCCCAATAGACTCTAGTTTTTAATAGGAATCATGAACAGTGCCTAATTTGCTAATAGTTTGTTTTAAAAATTCATTTTTAATCACTATCTAGGCCTTATTTTTACTAAAGAGCTACACAATGGTATAAAAAAGAATTTTGTGAGTGATATGGGATAAACTTTTTGATTTGTGGCATTTTTTTAATGGGGGAATGTATTTTAAATATAATCTTGCATTCTATGGCTCCCAAAATATAGAGCAACATGTGATATAATAGGGAGAAAATTTTTTCTGGATTGATTAGTGTAGAGTTGACCTCTGGCTAAAACTTTAAAAGATTGAGTTTGGCTTTGTAACCCTATTTTCTCTTGCCCTTCTGTCCTATCTCTTGATTCCTATTGTGAGCTCTGTACTATTGCCCCTTTACTTTGAATAGTAGGATTCAGTAGATCCTGTCCAACTTTCCTAAAGTTATTTAACCTCTTAAGTGACTCTTTTCCCTACCCATTCCCTCAGTATATCAGAAACTTCTTTGGACTATTGATTCATAAACATTAGAAAAATTGAGCTAATTCACAATAAGATAAAGTTACACACACACACACACACACACACACACACACACACACACACACACACACACACAGAATAGTGCCCTTAATCCTCCTGGAGGAATTACATTTTAAAAGAGGTCATTTGTTGAAAAGTTATCTGGTAGAATTTCAGGAAGTAAAAAAAATGTGAAGTGGCATATTTCAGGAATCATGGGAAAAATGATGACTGCTTAGGGGAAATTACCATGTAGGCAGGCTATCTCAGACAGATTGCCAACCCAGTGGCCACTTTGCTGTTCCTGATTTTCACACTTTCTTTGCTTTCTCTGCTTGTGAATCTAAACTCCAAAGGAACCTAATAGTTTCAAGTCTTTTTGTATAATTAATTGATATGTTGTTTGTCTTCTCAGTGAGCAGGGGAAGGGTGGGAGGAAGAGAATTTGGAACTCAGAATTTAAAAAGAAAAGTGATAAAAATAAATGATAAATTAAAATGAATTTAAAAAAGAGTAGTTAATATAGACAGATGTGAGTTTTAACTGATCACTTTTCCTATGCTCACCTTCTGATAGAGATATGTTGGCAGACCAGTGAAATAGCTAATAATTTTGACTTCTAGTAGGCCTAGCTTTGCCATTACATTATTTTTGTGATCATCAGGCAAATTTCTCCCCTGAGCTTCATGATTGGTAAAGTGATAGGATTGGACTTGATGATTCCTAAAGTCACTTAGGTCTGTAGTTCTGTGCATATGAATCTGTAGTTAGTAGGAGGAACTAAATGGAGAAAATTGATCAAAGGGCTTGAATAATTGAGAGTGGTAGTAATGCTTATTTTCAGAGATGAGCATTTCACAATATAATTTGGGAAGAACTGTTGGCAAAACATTGGTAGAATCATTGTCAAGTATTAGGGGATAACCTAATTTCCTTTAAATTGGAGGCTCTGAGTGTTGGCTGTTAGTGGAGTTGTTGGAGAGGTGTGTGTGTGTATGTGTGTGTGTGTGTGTGTGTGTGTGTGTGTGTGTGTGTGTGTGTGTGTGTCCATTTGCTAGTGACAAAAAGGCCAGTGGGAGACTGGCTTTTGGAGATGGTTTAGAGGGATGCTGGGAATAGATTAATTAGACTGATATAGAGACATCAGTGGTCTCTTAGTGAGTTAGCACTCTTTTCTTGTTCACAACTTACAGAAACTCAGTTTACTTGACTGTATTGATTGTTGATAATTGAGTGTGAAGGGAGAGAATATTTTTCAGTGCTTAGATTAAGTAGAAGGGAGTTAAAAATTATTTAGAGTATGGACAATTAGTTTTTTAAGAGAAGAGGATCCAGAAATATTTATTAAGTGCCTACTATTTGTCAGCCATTTTACTAGGGCTCTAAAGACAAAAATGAGAGTCTGCCCTTGGAGCTTATTTTTTTGTTGATGAAGACATAGAGGTCATTTAATCCATCCCCCTCATTTTAAATAGGAAGAAATGTGGCCCTGGGAAGTTCAGTGACTTGCCTGGAGTCACATAGCAAATAGCAGAGCAGGAATTCAAACACGGATGTCTGGTATTCTTTGTACTGTTCTACATTAACATGGGGAAGCTAGGTGGCACCATAGTGCACAGAGCACTGGGCCTAGGGTCAAGAAGACTCATCTTCCTGAGTTCAGATCTGGCCTCAGGCACTTACCAGCTGCATGACCCTGGGCAGCTCACTTCATCCTGCTTGCCTCCGTTTCCTCATCTACAGAATGAGCTGGAGAAGGAAATGGCAAACCACTCCAGTAGCAAGAAAACCCCAAATGGGGTCACAAAGAGTCAGACAGGACTGAAATGATTGAACAACAACAGACAACACTACCATGGATTTCCAACAGACAGGAATAGTGCAAGTATTTTCCTCAATAGGGATAAATGAGATAGTTCCCACCTTTTTTTTTTTTCTCCCTACCCCAACTTTTCAAGTAGAACTGTGAAGCCTGTAGGTTTTTAAAGCCTATGTTACTGTCCTGCTGAAGCAGGAAATGCCCCCCCCCCAAAATCCAAGGAAGAACCTAGGAAACTCTGGGCTGGGAATACCTGAGTTCAAATCCCTGCCTTAGACATCTATTAGTTGTGTCACCCTGGGCAAGTCACTTAAACTCTCTCTGCCTCAGTTTCTCCATCTATAAAACAAGGGTAGTAATAGTACTTATCTTACATAGTATGTATAAGGATTAAATGGGATAACATGCATAAAATTCTTTGTAGCCTTAAATCGCTGTATACATGATAGCTAGTATTCATTATTTTTATAACTATTTTGAAGAAATGGATCTCCTTAAATTAAAAAGACAGCAGAAAAGGTATTTCTGAAAATCACTTTCTAGTGTGATTTATCTTTTCTCTAAGTGTTTTTGAGCTTTTTGTTTGCTGTTTTAACTAATAATTTTTTTAAATGATTGGTGCTACAAATAACATACAATCCCCAAAGAATGAATGATGTGTCATCTCACCTTGTTTTATCATTAGTTCCATTATCCTCTAAGCTCTAATGGAAGGATGCTCTGTATATGTTTGTGATATTGTAGAAATAAAGGCCTTGAGTTTTTCCATGAGTCTTTAATGAATTATCAACATGGGGAAATTAGTAATATATATACATTTATAAATGCACATTTTATCCGTGCTCTTTGGGGAATAATTTCCAAAAATGGATTTTCCAAATAACTAAAACTTACTAGTTTGAATAAGAAAATAATTTCATTTTAACTATTTCTTTTGTTGTCAGAATTCTTTCTAAAATATTTCCATGCCTTATTAAGCAGAGCATTTGAATATGATTTTACTTTTTCTTACCTTATGGTAATTAGAAAGCAATTGTTCTACTGGACTGTAGTACAGTTTTGCATATTTGGACTCCAGACAGCTGTGTTTTTTCAGTCTGCTTTTCTTTTTCTTTTTTTTCCTCATGTATCACCTCATATTGCTATTAGTGTCTGTTTTTTAGCAAACCTCCTTCTTGACATGTCTTTTCCCAGCTCTTTTTGTACACCATCTCCTAACCAACCTCAATCCCATTTTAAAAATTTGATGCTTCTAGTTGGCTGTCAGCTTATAAACCAAATAACTGAACTTCTAGGATAACCCTTAAAATAAAAGGATATGTGCTTCAGAATTATAGACTGGGACATATCTTTTGGATGTTAAGAAACTGTTTTTGCTCTTTGTCTGGTTTTTGGCTGTATTCTGGAGAGTTGTTATGAGAAGACAAGTGAAGAATTTATTAATCACTTGTTATGTTTGACCCTTTGCTGAACTCTAGGGATACAAAGAAAAGCAAGTCTCTGATTTCAAGGAGTACACATTCTGGTGGTATTACTATATTAGAAAAATCAGTGGGACAAACTAAAAGGGAACTTTGGGAAACTCAAAAGAAATTGTACCAAACCAACAAGTTAATGAACAATCATAAGTATACCCATAATAATGTCTTAATCAGTGAGTGGTTTGGTTTTTTTCCCCTACTCATAACATGATAAAACCTGATCTCAGCCCATTGCCCAAGATGCAGTTGTATATTTAGTGATAGATGTGAGTTAGTACTTGAGTCCTGCATTTAAGGTATTTTCCAGAGCTATGTTGCTTACTGAATGTGTGTAAGTGTGGTTTCTGTGACATGCATTGCCTCTTTGTAAGAGTGAAGTGTTTTCTAGGAATCAATTAATGATGTTAGATAGGGTATGACTGTAATTGTGTGGTTCAAATTGCTAGTTAGGAATAATTGTACTGATGAAGTCAGCTTGTGCAGAACAGATTGGAATGGGATGTTTTTGTACCATATTTTATTTGTACCTTGTCTTAATGCACTACATGGAAAAGTGGCAGAATTTGGATGTAGGCGTATTTTCTTGCTCATCTTCTCCTTTGGCAGGACTTGTTAGTCTTTTTGAATGAAAAGAAATTATTTTCTTTTGAGAGTCTTTTAGCAACTCTACTGTCAGGAATACTTTGTTTCTGAAATTAGAACACTAAATATGTGAGAGGGGGAAAGTGAAGGACATGCATGTGTGTATGTAGTATGTACACATATGTACATATAATACACATTTATGAAATAATGATGTATCAAATCCCATAATACCTTTTCCAGGTTTGTGGAGAAAAGAAAAAAGTGATTTGAAAAGATCATTCATAACATCTCTTAGTTTCTGATAATAAAACAAATTATTTTACATTAATTGATAAGCTTGTGTTATCTTTTTATCCAGAGCATGATTCATAGACTGTAGGTTTGTAATAAACAGTAATACCCTGCCAAATGTTGAATGCAATTTCTGCCTATTTTGTACCTGATGTTAATGATAAATACTGTGCTCTTTGCTGCTTGGTTTCAATTCATGCAATCTTAAGTTCTAAGTTGTAACCTTTTCTTTTGTGTCCCTTACTTGTAAGAAATCAGCTCAGCAACAATGAGTCAATACAAAGTCAGAATAGAAATTCTGAATAGCGATAGGTTCTTTTTCTAGACAGATGATCTACAGAAGATTCGGGCCTGACTGCTTTTAGTTGCTGTTGATCATTTTTTAAGAGAACCAATGATGTCACAATGTTGGGGTAAAATAGTGGATGATGGGTTATATCTTGACTGGCATGTGAATTGGATTTAAGTGAGGCAGGGTTATGCAAAGTTGTCAGCCTCACTCTGTCTTCCAGCATCAAAGTCCAGTGGCAGGACAAAAGTCAGGATGACCTGGGAGTATGTGACCAAGCTGTAAGCTTGTGCCTGCTGCAGCCGCCTTTAATTATTTAAAGCCACCGTTCTTTAATTATGTTGGCTTTTTCAAAAGCTACCTTTGGATTTTTAACAAAACTATATTTTTAAAAGATGTTTGCCTTCTTCTTCCCCCACATTAGTAGTGTTATTAATGAATGATGTTATTGTTTTACCTACAGCACAGCAAAGTACAGCGTGGTTACATTTCTACCTCGATTCTTGTATGAGCAGATTAGAAGAGCTGCCAATGCCTTCTTCCTCTTCATTGCCTTATTGCAGGTAATTTTTTTTGTTTGTTTTTGTTTTGTTATTTTGGGTGCAGATACAGCTGTGTCCTTGGAAACAATAATAAACAGCTAAAACCCTGATTTTGTAAGATATTTTAGTTTGAAAAATTTTTATTTCAAATTGAGTTTAGTAAGGAAAATCCTAGTTAATAAAAAAAAAAGTCACATTGACACTGTATGTATGATTATTGGAGCCCAGTAATTGGATTTTTGATCTATTCTATGCGTAACCAGAAGTTCATTAAAACTGTGTTAGGTCACAGATGTCCTAATGAAGTATAAATGAGTCTTTAAATTACTGGGATCTTGATTAGAAGGAAAGCTCAGTTGACTGAGTTCCAATGATGATCTGAGAGACTTTTTTCATTGAACTGATTTAGCCATCATTGACCCTTCTCTGGACAGTTCCTTTCTCTCCACTAGGTCTTTTAAGTGAACTCCAGTATTAAAAGGATATGATGTCCACATGATGGTCAATATTGTTTTTGGATGGATAGTACTTTAGCATTTAATCTCATTTTCAGAGCCATAGTATTGAAGATGCTGGGAGAATGGAATCAAGGGTATAACTTTCTTGCAAACACAAGAGGGGCTGAGACTTTGAGTATTGCCGCCCCTCTGGTTTCTGCAGTTATGGCAGATAATCTTTTCAGGTATTTCTAGAGCCAGGTGCGTGATTGCTTTATTCTCTTTTGAAACACAATTCTTTCCCCTTTTTATGTAGCACAGCAAGTTCAGTAAAGTAGTATATTAAAGAATTAAATGTCAGGAAGCACATTTAAAGTGCTCTATTGTTTTTTCAAGTTGTTTCACATAGATTTGAAATAGCAGTGAAATGGGAAAAATGGATTCTTTTTACACTAAGGAAATCTTGAATAGCCCATAGCATGTTCATTTTGTGAAGTCAGGACAATCCATGCCCTTCCTTTTTGCTCATCATTATACTAGGTGTTCAGACAACAATCACCACCACAAGAATCCTTGCCTTCTCAAGGAATTTTCATTGCCTAACTGTGGAGAAAAGATTTTAAAATGCAGCAGTTCAAGGCTATGTATGATATTGTATCAGAAGGATAGGTACTTAAGTACTATTGAGTCATAAAAAACAATGTGGGTCAGGAACTGGGATAGGCCTTAGAGCTGAATCTTGAAGGAATCGACAGGATTTGAAGAAGTGGTATAGTACCCTAAGCATGAGAAGCAGCATGAACAAAAGCTTAGAGAAAAGAAGCATAGCTAACAGGGAGAGTATGTTAGGGTTAGAGCAGTGTATCCAATAATGGAGAGAAGGTTTGTACAGGGAGAACAGACCCCAAGTGTGAATAGACTCTAAACTTGACTGTTTTGAAGAATAAACATTCTGAAGCATTTTTAAGAGAGAGGAGAGTTTCTGTAAACTTCTCTTAGTGAGTATGAAATATTTGAAATTAAAAATTAAACAAAACCTGAAGCCTTTGAAAGGCTTTGGAAAGTGGTTGTTGGTAATTGTCTCCCTCTACAACCCTGCAATAGTATAGTGGTTTTTGGAGTGTTCCAGGAAGCGGGGCTTGACCCACTAACAACAAAACCCTTCTGTACAAGTTGTCATTTCCTTGGCATGCTGTATGCCCAGTGTGTTAGGGATTTAAACCAATATCTTGGTATCTGTATTAATCTTGCATTTCTTACTATTTTGCAGCAAATTCCAGATGTTTCTCCAACAGGAAGATATACTACCCTGGTGCCATTGATATTTATCCTAACAGTTGCAGGCATCAAAGAGATTATAGAAGATTATGTAAGTTAGCTTTTGATCACAGAAAGAAGCATGTTTTCAGATCACTGAATTGGCTGTAGTAAGACCTTTAGAATACTTGATATATTTTTTAAGACTATGTATGAAATTGTTTGGAATTAATATAGTTATGTTTGCAGCTGATAAAATTAAATATCTGATAGCTAAAGAAATTGAAATATATAACATTTTTATATATATAGAAAAGCATTTGAACTAAATCACCTTCCGCAGAAGAAATTGTGTGACAGCGTAGGAGATAATACGTACATGTGAGAACCTTAAAACCCATGAAAAGGAACAGATAAATGAATACCAACTAAGTACGTATGAGAGTGGAGGTTACAACTTTAATCTTAGTTCACTTGTTCCTTGCCACTAGCTTTGTGAATAGGAAATACCCAATATGATTATTTCATTTTTCTCCCATATTTTGCTTGCTTTCCTTTGTGCCTGGTATCATTTTGTAAGGCCCTATTTTCCCTTCTTTTACCTTGTTTTCTACTAGGAGCCTGATTCTTGCTTTTCACATACCTCATTTTTATATATGTGTATTATCAGATGTTATCCACATTTTTTTTCCTTATGGACAAGTTTTATTACAACAGGGGTATATTTTTGACCACATTCACAAAAATTGGAAAAGAAAGCCCGTTGTCATTTAGAATCCTGGCTACTTACTGTATCACACAATTCTCACATTTTGTAGTATTTACTGCTTCTAATTTAGGTCAGTACTTCAAGAATTCATGATTTATCCATGCTGATATTCTTTTATAGACGTAGAACATTTTCGTGCCTTAGTAAATCATTTAATGACATCATGGGGGTAAAAAAAAATCATCTAGTAGCAAACAGGTCTGACCTCCTGGTGAACAGGGAAGAGTTCTGAATTTGTAGTTTGAGAATCAGAGTATGAATCCTGGCTCTGATATTTATTACTTATGTATCCTTGACAAGTCATTTTTAATGTCTCTTTGCTTCATATTCCTCATCTGTGAGATGGGGAGGAGGGAGGTGAACTTAATGACTTCTAAAATCCGTTGTGACTTTATATATAGGGTTGTAAACTCTCTGATGAACCTCTTAGAACTTAAGCAAAACTGGACCTCTGGTGGACACAGATCAGTGTTGGGCCTGTATTCCAAGTTTTTTCAGTTTGGTAGAACTGAATTCCAGAGCTTCTACTGGAATAGCTTGTAAAAATTATTCAGTACATTTATATTTTAGAATTTAGCATATTTTTGATATATTTTTCTTTGGATTATTCTATAACAGAAACGTCACAAAGCTGACAACACAGTTAACCGAAAGAAAACAATAGGTAAGCTAACTTTTCTGCTCTAAAATTCCCAGTAGGAATATTCATATACAAAATTACCAGAAGGATTTAAGAAATGAATTATTGGCTGATATTTTGGTATTTTATAGTAGGGAAAAAACTGGCATATGTTTGATAAGATAAAAGAATGTAATTGAAAACAAAGGGGTAGCTAGGTGGTGTAGTGGCAAGAGTCCTGAGCCTTGAGTCAGGAAGATTCATCTCCTTGAGTTCAAATCTGGTCTCAGATACTTACTAGCTGTGTGACTCTGGGCAAGTCACTTAACCCTGTTTGCACCAGTTTCGTCATCTATAAGCTGGAGAAGGAAATGGCAAACCCACTCCGTTATCTTTGCCAAGAAAACTCCAAATGGGGTCACAGAGAGTTGGACATGACTGAAACAATTAATAATAAAAAACAAATAAAAATATAATTATGCTAATTATTCTGTTCTTTTAGTATTTGATTTATTCTTATTAGAATAATAGGATAGTGAAAAAGCAAGGAGGAGTACAATTTTCAGGAAGTAGTTTAAAAAGCAAAAATACCAGATGCCTGCCGTATCTTTATTGTCTTTAAAATGTGCCCTCACCTATCCTGTAGTTTGAAATGTGTTTCTTGTTATTCTCAGGATATTAGCCTGGTTTTCCACTCTATGTGTTTTTCTGTCTGAATTTTTTTTCTTTTTAAGGCTGAAAGTGAAGAATATAGGTTTTCCATGCCTCTGTAGGACCACTGCTTTTTTTCCCCCTCAATTTGGATGTAATATTTTTGTCATGTTTCTAAGTGTATAATCTGGTCTTTGAGCCATGTGAGCAACTTCATATTTAGATACCAAGTAAAAAGGTTCTGTCTTTGTTTCTCCCTTCTTCTTTTCCTTACCTGTTCACTAAATCCCTAGAGAATAAATTTGATTTCTTCTAAATGTATACAAAGTTCTCTTAATTCTTTCTTTTATTTCTAAATGATACACAGAAGGTTAAAATACTCCAAAGATAATTAATTAAACATGAATTTAATTAGTTTTTGAAGAAATGCTCATTGTTTACTTGGAGCATTACCATCCATATTATGGAAAATTAATAGAAAACTATTTTCTTTTCAGTGTTAAGAAATGGTATGTGGCAGAACATTACTTGGAAAGAGGTAAACACTAATTTAAAGATGATGTAGCAATTATTGTTTGGGGATTGTTCATTTTCGGCAAGGATTGTTCATTGCAAAACAAAAGTTTATTGTCTTAAATGTTGATAATATCTGTGATCATTAGCTGTACTCATGCTTTGAATTACCAATGGAAATGGGAGGAAAAAATAGATTGAATATATATACCATTTTCTAGAATATTCTATGATAACATGGAATAATGTAGCATACTATGTACTTGAACGTAGATCAGAACAGAGCTTTCTGTGTGAGCAACTTCATATTTAGATACCAAGTAAAAAGATTCTCTTTCTTTCTCCCTTCTTCTCTTCCTTACCTATTCACCAAAACCTTCAAGAATAAATTTGATCTCTTCTAAATGTATACACAGTCCTCCTAATTCTTTCTTTTATTTCTAAATGACTTTTTAACCTCAGTTTTTTGGGATAATGTAAACACTGAACATGAAAAAAACAGGTTGGAAGTTATCTATTTTCTGACCCAAGGCAGGACTAAGTCTGAAAAGATTGCTGTCATTCATCATCTTAAGAAGTTTAGAGAAAGTCTCTTGGCAACTAGATTGAAGGGTTACAGTAATGTTTTGGGGGTTTTTTTTGTCTGTCAGGATTATTACTAAAGAGGGACAATGCGGTGCCTAAGGTCTACTTTGTAACCCATTTGTCTACCTATAGAACTTATTGTTTAGCTGAACCTCCTTTTCTTTTGTAGCAAAAATTTTTAAATGTGGTGCTTAGCTCACTTTCAAAAGGAAAAAGTTATCAAGGATGATTAAAATAATTTTATAGCTTTTAAATAAATATACCTTCAAAACACATTTCTGTCATGAATTAGAGAACTAACTACGCTCTCTGATCAAGATGTAATAACTGCAAAATATTAAAAATATTCATCCCCTCCTCCATTTGCATCTCTATAAGAACAACTTGGAATTTTAGGGAATGTCTCCCTCACCCCAAACATTTAAAAAAATGTCTCATGTAGGAGACTGACTACGATGTTAGATACTACAGTGCTTTTGGTTACTCAGTTCTAACAGATTTGTTTCTTGGCAGTGCACAAACATATTCAAAAGTTGGCCAGTGTCATTTGGTGGGATCATTAATATATTATAATGAAGCTTCACTGTGGCATCAGTTGGCTAGCTGCCTATTTATAATTTTCTCTGTGCATCTGGTTGCCCTGTCATGCTGTAATGCCTTTTTAAACCTAGTTTTACAAAATGATTGTAGGTAGCATTTGCCTTGATTGCTATATCAAAATTTTGGCTGAGTGTCCATAAAACCTACCTCTGCAGGAGGTAAAGGTCCCTGCTTGCGAACATAGAAATGCCTCTAATTTAAGTCTTTGCCATCTCTTCAAAAGCTTTTTGGAGGTGATTTTGTGTCATTTTTTGGTACAATTAACCTCTTTTTTTTCTTTTTTCATCCTGTTGCATCTCTGCTCCTCATTAAATAGGTGGCTGTTGGAGATGTTGTGAAGGTCACCAACGGCCAATATCTTCCAGCAGACTTGATCCTTATCTCTTCCAGGTCAGTGTGAAATGACATTTTTATGCTCAATTAAAATTTCAGAAGATCTTGAAAGTTAAACTTAAATGCATAATATCACTCACTACTTTCCTCTGTCTTCATTTTGTGACTTTTCTTTCACTCTCCTTCTACCTGGATCTCATAGCTACACCACCTATTTTTTTGTTCTTTCTTTCTTTGATTTTGGTTTATCTCCATTGTGTCATCTTATTTCCTTAATTTTCATAGTACACTTTAACTGTGTTTGAAAGTATTATGGATAGAGTGCAGATGAGAATTCTTAAACTGAATCATGGAGAGAGGTGAAGTTGACTTGCTTAAAGTTATACAGCAAGTTAGTGACAAAGCTAGGACCTTCAGGATGTAGGTCTCTTCCTGTCCCACTTGGGAAAGAATGCATGCATTAGAGCTAACTTCATTGTGTTTTGGGGGATTTTGATTTTACTCTGTTCCAGACAAAAGGATCTCTTCCCTATATGCCCAGATAATCTGAGGTGCTGAAAATTTTGGATCAGTACGGGGCTGTATCTCTCCAGAGGCCCAAGCTTTTGCCAGCATGAGAACAACTCTAGCTGTTCATCCCTTTGTTCCTCTATAACTTCTAGTCAGTCTTGACGTAAACAAGGGCTTATCTATCTACAAATGATAGAATTTGAATCTTTCTTTAGGGAAAAACCCCACTAAAGTATCCCTCAGCATGCTCAAAACTTTTCTCACCAATTGAACTAGGGTCTAATCCACTGGACCTAGTGAGTAGATTCATATGGTTAAATGCCCTAATCCAAGTTAGTTTCATCCTGAGTCCTATCTGGGGTTTAGACATGGCCTCATGGAGATAGGATTCCATCATTAGCCGTATGCTTTTTGCCCTTCCAAAGTGTCACAGGGGATGCCTTTGATCATCTTAGGCTCTACCCCTCTTGCTGGGGAAGGGTCAATGACAACTGTTCATCCCCCATATGAATCAGTATACAATAAAGATTGGTTGAGAAGTAGTGTCCCAGCTTATGATTTCCAAGAATCTATGGAAGGGTCAGGAAAAATGTGTTCCCCAATCTCTTGGAATGGGAATACCTCTGGGATGACTTCAAGACTAATCCCTTCCCCAACCAAACACAACAGTATGAAGGGGAGAGGGTGGGGCCGTCTCCTACCAGTAATAATTTTGAAGAAATAGCTACTTCCTAGTTTGGGGAGAAATACAAAGGGACATCTAGGGCATATGGCATATACATTACTCTACTTACAGTCTGACGATTAAGAGAGCTATTTTTGTATTCTGATAACAAAATTCATATAAGAGTGATTATATAAAAATAATAATAGATACCACCTGTATTCCCATTTAGGTTGAAAATCAGATATGTCTCAGAGACATTGCAAAAAAGATTGAGAGGCACTACTTTATTGGAAAGCATGTCAGAGACCTTAAGAAGTGTGGTAGATAGATCACTTCAGTCTCTCTGTACCTTAGTTTCTTCATCTCTAAAATAATAATACTGTTGGCCTTATGTACCTCAGAGGTGGTTTTTAGGACAAAATTAGGAAATAGGTATAAAAGCACTTTGAAAGTAAAATTAGCAGTAATAAATAGTACAGTGATGGTGATTTGGGCTTGTCCAGCACTGTGCACAATGGTTACTGTGTGAGGGACAAGTTTTAAAGTATTTTTCTTGTTATCTGAGCATGCTAATTTCTTAAACACTAGGCCCCTGCAAGGTCCTTTTTGTGGTTCTCTTTGAAGTCATCAGGGGCCAATGCCTGCATCCTGTAGGGTGACTTCTCAAGTGTCATTATCAGAGTAAAAGACTGAGGTTTGTAACTGAGTCTTATGATTTCAGGAAACGAGTTATGTGATTTCTGTTTACAGGAGAGAAAGTCTCAGTGTTGTAAAATGGCTTTTAACAAATAAAAAAAGAAGATCTTAGAAGAGCTTTTTTTTTTTTTTTTGAAGTAATCTTGATTAGTTGTGAAGGATGAAAAGAACAGTGCTTGTGTTCTCTTGAGAGGCATTTTGGAATAAAAAAGCATCAAGAATAAAGTTAAAAAAAACAACTGGGGAACGATAAGACTCGATTATTGAATGTTAGAGAGTTTGTGATTTTTGTCTGTCATTGTGAACCATGGCTACTTAGTTTCTTCTTCTTACCTTATTCCTTATGATTAAGTCCTCCTCCCCTCTCTCACAATATTAATTCTTTCCTGGAGACAGGTTATTCAGAAAGGAGCCCACGACATCAACATTGGTGTCCCATTGTCTTGTTGTAATAGTGTAGAACAGCATTGGCAGCTGTTCCTAATGATGCAGATCATAAGTTTAATAAAGACTATTATTACTACTTAAGATTTATTCTTTCTTGAATATGGGTTCTTCCTGTGTTTGTATGCTGTAATGTCTTATCTTTGGACCTAGGAATCAAGGAGAAAAGTAAGATTTTTAAGGTCTTATAGATTGAAATGGGGAAAGAAATATCATACTAGAAAAAAGTTAAGTGAGTGTGATGGTGGGCTGACCCAATTTTGAGTAGTTTTTTGACTGTATGCCTGCAAAATTGTGAAGTGAGTAGTTGCTCTGAAAGATGAATTGGCAGAAAAAAAAGACTTTGTTTTGAGTTCCTTACAATTAAATATATATGTATACACCCACATACACATAGATGTTTTGTGGGCTGCAAATTAAAATGGTTTGGCAAGGGATATTTTATAATATGATGATAACTCTTGAATGTTGGTAGATATTGAGTGTGAAGAAAATTTACACATGGATATTTCCATACAGATGTGTTAGTAGTTGTAGTTTTGGAAGAGTATATAGATTATATGGAGATATTTATTTGATATTGATTTTCTTTGCTTTTTTTAGTGAACCTCAGGCAATGTGCTACGTTGAAACATCTAATCTGGATGGGGAGACCAATCTTAAAGTTCGACAGGTAAAGTCACTTTTTAAGTTTTAGTATTCTCTTTGAGTCCACATGTTCAGATCCAATATGCAGGTGAACTACTTAGCTTTGAAAAGTCTGAAACTCTTCCAGACTGTGTCCTGACCCTACTCAGACATTTTGAAAAAATACATACTTTAGATAACATAGGGAATTGGGTGAGGGTGTGGTTGTGAACATGGAGTTGTGAACTGATCCAACCATTCTGGAGAGCAGTTTGGAACTATGCCGAAAGGACTATAAAACTGTTCTTACCCTCTGATCCAGCAATACCACTTCTAGGACTGTATCCCAAAGAGATCATAAAATGGGGAAAGGACCCACATGTACAAGAATATTTTTAGCAACTCTTTTTGTGGTGGCCAAGAACTGGAAATCGAGGGGATGCCCATTAATTGGGGAATGACTGAATAAGTAGTTGTATATGAATGTAATGGAATACTATTGCACTATAAGAAGTGATGAACAGGCAGACTTCTGAAAAACTGGAAAGACTTATATGAACCATTGCTAACTGAAATGAGCAGAACCAGGAGAACCTTATACACAGCAACAGTCACAGTGTGTGATGACTGACTTTGATAGACTTAGCCCTTCTCAGCAATGCAATGACCTAAAACAATTCCAAGGGGACTCATGATGGAAAATGCCATCCACATGTAGAGAAAGAACTATGGAGTCTGAATGCAAAGAGAAACAAACTACTTTCTTTTTTTGCTTTGTTTTTTTTTTTATTCTCATGGTTTCTCCTATTCTTTCTAATTCTTCTATACAACATGACTAATGGGAAAATATGTTTAACAAGAATGTATATGTAGAGCCTATATCAGATTGCATGCCGTCTTGGGGAGGGGAAGGGAGAGAGGGGGAGAGAATTTAAAACTTATGGAAGTGAATGTTGAGAACTAAAAATAAATTAAAAAAAAAAGACATTCACCACAGCTGCTAAAGGGGAAAACAAAATACAACTCATAAGTAATTGTCCTATTAAGTATTAGTTAGCAGTTCTCTCTGCTTTTTAAGCATATATACACAGACACTTTTCTGGGTGTTCTTCCTGGGTCCTTGTCTGGGAACTTGTCTGGAAGCTGTGGCAATATGGCAGATCAGTGAGGAGATCCACAGGAGGAAGATAATGGGCTCCAAGGGGCTTCATCTCCTCTGTTTTCTTAGTCTGTGGTTCTAAAGAGAGAATTGAGGTGATGAAATAGAAGAGGATTTTCTGTGATTTTTTTTCAAAGGTATTCCTAGTCATACTCTCTTAACTATACAGAGAACAGGAAAGAGGATTGTAGAAGAGATTACAAATTTCTGTAATTTTCTAAGTTAAAAAAGATAGCAACAAGATTTATTTAAAAAGATAGTAACAAGATTTACCCATTCGGTAACAGAAATATGTGTGTATGTGTTTGTATATGTTTATCTTGGTGTGTAAAAAAGTGCTAAAATCATATGCTTATGCTTTTGCTTGTTGATCTTTTTTAATGTGAATTAGAAATGCTCTGATTTGCTAGATTCATTGACTTTTGATTTTGATTCATTATCTTTTTGGTTCTGATTTCCAGAGTTTGATTCAGACAGCTAAACTGACTTCAAGGGAACAGTTGATAAAAGTATCTGGAAGAATAGAATGTGAAGGTCCAAACCGCCATCTTTATGACTTTTCTGGAAACTTGTATTTAGATGGTAACAGGTATCACTTTTTCTTCTTTAGGAGTTTTTCCCTTTATGCATGGTGGTAATCCTGGATCTTAGAGCAGGGGGCAAAAATTGTTTTGGCTAGTGTAGTTGTTACAGATGGCTTTTGTCTATAAACCTCATAATCAAAAACAACTATAAAATTTAAGAATTTATTCAGCATAATATTATTTGAGAAAATATTAGTGTAGCATGATTCTAAAAAGGGTAGAATTACTACCACTTCTAAAACATGTATTTTGAGGGAATTCTTCTTGATAGGGAATATGCTAATTTTTTAATGTAAGTTTAAAATGCTGCCTTGCCTTTAAAAAATAACTTGTACCCTTCCTCCCCAGAATAGTAGGGTCAGAAAACATAAGCCCAAACATTTGTCATTTTGCTTAGTTGGTCAACAAACATTTATTAAGTGCTTAGTATATTTCAGACGCAATGCACTGATTATAGTATACAAAGAAAGGCAAGAAACACAGTCTGTCCTCAAGGAGCTTACATTCAAATAAGGGAGACATGGAATATTGTACATAGAAGATATGCACAATGTCAATGGGAGGTAATCTTAGAGAGAAGGTAGGAACAGTGGGAATGATCCTGTGAAAAGTGGTATTTGAGCTGAGTCCTGAAGAAAGGGCAGCCAGGAACTGGAGATGAAGAAGGAAAGCATTCTAGATGGGAGGAAAAGCTAGTGAAAAGGCAAGGCATCAGCAGAGGGTGGGAACTGTAAGAAGAAGCAGTAAGGAGACCAGTGGTGATGGATTGAAGAATGTATGGAAGGGAATGAAGTGTAAGAAAAGAGGTAGGAAAAGGGGCCAGGTTTGGAAAGATTTTAAAAGCCAAACAGAGGATTTTATATTTGTTCATCGTATAAGTAATAGGGAGTCACACCCCTCTAGGGTGAGGGAAGTGACATAATCAAACCTTTGCTTTAGCAAAAACACTTTAAAAGTGGGGTTTAAAAATGGGGGTTGGCCTGGAGTGAGGAGAGACTTGGGACAGGGAGACATAGCAGAAGGCTTTTGAAGTATCAGGTGTAAAGTGATGAGGGTATACACTAAAATAGTGGCTGTATTGAGTAGATAGAAGGGCATGTATGCAAAATTCATGTGAGAATGATTATTTTAAAAATAACAATAGAGATATTATGAAAGTGAAAAGGATGAACTTGGCAGATTGGATTGTGGGATGAATACAAGTGAAAAGATAACAATGAGGATGTGAGCCTAGGTGATGGGGAGGATGGTGGTACCCTTGACTGAAAATAGGGAAGTTTGGAAGACAGGAGGTTGGGTGGTGGAGAATGGGCTCTGTTGACTGACTGAGAAAATATTAGTGTATCTTGAGTCTAGTTGATACATACATAGGTTATATATATATGGCTACACATTATTTTCCATGTAGTAAGTGCCAACTTTTAAATGAAGAGGACAAATAAATCTTTGAAAATCAAGTAAAATGTTAGCTTTAATGCCAAAGGAGTAATGGAACAGTTAGTGTGGATATTTTGTACAGTGGAAGAAGTTAATTAGGAACTATTCATCATAGGAAGTAGAGGAAAGCACTGGGACAGAGAAATGGTTATGATACAAGCATTTCTTGGTATTCTTGGAAAATTATAGTTTTGAAGGCATATAGGAACAAATTAGATGGTTAGTGAAGTGGCTAGTTAGTACTGACAGAATTTCTTTTTCAAAGCAGTGATTTGTTAATTAACAGTAAAATTTTAGATTAAGGAATGGGAGACAATTTGTTTTTTCCTTTTAGTACTCTTTGTCTGCATTGTGTTTTCATTGTTGTGTTTTGGTGGCATTTCCATCGTTTGTTTAAGGATGGTGTTTGGTGTCTGGTGCTCTTGTCTTCTCTCCTCTGCCTTGCCTGTTCATGTATCTGCTGCGTATGCCTTCTGTGGGACCACCTTTTATATTGTTCAGCTGAACCAGTGCTGTAAAGGAGGCAGCTAGGAGAAGCAACACTAATGTTAACTTGAGGGGCTGAAATTGTCTTCTTTTGGGTAACTCGACTTGCTGTATAGCAAGATAAATATATAAATATAGATAAATTAGGAATGGGGTTGTTATGTGGCTCCTTTGTCACCCTTGCAATGTTATTATACATTTTCTGAAATGGGAAGTTATTCCTAAATGAACAAAAAAAGGTCTTACTTATTGACTTAGCAATGACACTTTTAGTATGGATTGCAGCACAGCCTCTACTAAGAAGCATCCTTCCTTCCCAAATTCATAGATTCATAAGAATTCACCACTACTATAATGAAAGTTGATGATTTAAAAAATTAACTTTATTTTTTCATTTTTTTAAGAATAAGGAATCTTGGCAAAAAGCTATCTAAAGGGAAGTTTTGTTTTTTCTATGAAATGGTTAAACTAGACTCAAAAAAATATTGATGTGTATTTATTCAAGGAGAAAATTTATACCATCATATTGTGAAAACAGTGGAAAACACTTTTGCCAATATGTCATTAAATATAAATTTTATTTTTTCTTATTTTTAGTTCAGTTTCTATTGGGCCTGACCAGATCTTACTAAGAGGTGCCCAGCTTAGAAATACTCAGTGGGTCTTTGGCATAGTTGTATACACTGGACACGACACCAAGCTCATGCAGGTAAAGCCTTTCTGTGGCAGTATGCTGCTGTTCTTTGTCATTGTTTCCTTTTTCTCTCTGTCTGTCCACGAGGGGAAGAGGCAAGTATAGAATCTAGATGATGCCTGTTTAGCTACCTGTAGTTAACCTTTCCATCCCTCTTTTGTGGGTACATAAAATTCGTTCTCTTTGGTCTTTTACTGTTAAAAAAGAACAAAAAGGATTTCACATGAAATATAATTGCCCTCCATATTCTGAGCTTTGGGACAAAGGGTAGTGATTGATATCAACTCCCTTTTTGTCTCTTCCCATCCTCACCCATTTGTTTGAGTTTTAGAATAAATGCACATTTTGAAAGACATTTTAATTATTGTTTAGTGAGCAGCTTTCATTACATGTCAAAAAGAAAACATCAGAAGCCTTCCCTTAATAAACTCTTCAGTCTGTCTTAACTTAAATTGGTCTTGGTTTTTTTAGTGTGTGTAGACATTTATGGTTCACTTTTGCCAGGGGACTTTCTGAATTCTAATTGAATCAGTACCTTTCACTGTTCTTCAGAGCTGCTCCCTTTTGAGAATACTCGAAGGCCCTCTTTCCTTGGAGAGAGACTCTGCCCTCTCCAAGATATTTCTGTCCTTTTCTCTGGCACAATATTTTTTTATTACGCTTGAGAAATTCATAGCAATTTTAAAATAAAGATATATTTTGCTCAATAGTCTTAATCTTATGGAAATGTATCAGCCATTCTCTACTTTTTATACAGTACTTAAATTGACAGGATCAGAGTAGGTTGTTTATGCATAAAAGACGATAGATTGAAAGCTGGAAGAGACTTTAATTGTTACGTTGAGCAATCTTCACCTTCTTCAAATGAGGAAACTGAGGCCCAGAGAGGTCTAGTGGATTGTCTAAAGTCACACAAAATTTGAATCTGGGCCCTTTGACTTCAAATCAAACACTCGTTTCACAATGCCACACCACTTCCTTAGGTCCTGAGGGGTCACTTTGTGTTTTCCATCAAACCATGAATATTTTGGCTTAATCTTTCTTGAGTGCTCTTTGTAGCTGCAGTGGAATGTTAATCAAGGAGCACTCACTCAGCCAGTTAGAATGGAGGGGTGATAAACTATAATCTTGGTCTGATTTAGCCTTCACTATTTTGTTTTAGTTTTTCCATATTAAGCACTTAAATGCTTGTTGATTGATGACTGATTGAATAGAGTTTGGGTAGGACAGCCAGGTTTGAAGTTTCATATTCAAGTGATTATGACTTGATCATTCTTCTGAACTCAAACTGAACCATTGTCAAACTAAGTTAGCAACAGCTTATATTTATGGAGTTCCCTAAACATTTTCATCTTGGAATTTTTGTATTGTAGAACTAAGTGGCTATCCCCTAAAGGATCCTACTTCTCCTTGCAGCACCTCCAATCTACCTTAGCCTTATGAGGTCTCCTTATCTCTTAGATGTGCATTCTGCCAGCATCTTATGAAATTTGGCCGCCACCGTTTTCTTTAGACTTCCTGGGTTGTCTGCCAATGCAGGTTTTTGAAGAAGGCTGTAGATTTTCTTTGTTTTCCTTTTTTCCTCTCTATTCCATACTAAGAGGCCACCAACATCTCAGGTTGCCCTCAAGTTTTTGAAACATTTACTACAAGGCATTATGAGTCAACATGTACCTACTCAACTTACACCCATGAGTTCTATTTCTATGAGTTACAAGGATTCTTAGGGCAAAATCTTAGTCCATGGTGCTTACCTGATCTTAGTTCCTTCTTGTTTATTTTTTTGCCTGGTCTTTCCCTTGATATTAATTAATTCAGTCAGTTGATCAAAAAGTCAGTGCTTACTAGTGTCATGTGCTGTGTGTTTTACTGGAGAAATAAATAATAAATGAAACAAACCCTGATCACAAGGAACATAGATTCTAATGGGAGACAAGAGCACTTAACTACATATCACATAAATATAGACAGAATAAAATAAATACAAAGTAGATACATACAAGATATTTTTGGGATGTGGGAGTGCAGTAGCACTTGGGAGAATCAGGAAAGACTTCTTGTAGGAGGTGGTAATTGAACTACTTCTGGAAGTGAGGAGGGGGAGGGAGCACATTCCAGGCATGTGGGGTGGGGAGAAACAGCCAGTGAAAAAGCATGAAATTTTCGTTCTGTGATTTGGCTACCCATGGTTGCTCCATGTCTGTCCTCAACTATGCTTATTGTTGCATTTGCATCCATCCTTTAACTCTTCCTTTCCCTCAGTCACTGTCCAACTTAGTCATTTTCCAGATTCTTCACTCTGACACCTGCCTACCATATTTTGGGAAAGTTTCCTTCCGTTAATTCCTAGGAGAGATTTTTCCATCCCTGAACCCTCAAAGCCATCTGTCCTTCCGTTTTTTCCCCTTTCTCTATGTTCTGGTTGTCAGAACGTTGTTTATTCTTATTTTACCATCTCATGGTTAGTCAACCTGAAGCATCATTCTCTGATCTGGTCTTTCTTGGCTGGCTTAGTTAGTGATGTTTAAATTGTCTTTTCTACTTCTATGACACAAGAACTTTGGATTCTGTGACCCAGACCCACAGACCTTTCTGAGCCTGGGGTACAGTGCCAACTTACCTCTTTGATTTTCTGACTCCCAAACCAAAATTGATCTCTAGTTTTAAACTTCTTGAGGTGAGGCTCTAGTTGAGTAGTGTCAAACTCAAATAGAAATGGAAACTATGTAAGGATCCCTCTGGGTCACATATTGACTTAGAAAACTGTTTGTTAACATCATTTATTTATTTTGTAAAATGTTTTCCAATTACATTTTATTATGATTCAAGCCACCCTGAAGAGTGTTGGGATCAGCATGCATCCCAAGGGCTACATGCTAGACATCTCTACTCTAGTTCATCCTTTGTTGGTTCATCTGAAATTATAGGCACAGCCTAGGACCAATGTTTATTGGATACCTTTGCTTATCCTCGTGTAGGAGAACCTATCATCCCCTGACCTCAGATTGTAGCTCACTAGCTCAGATTTGGGCCCCTCCCCTCTTGGAGTAAATTATAAAGAATTTGTGTCAGTCATTGAAAACTGCATGAGTTAGAGCAATATTTGCTGTGTTCTCCATGTTCTTCTAACTCCAATAATTGGACAAGGTTTGATGCTATTAAAAAATGCCCACAAGCTACTGATGCAGCAATATGTAGGTAATTTTGTAGGCAACAGCTTGCACTTCTGTAGCAATAAATGAAAAAAAAAACTAGCTTAAGTATTTTACATTTAATCTAATCTAATTATCTGCCCTATTGTACATAGTTCAGTAATAAAGGATATACATTTTGTTATGTATTGTTTTGGGGTCTATTTGTATAGCTTTTTGCAAGGCCGTTGCTGGTTTTCATGGTTTCAGACTATAATTGTGGAAAATCCCCAAAACATCTGTACACAGAATTCTCTGTGTCTTAAGAGCAAAAAAGACAAGAAATAGAGTTCATTAAAGAAAGATAAAGGATCACACTTATTAGCTAAAGGCCATCCTGCTTATGAAATAATATTTATAGTAAGTACTTATGCTACTTGACCACAGAGGCACTATGACTGCTTTGGGATGCTTATTTTATATTCCTTTTGCCTTTATGCTGCTGGCTCCCTGCCCTCCTAGAACTTCTCTTGTGGCATGTTAAGCCTAGACTTTTTCTTTAGACTGAACTTTCTTTTAATTGAGTTAGTAGGTAGACTGAGTTAATAAGATTATTTTTTCTTAAAGCAGTCCTCTAAATTCTTTATAATGTCTGATGGACCTTCGTTCTTATAACTGTACAGATTCTGCAAATATCATCCAGTTCTGTGGGTATAGAATACTTAACCTCTTTTCTTTGGAAGAAAGTTCCCTAAAATTAGAACTCAATTACACAGAAAGTATAGGTTTTTTTTTCCTTTCTGTAAAGAGCTTTATAGCAGTTTCTATAATGCTGATGGGAATTTCACATTAAAAGCTCATTCCTCGATATTGCTGATATACTCCAGAGTTTTTGTTTCCATGAAATGCAGATGTTATTAAAGCCAGAGGTTTTTTTGCGGGTGGGGGTAATTATTACAGTATTCTTAGGTGGATTTTTTCCAGCAGCCCAGGTGAAAGATAGCTTTGCATAACCCTTTTAACTGGAAAGAATCCAACCACTGGAAAAGATCAAAAGTCAGTAAATTAATGGGATCATGGAAATGAGCTCATTGCCAAAGTATATTTATTTTCCCTGCCTATCCATTCACTGAGTGTTTATTAAAATTTTGATAAGGCAAATTTACAGCATTTGTTTAAAAAAAAATGGAGCCCTCGTGTGAAGGATACTGCTGTGAGACCAGATGTGGATGTGCATTACTATAGAGTTAGGAGTGTGGGGGGAGTGGGAAATGGAGTAATCACAGATCTGCTCCTTCTAATGAATTTCCTTTTCTTGTCCCTGGGGCCTTTTTAATTTTTTTCTAAATAAAAGGTAAATGCTAGGGTTTGAGAGGCTACACTCTTAGGGAAGTGAAATGTGAAAAGTCTCTAGAAAACGGGAAATGTGGCTATAGTGTACTTTCATTGCATGGACTTTTAATTCCAGAGGGAATTGTTATCCTGGCGCTTGAAAAAGCCAAATACAAAGAGCAGCATTTATACTTCCACTGAATGAGCTCAGATACACATCTTGTGGCTGTAGAGTATAAGCAGATCTCATGCTATTTGCAAATGAATTTCTCCTTCATTCTCATCCTAGCTGATTTTCACGTTTGATGACTTTATCTTTTTTTATTTTTTCCAGTCTCTTGTATTTGTCTCTTCCACTGGAACAATTAAGACAGATAAGAGTGTAATAACAAAGGAAAGAGCTGATTTGCACCCACCCAATTGAAACCATCTTTGTAAGAATTTGAAGCCCTAGAATGCTTTTGACCTAGCCTTACACAAATTATATGCCTACACATGTGCACACACACATACATGTATATGTTTACGTGTATATGTGTACATGTGTGAAACTTGTAACTGGCACTCAGAACAACTCTAATCTATCCTCAGTCTATCTTCAATCTACTTGAAAGTCTACCTCCTTAAACAAATCAGTCAGTAAGATTTTAAAAAACAAGTTTGGTATCTTCAGTGTTCACAAACCTGCCCATGCTTTTTATAAGTTCTAATCCTTTCTTCATACTGTTGTTTTGTCCCTTATTTCTGCTTATTAGATTTTTATACTTATCACTCTTGACTGAGCCCAAGTACCCCCTCTTGTGTAAGAGCTTCTTCCTCCCTGCTCATATTGCACTCTTGAGTACCTATTGTCTCATTCATTTGGTCACTTACAGCCCCACATCTGTTACCTGTGTTGTGTTTATGTCTTTTTTTCCACTTAGATTAGCATTAGGAGAAGGGAGGGCCTTTGGGGAGGGAAGAAGCGGTGAACAGTTATTGTTCCCCTCAGACTCAGTAGAGAATTGTACATATAGACACTTGAAGTACTTGTTATATGGGGGAAAATGAAGCCTCTGATATTCACATAGTCAGCCCACGATGTCTTTTAGATTCAATCTTTCAAGAACTGTTGTTGTGTTTCCACGATGACTCTTTTTGTATCACAAAATTTAACATTGAAAAATAGGGTTGAAATTTAGTGGGGGAGGGAATATGCCCTGACCAAAAGGTGGTTGGAGAGCGACCTTCAGGTTTGAGAGGGAGGTGGGAAAGACAATATTAGGTTGAGGACCAGTGTATCAGATTACTGAGCCAAAAAGTGTCATAATACCCAGTTGAACGCAATAAACATTTACTAAGCACCTTCTAGTCACTGGGTTAAGTGCTGGAGATGCAAAAAGAGACAAAAGATATCCCTGCCCTCAAGGAGCTTACAATCTAATGATAGACCTCTATTCAGGATTTTCTCCCCTGTCACACTATACCTGTATGCTATGTGAACACTGACTTTTTGTGTTATTATCCAGAATTCAACTAAAGCACCTCTCAAGAGATCCAATGTTGAGAAAGTGACCAATGTGCAAATTCTGGTTTTGTTTTGCATCCTACTGGTCATGGCCCTGGTGAGTTCTGTGGGCGCATTGCTATGGAACCGAACCCATGATAACGTGAGCTGGTATTTTAGCGAAATAGGTAAGTTTCAGTGAATGGGGCATAGAAGCACGGTTTCTCTAAACTCATGACCATTTTCATTGAGTTGAAGGCTTTATTTTAAAGGAATTGTCTCTAGCTAATAAATGTTTGAAAATAGAGCACATAAGTTTTGAAAGTTTTCTTGGTAACTTGTGTTCCTGTTGGTGTTCTCCCTTTGGCAGTAACAAAACCTGCTCACATTCCAGGGGAAGGATGAAAGAGTAAGATCAAAAGCTGATGAAGATGAGGTTGTTCAATAGTCAGATTAATGTCCTGTCGATAAAAACTTTTTAAGATAAACTCTTGAATTAAAAATTGGTTTTCTTTTGTACAGTCCTTCCGTTGTTTGCAGGATTAACTGTTAAACTGTTCTTTTGCTTGTCTCTGTCCTTTCATCTGAGAAGCTCAAACTGTTTAAACAGCCCTCAAAGGGTGCATTTGTTAGGTTGCCATTTCCAAGTTTCAGGAGGACATTGGTTGCAACTTGAATCAGAATACAGGGTTTCAGATTCCGATAATTTGGTTTCTTAAACCTCATTACTTCTCTAGTCCTGATTTCAGTTTGTCAGTCTCTGTGTTTAAAATGCAAAACTGTTCTGTAAAACAAAGACAAAAATAAAATGGTGTCCTTTGTATAATTTAATGTGGCTAAAAAGAAGAGACCATTCTAGTTTGAAACAGGAATAAGTGTATAGAAAAGTCACTCTGTAGATTCTTTTGGCGGTTTTGTTTATACATATGTAGCTAGCTGTAAAATACGTTAGGTTCTGGGTAATGTATAACATTGACACTATCTTGGGATACAGACCTTGGGAAAATAAATAAATGGCGATGAAATTGTTTGGATAATCTCTAGTAGCTGTATGATTTACTGTGTAAGAACTGTCCTCTGCTGTCCCACTTAATGCACTCTGTCTTATTAACAGAGATGTTATCTTTATGGTGAGGGCTGCAGTTGCTCTGATAGAAAACAGTAAAGCTCCAAATTCCTATTTTTCATTGACTTGCCTTTAACTTCAGTTCTTGGTACTTTGTCCTTTCAAATTATTGTTCTTTCTGTTCTGTCGATAGATTTCTTTTTTTGGAATTAAATTAATGGGAGTAGGGAATGCAGGAAAGGGTCCATTGTGCCAGAAAAATGATAGGCTGGAGAAAGAGGTGCATGCTGTTCCTCCCTACTCCCTTTACCCTCCCCAAGACAAGTTTAGGTTTCCTCCACTAAATCCTTCTGGGGTAGCCAGGTGGCACAGTAGTTAGAGCACTGGAACTGGAGTTGGGAAGACTAGAATCCAAACCCAGCCTTAGACACTTATAAGCAATGCGAGTTTGGAAAAATCACTTCTCCTCCACCTTAGTTTCCTCAGGTGTAAAATGGGGAAAATAATAGAACCTATCTTCCAGGGTTCTTGTGAGGCAAAAAGGAGATATCTTTAAAATGTTTCTCAAATCTTAAGGCACTATATAAATGCTTATTATTGTGGTTGTGGTCAGTGTTATTACATTTCTCATGGAAAGACTAGCCTAGTTTGAAGAGGCACATCATCAGTTTGGCTCTAAGATGATAAGTTTTTTAATCATGGCAACTTGGAGAGAGCCCAGCAAAGTGCAGAGGATTACATTAATGCAATTTCTTTTTCTACTCTTTAGACTAGTTGTTTGACTCATTTAACCTCTTGATTGTTGGTTTTCATAAAGAAAACTGACTTGAAATGGCATTATTAAATCAGTTATTTCCATTTGTGTTTTCTGCTCACTTCCAACCTCACATCACTTCTCCAGTGTCCCCCCAACTCATCTTCCCTTTGCTTTTCTACTAGCATCACAGAACCAAGAATCCTGATCTGAATTTATAGAACAGATCATGTGCAGTACTGCCTGGCATAGTAGGAAAGTCTGCTGGTGTTCGGAGTTAGAAAAAGGAACGTGAGCCTTAGTAATGTCCTTCACTAGCTAGCTGAATGATGCTCTTCAAGCCTCTGTTTCCTCACTTGTAAATTGAGGACAATAATAGCTGACCTGATTACCTCACAGGATTGTTCCAAGGCAGGAATTTTAAATTTTTGACAGCCTGGATCCCTTGAGCAGTCTTATGAAACCAATGGACCCTTCTCAAAATAATGTTTTTAAGTTCATAAAATAAAATTCATAGGATTATGAAGGAAACTGATTACATTGTAATAGTTATCAAATTAAAAAAAAGATATTTCATGAATCCTACATTAAGAACCCCTGTTCTAAGGAGATAATGTAGGTTAGTGCTATAAAGCATGATCCATAAATGGAAAGTCCTCTTTTGTGTATAGTAGAATCACAGTGTCCAGAATGAATAAGTATTAGTTCTTTTACATAGTCTTTTTGTGTTAAGTGTGTTAAGTATATTGTGTTAAGTCTGAGAGGTGCACTTTAGGAAAGACATTGACAAGCTAGGGTAGATTGACAGAACCAGTGACAAAAAAATCAGTGAAACAATCCACAGAAGAGTGAAAAAAATCCACAAGTGATGCATTAAGATAATGTGAAAATATATGAAACTGAACAGAAACTTTAGCTCAAACTATATGATTTTCTCTTATTGGCTTTCTTTCACAGAGGGAGTTTCCAACAATTTTGGATATAACCTGTTGACATTTATCATCTTGTATAACAATCTCATTCCCATTAGTCTTCTGGTCACCCTTGAAGTTGTAAAATTTATTCAGGCCCTTTTTATAAACTGGGTAAGTATTCAAAGCAGAAATAATTCAGATACGCTTTTTCAGCTACAGGAACATGATGTGTCAATCTGCCATAATAATTTTACTTTCACATTGAGAATTTTGGAAGTTAACTGAGTCATAAAAAAGTGTCTGTAGCCACCTTAGCAAATAGCGTTTTGGGTTGTAAGTTCTAAGCAAGTTTGTTCTTCAGTGGTTATGAAGTGTTTATCTTTTATTAACCTAGTATCATTCTGTAGAGAGTTTTCCCTAGCCAAGTGAAGAATATCAAGTATGGGTTACAAATGTCAAAACATTAGTAAGGCACTGGGAATTCAGTATGTATGGAAGAGGACTGAGTGTCCAGTGGAGTTGCAGAAGAGATTTAAAGATTTGAGAAGGAAGTTTTTTTTAAAAAATTAATTTAATTTGCATATTTGTCTTTAAGTTACTTAAATTTCTTCCAGCATCCCTCCTGGAGAACCATCACATAAAACAAAAGCTTCTTTTTAAAGAAAAAGAAGAGGAATATATTGAAATATATCATCAAAACTTATCAATATATTAAAGAATTTTAATTATATATGCAGTATTTGAACCCCATAGACCTTCTACTTCTGCAGAGGAGTAGGGAGAGGCATATGAGAAGGGAATCTTATGTAGCAGTCGTAGAATTGATTCAGAACCTGGGGCACATTTTCTCAGATGATGGCTTTGGTGTTCATTTTATATTCTGTCTCAGGCTAAAAAAGGTTGATAGCAACTATCTCTGTACTTTGGTAGAATACTGGTCTGAGTTTTGCAATTGAAAAAAAGATGATTCATCTCTGTAAAAAAAATCAACTTTGTTCTTTCTGATGGAAAACTTTTGTGATGGAAAATTGAAGGTGGATGAAGTGCTGCATTTGGAGTCAGGAAGACTGAATTCACATAATGCCCCAGACACTTTTCCGTCAGGAAATCACTTACACTCTCTATAGCTCCGCTTCATTAAATATAATGAAATGCAAAATAAGGGTTGGACTTGATCTTTAAGTTTCCTTTGAGCTGTAGATACAAGATCCCATGAGGTGTAATTGAACTGAGAGAAGATCTAATGTATTAGACTTGAGGGTAGTGTTTTTGTTAAGTTATACCTCCTAAACTAAAATTCTTTAGTTCATTTTAGCTGAGTACCTAGTAGAGGGACAGTGTTATGACATTGAGATCTTGGTGTCATGTTGGATCTTCAAGCACAATCCATGGCCATTATTCCCCTTGTATGAGGACTGTACCCCCACTTCCCTGTGATGGTCACACCAGTGCGAAAGGCATGACATATAGATGTAGGCTTCCGAAAAGAATTGTGAGATCTTCCCCAGTTGGGCACTTCTTGACTTGTTCCCTGACTTTCCAGGACCTGGATATGTATTATATCGAAAATGACACCCCTGCAATGGCCCGGACATCAAACCTTAATGAAGAGCTTGGTCAGGTGAGAACTTTCTTTTAGAATCACAGGAGGGAAGTTAAGTGTGGGGAATTAAGGAGGAATATCTGAGGAAGACAAAAGGGGAAACTTGAACAAAGGGGAAGGGCTAAACGTAGCTACAGAAGGTGATTCCTCTGGATGCCAGCTGGAGCTAGAATGTAGCCCTCTGAAAAAATGATTACATTAGGAGATGGATTTTTACTCTCTCTAAATGTTCATGTTAAGGCAGAGGTATAGACCCTGATATGTATAAGTGTTAGCATATCGATCAGCACACATAAGAGATTAAAAATCACATTCTGTGGGCATGTGGATGAGGATTTCTAATCCACTGCATCTCTTAGTGAGATGCAATGTGGTCTAGTTGAAGAAGCCCTGGATTTAGTCATAAGACCTGTGTTTGAGTTCTAACCCTCAGTATCCCCATCTGTAAAATGAGGATAGTATAACATTTGCCCTGCTCACTTTACAGTTGTTCTGAAAGAAAGCTCATTGTTAAACCTCAAGCCGTTATATAAATTTGAGTAGTCTTTGCTGGCATTATTATTAGTATTAATAGTTAACAAGTACAAATTATTGGTATCAATAATAAACCCTGTTTAATCTACTTCAGGAGCATTTATTACATCTATCTCATCTCCACTCATACCATACCATCTCTTTTCTGTAGCATTGTAATAGCCTAAACTATTGTCATCTCCTTTTAATGATTTTTTTTATGGATGGATCTGACTATATTTCCCCCTTCTCCTCATTCCAGAATGTTCAGGTTTTTCCCCAATTGCTGATAGGGTACAATACAGCCTCCTTAGCTTGATATTTAAAGTAGTGCAGTTGCTTGCCAGACTCTGTTTCTAGCCATACTTCATTCAAATCTTCATGGTTTCAACATTGCAGCCAAATCAGACTTAGCCTACCTTCTTTGGCCCCAGTATTAGCCCCGGCTGTCACTAGTGCTTGTATTAAGCTCAGTCTTTGGTCTGTGTTTGGTGAGGGTCCACTTCATATTAGCTTCTCCATGAAATTTTTGATTTCCACTGCCCCAAGCTAAAAGTGATCTCTCCCTCCTTGTACTTCTTATAGTGTTTTGTCTGTCTTCTTCCTTTCCGACATTATCCTATTTGTTATATGTATATATTTTATATATATATGTATGTATGTATATGTATATATATATACATATACATATAACTAAAAATATATTTTAAAGAGAAAAAAATCACCTAAATTTTTCAATAAATGCCACAATGTATCCCATAGACCTCCCACATCTTCCAAAGACTAAGCTGGGGATATTTTCTCATATGTCTCCTTTGGAGCTATGCTTATTCTTTGTAATTTTCCAACAGTCACTTTTGGTTGCCTTTTAGTCCCAGCATCCTCGGGTTGGAATTGGAACAGCTTTCAGAGGTCACCCAGTTTCATCCCTTCATTTTAGAGATGACTAAATCGATGGCTGAGTAGGCTGAAGAATTTGCCCAAGGTCACACAGAAGATGGTAGTAAGATCAGGGTGGGATTCGTATCCAACTTCTCTGACTCTGGAGCCAGTCAGAACAAGTGCTATTTTTACTTTTCCAATGTATCCTCAGCACCTAGCACAGTGCTTTTAAGTACCTACTCCTTGTAGGTACTTAATAAATGCTGATTGCTCCATTGTAATGAGTGTAAGAGTTCAAAGGGGTGATACTTTGGAAGCCCTTTACTGAAGCACTGAACTGAGCAAAGCCTTTTCTTTTTCATCTTTGGAAACAGTACCTCTACACTTCCCCTCTCTAACCTTAGTTTCCTTACTGCTGAACATGTCTGCATATTTTTATGTTATAAGAGTCATTCAGATTTTCCACTACACTATGAACCTTTCTGCTTCTCTCATTGCTATTCTAAAAATATTTCCCATCAAAGTTGTTCTTAAAACACATCATATGTATCCCTATTATCCCATTAGGCTGTTAAGGAACACAGGGGAAAGTGCTGGGCATGGAAATGGGAAGATTTGAGTTCAAATTCAGACACTTCACTAGCCATGTGACCTTGGGCAAATGACTTAACCACTGTTGACCTCAGTTTCTTCATCTGCCTCCCAGGGTGATAGTGAGAATCAAATGAAGTAGTATTTGTAAAGAGCTTAGCACAGTGTCTGGCATGTAGTAAATGCTGTATAAATGCTAGCCATTATTATAATCATCATCATCATCATTATTATATCCTGTTGTGGGAGAAGATCCCCACCTTGATGACTCCTATAGTACTGCTTTTTTTCTCACCTTATTTAGTTAGACGGAACATTGCTGAATGAACAGCTACTTTCCTCGTCCCGTGCCCCAGACCAGGAAGCCTTTACAGGCTTTCAGAACTGAGCCTTGGAGGAGGACTTAGGATTGAAATGGCCATGGAATTGTCTGCTTTTTACACATGGCTGAAAAAGGAGATTCTTAGTATTTTTAGACTATCTATTCCATGGTTCTGGAAGGAGGCTATAGAATCTCTGTGTTTGGAAATATACAATAATATCTTTCAGTTAAGACGTCCAGGAATAAGGGGATGATGAATGGAGTTGCTTGCTAGTCTTATGCTTCTGTGGTGGTTTTAGGACTGATATTCACTTCCTTTTTGGCACATTACTGTATGAATCAGTCTCATGTTGGTCGTGATCATGTATAAAAGGTGAGGGCATTTGACTTGTCTAGACTAAGGCATCTACTTATAGCAGGCTATAGATTTTGAACTTATACAGCCTTTGTTCAAGAAGAAATAGATTTTAGTACATAGCTTTTGAATAATAATGACCTCCCTTCCTGTTCTGTGTTCTTTCCTTATAGGTTAAATACCTATTTTCTGACAAAACAGGAACCCTTACATGCAATATCATGACCTTCAAGAAGTGTAGCATTGCAGGAATAACCTACGGGTTAGTGTCATATCTCTGTACCACATTGCCTATTTCCATTGGGTTTACTCAAAAAAACAGAATTCACCTTTAGTTGCTTTGAAAGATATCTGGAAATTCTATTTTCTCTTCTGAAAAAAGAAAAGTTATTCATGAAGTGTTTACACATCATGTGGTAGGTAGCTTGAGGATAATGGATAAAGGAAACTTGGAATCCAGATGGTCTGGATTCAGATCCAATTACTGTTATTTTACTCAGTGTATTATCTTGGGCAAAGTTGTTTAATTTCCCTGTGATTGAGGCAACTCCTTACATCTTATCTACAGTCATAGGCAGGTTGTAATCAGTATTGGTGGAAAGAATTCCCTAAACTAACAAAATTATAGATTCTTTACATGCTAGCATGTGAAGTATACATATTTATATAGAGACATTCTTAGGGATGTTTAACTAGCACTTAATGGAATTTTAATACAACAATTGGTGATAGAAAACCTTAGTTTATTTCACATATATATGTGTGTATATATATATACACACATATATACATACATATATATGCATATACATGCAAGCATGTATGTATGTGTAGTGTATGTGTATGTATGTATGAAAAATTGGTAGTGAGGAGCCTAAAGGAGTTTGTAGACTTCCTCGAATCAGGAAGACCAGAGTTCAAATCTATACTCATATACTTGCTAGTTGTATGACCTTGGGCAAGTCACTTAACCACTATCTGCCTCAGTTTCTTTATCTGTAAAGTGGCTATAACAATGACACTTAACTCTCAGGGTTGTTGTGAGCATCAAATGAGGTAATAAAAAGCAGTTTGCAAATCTTAATTTTATATATATATATAATATAGACATATATTAGCTATTAGTATAATTACCACTTCGTGTTTAATGCAGTAGACAACAAATTTATAAACCCTTTGTTGACTCAGTCTCTGTTATACTATGTTGTTGTGCTTACACTATTCTATAATGTTTGCATTTCTCTCCCATATTAACGGACAGCCATTTTCCAGAGTTGGAAAGAGAACGTTCTTCAGAAGACTTCAGGTGAATATCTGCAGAACTAATGTGAATTTATGCATGTAGTTTTACTTATTTGTCCATTTATTTATCCATTCATTTGTTCATTTATTTATGGTGGCTCCTGTTTGTATTTCTCACTTGCGTGTCTGTGGACACAGTTTTAAGATTGTATTTATGTTGTAGCTTAAGAATACCATAGAGTCATAATGCTTGATGAACTGTGGCTTCAATAATGGTGGAGGTATAAAAGAATGCCAGTGTGGGCTGAGAAATATTGATGGATTGATACTTTTTCTTAAATTGAGATTGAGACATTAAATGGAAAATAGGGGAATGTCATTTTTGGTTTTGCTAGCATCATTCCACATGTTTGCTCTTACTTCCTTTTCAACCCAGTTAATAGCCTTTACTTTCTCATCATCTCTGTGATTTTTCATTCTCTTGTGTTTTATCCTTTGCTATAGTTGATTTGAACTATCTCGTTATGCTGCTCTAATCCCCTTTCCCCTCTCCTGATCCCTAGTCTTGTTTCTATGTATGTGCAAGTTGTTTGAGTGCAAGGCAAGTGCCTTGCCTTGTTACCTCTGTGAGGGCTGTAGTAGTGTTTTGTATGCTTGTCTACACCCTTGTATTTTACCTGGTGGTGCTTAAATTTCAGTTCTCTTGAGTAGCAAAAGGATGCACAGATGTTGCCTTCAGATTCTTTCTAGCTATGAGCTCTGATTTTACATAAACACACACATGCTAAGAAGAATATATTTCTATTACATAAAATGTTTTTCTGTTCTTCCTTGTAGTCAGTTGCCTCCTCCCACTAGTGATTCATGTATATTCGATGACCCAAGATTGTTACAGAACATTGAAAATGATCATGTAAGTTTTTGGTTTGGTGCCAAGTTAATTGCTGATGCTGTGCATCTCTAAAGGGATGTACTTTTTTTTTTTTTTTAACATTTGTGAATCCTAAACATAGTGATGGGGTGGGATTCTGAAATTTTATAATTTTATAATTTTATCAGCTCCTCAGGTAAGAGACTTTATGTTAATAACATTCAGCTTGGAACATTAAATATGGTAGTATGCCCTTGAATGTAAATGTTGTACAGTGAAGTAATTGGTGTAGGGGCAGGGATATGTCAGTTATGTTCTATTTTTATCACTTGTAGGGGTCCTGAAGAATTCTCATTTAAGAGGCATCTTAAACTAGATTTTAAAAAAAATGTGCAAGAAGAATGGGGTATATTCAGTCAGTAAACTAGCATTTATTAAGTCCTTACTATGTGCCAGGGATGGTGCTAAGTCCTGGGTATATAAAGATAATTTTTAAATATTTAAAGGCTGGCAAAATTATCTTCCAGATACATAGGTCTGATCACATGTGTTCTCCTCAAAAAAAAATTTAATGGTTTTTTGTTACTTTGGGGATAAAATGCTTAACCCTTGTTCTGGTATAAGAGGCTTTCCACATCTTAGTTACATACTTATCTTTACAGTCTTATTTTATATTACTCCCCTGCGAGTATGCAAATATTTATTAAGCATCTAGTATATTCCAGGCATTGAGGGTTTTTTGTAGACACAAAAATGAAATAAGCCCTAACTTTCAGAAGTTTATATTCTGTTGAGAGGGGAGAGGAACATGAATGCAAATAAAGAAATTAAAAGTTTATACAAAATAAATACAGAATAACTTTTTTGGAGAAGTGATTTAAAAAACTACAGGAATCAGGAAAAACCTTTTGTTGGAGTTGGTATTTGATTTAAGCCTTGACTAGAATTTGAGGCATCAGAAATAAGGTTGAAGGGGAGAGTATTTTGGTCTTGAAAGAGATAACTTTTGCAAAGGAAGAGAGATGATGATTTATGGAGAAAATAGGAAGCATTCCAGTTTGGCTAGAATGTAAAGTGCATGAAGATGAGAAACAAGCAGTTAGTCTGGAAGGATGGGCTACAGCCAGCTTCTGAAAGATTTGAAATGTTAGAGGAATATTTTATCCTTGAGGAAATGGAGCCACTGGAGCTTTTTGCACAGGATAGTGACATGGTGCTTCAGAAGTATCATCAGGGAGTACAGAATAGAGAGGATAGTGACAGGATGCAGGAAAACTAATTAGAAGCCCTTTGCAGTTGTATAGGGAAGAAATGGTGAGACCCTGAACTGGTGTGGTAGATGTGTGACTGAGAGGAGGAGATGAATATAAGACATATGAAGGAGGTAAAATCAACAGGACTTGACAAATCATTACCTATGGGGAGGAAGATAGGAAGGAGGAGTTAAGGATTACTCCTAGTTTATGAGACTAAATGAATGGTAATATCCTCAAGAAAAATAGCGAGTTTAGGAAGGTTCAGTGTAGTTGAAAACATAATTCCATTTTGGACATGTTGAGTTTGAGATGTCTGTGGGAAAGCCAGGTGGAGAGGTCCAGCAGTCACTTGGAAATGTGGTCCTGGAGCTCAGGAGAGGGATGCAGGGAATATATGCAGATTTAGGAATCATTTACCTAGAGATAACTGAACCTGAGGGGTCTGAGGAGATCACTGACAAACTATACAGAAAGAGATGGGTTTTTGAAATAGAGCCCTGTGGTAGACCCATATGAGAATGTCACAAGTAAAATTCAGCAAAAGGAAGACTGAGACATGTTTTCTCTGAGCAAGATAATAGTTTATTAGCAAGATTTGAACCTGGCAATAAAGTAGGTGAATGGCTACCTCGGTTTAGGCAAAGATCCTGAATTGGAGGCACAGATCCCTTTTATAAGCATAAAACAAAGATCACAGCAGGATTGGTGAGAAAATAATACAATTGGTTAAAGGGTTGATAGCATCACAGGGGTGAGGAATTATGATTGGTTGTATAGCTGAGGCATGGGAAACAATGTATGATCAGTTGCAGGTTGGGAATGAGGGGCTGGCAACAACTTCCTCCTTCCCTCCTATGCTCATTGCTCAAGTCCACCTGCAAGGTTAGAGGTAGCAGACCAGACTTCTTAGGACAGCAAACTAGACATCTTTGAAGGATAGCTTGGTGGGGTAAAGATAACACACCAGACTCCCTGATATCCACCCTTACCCCTCAAGGATACCGGATTTCCTTGAGGCAAGAATAGAATAGGGATTAGCAGGAGAAATGGATTTCTAAACTCATTACAGGCCAGAAGAATTTCTGAACTAAGTTCAGAGACAAAAAAGCATGACTTGGTTATCAGACAAAATCAAGTAATTTAAATAGGGTCAATAAAAATGATATATAATCAACTTAATCTCCATTGAAAAAATATGGATTATGAGCCCACTAAGGAGCATGGGAAGGAGTGATGAGACATAGAGGAGAACCAGAAGAGTCCTCTTTGGAAAATTCAGGGGAGAATATCCAGGAGAATGAAGAGGGTAGGTCAACACTATCAAATATTGCAGAGAGAATTAAAAAGAAAAAGTACTGAGAAAACTATTGACTTTAGCAATAAAGATAGCCTTTCTGACTTTGATCAGAATAGTTTCAGTTGACTGAACTCAAACCAGATTGGAAACTGAGAAGGAGGGATGATGTGGAGGAAACAATTGTAGATGACTTCTTCTAGGAATTTGGATGTGAAAGGGGAAAACATGTAAGAATAGTCAATGAGTATTAATTAAGTGCCACTGTAGGTATAGAACTGTACTAGGAGCTATTTGTACTATTTGTACTATTCAAATACAAAGAATGAAATACTGTCTTTTCACAAGAAGCTTATAAATATTACTAGAGAAGCCTAGATATATATGTATATATATATAAGCTGCATGTAATAATAATAATCAGCATAAATATTATTAATAAATACAAAGTAGCTAAATATAAAGTAGTTGAGGTGGTAGCAGTTGAAGGGATTAGGAAATGCCTCAGAAAATGGTGCTTTAGTTGCATTTTACAGGAAAACGGGGACTCTGAGGCAGAAGTAAGGCAGAAAAAGTGCAAAGGTGCAGAAATGGGAACTAAGAGTATCTTGTGTGAAGAATATAGATGTCAACTTTGACTGAATTGCAGAGTGCCCTAGGAATAAAGTGTAATGAGGCTGAGAAAGATAAGTTGGAATTAGGTTGCAAAAGGACTTTAAATGCTAAAGAGCATAATTTATTTCCTCAATAGGGAGCCACTGGGGTTACTTGAGTAGGGAGTCACATTATCACATCTACTTCAGAAGACTGAGGATTAAGGATGATATACATACACTGAATGAGACATACATTTTTTGACGTGGCAAATGAGGGAATTTGCCTCAGTTGACTATGTATATTTGTTACAAGGGTTTCCTTTTTCTTTTGGTAGTGTTCAGTTTGGGGAGGGCAGGAGAGGGAGGGAAAATAACTACTTGTTAAATGAAAATAATATAATAAAATTTTTCAAAAGGAAAATAACTTTGGCAGCAAAGTGTGAGTTGAACTGTAATGCTGAGACAAGAGAGGGAGGCCAGTTAGGAGGCTCTTACAACAATTTTGGGAGAACAGTGATAAAGGCCTAAATTAAGGGGGTAACTGTGAGTGGAGCGAAGGGGTCATATGTGCAGATGGTGTGCAGGGAAAAGAAGCAAGATTTGGAAACTGATTAGATATGTGATGCAGGGAAACATGAGTTGAGGATAATGTAATGTTTTACCCTGAGAGATAAGGAGAATGGTGGTTCCCTAAGCAGAACTTTAAAAGAGGAGAGTATTTAGTGGGAAAGAATATTGAGTTTTGTTTGGGGGTATATTGAGTTTGTTATTCCTGGGACATCTAGTTGCAAATGTCCAATAGACAACTGAAGAGACAGGAAAATAAGATCTGACAGGTAGGCTATAGCTAGATTACAGTAGATTTTGAAGGCCAGGCAAAGAAATTTGGATTGATTGAAAAGGTACCAATTATAGTTTTTTGAGCAGAAGAACAGGTTTTTTATGAACTAATCTCTAATATGCAGGATGGATTAGAAAGAGAATTAGGCTCAAAGAGAATAATTTAGAAGCTGTTGAGGAATACAGGTATGGAGTAATGAGAATCAGATGATTACAGTAGAAATTGATGAGATGGAGTCCAAGAGACCTTTTAAGGAATAAATAACAGGACATGATGATAAATTAATTATATATGATGATTAATAGTGTTCAGAATGACTTGGACACACTGTGTAATTTCCAGTGTACAACAACATATCCTGGTTGTATTAGAATATTTCTATTCTATAGAAAGTAGATTAACACATTTCAAATTTTCACAAGGGTTGAAGCATTTAATCTTTGGTCCTGTATTAGTAGCAGTCCTTCCCTGAGTATTCCATTTAGTTAAGAAATACTTTTGCTTTTGGGGAAAGGGTGAGCTTTTATGTTCCTTTCCTATGCATTCATAGAAGAAAGAATTTTCTTTTCTTTTTTTAAATTTATTTTTAGTTTTCGATATTGATTTCCACAAAATTGTGGGTTCCAATTTTTCTCCCCATCTCTCCCCTCCCCTGCCCCATAATACCTCGCATTCTGATTACCCTTTCTCTCAATGTATCCTCCCTTCTGTCACATCCAACCCTTACCTTATCCCCATCTTCTCTCTTTTCTTGTAGGGCAAGATAAATTTCTATACCCTATTACCTGTATTTCTTATTTCCCAGTTATATGCAATAACAATTGTCAACATTCGTTTCTAATACTTTGAATTCCAACTTCTCTCTCTCCCTCTCTCGCTACCCATCCCCACTGAAAAGGTAAGCAATTCCATACAGGCTACATATGTGTCATTTTGCAAAAGACTTCCATAATAGTCATGTTGTGTAAGACTAACTGTATTGCCCTCCATCCTACCCTGTCCCCCCTTTTTTTCTATTCTCTCATTTGACCTTGTCCCTTCCCAAAAGTGTTTACTTCTAGTTACTCTCTTCTCCCATTTGCCCTTCCTTCTGTCATCCCCCTCACCCCACTTGTCCCCCTCTCCCCCACTTTTCTGTAGTGTAAGATAGATTTTCATATCAAATTTAGTGAGCATGTTATTCCCTCCTTAAGCCATATGTGAAGAGAGTAAGCTTCACTTTTCCTTTCACCTCCTCCCTTTTCTCCTCCATTGAACAAGATTTTTCTTATCTCTTTTACGAGTGATAGCCTGTCCCATTTCATTTTTCCCTTTCTCCTCCCAATATTTTCCTCTCTCACTTCTTAATTTAATTTAATTTTTTTAATGGATATCATCCCTTCTGATTCAACTCAACCTGTACTCTGTGTGTGTGTGTGTGTGTGTGTGTGTGTGTGTGTGTGTGTGTGTGTAATCCCTCCACCTACCCAAATACTGAGAAAAGTTTCAAGAGTTATGAATAGTATCTTTCCATGTAGGAATATAAACAGTTCAGCTTTAAAAAGTCCTTTATGATTTCTCTTTCCTGTTTACTTTTTCATGCTTCTCTCGATTCTTACGTTTGAAAGTCAGATTTGCTGTTCAGTTCTGGTCTTTTCGTCATGAATGCTTGAAAGTCCTCTATATCATTGAATGATCATTTATTCCCTTGAAGTATTATACTCAGTTTTGCTGGGTAGGTGGTTTTAATCTTGGTTTTAATCCCAGTTCCTTTGATTTCTGGAATATCCTATTCTAAGCCCTTTGATCCTTTAATGTAGAAGCTGCCAGATCCTGTGTTATCCTGATTGTATTTCCACAACACTCGAATTATTTCTTTCTAGATGCTTGCAATATTTTCTCCTTGACTTGGGAACTCTGAAATTTGGCCACAATATTCCCGGGAGTTTATCTGTTTCGGTCTCTTTCAGGAGGTATCAATGGATTCTTTCACTGTTTATTTTGCTCTGTAGTTCTAGAATGTTAGGGCAGTTTTCCTTGATAATTTCATGAAAGACAATGTCTAGGCTCTTTTTTTGATCATGACTTTCAGATAGTCCCATAATTTTTCTGTCTCTCCTGGATCTATTTTCCAGGTAAATACTTTTTCCAATGAGATGCTTCACATTATCTTTTATTTTTTTCAGTCTTTTGGTTTTGTTTTTTAACTTCTTGATTTATCTCATGGTCAGTAGCTTCTCTGAACTCCAGTCTCTCTTTTAAAGAACTGTTTTGTTCAGTGAGCTTTTGAACCTTCTTTTCCATTTGGCTAATTCTGTTTTTTAAAGCCTCCTTCTCCTCATTGGCTTTTGGGACCACTTTTACCAATTGAGTTAACCTATTTTTAAAGGGGTTATTTTCCTCAGCATTTTTTTGGTTCTCTTTTAGCAAGCTGCTGACTTGCTTTTCAAGCTCATCTATGGCTTGAACCCATTTCATAGTCATTTTGGAGGTAGTGGAGGCAGAAGCCTTGACTTCCTCTGACAGTATGCCTTATTCTTCCTCATCTGAAAGGATGGAAGGAGACACCTGTTCACCAAGAAAGTAACCTTCTTTGGTCTTATTTTTTCCCTTTTTAGGGCATTTTGCCAGCCAGTTACTTGACTTCTGAATCCTTTGTCGGGAGGAGGGTCCTAGAGCTCTTCCTCCCCCCAGTACTGTGCTGAAGTCTGAAGTGCAGATCAGCTGCTCAATTCCCCCAGAGGCTTTAAGCTGAGCTGCCTGGACAATGGACCCAGGCTGCTTCCATGGCCACTGTAACCACCCAACACCCTCTGCTGCTGCTGCCTCTGCTACCGTGTCTGCTGCCTAGGGTCAGTGCTGGGGGGACCCTACACCCCTTTTGCACAGCTGGGAAAGCCCTCCCACACTGACCTTTGGAGCTTTCTTTGTGCTTGTGGGTTGAGGGATCTGGGACCCTCCCTGCTGGGAAATCTGCCCCAGAGGTCTGTTCAGGTCCTGTTCCTCCGCATTCTGTGCAGCCAGGTCTGGGCTTAGCTCGGCTCAGTGTCCCGTGAGATAGACCTTTCCTCTCAGCTTTCCAGGTTACCTTTGACTGGAAACCTCTTTCACTCTGTTGTTCTGTGGCTTCTGCTGCTCTAGAATTTGTTAAGAGTCATTTTTTACTGGTATTTTGTGGGCTGTGGGGGAAATGCTAGAGTATATGAGTCTTTCTACTCCCCCATCTTGACTCTCCCCCAAGAAAGAATTTTCTTTAAAAAAATTAACCATCTTGCTTTGATTTCCTTGGATAATTTCATAGAAATTAGTATCAAAACTGGAAGGAACATAGAGATCCCATAGTCCAACCTTTTTGTATTGCAGGAGAGAAGAATGAGGGTTGAAGTGATGTTTCTGTGCCTTTGTGTGGGATGTCTTTCTTACTAGCCTCTGCCTCCAAGATGCCTAGTGTATTTTCCTTTTTCCCTTCTGTTTCTTGGAATGTGTAATTCTTTTCAAAGTTTATCTAATGCCCTCACCTCCAAAGATACTTTTCCTGAGTCTCAAGTTGTTTATTTCCACTACCTCCAATTACATTGTATTTATTTTGTGTTTATGTTTATTTATCTATTTGTACATATTATTCCTTTCTCCTCCTCCCTGCCATTTTCGTTGCTCAGCATAGTAGTAAATGACCATAGTAATCTATTATTTGATAAACCCAAAGATCCAAGCTTTTGGCGTAAGAGTTCAACATTTGACAAAAATTTCTAGAAAAACTAGAAAGCAGTTGGCAGAAACTAGGCAGACTAACCTCACACTGTATACCAAGATAAGATAAAAATGGATAAACTATTTAGGCATAAGGGGTGAAATCATAAGTGAATTAGGGGAGCATGGAAAAACATATCTGTCTGATCTGTGGATAAAGGGAAGAGTTTATGACCAAACAAAAGATAGATTGGGTCATGGGAAATAAAATAGCTAATTTTGATTATATAAAATTAAAAAAAGCTTTTGCACAAACAAAACTAATGCAGCAAAAATTAGAAGGAAAATAGGAAAGTGGGAAATATTTTTGCAGCAAGTTTCTCTGACAAAGGTCTCCATTTAAAATAACTGCACACATTATAAAATACTTGAGAGAGTCTACCCGACAAGACAGAGGAACTATATAAACACAATTACAAAATACTTTTCACAGAAATAAAGTTGGATCCAAATAATTGGAAAAATATTCATTACTCATGAGTAGGGTGAGCCAGTATAATAAAAATGACAGTTCTGCCTGAATTAGTATATTTATTTAGTGCTATACCAAACTACCAAAAAATATTTTGCAGAACTAGAAAAAAGCACAAAATTCACTTGGAAGAACAAAAAGTCAAGACTGTCAAGGGAATTAATGAGAAAATAAAACAAGGTACTGGTACTGGCTAAAAAAAATATAGTGGTGAATCAGTAGAATAGATTAAGTACACAATACACAGTAGGAAACGACCATAGTAATTTCATGTTTGATAAATGCAAAGATCCAAACTCCTGATATGGGAACTCACTATTTGACAAAACTGCTGGGAAAATCAGAAAGCAGTTTGGAAGATACTAAGTATAGACCAACATCTCACACCTTATACCAAGATAAGGTCAAAATGGGTATGTGATTTAGACATAAAAGGTGCTAGCATAAGCAAACTAGGGGAGCATGGAATAATTTGTCAGATCTGTAGACAAGGGAAGAATTTATGAGAGAAAGAGAGAGAGCATGCATATGAAATGGATAATTTTAGCTACATTAAATTTAAAAGATTTTGCTCAAACAAAATCAATACAGTCAATATTAGAAGGAAAGCAGAAAACTGGGTGGGGTTTACAGCAAGTTTCTCTGATAAAGGTTTTATTTCTCAAATATATAGGGAACTGAGCCAAATTTATAAAAATAAGGGCCATTCCTTAATTAATGAATGGTCAAAAAATATGAATAGGCAGTTTTCAGAAGAAATCAAAGCTATCAGTAGTCACATGAAAATATGCTCTAAATGACTACTGATTAGAGAAATGAAAATTAAAACAACCCTGAAATATCACCTCACACTTGTCAGATTGGCTAAGATGACACAAAAGGAAAATGACAAATGCCGGAGAGGACGTAGAAAAATTGACACTAATACACTGTTGGTGAAGTTGTGAACTAGTCCAGCCATTCTAGGGAGCAATTTGAAACTATGCCTAGAGGGCTAGAAAACAATGTATATCCTGTGACCCAGCAGTACTGTTATTAGGTTTGAATCCCAGAGAGATCAAAGAGAAGGGAAAAAGGACCCTTACGTACAAAAATATTTGTAGTAGCTCATTTTTGTGGTGGCAATCAATTGGGGAACTGCTAAACAAGTTATGGTATATGTATGATGGAATACTATTGTGTTGTATGAAATGATGAACAGGATAGTTTCAGAAAACCCTGGCCAAACTTATATGGAGTCATGCAAAGTGACCTGAGCAGAACCAGGAGAGCATTGTACACAGTAACAACATGACCAAGACAGTTCCGAAAAACTCCTGATGAAAAATGCTCTCTACCCCCAGAGAGAAAACCAATAAACTCTGAATGCAGATTGAAGCATACTTTTTAATAATTCTTTATTTTTCTTGCTTTATGTTTTTTTTGTAGCATGACCAGTATGGAAATAGATTTTGCATGACTTCACATGTATAACTGAAATCAAATGGCTTCTCTTCTCAAGGAGTGGGGAGGGATAGAATTTGGAACTCAAAATTTAAAAAGAAATGATTGTTAAAATTTATTTTACGTTTAATTTGAAAATATTCAATAACTAAAAATATATTCTTTAAAATGCACATTGCTGAGATATGGAATATCTTGCCAGTATAGAGGTGATAGTCTGAGGATAAATAGAGAGGTTGAGAGTGAGAGGACTACTCCATAGAAGAACTGAGAGACAGCTTGGTCCAGTACATGGAAACACTACATGGAAAGTCAGAGAGCCTGATTTCAAATACCAGTTCTGCTTCATTCTTATGATCAGTGTGACCTTTGACAAGTGACTTTGTTTTTCTGGGCTTCAGTTTCATTCTTGATAAGATGACTAGGTGATGTGGAGAAATTATCATCAGTATTCCCAAATATATGATCTTTGATTCTACAAATCAGCCTTGGATTACATAAAATTAATTTAGTGATTTTCTTCTAGGTATATGTATATAAGAGGGAAACACTTCACCATTCACTTTTTAAATACCATTCATATCTTTTCAGTTTACAGTGGAAAGAAGGATAGATTCATAGTCAAACGACCTTGGTTAGAACCATGTGTCTTCAATTTATTATCTGTGTGAACTCTTTGAATCCCAGTTTCCTTATCTATAAAGTGAAAGAGTTGGATTCAGTGACCTCTAAAGTCTTTTTAGCTCTCTCTCCATGATGATATGATTTTATGACAGCTATTCTTATCAAAGCTTCATGGTATTCTGAAGAGGATCATCACAGAAGCCCACCAAGGGAGAAACTTGTTCCTTGGGTTATAGCAGTGTACTTAAAACAGAAGTTTTATCTCTGAGATTTTTGTATCGGATGTATATGTAATCCTGTGAAAACTCAATATATCTGTAAAAATTCCTTCAAAATTAAAATACCTAATACCTAATGTCACTCTTATCAATGGAATTGACAATTTAGTAGTTTCTCTTGAGTATTCATCCTGGACATTCTAAGAAAATACTTTTTTTCTCTCTTCCCTTCCTCTCTCCCCTCCGAATACTAAAAGAGAATATTTCCTCCCAAAGTATGTACTGAGATTTGCTTCTGCTTAGACTACGTAACCTAGGGGGAATAAAATAAAAAGGCATTTTTTGTAGTTATTTTTGGGTGGTAGAAATAGTCATTGCTGCTATAAATTTCTTTGCATCTAGAATGTGACATTTATTCATAATCATGAAATGTGTAGAACTGGGAAAGACATAAGATCCTTATGGTTCATCTTCTCTCCAGCCTAATTTATAGATTCAAATATTGAGGCCCAGAATAGTCAAGTGACTTATTCAGCAAATTAGTGACAGTCTAGAGTGGAAGTGGAGGGAGGAAGGGTAGAGGGGTTTGTTTTCTGATTTTTCATCTACTGTTTTCCCCTACTATTTATAATTTAGAGTCTTCAGTACTGGATATGATTTTCACAACCACAGATATAAATGAGGTTAGTTTTTGGTCTTTGGGGTGGAGATAGATGAAATTGGCTAAAGATTTTGCCCTGTGTTCAAGGGGCTGATTCCAAAGGCTCGATCAGAGATAGCATCTTCCATCCATTTCCCTGTTTAACAACATACGCTTTCTAAATGGATAGCTATATATCATAGCACCAAAAAGTGAAAGCAAAACTCAGTGCCCAGTTCACATATAGTCCAGCCATAGTATGGCTAAATAGAGAATAAAGAAAGGATGAAAGTTGTCAGCTTTTTCAGGTGCCTTCATTTGAGGGAGGTCTGATTTGTGGGGGCTTGTAGAGCTTGTAGAGCTTCAATGCCCTGATATAAATACCATCATTTTTGTCAGGGTCACAGAATGACTTTTAGCTGCAGAGTAATTTGAGGCTGGATTATTCTTGCTTATGTAGAGAAAAAAATTGCTTCTGATGGTATAATAAATTCTTGCATCATGATCTGGTCTTAAGAGTCTGGGAGCACTGACTGGCCAGGGTACACTCAACTGAATTATAGGACAGTCTTTTATGGATTCATGCTTGATCTTTTGAACAATTTTACCTTGGCTTATATTCAACACCCTCAACTGCTTCAGACATGGATGTTTATTGTTCGGAGGGGAGACCTATTTATAAAAGATAGTTCCTTGTAATTAGTATAAAGAGATAGTTATTGTGTCAGGGTGGGCAAGCTGGCAATGGACATGCTGTACTTACACTGAGGATGAGTTTGAAAGAAGCTGCTGTTGTTACCTTAGACTGAATCTGACATAGCCTATTTGCAAATGTTATGAAAGGGGAGAAAGACCTTGAATTTTAGAATGGAAACTACGAGGTTACAAACAGCAGTACTGCAGAGAAAGCTATTAACTCATAGCATGTGAGCCAAAAGGATTACAATAAAGTAAATGGTACGTTGAATAAAGTTCTGGCTTTGGGGTCAGGAGGACTTGAGTTCAGATCCTACTTTGTAATCTGTGTATGCTGGTCATGTAACATAACCTCTCTTAGCCTTAGCTTCCTCACCAATAAAATGAGTATAAAAGAAGTACCTACTGCCTAGTAGCATCATGGAGATCAAGTTAGCTTATATGTGTAAAGTGTTCTGCAAATCGTAAAGCACTATATAAATGCACTGTTACTACAGTTATCATAAGAAAAAGTTCATGTTTCCTCTGCTTAGGCGAGATCCTTAAGGCAGAGACTGTTTGATTTTGTCTTTGTATCCATCTCCAGTGCCTGACGCACAATAGACGTTTAATAAATGCTTATTCAGTTGAATTAGGGGAAAAGAATCTTCGGAGCATAAGAAGAAAAACGTGGGTTATTAGAGCATTGAGCTCTTCCAAATAATAAGTTATCGTTTTTTATGTTTAGAACTCAGAAGTTTGTCTACCAGGTAGTGAAATATGTAAAAATACAAGATGGTCCCTTGTCTTATGGGGCCCTCTTTCTCTTCTAGCGACAGTAGTAGTAGTAGTAGTAGCAGCAGTAGTAGCAGTAGTAACAACAATTAGAAACATTTATATAACCTTTAAGATTTGCAAAGCACTTTACATAGGTTATCTCACTTAATCCTCACAACAACCCTGTAAGTACATGCTACTATTGTCTCCACTTTGCAGATGAGAAAACTGAGTCTGAGAGAGCTTAAGGGACTTGCTAAGGGTCATACAGCTAGGAAATGTCTGAGATGGGATTTAAACTTGAGTTGCAGTAGATAGAGTTCTAGGCCTCTGAGTTCAAATCCAGCCTCAGACATTGTCTTGCTGTGGGATCCTGGGCAAGTCACTTAACCCTGCTTGCCTTAGTTTCCTCATCTGTAAAATGAGATGGGGAAGGAAATGACAAATCACTCCAGTACCTTTGCTAAGAACACTCCACGTGGAGTCACAGAGAGTCAGACACAACAGAAGAATGACTGAATAAATAACAGCTTCTTGACTTCAAGTCCATCTTTCTACTATATCATTTAACTGCCTCCTGGTAATGATAATGGGAGAGCATACTAAGAATCATGGTTCTTAAATACATTGACAGGCATGAATTTAGCTATCAGTACTCTGAATCTGGGCTCTTTTTCTCTTGTAGTGTTACACAACAACCCCAAACAATGGGTTGACACATTATTGGAAGAGTTGACTCTCATGTTGTTTCTGGTTACAAAATCAGCTGTTTGGATGAGATCAGATTATTGACTACTCTGGGGCAGAGTTCAAAGTAAATACTGAATTGGAAGAAAAAGATAAAGATTGGAAGATGGGCACTGTGTGAACTTGTAGGAGTTGTAAACCAGCCTGATTAAATAAGCTATCAACGTTGAAGATAGAAGTGGAGCAAAAGTAAAGATGTTGACTCTGTCCCCATTTCTTAAATCAATTTAACCAATATAGAATAATTACCACAATGATGAAGCTTTAAAAAAATAGCAACAAATATGGTGAAAAGGAACAGATTGATGGACTTTGCATGGGGACATCAGTTTGTATTCTGCAGTCTCCCAAGTATGAGAACAGGACTTGTTGCAGGGGAGAACACTATAAAACCAGCTACTGACCTCCTTGTTTAGTAGAACACAGCAATGAGGAGCTGGATGGAATGAACCTCCAAGTTGCTGTGTGTTGGCTGAGAAGGGTCTAGAAGGGACAGTGAAGAATGAGGAGTAGGGGGTGACTTTCTTCCTATTCTCCTGTGTCTGGAGACATGAGAGAAAGAGCAGCCAGCATTTCTGAAGGGTAGCCTAGAATTCAGAGTCTTCTAAACAAAGACACTGTTTTTTGTGAGTATAAGAAAATTGCAAAAATAGGAGAAGGAATCTAGAAAGCTTGTTAATGTTAGAGCTTGGCTTCCAGAAGGCACATGGAAAAAGGTGACAGGGATTAGAGATTACTACAAGAGACAGGAATAGGCAGGTGCACTATTTCCAATAATGGGTCACCATCTTAATTGTCACACAGCTGACTGAGGTATGAGGAAAATATAAGATCCCCTTGTGTCTGATTTTTCTGAAAAAAATGTTGTCAGAGATGTATACTCACTTATGTCAAAGGATAGACAAAGCCTTTTCAAAAAGGTCTCTTTATGATAAAGTTCAATTTACTTTTATTCGTTGATAAAATTGTACTAATTACATTGTGATCCAGAACACTACAAAACATCCTTAGAGAAAACTATGTAGAAGACGTTGGTCTAAACCAAATGTTAAACTCAGTTAGAAAGGAGGCGAACTAAATCACATGTAAGGATCTCTGCAGGTGCATATTGACTTAGAAAACCACATATTAACATTATCTTTATTCTGTTGTACTTTATTTATTTTGCTAAATATTTCCAGTTATATTTTATCTGATTTTGGCTACACCGGAGTGTTGGTCCCTTTGGGCCATATGTTTGACACCTCTGGTCTAAACATCCATATTGGAGAGCCAAGATATATGAGATACAACTGTTACCTAGATCAGATATTGAAGCTCTGGATAAGCAACCTATTGAATTAGTGTATGAAGGGGTGAGAGAATTAATGGATAGAGAAAACCTAGGGTGAAAAGTTATGTATCTGATGCTAATTGAATGTGTTATCCTAGACAAGTCATTTTAATGTCTCAGTTGTCTTATGCAACTAAGAGGATAAGTTATAGAGTTGCTACTGATTTGCTTTGGTAGAAGGGATTTCTTCAAGGGGAGTCTCATACAATAATGCAATCAGAATCCTAGGTCCAACCCTCCCCCTCCAACTTTATAACCATTTACAGATTCATACACAATCTTGGGTAGGCTCTACAATTGAGTAAGGCACTGGAATTGAGCAGGAGGAAGAAAGCAGGCTGAATTATAGTTGGAAAATTGTGCGTGGTTTTCAGTCATACCAAACGCCACCCATGTCTTTAGTACCAATATTAAATGATTTTAAGTCATTGATCATAATCTACTTGAGGGTAGGAACTGTCTTTCGCCTCTTTGCTGGCTATCCTTTTTTTAGGATCCTGAATCCTCAGTGAAGGATTCATGAAAAGATATGAGCAAGAATCACAAGCAAAATACCTTGCAGTGGTCAGGTTCTGCAAATTAGAGAACCTCAAATTTGTTAAAGTATCAGTGGAAATGATTGTAGGGTAAAGGATTATCCTATCATTGACAAAATTTTAAATACTTAAACTAAGAAAAATCCCTATTCTCTCCCGAGGAAACATTTCCCATCTACTGTAGAATTTTATTCTGCCTTGGGTCATCTTCTTGGGTCTCTTTAGATTTATATTTAAACTTTTAAATGTGGGCTGATGGCCAAAGCTGAATCAGGCTTTCAGTCACTCCGCAGAAAATGTCCATGGAAAATAACTCCCTCGTCCCTTGATAACATTCCTAAGCAATGACTTTCTATATGTGGATGAAACCTACAAAGAGCAGAATTTGTATTTGTAAAGTTACTGTTTCTGTTGTGGTCCCCAGAGGACTCTCAAGTCTGGATCCCTCTGAAAAAGATCATGTATTCACACTACATTTTAACTTTTATGTTATTTATCAAAGCCTGTTTTATTGAAGTCATTTGACTTTGCAAGAAAACTCTAGACTCTTGCATTTCTCCCATCATTATGGAAGCCATCAACTAAATTGAAAATGACTCATTGGGTAAACAGGTTTATGCAGCAGATGAAAACTCATATCTTCCCAGAGGATTCTTAGTTGTTAACAGGAAATGTCTATCTGCTAAAAAATTTTTAGACTTCTAGGAAGATACATAATATCCTGCCTGGTACCACCTAGCACTGAATTTGAAGCTTTGGAATATATCAGTCCCCTCTGTCTGATTTGGTCATCTACTTCCCCTTGAATAGCCATGACTTAGGCAATCCTATTTCTCTTAGTGAATTTTTAGATTATTTATTAAATTACAAGGTTAATATTCTTTACATATGTGTCATCTGGTGCCCCTGTGTAATTTTCAAAGGGTATTTATTCATTTTTTTAATAGTAGCATTGCTCCCCCTTAAATTGCTAAGGGACCACTGTCCCTCTTGGGAAATTGAGAGGAAGAGGAGGGAAAGAAGGGCATTTTAATGCAAAACGCAATCAAATACAGGTAAATATTTGTTTAAAAATGCCCTCTGATTTTGTGGAAGAAGCATGAGATTTGGCATTAGAGGAAAGAGGAAATGGATATAAATCCTGGGTCTACCACTTACTGCCTTGGTAATATTGGGCAACGTTGTTTCATTCCCTGAACTTCAGTTTCCTCATTCCTAAAATGAGGATGATAGATTAGATCCTCTAAGGTCTTCTCCATCTCTAGACCTATGATGCTATTATGACTAGGTTCCGTTGGTAACTTCCTTGGTGACCTTGAGCAGGTTGCTTCCCCTTATCTATAAAATGATGAGCTAAAGTAAATGATCACTGTAATCCCTTTTGGCCCTCAATCTACAATCCAGTAATGCTGTTTTACCTACAGAATCTATAAATTAAGGATGTTCTTTTTCAGATACTTGAATAGATTTTGTGATCTCATTAATGTGGAACAATTCACTCATGATTTTCTATTCTTTGTGACAATTGTCTACATCACCCTCTAAAATCATCTAGGGAATCTACCTACTTTGCCAAGAGTTTTGCTTTGGGTATCTTGACAACATTGCTTGGGTTATGCAGTCCATGACCTGTCCATGGGCCTTTCTTTGTTCTTGTGACATGACTACCTTGCCTGTTTTTAGGAATGCATTTATTTAATATTTTTCAGTTTCCCTTTATAGTTTAAACCCAATATTGACCTACTTGTATTTTTTTTTTACTCTTGGTGTACTTATTTCTGATCTATATTGACTAGATGAACAGTCAGCACTTCCTCCCATTATATCCTGCTTCTCAGTCCTATTGGCTTTACTTGAGAGAAAGGGAAGGTCAAGGAAGGGAACAAGCATTACTACATTCCCACTATGTGCAGGCTAAATGCTTGACAAATATCATCTCAATCCTTATAACAGCCCTGGGAAATAAATGTTATATTATTATCCTCACTTTACAGTTGAGCAAAGTGAAGCAGACAAAGGTGAAGTCCATCAGTCACAGAGCTACTAAGTGTCTGATTTGAGCTCAGTTAGACCATCCTGACCCTGTGTTCTATCTACTGTGCTACCTAGTTGCCTTGTCATTGACTTCTCCACCCTTGGCTAGCCTGGCTTCAGCCTACCTTTACAGCTTTATCATGTGTTATTCTTCTCTACTTTGAGCTCCAAACAAGCTTACCTTCTTACTGATCTTCACATATGACATGCCATCTTCTGTCTCTGTCCTTTACTACTGGCTCTCCTTAAGCCTCAAACGCACTCCTTTGTTCCTTTGGACCTCCTACCTCTTACAACTCCGTGTGTCTTGCAGCACTCTGCTTAGGCTACACCTTCATATGAAACCTTCCCTGATTCCTTTCCCAGTTACTGGATCCCTCTTCTTACCAACATTTAGCAAGAATTTTGTTTAGGTATTTTGTGTATAGCTTAATTTAGTGAAGGTAGTTAGTGAATGCTTAAAAAAACAACAAAAACTTTTTGCTTTTCTGAACTATTTATATATATTTTTCTCCCCCAAGAGAATGTAAGCTTTCTGAGGGCATGGACTGTTTCATTTTTGTCTTTATATCCCCGTATATTCTTGTAATATAATAGATCCTAAATAAATGATTGTTAATTGATTTGACCTCCACGTATTCTTTGGCCAACTCTCCCTCCTTCTGTGTTTCACCCTAACGACCTTCAGGTAGAGTAGAACATCCTATTTTTTTCCCCAGGCATTGGCCATTTATCTTCTTCTCCCTTTGTATTCATTAAGGTAGCAGGTGTTTTGTGTTAGAAGAATAAAAGCCGACACATGACAGCTTGGAGAGAGAATGGCAGTGATAAGCAAGGCCTTGGTGTTCTGTGATCTCTAGCTGCATAACTGTCAAGTAATCTATCAAATTATGAAAAGAGTAGGAACAAATTCAGCTGCAGGCTCTCTTGATCTCCCTTTGAAAGGTTGAGGGAAGGGTGTGAAAACTGGGATATTTGGGAGAAGTCCAAAGAAGTTCAAAGTATTGCCCCAGTTTGAATGCCATTGCACAAGTGGCGAGGTGATATCAAACTCTAACTCCCAAGTCTTGTAGTAACAGATGTTGAAATGTGAATCTCACGTACTATGTGTATGTGGAAATCAAATCATTTTTCTATCAGCATCTAAAGTAGGAGGGAAAAATACAACAGGTGGAAGCAACATCCTGGCAAAAATCTAATTGTCAAACACTTTTTGTCCGCCAAATTAGATTTTTATAGATTTTGGTTTACATCAGTGTGCCTTTCCTTTCACATTTATGGAGTCTGTCCTTGATTTTCCAATAGCAATGTGTTCTCAGTATACATTATTTGGTAAAGTAACTTTATGAAATACTGTTCCAGATTTTTGTTTGAAGGGGAAAGGGAGAATGGTGATGACAATCACCTTCTTGGGGCAACTTCTTCAGTATTTCTTTTTTTTTTTTTTTAGCAGCTTTTATATTTTTTTTTATTTAACTTTTAACATTCATTTTCACAAAATTTTGGGTTATAAATTTTCTCCCCTTTTATCCCCTCCCCCCCCCAAACACCAAGCATTCTAATTGCCCCTATGACCAATCTGCTCTCTCTTCTATCATCCCTCTCTGCCCTTGTCTCCGTCTTCTCTTTTGTCCTGTAGGGCCAGATAGCTTTCTATACCCCTTTACCTGTATTTCTTATTTCCTAGTGGCAAGAACATTACTCGACAGTTGATCCTAACACTTTGAGTTCCAACTTCTTTACCTCCCTCCCTCTCCACCCCTTCCCGTTGGAAGGCAAGCAATTCAATATAGGCCAAATCTGTGTAGTTTTGCAAATGACTTCCATAATAGTTGTGTTGTATAGGACTAACTATATTTCTCTCCATCCTATCCTGTCCCCCATTACTTCTATTCTCTTTTGATCCTATCCCTCCCCATGAGTGTCGACCTCAAATTGCACTCTCCTCCCCATGCCCTCCCTTCCATCATCCCCCCCACCCTGCTTATCCCCTTATCCCCCACTTTCCTGTATTGTAAGATAGGTTTTCATACCAAAATGAGTGTGCATTTTATTCTTTCCTTTAGTGGAATGTGATGCGAGTAGACTTCATGTTTTTCTCTCACCTCCCCTCTTTATCCCTCCACTAATGAGTCTTTTGCTTGCCTCTTTTATGAGAGATAATTTGCCCCATTCCATTTCTCCCTTTCTCCTCCCAATATATTTCTCTCTCACTGCTTGATTTCATTTTTTTTTTAAGATATGATCCCATCCTATTCAATTCACTCTGTGCACTCTGTCTCTGTGTATGTGTGTGTGTGTGCATGTGTGTGTGTGTAATCCCACCCAGTACCCAGATACTGAAATGTTTCAAGAGTTACAAATATTGTCTTTCCATGTAGGAATGTAAACAGTTCAACTTTAGTAAGTCCCTTATGACTTCTCCTTGCTGTTCACCTTTTCATGGTTCTCTTCATTCTTGTGTTTGGAAGTCAAATTTTCTTTTCAGCTCTGGTCTTTTCATCAAGAATGCTTGAAAATCCTCTATTTCATTGAAAGACCAATTTTTCCCCTGAAGTATTATACTCAGTTTTGCTGGGTAGGTGATTCTTGGTTTTAGTCCTAGTTCCTTTGACTTCTAGAATATCCTATTCCATGCCCTTCGATCCCTTAATGTAGAAGCTGCTAGGTCTTGTGTTATCCTGATTGTATTTCCACAATACTTGAATTGTTTCCTTCTAGCTGCTTGCAATATTTTCTCCTTGACCTGGGAACTCTGGAATTTGGCCATAATGTTCCTAGGAGTTTCTCTTTTTGGATCTCTTTTAGGCGGTGTTCTGTGGATTCCTTGAATATTTATTTTGCCCTCTGGTTCTAGAATCTCAGGGCAGTTTTCCTTGATAATTTCATGAAAGATGATGTCTAGGCTCTTCTTTTGATCATGGCTTTCAGGTAGTCCCATAATTTTTAAATTGTCTCTCCTGGATCTCTTTTCCAGGTCAGTTGTTTTTCCAATGAGATATTTCACATTATCTTCCATTTTTCCATTCTTCTGGCTTTGTTCTGTGATTTCTTGCTTTCTCATGAAGACCTTAGCCTCCATCTGTTCCATTCTAATTTTGAAAGAACTATTTTCTTCAGTGAGCTTTTGAATCTCCTTTTCCATTTGGCTAATTCTGCCTTTGAAAGCATTCTTCTCCTCATTGGCTTTTTGAACCTCTTTTGCCAATTGAGTTAGGCTAGTTTTCAAGGTGTTATTTTCTTCAACATTTTTTTGGGTCTCCTTTAGCTGGGAGCTGATTTGCTGTTCATGCTTTGACTTCATGTCTCTCATTTCTCTTCCCAGCTTTTCCTCCACCTCTCTAACTTGATTTTCAAAATTCTTTTTGAGCTCTTCCATGGCCTGAGCCCATTGGGTGGGCTGGGACACAGAAGCCTTGATTTCTGTGTCTTTGCCTGATGGTAAGCATTGTTCTTCCCCATCAGAAAGGAAGGGAGGAAATGCCTGTTCCCCAAGAAAGTAACCTTCTATAGTCTTATTTCTTTTCCCTTTTCTGGGCATTTTCCCAGCCAGTGACTTGACCTCTGAATATTCTCCTCACACCCACCTCGCCTCCTGATCCTCCCAGGCAGCGTTTGGGGTCTGAGATTCAAATGCTGCTTCCAGCCTCTGGGCTTCGGCAAGGGCAGGGCTGCTATTCAGTGTGAGATTAAGTTCAGGTGGTCAGGGCGGGGCAGGGCCACCTCTCAGGCTCAGTTCCCTCAGGGAGTTTATGCACAGACCTTCAACAATGGATCCAGGCTCCTGCCTGCTTGGGGAGCCCTGGTCTGCAGCCGCCCCTCAGCTTCTGTCTCCCGAGGGGGCCCGAGCCATGGGGGCACCCCACTCCCCCCTCGACCTGCCAAAGAGACTCTCTCACCGACCCCCGTCACCTGTGGGTGGAGGGACTTGTGCGGCCGCTGGAGATCCCGTCCCTGAAGCCCGCTCGGATCTGTTCCTCTCGGTGCCGCGGCCGCGGCAGGGCTGTACTCAGCTCCCAGTCCCGGCGCCCAGTCCGTAGCGTGAAGGACCTTTTGCGAGAGGTTTGCAGGTCTCTCCGGAACAGAAATCTCCCTCGCTCCAATGTTCTGTGGCCTCTGGGTGCAGAATTCGCCGTGAGTTACTTCTTTGTAGTTGTTCTATGGGTTGTGGGTTCGGAGCTATGTGTATGTGCGTCTTTCTACTCCGCCATCTTGGCTCCGCCCCCAGCTTTTTTTTTTTTTCAGTATTTCTAAAGGTCATTTTGTATAATCATTTTAACTTTGTAACTGGTTCATAATTTGGTGGTCTTTGGAATGGGGTGGGAATAGGTTCGCTTGAAACAAGGCCCCACATGTGGTGGGGTTTTACAGATTTGTAAGTATCTTATAGTCTCCTGTATGTTATTATAACTTTCCAGAGACACCTGGTGGTTCAGTGGATAGAGCACTGGGCCTGGAATTAGGGAGACCTGAGTTCAAATGTGCCCTCAGGTACTTACTAGCTGGATGATACTGGGCAAGTCACTTGACCACTGTTTACTACAACTGTAAAATGAGGATAATAACAGCACCTACCTCCCAGGGTTATTGAAAGGATCAAATGAGATAATATTAGTTCAAAAAAATGCTTAGCACAGTTCCTGGTATATAGTAGGTACTATATAAATGCTACATAAATATAAATATCCCTATCCCTCTCCCTGCTGCCAGACTGTTTTCTTGAATTTCTTACACAGAACCTCTTACTTCAGGGCAACCATAACTGGACATAGGCATGTGTGGTGAAATTATGATTTGAGAAACAGAGTTTCATTTTTGGCCAGAAATGCAACTATTCAACCAGTGTCTGACATAATTATGCCCTTTGGTGGGGAAGAAGGGATAGGAAAAATCTGAGTAACAGTGATTAATGTTTGCAGAGATGTTGTGTTTGATACAAACCTGTTCACCAAAGCCTTTCCATTTATTTCTGGAAACAAAGCATGTTGGAGCTAGAAAGAACCCTAGTTTAAAGACAGAACTGAAGCCCTGAGAGATTAAATAATTGTCCTGGCATCACACAGATAGTAAGTGGTAGATAGAACTTAGACCCAGGTTTTGAGTCCAAATCCAGAGCTCTCTCCACTATACCAGGCTTCTGTTTTGCCACAGTGTCTCTTCTGGCGAGTTCTCATAATTAGCCTTAAAGAATTGTCAGGTTTTATTATTCTTGAAAGTTTTACTTGTTTCTTTCCTTCTTTTTCTTTTTCTTCTTTTCCCTAAAAATTATTGTGTACCCAGACACCTTGCTAATAAGCTCTGAGGTTATAAAGAAAAGCAAAAATATGATCTGTGCCCTCAAAGGGTTCGCAGTCTAATGGGAAAGATAACATGTGAATAACCATGCACATTCAAGGTGCATGTAGTATAAATGGGATGGCATCCACTCTGAGGATGGCACCTAGAGGCTATGGGGGATGAAACGGGGAGAGAACAAGAAAGGCTGGTTGTGGGAGGTGGGATGTGAACTCAGTTTTGAAGGAAACCAGGGAATTTCAGAATCTGATGTGAGGAAGGAGAGAATTCCAGGCTTGAGGGATAGCTTGAGCAAAGGTACAGAGATAGATGGGAGATGATGTTCTGTTGCTAGGTACTAGAGTGTGTGGAGGGGAGTAAAGTGTAAGGACACTGGAAAGCTAAGGGAGTTGAGGGAGGGGGTAGGATATGAAGGGCTTCAAATACCAAATGGAGGACTTCATATTTGATGCAAGAGTAAGACAGAACCTCTGGAGTTGGATTAGGGTGTTGATACCATGTAGCTAGGGTGTCACAGAGTGAGGTAGAGCAGGGGATAAGATCAGGATTAGAGAGAACTGGCAGCCAGGACAGCCAGGGGGCCACATGATAAAGAGGTTTCAGTAAAAGATGGATATTGACTGTGTGCATCTGAGGCCCAAATTGCAGGCCACCCGCATATTTAAACTTAAAATAATGACCATCTGGTGTTCAGACTTTAATACAGTAAAATACTTTGTAGCCCACTGCTGCATGTATACAGGAGTTCCTCACATTGCTGGCTGTTTGTCACACTGTTGTTCCAGAGAATGACGGCAAAACTATCAACTACCAGGCCTCTTCCCCAGGTGAGTGTGCTGTACTTGAAATATTCTGCTTTTTACCTTTTAGATCACTGGATGTGTTCTGCCTTTGAGGCTCATGGTGGCTCTGTTGAGAGAGAGTGTGGTATCTATAGGTTGTGTCTGAAAACAAAACAAAGCAAAACAACCTTACTTGTTTATTTGGCTTTGCTGGGGCCATCAACATTTTCCATGCATTAAAGGCAGTTGTATGGGAAAGGTGTCAGTGCTATGGAAAAGTGGCACTGCCTAGTCCCAGCTTGATAACACTTTAGCTGTAGAAACCTGACATGTGGAGCCTCAAGAATGCCCGAAAAGTTGTCTCTTCATCCTGGTTTCCCAGCAGCAGTTGTTAAACCCTCATCTGTCCCCTGAGAGAAAAAATGAACCACAGTGATGAAGAATGATGTGATTTCTAGCTTTGTCAGTGGATTTTAAGTGTGAGACCCTGTTCTTCTATTAGATAGAGAGAAAATGATCTCTTCTCTTTCACCTTGGCTTTTGTCGCTTTTCCTGGTACGGTGCTTTTGGGAGGGATCTCAAAAAACCTATGCCTGAAAAAAGATCCTTTCTACATGACAGCTGATAACAGGGCTTTACCACCAGTGATAAGAACGTTATGCACTGGTTGGAAAAGTCTTTGGATCCCTTTTCCACCGATCAAATAAAGCCAATTATCTTAAAATGGTATGAGAGTCTTAGCATCAAAACGTACCTGTACTATAGTTTCATCTTGGTAATGGATATTATTTCTTTAACCCTCATTAATATGGACTATTTTTTTTTCAACAGATGAAGGGGCATTAGTGAAAGGAGCAAAAAAACTTGGCTTTGTCTTTACTGTAAGAACTCCTGACTCGGTTATCATAGAAGCTGTAAGTAGGATGTTTGTGAACTTGGCATTGTATCAGACAAATCTCAATTACTGTGCCTTCAGGAGGAAGGTTTTCCCCCAGTAACAGATATACAGTAGTGATTCAAAGTGTAAAATGTGAATAATCGTCCTTGAGCTTTACTGTACACCCCTGTGAGCTAGGTCTTATTTCCATTTTTACAAATGAGGAAACTGAGGTTCAGAGGGTAAGTATATGTGACTTGTCCAAGTTGATAAAAATACTTGACAGAAACTTGGACCCCTTGTCTTCCTGACTCCACATCCAGCACTCTAGCCACAAACCCAGATTCCTCTAGATTATAATTAGGAAATAAAACTATTATAGTATTTAAGTATGTTTTGTGGACATGTTTGTTAATTCTTTGTATTATACACATTGCTTTAGTAGACGTCACCTAGCCTGAAAGCTCATGATAAGTCTTTGGTGTTTTGTTCTCTTGGAGTGACTTTGTACATGAAAACAGTGTAATATTCCATCCTTAAGCAGTTTGGGACAATCTTTGTGCTTTGAACAAATGTCCTAATTTCATTTTCTCCCCTGGACTGTAGTGTATCTGTTTGGGGCTAGATAAGTAAAAGGCATAACAAAGTAGAATGGAGAGAAGGCAGCAGGAATAAAAGGTTGTGGATAGGAGCAAATTATCATGTCTCCCTGCCTTGTGGACTTGAGAGCTGGGAACAGAGATTCAATTCAGGTCAGGAAGCATTAAGTTCGGTCACAGCCAGGGCTCAGAGGTAAGAGAACATCAGAGCCAAGTCAGAGGTCAGGTCAGGAGATGCCAGTGATGGGTTGGAACATTTGATTAGACAGACAGGACTAAGTCAGAATAGTACAAAGAGCCAAAGATAAATTTGGATTGGAAGCTTCAGAGGATGTTGCATACTCGTCATAGTTATTTATCACTTTTAGGGATTGTGTCCAGCTTAATGTCCAAATGGAAAAAGGATTCCTTATAGAGGTTAAAATCCTTTTAGCAGATGACTTCAAGCCCTGAGACGTTACAGAGCCTCCTAAATGGGATCCATAAGTATTCAGGAGAGTTTAGCCTTAATAGCTACATAGGTAAAACTAAGTGAATGAAGAATGTGTATGTGCAATTGGAGGTGGTCCATTACTATGCCTGTATCCTTGGATAAACACTGCATGTGAGCAGGGAACTAGACACAGAATGAAATGGGAGAACTAGCTGAATTACATTAAGAAAAATGTTTGGTGGTTGTAGTGATCCTCAAACTTCTCTCTGAAACAAAGACCAATTATTTTAATACCAGAATTCTTCTGGCTATGCTTCATGTGACTATTTAAGAATAAGATACCAAAGACTCTAGAGAATTAAGTTTTAGGTCACCCAAAGGGTAAAGAAGAGATAGACTCATGATAGGTGTGAGTAGTTCAGTGAATAACCACACAGAAGTGAGCCAGTGTAGGTTAATAAATGCCCTGAAAAGGGAGTGAGCTAGTCATGTAGTAGGGACAGCAAGGGAAAATGACTGCAAAGACTGTGTACAATTGGTACCCACTCAATATCAAGAGAACTAGAGAAGGGCATCCAGCATGTTAGGTGTACCCTTTGTGAAGGAGTCATGGGAGAACATGATTAATACTCATACAGGAGGACACTGTGTGCATGGCTTATTATCTGCGACTTTGGTGGGAGAATCCACATCAAGGAAATCCATCCAATCATTGAAACTTCAAAGAATGTTTAAAGATGTAGTAGTGAAGCTCTTTAGAGATGATCAGATCGAACCCCTTCATTTTAAGGATGAGAAAATAGTCTCTGAAAGTTTAAAGGGCTTTCCAAAGGTCACACAACTAATTGATATCTAAGTAAAACCCAGGGTTCCTGGCACTGTCCAATGTATTTTCTGCTACTCTACATTCGTGATTTTATTTTTTGTAATACAAAAAATCAAGTAGAAAAGTCTATACCATATTAACTGAAAGTCTTCCTTCACCCACCTACCCAAGAGTCTGATTTTTTTGTTAGTTTGTTTATCCTTGTATATTGTGATGACATCTTGATTTACATTTTTATTTGGATATATCATTTCTGTTCCCTTAATTGGATGTTCTACCATCCCTATAACTTTTTCCTCCATTTTTGAGCACAAGTTTCAGTTGTCTAGTCTTCAGTTGGCTTGTCCTTCCACCCTAATGCTTTGTTAGCCAGGTACATTGTGTGAGTCTGATGGCCTTTTTTCAAGAAGAGTGCTCAGCTGGCAAATTAGGACTTGTTTTTACCAGAAGAGGGAGCTGTCACACAAGTTTCGTACAATAATTTTTTTGGAAGTGATGTCTTGGGGCTAGAGGTGGAGTACATATATGGTTTAGGTAGTTTGTGTGCAGTACATATATGGTATGGAGGTTTGGATATTGTGGGGAAAAATTTAAGTTTTGGTTATTTATAAAAGTTGATTGTTTTATCTTCTTGCAGTTGGGTCAAGAAGAAACATTTGAAATTCTTAACGTCTTAGAGTTTTCAAGGTATGTTAACTTTTCCACAAACTTAAACAGCAGCAAAGGAATGCATTTATGTAAATGTCTTTTTTTTTTTTAATATTTGACTGTTGCTTCTAACAACATATCTTCATTTTACCCAAGATGACATTTTTCTCCACTATCAATGTGCCTATAGAGAGACTTTACATGGAATAAAAATTGCCAAGCACCTTCATCCCCTCAGGAAAAAATGTTGCTCTAGGGTAGGAGTTCTGAACATTTTTTTTTTTAGTCATAGACCTCCTTGGTAGTCTGTTGAACCCTTGGGCTTCTTCTCAGAATAATATTTTTAAATAACTTGAGCAAATGCTAAATTTTAGTTAGGGTTGAATGAACATATGGATGCATTATTTTTCTGTCCAAGTTTATGGACTCTCAAAAATCTATTTGTAGACCCTGTGGTTGTCTGTGGACTCTCAGGTTAAGAAACCCTACCTTAGGGTATCTTAAGGATTTTAGAACTGGAAAAGACTTTAGGAGTTAATATATTGTCATCATTGTAAATGTGATGAAAATGGCTGATATCCAGAAGCCCAGTTGAACCTGAAGTATTAACTTTTTTTTTTCTTTAGAGATGGACAATGAAATCATCTGTTTTTCTTCCTAAAATGTCTTTTCTAAAGAAACTCAATACATCTCCATATCCTACTCTCCTTTTCCATTTCAAAGGCCCCAGTGCTCTAGCAGCTGGGGCAGAATTCCCACCAGGGCAGCAACAGACATGTCTGAATAGTTCAGGGTATGTTGATGATGGTATTATTTTCATTGGAGTTTCCCCAGGTCTTGTGAAGTCATACCTCTTGCACCATCTGAGCACTGTTAATGTGGGAGCTGAGAAATTGGAAACGGAAAAGACTGACTGATGAGATCATCAGTTCATCCTACTGGAGGGTCAGTGTAGGATGGCTCCATTTTAAAGTGTTTCAGGGCCTGGGGATGTTTGTTCTTTCCCCTGGAAAGTTTTTTGTTCCAATAAGACTGTCATAAGAAAATATTTCCTAATATCTAGTAGAGATTTTTCTCTTCTTAACATCTGGCTGTTGCTTTTAGCAGCACACCCATATTCTATCCTGCACAATTTCCTCTCCATCATCAGAATGCCCATGCCAATGTTTTATTCAGTCTTCAGTCAATAAAAGTTGCATGATGACATTGTTCTGTTTACTTAACCATTATTCAAGCTAATTGCATGAACTGGTTTTGGAAAGATATTTTAAAATCATATCAAGCCTTTATGATTTCTTAGTCTTAGTCATTGCCTCTTAGCATTCTGTGTGTGTACAAAGGATCTCCTTAGTAGCTTAGCATGCCAATAATGGATGGGATTGAGGAAGCTAGATAGGTGGAAAGTATGAAGATAGCACGAGAAGCTTCTGCCCACAGCCATCTAATCCCTGATGTCCTAGAAGAATTATTTGACTAGTTGTCTACTTGCTTCTCCGCTGAACTTGGGCTCTCTGCAGGGTAAGGACAAGTGCAAAGTGACAGAAGTTTGAGAAGAAAGAAGGGGCAAGGGGAGTCAGATCAGTGGGCTGTGTTTTATGAGAGACACTGACAAGCTGGAACACCTTCTCTCCTGGAGCCATCTAGAAGATGACGAGGATAATGAGGGGACTCAAATCCATTTCCTTTGAGGAACAGTTGAGGAAATGAGAAAAACTTAAGCAAGGCATGCTCACTGTCTTCAAATATTCCAAGGGCTGTCATATTAAAGGAGGACTTATTCTTTGTGGGCCTAGAGTTAGTGGCTACAGTGCCATAGATTGAGAAAAATTTGCCTAAGGTAGCACTTCCCAACAGAGCTTTCCAAGAATGGAATGAACTGCCTTGGCCCATCTCCGTTATGGACAAGCATCCAACAAGAAAGAAGAAACAAATGCTCACTTGCTGGAGATTATTCATTCAGAAGCCCTTGAGCTCCTCAACATGGATTAATTCATCTGAAGAAGGGAAAAAGATGAACTATAAAGGAAACCTCTAAGGGTCCTTCTAGCTCTAAGATTCAGTGAAGATGAGGAAGACAGAAAAGAGGAAATATCAAAACTGAGGGGATAAAATGAATGCATTTTGATCATATTTGGGGTATATTTCTTTCTAGTTGTATATACCACAATCCATATACTTGTGCTTAGATCAGTCTAATACTATCTAAAAGATTCTCCTTTATCCCCTCTAGAATGTTTTCTGCCTCCTTTGCTTCCATTTTAAAATTTTGCAAGCCCCTTCTGTGAAAGTATTTGCACTTCTGAAAGTGAAAAATCCAGCTCTTCTTGTAGTCTTTGTTGATCAGTTAAAATAAACATGGTAGGAATACTTTCTTGTTTTATTCTGTAAATTAAAATAAAATTTAAAAAAGAAATACCTTCTCTCTCATGAGATCAGTAAACTCCAAATGATATATTTCTATCCTGATGGCTTTGGTAACTAAAAGTTTGGGAAAAAACTGTTTCCAGAAACCATTTTCTCTCTTGGTGATGCTTTTTGGCTACAGAAGAGCAGACAGCATGATGAGCTTTTTACTTTAAAAGATACTTTTCAAGTATTAGTCGATTGTTATCTTGTTCTTTTACAGCTCTTAGAGAGTGAAAAGAAAAAGGGAAAAATTGTGCATCTCATTAGTGGCTTATAATTTTGATTTTTAAAAATTAATTAGGGATTTAAAAATGGTGGGGGAATTAAAAAAAGGCAGTGAAAAAGAGGGTCAAATTCAGCCTATACCCTTGATTTCCAAAGTGTAAGGAATTCCTCCTATGGAGACACCTTCCATTGATACAGAGCAGCAACTCCTCTGTAACTTAAAGTCTCAGAGAATTACCTAGAGCACTGAGACATTGATTAATTGACTTGTCTATGGTCACAAAACTAATATGTGTCAGAAATGAGACTTGAATCCAGATTGTGCTGATTCCAACGCTCCATCCATCCATCAGCTATGTTGTACACTTGCACAACACAAAGTTAGAGGTTAATTTAGATTTTATTTACTTAATTCTGTTCCCCACTGTCACAAGTAATTCAGCAAACTTTAATTCAACATTCAGTAGGCATCTATTAAAGAAGTTAGAGTAGGGTATATATGTAAATATATATACATATATGTACATATGTACATATATGGAAATATACCTAAATGTAAAATAAACATTTTAAATGAAGGAAATTCTTGCTTTCTCTCCATTATTATCAGTGAATTACCTAATTATACTAGAAAGTTATCAACCGATTATTCTGTGAAATCCATGGTTTGCATCTTTTTTTCTCATTTGACTGTCTTTAAAAAAAGTTTTAGTGAATCATGCAATGATGTTGAATTCCTGGGGGCTATAAAGGAGAAAATGAATGGACTTGGCCATGGAGGCAGCATGGTGGCCAGTCCATCATTATTTTTTAGCAGCAAGCTGATGTTTGAAACCTTGTTAAAGTTATCTACCTACTCCCTGCTTCCTCCCATCTCCTGAACAAATCAAAACCTTCTTAAGTTGCTCAGGATCTTAGTTTAGTCATTTAGTAATTTGACCAGGAAGAGAGACCAGTGACAATTTCTTTTTCCTTATAGTGAGAGAAAAAGGATGTCAGTAATTGTTAGAACACCATCAGGACAAATTCGCCTCTACTGCAAAGGAGCTGTAAGTACCGTATTGGGCATTTGTAGTATGAATTTGATGACTTTTGCCTACCAGAGTATGCTACAAATTCTTTTGTAGTATTCCTTTTCATGTTCTGTATCTCACATGTGGATGACCAATTTTATATTGATTCCACGGGGGGGAAATGCCAGTCATGATTGATGACTCTTGTCATCAATGATGGCGTGGAGGTCATACCAAATTAGGAGATAACACAAAGTGGGAAGGGAGGGATAACTAACACACTGGATGACAGAGTCCAGATCCAGAAAGAACTTGACAAGCTAGAGTAAAGGGCCACATCTAATAAGATGGATAAGATAATAGAAATGTAAAGTTTTATATTTGTATTTTAAAAATCAACTTTACAGATACAAGATGGGGAAGTATGATCAGAGAATAGTTTGTTTTTAAGAAAAAGTGTGGGAGTTTAAGTAAACATCAAGCTCATTATGAATTGTCTGTTAAATACAGTTGTCACAAAAATTAATGCAATCATTAAATTTCATTAAAGATTTTAGCCTAGGGACTAGGACTCTCTTTTCCTCTGGTTAGAACCCATTTGAAGAACTCTTTTTCTGTGAGTCATAGCTTCAGAAGGACATGGATAAAATGGAAGGGGTACATTTTTGTGTGAGGTTTAGCTTGATAAAGAGAAGCCCCTTCCTGGCTATCCACTATTAGAGTCCATCCACTTTTCCATACTAACCTTTCCAGTGAAGTGGGAGAAAATGTCTAAGTCCTATGACAACCTTGGATATTTAGTGTTTACAATAGAAAGTTCAAGGGAGGGCAGTATGATAGCTGTCTTCAGGTATTTGAGAGCTCTCACATGGAGAATGGATTAGACTTATTTTGCTGAGTCCATAGGGTAGGACTAGGAGTCACTGGTGGAAGTACCAAGGAGGCAAATTTAGATTTGATTTTAGGAAATGGTTTCTTATATTCAGAGCTATTCCAGGGTGGGCTGGAGCACTCACTTCACAAATGAAATCTCCTCCCTTCCCATAGGTCCTCAAACAAAGTTGAGATGACCATTTCTTGGATATGTTGTGGGAAAGGGCTCTTGTTTAGTTATGATTTGGATTAGATGGTTTCCATCCCTTCCAACACTGAGGTCCTGTGATCCTGAGTAAGTCATCCTAGTGCTCAACAAGGAAATGACATACAAGCACAGGATTGGGGAGATGGGCTAGTTATCAATTTATGTCAAAAAGACTTAGATAGAGACTTCAGTAGACTGCAAGCTCAGTATGAGCCAAATAGAAAAAGAGGCTTTTAGCATACAAAGGCCTTTGTATCTCTGTCCTGGTCAGAGCATGTGAATAAGAACAATGATAGCTGGTATTATATATCACATTAAAGTTCTCAACACTTTCTCTGTGTTATCTCCTTTGATCCACACAATCACCCAGTGAGGTAGGTGGTGGAATTATCATCCCTTTTTGAAAATGAGGAAACAGGCTGAGAGAACTTAAGTGAAGGGTCACACAGCTAATAAGTTTGTGATACAGGATTTGGACACTCAGGTCTTCCCAGCTTCAGGTCCTGTGCTCTACCCACTGTACCACTTAATTGTTGGGAGAATCATGTTACATATGGGGCACCACAGTTTAGGAAGCAAGTTGATGAACTGGGGTTATAACCCAGGGAGGACAGCTAGAATGGATGGTGCTGAGACTTGGAGTCATGCCATATAAAGAGAGGTAAAAAAAAAAGTGGTGTTGATTAGTTTTTAGAAACTTTCACGAGGGAGGGGGAAAGATGTGATGGCTGTCATGTTGAAGAGTGATGAGACTTGTTTGACTTAGCCCCAGAGGGTAGAACTAGGATAAGTTGTAGAAAGGCTGATTTCAGTTGAATAGAAGCACAGGAAACTTGCTAACGATAAGAACTGTACAGAAGTCTTAGGGGTGGCTTTGGGAGATGGTGAACACTCAGGAACTGGAAGTCTTCACGTGAAGCCTAAATGGCTACTTTTGGAGGATGGTACATCAGAGGCACTGTTTCAAACATGGATTTGACTAGATCAATTCAGAGGCTCCATCTAGCTCTTGAGATTCTGTGCCTAAATCTAATAGCTAAGACTTAAAGAGACTCGAAGGTTATAGTTCTCTTTTATTTGACTTGGAAAGTGATCCAAAGTTAGTCTCCTGGTTACTGTGTGGTGGTAATGTGCTGGACTGCTCCTGATCCTGTAGCACAAAAATAAGGGGTCTATGGAGGTCTGCTATTTTCAGTTCCTGGTCTGAAAAAAAGGCACTTCTCTTACTTGTGGGAAACTGGCATATAGTCTTATCTGACTGGAGGAAAAAGATTAAATCTCATGTGTCTTCATGCATTCATGCAGGGTTTTTTTGTGCTCATTTCATTGCTCATGTTTTCATATTGCTATTTTTGAAAAATTTCTTCCTAGATCTGTCAACAGGTCAGTTATTCGAGTATCACAGCCGTCACAAAAAGAGAACTTGAGAGGGTTAAGAAAAGTTGGACTTGTGCAAAACTATAGACTGAGTGGGAAAGGACATTAGAAATCATCTAGGTTAGGGGGTCTTCACCTTTTTTTTTGTAAAAGACCCCCTCCTCCCCTTTGGCAATCTGGTAAAGCATCCAGATTCCTCAGAAGAGTATTTTTAAATACACAAAATAAAATATATAGAATTATAAAGGAAATCAATTATATTCAAATTCAGTCAACAATGTGTGTGTGTGTGTGTGTGTGTGTGCGCGTGCGTGTGTGCGTGGGCACATGTGTATTTAAAACAAGTTCATGGACACTGAGTTAAGAACACTTGATTTAGTCCAAACACCATAGGCAAGACAGATTTTGAAAGAAGGGTGAAAATCACATTTTGGAAGATTTAGACTTCTCTCTCTATCCTTATTCACATAGAAACCAGAAAATCTAAATGGGTCTTTGTTCTAGTGCCACAAAACAGTCAGAAAAAAAGTGCTCTGTAATGTAAAAACAAACATCATTGTATCAGAAAATGTATATTCTTTGTTTCCTAGTTCCCAGACTAGGTGGGGTGAAGTGCTGGAATTGGAGTTATAAGAGCTGGATTTGAATCCTAGATTGGCTCTTTTCTACCTGGATGACTTTAGATAAGTCATTTCCACATCTGTAAAATGAAAAGGTTGGACAGCCTGTTCTCTGAGATGTTTCTTAAGGAATGATTCTAAGGAATCCGCCGCACTGTGATGTTCAAAGTTCATCATTGCTTATGGATTGGAATTCAACTACTGTTTCAGGGCTCCTCAAATATTTTTTGTCCATTAGGCAGAAAATATATAAAGTTCTAAAAAAAAAAAAGTATCTAGAAGAACAAAAGATTGAATTGTAATTTTATATGTGAATTTGCTAGTCATGATGACTTCCTCTTTGATAGGATAATGTGATTTTTGAGAGACTGTCAGAGAATTCTGAGTTCACAGAACAAACTTTGTGTCATCTTGAATATTTTGCTACAGAAGGTAAGTTACCTTAAACTATTTTTATATTATTATGATTAATAGTAAAATTAATATCAGCAATAATACCTTACACTTATATAGCATTTCTTTTATTTAGCTAGTACTCTCACACTGCTGTGTTGAAATATTAGTAATTCTGAATGCATGTGATTCATGCTTTGTAACACACATACCTATGTATCTATGTGTACATAAAAATGTGTATATATATATGTATGTATATATATAGATACACACATATACATATATATGCACATATACATACACACATTTGCATGTTTTGTGTCCATAACACTGATAAATAAATGTGAATATTTCCAAAGCTAGATCTCCTTGAAGCTTTTTAAACTTCATCATGTTCTGTGTTCATTCTAGCAAGAAAACGTGTTCATCGTTATTCTGTGCTTCCCTCATTCCTGTAGGGACTCTGTAGTCCATTATGCACAGTCCATTTGGGTTTGGTGTCAAAGGCTCTCCAGTGGTAATAAGAACTTGGGAGTAGAAGATGGCCTTGTGGGTGGCATGCTTTGTCTGAGATCTTTTCATTTTCTCTCTCAGAGAACCCTGGATTTTGTTCACTAAGTATATAGTTGAATCAGCCCCTATAGTTAATGGGTCTAACCTTTTGTTAGCTATGTTAGCACTGACTTTTCATCCCATGATTATGGACACTGAACTCACAGTGACTGACTTCAAGCATTCTCTGAGAGGCTTTGAACCTGGCTTCTGGTTTCCGTCTTCCTTGTTTTTGAAGATGACAGAAGTCATAGACTGTCTTATCCAAGATTGTATTTGAGCTTGTGAGCTCCAGCTTCTCACATGCTTATGCCTCTGACGTGAAAGCATGGATTTCTCCACCTGGCACCTTTGAGTTTTGTCTTAATAAACATAAGTGTGTTCCAGGCAGGTATCAGAAGGTAGTTACAGGAAGTGCTTTAGAATGAAATATGAGACAGCAACTCTTCTAAAGTGGAGATTTGACTTTGAATTTCTGGACTGTGTTACAACAAAAAGCCTTCCTTCTTAGAAGAGGACTTACTCTTCCCCTCTCAAGAGAAAGAAGGTTCTCAAGTCTCCTAGTGCTGTGCTGATGAATTACTACTTGGTTAAGTTGGGAAATAAAGAGGGAATGGGACAACATGGATAGAGGGCTGGCCTTAGAGTCAGGAAGACCTGGGTTTAAGTCATGTTTCTGTTACATACTGACTTTTGTGGCTCTGGGCAAGACATTTAACTTCTTGGAGCCCCAGGAAAGTCTCCAAGCCTGTAAGTTATAGATGAGTAGCCATCTGTAGTGGTAGAGGAGTTCATTATGCCTGTAAAATTTCAACTCTGTGTCTCCTCTCCCCCCAAAAGAAGGAAAAATGGAAATTCTAACCATTGAAAAAGTAGCAGGAACCATTGAAAGACCTCATAAAACTTGGAGCATGAGAGAAGACCTTTGGTTTTTATTTTCAGGTGGCAAGTTTCTCTAAACTGACAAAGAGCATGACATTTCTATATTATTTGCTGTTCTTCAGGTTTGAGGACACTCTGTATTGCCTATGCTGACATCTCTGAGGATGTGTACCGGGAATGGTCGGTTATTTATCATAAGGCCAATACAAGTTTGAAAGAAAGAACTGAGAAGTTGGAAGAGTGCTATGAAATCATTGAAAAGGTAACCAGAACAGATGGACTCTCTCCTACCAAATCAGCTTCCCTTTGAATAGATTGTTTTCATGAGCACAAAAATCCCTGAAAACAAAAGCAAAAATAAAACCATGTTAAATTAGCATTTACCTTTTTTTAATTTTTCCATGGTTTTATATTAAGTATTAGGTTTTGTTTCCTTTGAAAGGAAACCCACTTCTTTTGGACTAATTTAAAAGAGACAAGGCTTAAGCTATAGTGTTTCTGTCCTTTTGCTGCCTTCTTTTTGTGTACTTCATTCCTAGACATCTTTCCATGAAAGAAGACATTAGGCTTGACTAGGGGTTAGAATGTTTTGGTGAGTAATCCAAGTTCCAAGTTGTAGTTCAGCCTTTCAAGACTCTGGGGTGGCTTGTTAGACAGCTTCACTATGCTGTGCCTTAGATTAGGTTTGTTATGCCTTCTCTGTAAGTGTGTGACACCAATTCATGACTGAGTTTGTCAGATATTTCCTCTGATTAAAATTCAGTGGAGTCTGAAGTTATGTTTTGTTAGTCTTGAGTTTGGTAAGCTCAAAGGTATACAATTAATTACAAACTCAAGTCTGTGCAGACCAGGCATCCCTTCATGAAAAGAGGGACCTGGAGTCTGGAATATCAGTCTGTGTTCTGACCTAACGCTTCTTAGGGGTGTGACCTTTGGCGAATCATTTAACATCTTCTAGGCCTCAAATTTGGAATATGTTAATAAGAGAGCTGGACTGTAGAATGTCCACTTTTAGGTGTAAGGCCTATACTCCTGTGATTTGAGTACTGTAGGGAAGATGAACCTTTTGGTTTTGTATCTTTTAGTACAGCAGAGTAGTAAACTAATTATACTATGGTGTGAGAGAGGTGGAATTTCCCCAGGTGAAAATTGGGCACAACTTGTATTATTTACTTGGCAGATCTGACTCAACGTATCTTAAAATTGGCTTTATACCATGTGGCTTTGATAGTAGAAGAAAACCTCATGAGTTGTTCATAAACTAAATGTAGAAAAAAAAGAAAAACGAAAAAGAACATTTTCTTGTTCTTTCAGTATTTTGACTTTTTCCTCCTGAATAAGTTCTTATTTGATTTAGTGCCACTAGGGGGCAATATTTCTGCAAAACTTTTTAATGTTACTAAGATGATACTCTTCCTGAATCCTTCAGCTTTCCTGAATTTTAGACCAAAGAAAGGAATAGAAACTGGACGTGTGATTTCATTGGTAGAGAAGTGCCCCAAGGAGAGGGAACTCTTTCTACTAGTACAGGTCAGCATCTTCTCTGTAGACTTGAGTAATAAGGAGCCAAGCCCTACCCCCCCCCCCAAAAAAAAAAGCAAAGCAGAGCAAAAACACATGGTTGAAACTTTAGATTGGATCTTTAGGCCATAAAATTTTCTTGAAACATAGCTGTCAGGATTCTAAGAGCTAGTGATTCTTCCATTCATTTTTTTTTTCCCTGAGAAAATCCAAGAAAACCATTCCCCTCAGCTGATTTTCTTGGGGTACATTAGAAAGGTGATAAGGGAGTTCTAGTTGGCATCTGCCAAAATGGTCATATATAAGTGAGGAATGGCAGTTTTTTAGCGATTTTTAATGGTGGGAAGCTGTCAGAGGGTTCAGCTTTCTCAGGCTTAAGGTTTTTTTGTAGCAACTATTGTAGGATCCCATATTAGGAAAATAGATGAGAATAGTGTTATCCTTGGTGTTCCTTCTACTCACTGTCCAATTCTGTTGGATATACCAGAAAGCGAGGGAATCAAAACCTGTGTTGGACTGTTGAAATGTAGAAATGACATTTCAAAGGAAAGGAAGCTTGCAAGCCTTGTGTCTCTTTGTTAAATTTTGGGAACCATTAATACTCTATTCTGATAAACCCACTTTACTCATTGTCCATCTCAACATCATCTGGAATAATACTTTTCCAATACTTACAGAAAACTTATTTTCATGTGGCTTCAACTGTGGCGTAGGTAAATAACTGAACATTGGTTAAAGGTGATTTGGGATGGTCAGGGTCAACATGTATCAGCAAAGTCAGGATAATCTGGAGAAGAACAAGGGGTGAAAGAATCTGTTGATTACAATATTGCTGCAACTCTCTTTTTTATCACTGACCAGGGTGGACCTGAATCTAGGGTGCTTGCTTTAGTGTGAGGGGCAAGATTGCACTAGGCCTCTGCTCCTGTACTTTCCTCCTTTGAGGTCTTGATAATTTCGGGTCCTGCACAGCCAGATCAGACACTCTCCCCTGTTGTCTTCCCACCCCCACCTCTTTGCCTGACTGCTTACGTGTACACATAGTTCATAAAACACCTCCCAGAGAAGAGAAGAAATCCTGTGATGCATTTTAAAAGTCTAAGTGGTTCAAAGGCTGGCTAGTGATTCTTGAAACAGAATGGACATGTTACTCCATTATTGATGACTTTTGTGTTAGGTAACCTAGAGGGAAGAATTTTTTTGGGAAAATATATGTGTATGTGTGTATTTAAAAGCATGTTTTACATATATTCACATACGTATACATCTGCACACACAGATAAAAACAATAGTTGGCATTTGTGTATCCCACTAACATTTCTAAATTTTTTTACGTGGATTTCCATTTGAACTGTACAAAAACTCTGTAAGATAGGTACTAGAGGTATTGTTACCCCCATTTGACAGGTGAGAAAATTGAGGCTTAGAGAGTTGAAGTGACTTAACCATGTTTGCACAGTTAGTAAGCTTCAGATACTATTTTAGGGGAGGCTTCAAAGTAATATTTTGCTGATGTCACCATTTATTTGTCTTCTATGTATGGGTTAGGGTAAGTGGTATTTGAAATTATTAAACTCCTCCTTTCCATTGGTTTGGGATGTTGATGTTGCCAATTTCAAGTGTTCTCTACTGTAGGTTAATGTTACCAGTTTTAAGTCTTGTCTGCCATAAGTAAAGGGATATCTCTGCCTCATTATATAGTAAGTAGGGTCTGAAGTTGATGACTTGGAAACCTTGTGAGCCTTGAATTTTTTTTTAATATTAATTTTGTTTATTTTCAGTGTTCTACAATCAGTACCATATAACATAGATTTTGTTTCCCCTACCTTCCACCTTCCTCCCCAAGATAGCATACAGTTTTATATAGGTTCTACATATACATTTCTACTAAATACATTTTCATTATAGTCATGCTATGTAGAAGAATTATAATGAATGGGAGAAATCTTATAACAAACCCAAACGTAATACACACAAAAAAATGATCTGTTATATTCTGTGATCTAATTCCATAATTCTTTCTCTGGATGTTGAAGACATTTTGCCTTAAAAGACCATTGGAAATTTTTTTAAGTCCTTGCATTGCTACGAAGATCCAAGTCTACCAGAAAAAGCTCTCGCACACTGTGGTCATTGCTGTGCACAGGGTTCTCCTGGGTTCTTTTCGCTCAGCATCAGTTCTTATAAGTCTTTCCAGGCCTCTCTGAAGTCTTCCCATTCATCATTTCTTATAGCACAGTAGTATTCCATTACATTCATATACCATAATTTATTCAGCCATTCCCCAATTGATGGGCATCCCCTTGATTTCCAGTTTTTGGCCACCACAAAGAGTGCTGCTATAAATATTTTTGTACATGTGGGACTCTTTCCCATTTTTATGATCTCTTGGGGATACAGTCCTAGAAGCAGTATTGCTGGGTCAAAGGGTATATGCATTTTTTTTAGTCCTTTGGGCATAGTTCCAAATTGCTCTCCAGAATGGTTGGATCAGCTCACAGCTCCACCAGCAATGTATTAGTGTTCCAACTCTCCTGTGAGCCTTTCATTTGAAAAAAATGGGAGTAGAGGAAAAAAGACATGCCCATCTAGTTCTGTAAGGGGAGAGCTCCCCTATTAAGTCTGTGAATCACTGAACGAAAACAAGTAAATATTCCATTGAATCATGTATTCGGCATGGGAAAGAGGGCATTACAGAGAATGCCTGACTTGCAAAGGCCACCTTTCTTATCCCCATACTTAGCTTCTTTGATCTTACCAGAATTCTTACGCCCTGGGAACCTGTATGCTTCCTGTCTACAACTGACAGCTGGTGAGCAGAAAAAACATAATGACAATTACATGCCAAGAAGCCCTGAGGATGTGAAGGGAGGTTCAGGCAGGCTTACGCACCTTCAAGGAGCAATGAGAGATGTCTTCATGGGTGTTAAGTGAAGGAACTCTTCATTGGGAGGGAATGGGATAGTTGGTGATTGGTTTTTCTTAATTGAGTGTAGTACAGAACGGTACAGGAGCTTACCCTGAATTGCTTAGGTTGACTAACTTGACAAAATGGGCTAGACAGATGGGTTTAGGAAAATAAGATTAGGGTATTCATGAGCCAGTTACAGTCAGGATGCTATATGCAGGAAGGACTGAAAAGGTCAAATCAGATCACTGAGAAACACCGAATATGTAATCAGATAACCGTGTGTATGATCTCTGAGGCTATTTATTCTCCCAGCCTAAATTTGTACTGGTAGGTTGAGTTCCCAAAGGATGGCTGACTACCTTGGGTTACATTTCTTTATGGGTAGAGGATACATGTAACCCCTACAAATTGTATCATCATTAGGGCAATTAAAAAGTGTCTACTCAGACAGAGGGCATAGGTGCGAATCTGTTATGTTGGATTGACCTCAAAAGAAGAATGGAAGGCTGAGAAAAAGGAATGGGAAAGGGAGAATGGGCAAGATTATTTCATATAAAAAAGGTATGCAAAGAAGAGATTATACAATGGAAGGGAAAATGTGGGGTATGGAGTGGGCAATGCTTGAACCTCACTTCTACCTCATCTCATTCAAGGAGGAAAGAATGTATATACACACTCAGTCAGGGATAGAATCTGTAATACCAAACAAGGAAGTAGAAGGGGAAAGGGCTGAAAGTAGAGAGTAGAATGAGAAGAAGAGACAATTAAAGGAGACAGTGGTCAGAAGCAAAACAGACTCTTTAGAAGGGGACAGTGTAAAAAAGAGAAGGCTAATTATAAGAGAATAGAATGGAGGAAATACCCAGTAGCAGTCATACTTGTAAATGTGAATGGGATGAAATCATCCTAAAACAGAATTGGATAGCTGAATGGATTAGGAATTAGAATGTAACAATATGTTATTTAAAAGAGACACTTGAAATAGAAACACAGAATTAAGAGAAGAAACTGGAGCACAATCTATTTTGCTTTAGCTGGACTAAAAAAAAAAGCAACGGTAACAATCATGATCTCAGACAAAGCAAAGAAAGATCTGATTAAAAAGAGATAGTCAGGAAAACTACATTTTGCTAAGAGCTACATAGAGAGAGGGAGACAGAAACAGCCAATGAATTAATATCAATACTGAGCATATATGCACTATATATGGCATAGCATCCAGATTTTTGATGGAAAAATTAAATGAGTCGCAAGAGGCAATAAACAAAATTATATTAGTGAGAGATCACAATTTACCCCTCTTAGACCTAGATAAATCTAATCACGAAATAAATAATAAGGAAATTAAGGAGATAAATATAATTTTAGGAATGTTAAATATGATAGATTCCTAGAAATTATTGTTTGGAAATATAAAGGTACATACCTATTTCTTAGCTCTCAAGATATTCACAAAAAATTAACTGTGTATTAGAGCATAAAATCCTCAAGTGTAGAAAAGCAGAAATACTAAGCCTTTTTTGATCATGATGCAATAAAAATTGCATTCAATAAATGGCTTTTGCAGCATAGAATAAAAATTAATTGGAAACTAATCTAATCCTATAGAATTAGTGGGTCAGAAAACAAGTCATAGAAACAATTGATTTCATTAAGATAATGACAATAAAACAACATACCAAAATTTGTGGGATGCAACCAAAGCCATACTTAATGGAAAATTTATATCTCTAAACATGTACATTAATAAAAGAGAGAGCTAATCAATGAATTGGGCATTCAGTTTAAAAAAGTAGATAAAGAACAAAATTAAAACTCTCAGTTTAACACCAAAACAGAAATCCTGAAAAATCAAAGTTTTATAAAATTGAAAGCTGAAAAAAAGTGGACCTAATAAATTAAAACAGGAGCTGTTTTTTTTAAGCAATAAATTCAATAGTTATACGTTGGCTAATTTGATTATAAAAAGAAAGAAACTAGCATCAAAAATGAAAAACACAAATGCACAATGAAGGTGAAATTAAAACAATTATTGGGAGATATTTTGCTCAACTATACGTCAGTAAAACTGACAATCTAAATGAAATAGATGAATATTCTAGAAAATATAAATGGCACAGATTAACAGAAGAGGAAATAGAATATTTAAGTAACCTGGTGTGAGTAGTGATAGAACTGGAGGTCAAGCAATTCAAGAGTAGAGGACAGCATATAGTCATATAACCATGCTGACTAGGTCTACTATCAGTGTCATTTGACTTCAGCTGGTGCCTCACTGCAGCAAAACAGTAGTTTTACTCTTGCCTAATTGAGCTGAGGCAGCTCAGTGGATAGAGTACTGGACCTGGAACCAGGAAGACCTGAGTGCAGATTTGGCCTCAGACATTAACTTTGTGATCCTGGGCAAGTCAGTTAACTCTGTTTGCCTCAGTTTCTTCATCTGTAAAATGAACCTTTGCCAAGAAAATCCCAAATGGGTCACACAGAGTCAGACACAATTAAACAATAAAATTAAGCCTTTTTCTTTCTACAGCAACTGCTACAAAACTTTCTTTTCTCTTCAAACTGAGAAAATTGAGACTACTTTTTGCCAACCACTTCTTACCTTCTCATCTCACACCCCCTAGTGTCATATATCCTGCTCCCCTGCTTGATCACTTTCACCAGTATCTTCTTTTTCTGGTCTCTGGTGAAGTAGTAGCTTTTTTCCCCAAGGCCAAACCTTCTACGTTTATCGTTGATCTCATCACCTCTCATTTTCTCCAGCAGATTTCCCCCACAATCATTCCTTACCTAACTGTAGTCTTTAGGGTTTCCCTAGCTACTGGTTCCTTTCTTACTGCCTACAAGCATGCCTAAGTTTTTTCCATTCTTAAAAAAAGAAACCTCATTAGACCCTTCCATCCCCCAAGTTCTTTGTCTCTCTTCACTTGCTCAGCCAGCTCCTTGAAGGAGCCACCTATGCTCATTACCTCCCTGTTCTCTGCCCTTTTTCTTTTCTAAACCCTCTTCACTCAGGCTGGTAGCCTCATCACTCAGTTGAAATATCTCTCTTCAAAGTTACTCATAATCTCTTAATTCACACATCAAATGACATTGCCTCAATTTTCATATTTCTCCATCTCTGCCGAACTGGATGCTGCCAACCATCATCTCCCCCTGGATTCTCTGTTCTCTCTGGGTTTTTGTGACACTACTCCTTTTTTGGTTTTCTGCCTGCCTGTACAATAGCTTCCTTTCATTCTCCTTTACTGGATTATTATCCATGCCATATCCTCTAGCTGAGGGTGTATTTCAAAACTCTGTCCTGATCCTTCTTTTATCACTTTGTGTTCTCATTAACTCCTATGGGTTTGAATTAAACCTTGTGGATCTAACATGTCTGAAATGGAACACATTATCTCCTTTTCCCCCCAACTTCTTGATTTCTGCCAAGGGCACCATATCATCTTTTCAGTCACCCAGATTTTTAACCTTGAAGTTATTGGAGTCTCTTCACTCTCCCTCCCCATTGAATGCAATGATATGCAAAATCTTGTTGTTTCTAGTCTTATAATGTCTAACTCACACAACCATCCCTAATCACCTATTGATTGGACCTCCACATTGGTTTCCCTGGCTCAAGTCTTCTCTGACTCCACTCCATCTTCCACAGTCATCAAAGTGATTTTCCTAGAGGGCAGTTCTGAATGTATTCCTCCCTGACCTTCCACACTCAATAAAGTCTAATGGCTCTCTGTTACCCCTAGGATCAAGTAAAACTTCTCTGGGCATTTAGAGCTCTTCAAAACCTGGCTCCATCTTACCTTTCTAGTCTAATTATATATACATTGTTCCCCTTTACATACTCAAAAATTGTCCCTCACACACAACCCTCGGCCTCCCTTCTCAGTGCCTTTGCATCTGCTGTCCACCACTTCTGGAACGCATTCCTTTCTCACTGTCACTTTATGGAATCATGGGCTTCAAGATTCAACTCAAGCATCATCATCTTCTGCATAAGGTCCTTTCTTCTAGTGCCAGATAGGTATGGATGCACTGCTCTGTTAGAATGTGAACTTCTTGAAAGCAGGGACCCTTTCACTTTTGTCTTTGTATCTCCAGTATGTAGCATCGTTCCTGGCCCAAAAGAAACGTGCTTCTTAGATTCTTGTCAGTTAGATTGGTTTAATATTAGGCAGAAATCTTGGTATGAATAGAGTGTTTATCTGCCTGGATGCTTAGGGTGATAAAGAAGGGCTGTTATGTTATTCCAGTGACCCAGAAGAGAGTAAGTTCTACCTTTTCTTGAGGCAAGAGGTTCCAGGGCTTCTGGCCTGAAATAGTGGTGCTGTCTTGGATTTGAAGAAGGTTTTAGATGCCATTCAACTTCAGTCCTCCCTATTCTATGGAAAGTATTCTTTCTCCAAATGTTCCTGATTACTTCATCACTAAATACAATACCTTTTTCTCAGTCCTCAGTTTCTTCAGGCTCTGCAACATTTAGCACTGTTGACAAACTTTGCGGCCAGTGGGACTATGCTTTTATGGTTACGATTCTGGCTTTTCCTTGTCTGTTTGGTCCTCAGGTCTCCCATCTCCTAAATGAAAGTGTCCCCTCTCCCCCAGTACTATGTTCTTCACCCCTTTCTCTCTTTATATTTTTCTCCTTTGGTGTTATTATACTTTTTTTGTAGGAGATTCCAGATTTCTACCTTCAGACTTGACTTATTCCTTCATACCCCCTGCTCCAGACTCCAGTCTGGAATTTGCTTTTATCTGATATTTGTTTCCACTTAGATGTCCTATTGATACTTCAAAGTCTCCATGCAAAAAAACTAGACTTACTTTTCTTAAAAATCTAATGAATCTTCTAACCTCTTCATTTTTGCTGATGGTACCACTCATATTCTCCAAGCCATCAAGGTTTGAACCTTTGATCTTGTCTTTGAGCTTACCCTCTCCTTTAACCTTCACATGCAATCAGTTGACAAGCCCTGTTGATTGTCTTTCAGTAAAATTCCTTGCGTTTCCCCATTTTCTTTCTCATTCTCATTGTAGTCATCCTAGTTTGATTCTTGCCTTTCCTTTTGTGACTATCTCCTAACTAGGTCTTCCTGCTTCCATACTCTCTCCCTTTTAGCCTGTCTTTAACAATGGGGCCCACAGCATATTCCTGATATTCTTGGTCATTCACCTACTAAATAACTTTGAGCCCAGATAGAGTATCAACTGCCGGTCTTTGAGTTTAAGGCTCTCTACAATGTGATTCTAACTAGCCTTTTCATATATGACTTCCCTTCTCATATTCTACATTCTATCCTTTCCTCATTCTGTCCTTTCCAGTACCTTTGACTTTAAGTTAATTCATCTTTCTTTTGGTGGAGAGAATCTTGCCATCATCCCTTCCCTTAAGTTCCAATTCAGGTATACCATCTGTTCTAGGGTACAACATCAGACACCACAGCCTACTTGAGAATCATTCTCCTGACTAACAGGTCACCAGAATCTTCATGTCTGTGATTAACTGTAAACTTCAGGTGTCTTCATGGATAATATGAAGTTGTGTTTTGTGGGAGCCTGGTAGAGTGCAATAAGAGTGTTCTGATGTAAGCACCATCATGGACCTGCTGGTGGGTGAATGGGAATGTTTTCTATTAACATGATCTACAGACCTCTCAGATGTGATTTTATTACGATTATTATTGCTGATTTGATAGGCTTCTCCTCTCACTTTTTTTTTCAATCCTGTAGTAAAACTGATACCTTTCAATGAGGGTACTTCTTCCAGTTGTTCATATTGCAACTCTTCCATGTCTTCCTGTCTCATTCAGCTCTTCCCTATTTCTGCACATGAATCTAGCACAAGGAGTTCTGTGCAATGGGATGGGAACTGTTTTCTTGATATCTCATCTTGCTCAAATGACTTCCTCTCTTTTCAAATTTTTCATAACTCTTAGTATGAATTTTTGTGCTGCTTTGTACTTGTCATATATGTACATTGTATGTCACACTGTATGTAATAAATTACATCGTAGTAATGTGCATAAGTGTCTTATTCTTTCTGTTAGGTTGTAATCTGCTGAGAAACCAGGGTCAGTTCCATACCATAATAAGATGAGAGGTAGGACTTTGTGTAGACTTGAATCACTTTCCCTTATTTTTGTACATTTTCCTTATACTTTTACTTTCCTAATACTTCAGTGAACATGTGGTCTCACTGATGTGGATAGTCACTCCCATAGTGCAGATGGTAAACTACCCACTCTTTCTTATCCTCTGTAACTATTATCCATTTCCCTTCCCAAGTATTCCACAGGAAGCCTACCAGATGTGTGGGAGAACCTTTCTCTAGACCTTAGAGAACCAAGTAAGCATTAGGGTTTTCTGTGTTATCCCTTAGCTCTTGCTACATGGCTTTGTTGTTATTCAGTCATTTCAGTCATGTCTGACTTTGCATGACCCTGTTTTGGGGTTTTCTTGGCAAAAATACTGGAGCATTTTGCCATTTCCCTCTTCAGCTCATTTTATGAGTGAGGGAACTGAGGCAAACATGGTTAAGTGACTTGGCCAGGGTCATGCAGCTAGTAAGTGTCTGAGGTCAGATTTGAACCCAGGAAGATGAGTCTTCCTGACTCCAGGACCAGTACTCTATCCACTGTGCTACCTAGCTGACCTATTACATGGTTAGGAACTGTCCTTTTCCACTCATGATCTGTTTGATATATTTTATGCTGTTTTGTGCATATTCTATTTACTGTTGGCCATATGCTACTGCCTGTTCATGCCCACCCATGGGTTTTTCTATTGTTCTTAGGTCATCTGCAGTTTTGATGCTTCTATTTCATTATTAAAAAACATATAACATCACTGAAAGGATACTGGAATTAAAAAGAAGCTTGGTTTTTGTTTCATAGAGAAGTTTGGAGTTGTTGACAGTACCACAGAATGTTCCAACTGCACATTCTCTCACTCTTTTTTTGTTCAGTTCTGAATCCATCTCCTCATCTAGCAGCAGGCCCTGTGTAAGATAGTTTTCCAGTTTTCCTTACCCTGGGGAAATCTCGCTTTCAGACTGCATTTTTACATTCTGTTAGATGAAGGCATGCCAGGCAATTGTTATTCTTTAGTCCATAATTTTGATATACATATATGTAAGTGAAATGTGGTGTTTAGATGTGTAAGTTAACGTGAGCTTTCGTTTACCATGTGTCATCTTTTGCCTCTTCCTCATGTAAAATATTCTGTTAGTTCATGTATTTTCTAGCATTGAAATAAAATAGCCTTTGCAGTCATTTCTCTTATGTCTCTTTCCCCCAAAAGGAACAGAATTTGTCTAAGATAAACATACAGATGGCAAAAGGATAAGCTGTATATGATTTCAATGAAATAATGCTTGTCAAAGCCCTGTGGTATTCTTTTAAAGTCATAAAGTATAACACAGGAAACTGTGGATAAAGCAGTAACCATCCATTCTAGGGTGCGTAACATCAGAGACCACAGCCCACCTGAGAGCCATTCTCCTGACTGCTATGTCACCAGAATCTTCATGTCTGTGATTGGCTGTAAACTTCAATTGCTTCTGTAAATAGTATAAAGCTGTGGGAGCCGTGGCTTCCTGCCACAATTAGAATGCTTTTGTCTAAGCACCATCATGTGGGTGACTGAGAACGTTTTCTACTAACACTATCTCCAGACCTCAGAATTTCATTATTTTGATGATTATTATTACTAATTTGAAAATTGGTTTCTCCTCTCATCCTATTTATTCTCATGTTGTAATGAAACTGTGATCTCTTTTAATGAAGACACTCTTTCCAGTAATTCAGGTTGCAACCATTCCATGGTTTCCTGCCCTGTTCAGCTCTTCTCTTTGTCTGCACATAAGTGTACCACTAGGAGGTCCACCCAGTATGTTGAAAACCATTCTTTCAATATTGCATATTTAGCATTAGAGTACATCGGGGGAAGGAGGGGAATAGAATAAGCATCTATGTAGTACTGCTGTTAATTATTGCCTAGTTGTCCTGTATGCAGCTTGCTTTATGTGCTTTTGTTTTCATTTTGTCTTCCTATTCGATTATAAGCTTCTTGAGGGCAGGGATTGTCTTTTGCCTCTTTTTGTATCCCTAGGGCTTATACAATGCTCAGCACATAGTAATTACTTCATAAATGTTTGATTAATTGCCAGCCTCCACGTTTAGTGCTTTTTACAAATATTATCTCATTTGATATGTATGACAACCCTGGGAGGTAATTATCCCCATTTTATAGTTGAAGAAACTGAAGCAATCCTGGATTTGAAGCCAGACAAGCTAGGTTTAAATCCTAGCTCTGCCACTTATTGCCCGTGTGACCTTGGGGCAAAGGTCCTTATGTGTAAAATGTTGGCATTCTGACTATGATCTGTTGCATGATAGTTTCACCTAAGAAGATAATAGTGATGCTATAATGTAGCAAAGCCCTTAGACTTCTGGAAGCATCAATAGACTTGTGAGGGAAAAAAACTGGATTAACTTATGGACAAACTGCTGCAAGCCTAGTGGGGGGAATACTGGGGTGCTAAGGGGACTTGAAACTATGGCATATGAAGGTCAATTAAAGAAGAAGGGTATGTTTTAACTTCACAGGGAAAAGATAGTCACTTTTCAAGTATTTTCATCTGTTTTAGAGTGATTAGACATCTATTCTGTTTCCAGGTGGTCAAATTAGAATTAGCAAATGAAAGTGATAGGAATATAGATTCTGACTGAGCAGAAGGAATTTACTAACAATTACAACTGTAATTGTTGTAATTACAACTGTAATTCCGTCTAGAAATGAACCAATGTTCTAATGGTATGAGCATTGCTGGAAGTGTTCAAGTATAGACCTGCTGACTATTTGTTGGAAATAGTGTTGGGATCATCTGCCAGTGAGGAAGAGGGGGTGAGGGGGTGCTTGGGTGCATGGGCTTGGACCCCAATTCTAAAATCACATTTCTCTTTAAAAATTACATTTCTCCCTAGCCTCAAAATACTATCCCAAGCAGTTTCTCCCCAGCCTAAGGATACAGCCTGCCCTAGCAACAACCATTACCTCTTTTTGAGCTATAGTAGCCAGCTGTACCTATAGAATTTTTTAGTCTGAACCATCTGTGTACTGGCTAAGCTGGGTTATAATGACATTTATTACTCACTGACCAATCATATGTATAAGACTTAGACATACGTACACTGCCTTATATTTATCTTATCTAACAAGACATTGATGAGAGCAGCCCATTATTTCTTAGGCAGCCCTGACCATTAGTTGACTTAGTGATGTTTCAGGCCTAAAACCACACCTCCACATAGCCCCCCCTCCTTGAGCTGTTTCCCAATGAACTCTGGATAAAATGTGTGTTCGTCCTTCGTTGCCAAATAAGACCATGCCATCAGAGAAATGATGACATGACTTGCCCTTCACTGTTTTGTTTTGTTTTGTTTTTTTGAGTGAGAGAGGACTGTGCAGGTCATCAGCCTCACTTCTCCTCTAGAGCCATCTGAATCCAGTGACCAGATATTCATCAGGATGACTGGAGATGACCCAGGATGAGGCACTTGGGGTTAGGTGACTTGCCCAGGGTCACACAGCTAGTGAGTGTCAAGTGTCTGAGGTGATATTTGAACTCAAGTCCTCCTGACTCCTGCACTGGTGCTCTATCCACTGTACCACCTAGCTGCCCCCTATGGGTAAAATACCTGCACGGTAGATACCAAAAGTGTATGTTCCTTTAAGAACTAACCACTCCCTAATCCCTCCCTAATCACCTACTTAGCAAAATTTGCACATATTTCACTATAGAATATAGTATATAAATTTTACCTGTACCCCTCTAAGGTTGCAGGTTCCCTAAGAGCTCTTGCTGGCTAAAAAGTGTAATAAATCTTTACCTTGACCTCAACAATGCTTGAGTCTCTGAATTCTCCAGATGGCCCATGCAGGGCACTCCAGCCTTAAAGTTCCTGCACCACCACCCCCTCCAGCCCTCATCAGGGGGGTATACTAGATGACCTAGAAAGTTCCTATCTAAGTCAAGAATTCTCAGTCTTTGCTAGTCTATCACAGTAAAGTAGGATGTGATATGCCTGAGGTCCTTTCAGTATCCTTTGCTAACTGATCATCCAGTCTGTGCATGTTTACCAAGGTTCTGCCCTAAAGGCCTCTTTTCCTGCCTCTTTCTCACTTGGTAATCTCATCAACTCCTGTGGGTTTAACTATCATCTCTATGCAGATGACATACAGATTTATATATCTAGCCCTTCTGCTTTGACCATTACTGCCTAGTGGACATTTCAAATGGGATTGTCATGGAGATCTTGAACTTAACATGTCTAAAATGGAACTCATTATCTTTTTCCATAAACCTTCTACCAAAGCATCCTTGTTTCTATTGGAGGAACCTCCATCTTTCCATTGTCTCAAGTTTGTAATCATGGTATTTGTTACCCTGGACTCCTCATACCCCACCTATCCAATAACTAATTGCCAAATCTTGCCACTTCTACCTCTACAGTATCTCTTATGTGACTCCTTACTCATATCACTACCACCTAGCTTCAAGCTCTCATCACCTCTTGTCTAGATCATTACTACAGTCTCCTAATTGATCTCTTAGCCTTAAGTCTATCCTCCCTCCAACATATCTTACACACTGCTGCCAAAATAATTTTTCTTAACTGTAGATCTGACCATGTGCCTCCCCTACTCAATCTCCAGTGACTTCCTACTGACTGTCTCTATGATGGAATATAAACTCCTCTGTTTAGCTTTTTAAACCCTTGCACAACCTGACCCCAGCTGATCTTTCCAGCCTCATTGAACTTGACTACTCCCTCCTGTACTCCTCAATTCGGTCAAGGTATCCTTCTTTCTTTTTCTCACATACAACACCACATCTGCCACGTCAGTGCCTTTGCCCTAGGTGAACCTATGCTTGATGCACACTCTCTGCTTACCTCTGCCTCAGAGTTACTTTCTTCCTTTAAGATCATCTGCATGCACCATGTTCCCCCTGAAGCCTTTCCTGATCCCTGCAAACTACTAGTGTGCTCCCTCCCATGTACTACTCTGTTTTTTAACTATTTTGTGTGTATTTGTATTTATTAACTTTTTACTTATTCTGTATATGTTTTTATACTTGTTGTTCCCCCCTTTCAGATATAGGCTTATAGTGAGTAGCAGTTACTTCATTCTTTGTGTTTTAATGTTCCTAGCACCTGGCACATAGTAGACACTTAACAAATGTTTGTTTGTTAATTGAGAAATAACGATTCAGTTCTTCTATTTGGAGGCATCAGTATGTGAGCCATACTAATTGGTCAGCATTTTTTGATCAGTGATTTCATTGGGGTTGGGTGCTCTCAGTAAAGAATTCTTACCAATTCTGGTGAATTGCTATTTAGCTCCTTGTAGAATTAGAGTTGCCTGGAGCCATGAGACATTAAAATGTATTATCTAAGGTCACACACTGTATCCAGGCTGTACTTGAACCCTCCTAACTCTGAGACCATTTCCAGATCCACTCTTCTGGATGCCTCTCAATAATAATGATGGTAATTATAATAATGTCTCACACTTCCCTGGCACTTTCTTTGAAGAGTGTTTTATATTCACTATCTCACTATCTCTAACTTCCCTCAGTTGAGAAAAACTTGTAGCTGGGTCCTTATTGAGGTACTAAAGATTGTCTTGGGCAATATTTTACTGAATTTCATACATATGTTTTTCTCAATTCTATGATCTAGAGCAACACTAGTGCTGTAGGATTTTTTGGTATTTGTCTTGCCAAATATATATCCAAAGTGTGAAAATTTGGTTACATCTCATAGTTGATCCCAGTGAATGTACATTATGGAATAATAAATGGGATTCTTTATCCCTCGCTAGTACTTAAATCCCTAGTTTAAATAGGTCTTAAAAAGACATAGGTTTTGCTCATCAGATTATATCCGTTCTTTCTGACATGGCCATTGTGTTTGGATAGCTTTAACATTACTTAATTGATTTTGAAACATTGACACCCATGAGATCCAAACCATTTATGTACCATTGATCAGTGGAATGGATACATTAGCTACTGAAGTAAGAATGAATTTAGATGATACACTTCATCAGGGTTTGCTATTGTTGATGCTACCTTTGAGTATATTCAGACCTGTAACTGATTAAAATTTTTTTGTTGTTGTTGTTAAAAAAAAAAAATTAGGATCTCCTGCTTCTTGGAGCTACGGCCATTGAGGATCGTCTTCAGGCAGGTGTTCCAGAAACAATATCAACACTAATGAAAGCAGAAATTAAAATATGGATCCTAACTGGGGATAAGCAGGAAACAGCAATCAACATAGGTAATAGATTTTTAAAGAGGTAATATGTTGAAGCTAGTTATAATGATAACAAATGTGTTCTGGTGTTAAGGATAGGTAGTTAATATCCTGGAATTATTTCAACTTTAATTGAAAAGTAAGATTTTCCTATCATGAAGCAAGAGAAAGGCCCCTTGAAAACAGGAGGTTCTGAACATTTTTTATGTGCCACGAATCCCTTTGGTAGTCTGAGGAAGCCTGTGGACGCCTTCTCACACTATTGAAGGAAATACTAAATTTGAGTCATACGTTAGTGAAAATAAAGATAGAACTTTGTTCCCATGCAACTTCATGGATTCTCCAAAATTAGTCTATAGATCCCTTGAGCATCCCTTGATTGAGAACACTTGCTTTAACTAAAGGGAATGCATCTGAGTGAAAAGATGATGAGATAAAAAGCTTATGTTATTATTCTGATTTTCTAAGGTAAAGTTCTCTTCTGTATGTGGTCTATACCTTCCTTTTTTTTTTGCTTCAGCTCTTCCCTATTTTTCTGCTTGAAATATGACTTACGTGAGTTTTTCTTCATTCCCTGTGCTCTTTGTAAACTCAAACTTAGCCACTGTGAGTGAAGACCTACAATATACTTTCCTAGCAAGATATTATAAAATGCAAGGTATTGGCATAAATGTGTGCTTTTATATAAAAATACCTTTTCCCCTCTCAGAACTTGATATCATTCTATACCAGTTTCTCATTCTGGACATATAACTCATTATGGATGCATAACTTTGAAGTTATCTTTATGTATGTTTATAACCAGTTTTGATTATTTAGGGACACATCCAGTTCATGGGTTTTCCAGACTTTGTGCTTCTTCAGTCTATACCTTAGACTTATTAGTGCTAATGAGTCTCAGAAAGAGAGACCAGAAAGGGATGGTGAACTAGAAATCAGTCCAACTGCTTTTGTTAGCAGATCAAATGAAAGATTTAGGTGTGGAAGAATTGTATTGCTAACCAAAATTAGGTTTGAGGATTATCTTTGGAATTAAATCACATGTGATTTTCCTAAAACCATTATTAAGGAATATTGAAGCTTGGTTACACATGATGGTTTACAGGCATAGCTTAGCTAATGTCTTATGTGTTTTCCTGTAATTCATTATGTTAAATAAAAAAACATCATGGGAGCAGTTAACTCTATAAGAACAATGATATCAATGGGCGATTAGCCTAACAGTGTTATGATAGAGTTTTACAACTTTACAGTGAGGCTTAGTTGTGATTTGCTAATGGTGTTGCAAAACATTATTGATCAGCAAATTTTTACCTGATGTATTTGTACATTTGTATGACTTAAAATTGATGTACTAGTACTTATATGTATACGACTGACTCTTAACCTCATCAGAGTAATCCTCTTCTAACACTAGTTACTTGAAGTTATGTCACCATTGGTCAGAGCACTTGTTCAACTCCTTTGAAGTTAGTTTTGAGGCCCCTATTAAACTTACTCTTGAATATCCTCAGTCATGCCAAATGTCTTTAGAGGAAATATTTGACTTTTGGAAACAAATTATTTATAGTCAAGGGTAGGAAATAAGGTGGCGATATAAATTATTACTGCTTGCAGGCCTTTAAAAAAGCATGACTATAAAGTGAAAAGAATGTCTCTGTGTGTGTGTGTGTGTGTGTGTGTGTGTGTGAGAGAGAGAGAGAGAGAGAGAGAGAGAGAATGGATGGTGTATATACTCGTATATACTCAACTTGCTCAGAAGTCCTGGTTGTACAATATACCTTGAATTCTAGAATTCTTGTGGGTATCTTGCCAGTGAATATCATTGGTTTATGATGAGGGCTAAGGTGATTTAATACAATCCTATCCCTGTTACCGGAAATACCACTGAAAGTTGATACTCTACTGATATCATGACATCAGCATTGTAAAGAAAGGATGGTCTTGTTGTAGTATGATATTTGGAGAGATTGTGCATGATAAATTTCCAAGAATAATCTTCTAGTGTCTTAATGTGGTAGAGGTAAGCTTGGACTCTCAGAGACTGAGCCCCAGGCTTCAGAAATTCCTAATGAGCAGTAAACACTCAGGTACTAGCTGGGTGATGGATTGTAAATCTTTCAAACAGTCCCTTCCCTGCTTGGCCTTAGGATTATAGATTTTGTAGCCATGGCAAATTCTTGGACATTCTCTTCTAAATGACAGAGGGGTCTCAGTTTGTATCTGTGGAGGCTTTATGCATACCCATAAAATTACAGATCTTTGACTCCAAAGCCGAGATAGAGCCTTCAGTTCCTGACTCCCATTATTTTTAATAACAAGACACTGAAGTATGGGGATGGATAAAATGATGAGTTTATGACATCCAGTTACTTTTTGTGTGGAAATATTTTGTAGATGTTTTGGGTAGAGGAAGTTAGTATTGCTTGTAGAAGCTATTAATTTTGAGAAGGAACTATTCTTTGTGATTTTTTAAATTTACTGCAAGCAAAAAACCCTGAATTTTCTTTTCTCTGATGCAAATTAAAATGTGTATGTGATCTCCTACACCTTCCTCCCTTTGTTTCAGATCTTCTCTATTTTTCTCCTTGAAATGGGACTTATGCAAGTTTTTTTCAATCTCTATACTCTTTGTAAACTCAGATTTATCCTCCATGAATTGTCTTGTTGTGGAAATGGTGAAAAAATTGGGTTGGATAGTGCTGATGTGCTACTGAATGGGGATGAGGAGATAATTGCCTTTTTTCTCTACTGCTCGAGAGAGAGAGAGAGAGAGAGAGAGAGAGAGTTTTTGTTTTTGTTTTTGTTTTTGTTTTTGTTTTTGTTTTTGTTTTTTGCCTGAGCCAACCAAAGTCTGGCCAAGTTAGGAAAATACATGAGAATGTACTGGCTGAAGCTCAATCTAGATAAGACAGATGTGTTGCTGCTTAGGTAAGGAATTTTTACCAGCTTGCTGAATAAGGCTTTCTTTATCCTTCATCCTCAAAGGCTTCCAGTGTAATTCAGTGATATTTCTTGATTCACAGTGACTTCTCAGAGTGTGTCTGTGTTATATTGACTCCTTATCAATGAAAGCTTAGTACCAAAGTCTTAATTCATGCTGCTTACACCTCTCAGAATCTATTTAATTGGCTAATAAAAGCTATCTGAAAAGTATGACCAATTCTGAATCCCACCTCCTTGAAAACTGAAGTCTTTGCCAAAGTAATATTACCTTATCTTACAGTTTTTTTCTGCCCTTATTTTCTCCCCATCTCCACCTTGCTCCTTGCCCCTACCACACACAGCGCCTGTGTTTCTTGGTCTGAATATCTATAGAATTGATACCTTTGAGAAACAGCAATAACTTTATCTTTATATGCTTTATAAAAATTCTTATTTGAGTTTTAAGAAGTACAGAGTGCAGATATTATCCCCATTTTACATGGAAGAAAACTGAGGCTCAAGATGAAGTTGATCTTAACTTGCCTGGTTATAGATAGAGTCAAGAGTGGTTTCTGATCCATCATGCCTCAAAGTGTTTTTTAAGATTAGCCTTATTTTGTGCCACTACACAATGTTAAACCTGGAAAAGATCCTTAGAAAACATCTAGTCAGGCTCCTCATTTTACATATGAAAAAACTGAGGCCTATAAGGATGAAGAGGACAGCTATATGACACAGTGGATAGAGTATTGGGCCTCAAGTCCGAAAGACTCATCTTCCTGAGTTCAAATCCAGCCTCAGATACTTCTTAGCTTCATGACCCTGAGCAAGTCACTTAACCCTGTTTGCCTCAGTTTCTTCTCTGCAAAATGAGCTGGAGAAGGAAATGGCAAACCATTCTGGTATTTTTGCTGAGAAAACCCCAAATTGGGTCAGAGTTGAACATGACTGAAAGGACTGAACAAAAAGGGTATCTAGGTGGCGCAGTGGATAGAGGGCTCTGATTATCTGATTGATCTTTTCTGTGGCTTTCTAGTGCCACCATCCTGTTCTCTTTAATCCCTGTGATTGGGTAACCATATGATTTATTGAGGAAAAATTACCCCTCCTAATTTTCCTTGAACTCTCATCTATATCCACTCCTCCATAGTCCCCTTCCTCTATTTTCTAATTCCATTCTCTTCTCTGAATTCCTTGCTCTGTTATGAACTTCCTTTCACCTTCCAGGAGTGGGGAACCTACAGCCTTGAGGCTTCATGTGGCCCCCTAGGTCCTCAAGTGTGGTCCTTTGACTGAATCCAAATTTCACAGAACAAAACTCCTTGAAGAGGGACCCTAACTGTCATTTAGTCTAACCACCTCATTTTACAGATAAAGAAACCAAGAAACTGACTTACCTAAGACCATATGGATAGTGGGTGTCAGAGCAGCATCTCTGCTGCTCTGCATCTGCAGAGCCCTTGAAATACTAGCGTAATAGCTTATATAAATGTCCTAAATGACCTAGCAATGGATATGTTGTTGTTTTTCAGTCATGTCCTACTCTTTGTGGCCCCATTTGGGATTTTCTTGGCAAAGATACTATGGTTTGCCATTTCCTTCTCCAGCTCATTTTACAGATGAGAAGACTAAGGCAAACAGGGTTAAAGGACTTACCCAAGGTCACACAGCTACTAAGTATCTGAGCTCAGATCTGAACTCAGGAAGGTGAATCTTTGTGACATTAGGCCCAGCACTCTACCCACTGTGCTACCTTGCTGAATAACAAAGGATGTATTTGAGGTTAAATAAAATGTTATAAATGATTTATTGATGTTAAGTTGCAGAGAGTGGCAACAAATGAGGGCTATTGATTTTTCAAGGCTTATATCTATTCCTACTTTGTACACAAGAGCTTTCTTCTGATAATTAAACCAATATTGCTGTCTTCTTCCTGGACAGACATAGCACTGATTGGCCCTACTATACCTTGGGCTCTTGAATACATCACATATATATGTATAGTACGTGTGGACTTGTTCTGTTTCCTTCTCCTTCCCTTCCCTCCACCAGTTATTCAGCTTCTTTCTAACATGCCAGGGCTGCCTGGTATGTTAGAAAGAGATTGAGATGTGGTGTCAGTGGTCCTGGGTTCATATATTGGCCATTCCTTTTAGTTTCTATGTGACCTTGGGCATATCACTTTTCAGTTTTGTCCTCTGTGAAATGTGAATGGATTGTAATAGATAACTCCTAAAGTACCTTCCTCACGGGTTTGTTGTTTGTCCTTCATTCTGGAAGAGGACCGTGACATCATGGAGGTGATGCCATGACATGCATGTGAATTGGATTTAAGGGAGGGAGGTCTATGTGAAGTCAGCAGTCTCACTTTCTCCTCCAGAGCCATCTGAGTCCAGTGGCCAGACACACATCAGGACAATTGGAGATGGCCCTGTGTGAAAGCTTCTTAATCACTCTTCATAGGGCTATAGATTTAGAACAAGAACTTTTGAGGCCATCAAGTTCTACCTCTTTGTTTTACAGATAAAGAAACTGAGGCACAGAGAGGTTCTGAGTCTTCTTAAAGGTCAAATAACTAATAAATGTTGGAGGAGGAATACAAGCAAGGCCTCAGTGATGGCAAGTCCAGTGCTCTAGCTATCATACCATAGTACCTTTCAATTTTGAGAAGACACTTGGAGAGTTGTGGTTGTGGAGAAAGCCTAAACACAGACTCAGTTTCTCTACGGCTTGATCACCTAGTTGCTTCTCATTGCTATCATAGCCTACACTGCTTAGGTTTCTTTTGCTTCTGGGATCGTTCAAACCTGGACCCAACCTTGAGGCTAGGCCTCAGAGCACTTTTTTTTTTTAAATTTTCAGTATAGTAAACATTATTTATTTATTTATTTTAGTCAACATTCATTTCCACAAGATGTTGAGTTCCCAATTTTTCTCCCCATCTCTCCCTTCCCCCTCCCTTGCATTCTGATTACCCTTTATCTTAGTATGCCCTCCCCTCTATGACCCCACCTGTCCCTCCTATCCCCTTCCCCTCACTTTCTTGTAGGGCAAGATAGATTTCTGTACCCCATTGCCTGTACATCTTATTACCAAGTTGCATGTAAAAACAATTTTTAACATTTGTTTTTAAAATTTGGGGTTCCAAATTCTCTCCCTTCTTCCCTCCCCACTCACCTTCATTGAGAAGGCAAGCAATTCAATATAGGTTACACATGTGTAGTGATGCAAAATACTTCTATAATAGTCATGTTGTGAAAAACGAACTATACTTTCTTCCATCCTATCCCACCCCCCATTTGTTCTGTTCTCTCCTTTGACCCTGTTCCTTTTCAAAAGTGTTTGCTTCTGACTTCTCCCTCCTCTAATCTGTCTTTCCCTCTATCACCCCTCCCTCTTATTACCTTCCCCCTACTTTCCTGTAAGGTAAGATGCACTATTAAATATGTATCTTCCCTACAACTATCCTAATACTGAGAAACGTCTCCTGAGTTACAAATATCATCTTTCCACGTGGGAGTCTAAGCAGTTCACCTTTAATAAATCCCTTATGATTTCTCCTTTCTGTTTACATTTTCATGCTTCTCTTGATTCTTGTATTTGAAAGTCATATTTTCTATTCAGCTCTGGTCTTTTAATCAAGAATGCTTGAAAGTCTTCTATTTCATTTTATGTCCATTTTTCCCCCTGAAGTATTATACTCAGTTTTGGTGAGTAGATGATTCTTAGTTTTAATCCTTCCTCCTTTGACCTCTGGAATATCATATTTCAAGCCCTTCGATTCCTTAATGTAGAAGCTGTTAAATCTTGTGTTATCTTGGTTTTGTTTCCACAGTACTGGAATTGTTTCTTTCTGGCTGCTTGAAATATTTGCTTCTTGACTGGGAACTCTGGAATTTGGCTACAATATTCCTAAGAGTTTTCCTTTTGGGCCCTCTTTCAGGAGATGATTGACAGATTCTTTCAATTTCTATTTTACTCTCTGGTTCTAGAATATCAGGGTAGTTTTTCTTGATAATTTCTTGAAAGATGATGTCTAGGCTCTTTTTTTGATCATGGCTTTCAGGTAGTCTAATAATTTTTAAATTGTCTCTCCTGAATCTATTTTCCAGTTCAGTGGTTTTTCCAGTGAGATATTTCATGTTGTCTTCTATTTTTTCATTCTTTTGGTTCTGTTTTATCCAAGCTCCACCACAGTGCTCCTCCTTGCCCCAGGACTGTGACCCAGAGTCAAGCAGGGCAAAGAAAGAGAATCCTGCCTCATGCCAGAAAGGGATCCCTGCAATCATCTTGGGCACTACAGAAGCAGCTGCTGTTGCTGCCATCATCACCTCCTCAATCCCAGACTGGGGCTGGACCACACCCCTCCCCCACTCAAGTCCAGTAAAGTTTTCCCTCTGACCTTCTGTGCTGTCTTTGGTGTTTGTGGGCTGGAAAGTCTGGAAACCTCCACAACTGCCAGTGATTAAGTCCCCTGAGGCCTGCTTCAGACTATGTGTACTGGTGTGACCCATGTTGGACTGCACTCCACTCCCAACCCAGCATGACAGACCCTTCCCATTGATCTTCCAGGCTTTCTTGGGCTGGAGACTTGTTTCACTCTGTCATTTTGTGGGTTCTGCAGCTCCAAAATTTGTTTAGAGTCATTTTTTACAGATATTTGAAGGAGTTTGGCAGAGAGCTCAAGCAAGTCCCTGCTTTTACTCTGCCAACTTGACTTGACACCCCCCTCAGGCTTACTGACTGCTTCCTTGCTTCCAGAGGCATAGTGTGGTTTGGATGGTTCCTTTAGTCATGATTCCTGAGCAAAGGGACCCAAAAGATGGAAAAGACTCTCAGGATATATATGAATTTACTCTTTCTGATTCAGGACTTGAGATAATAGGGAGGCACTCCACACCTGTGGAGATGTCATCAGCAAGGCTACTTCTGAATATAAAGAAGGACAGAGAAATACATAAATATGCAACAAACTTGGTGACTCTTGTAATTCAGGGTTGTTGTTATCCTCTCCCCTGATTTTTTTCATTGTTCACTTTTTTTTAATGCTGTGCATTTGCCCAAATGCTCAGCTCCCAAGAGTATTTTTATAATACTAATCAGGAAAGAATTTATAAGTGATTTACATGTCCCTTCCTTTAGGGTTTACTGAGGTTTCAGGATCTCTACTTGGGGCACTGAGAAAGAAATGGCTTCATGATGCTGAGACTTGGGCATCCCTGGAGCATTAGAGAAGAATCCTTCTCTCAAATGAAACTGGCCACTTTGGCAATATAGCTCCCTCCCTCCCTCCCTCCCTCCCTCCCTTCCTTCCTTCCTTCCTTCCTTCCTTCCTTCTTTCCTTCTTTCCTCCCTTCCTTCCTTCCTCCCTTCCTCCCTTCCTTCCTTCCTTCCTTCCTTCCTTCCTTCCTTCCTTCCTTCCTTCCTTCCTTCCTCCCTCCCTCCCTCCCTCCCTCCCTCCCTCCCTCCCTCCCTCCCTCCCTCCCTCCCTCCCTCTCTCCTTCCCTCTCTGTCTCTCACTGATTGGCCAACAGTAGGTCGTAGGCCAAACCCCACTTTGTCATTGTTTGGGCCAAAAGTAAATAGAATTTATTTCTGTTTTGACCAGAAACCCTGAGGGTCTTCTCTCAGTTTCAAGGCCTTTTATTCTTTGGCTTATATTTTTTTTTCTAAGCCTTAATCAATGAATGGTCAAACAGGCCTGCCAAAGACCTTAGGTTTAAAAGGCCAAGGTCTTACACCTCATCTGTACTCATCCTGATGTGTATCTGACTACTGGACCCAGATGGCTACAGAGGAGAAAGTGAGGTTGGTGACTTTGTACACCTCTCCCTCAATTTAAATCCAATTTACTTGCATGTCATGGTATCAGCTCCATGATGTCATAGTCCTCTTTGAGAACAAAGGACAAACTTACAAACCTGTGAGGAAGATACAACAACCTTGCAGCTCTCTAAATGTGATTCTGAGATCATCAGGTCCTTATTTGATATACCTTCTCTGTTCTCCATTGTATCTAACAGTGCTAGGTATCGACTAGTGACTCAATATATTTCTCAATTCTTGAAATGGTTTTGCCTTCCCAAACAGGTGGGCTTTTCAACCTTCATTTAGGATTTAGAAAATCCTGCTGATTTTCTTTCAAACAAGGCATAGGAAAGAGGAGGACACTTATTTTGAATGTGCAGTTTGGGAAAGTTTGGTACTATGATTTATGACAGGCTGTATCTTTCAGATTTTTTGAGCTCAACATCCAGGTTTTTGCGATCACTTTTGTGATTTACTAAGCATTTTTGGGTAGGTGGACTGCGTGTATTTTGGGGAATATCAAGTAGTTGCTAAATTTATGGATATAGTTGCAATTTATGAAACTACTTGACATTTTTCATCTGAAACCATCATGTTTCAGAACTCAGAAGGACCTTAGAGATCATTTAATCCATCCACTCATTTTACAGATGAGGAGACACAGAAATCATAATAAGTTAGCAGCAGAATTGCTGTTAGAGCCCCAGCCTCCTGACTTCTAGATCAGAACTGTTAGGATTATCCCTTGGTGCCTTGTGACACTTAACAACAAACTAGTTCTACAAAATGAGTTAGGCTGTATTTGACATCTTTATAATGAGAGGCTTGCTAGCTCAGGGCTCACTGATTTTTAAAAGTCATCTCTACCACTTTAGAATTTATTTTTAATGGAAATATGCATTTTTTTCTCTTAGTTTACTTGCTAAAATAAAAATGCTGATTTAAATTTAACCTAATTTCAAGGTAATTTGTGGTTTTGTGAGCCAAACTGACCATTGAGGCTTACCTAGCAAGGTTTGCATAGGTCCTGTGGTTTTTAGGAAGCATGGTCCTGGCATGAAGCCAGAATTTTGGTTTTCTGTGCTTGAACTTATGCTAACTAGCCATGTTCCAGGGAGTTGGCAGTTCTATTTAGCTTAAAAATATGGCATCTGTTAGTCTAAAGTGAAATTTTAGATGTGACCAGCACTGGGATTCATACAGTCATGGTTTCTCTTATTGTTGAAGATAATATCTGTGCTTTGTGTAGGTAGTGATACAAATGGATTGGACAGATAATTTTTTGAGCCTTTTTAAAAATGGAAATAGGTTAAGAGCAAAAGTCTTTTAGTGAATATGTAACATTTGAAAAAATAATTTAGGTTGTGAATTGACTTTATCCTAAAATCATTGTGTACTGTGCAACTTTTCCATCAGCAGGTATTATTTACCTTCATTTAATGCTTTTTTCATCACTTATGAGGGGAATATTGAAAGTTTGAAGAAAGGCATGAATTACTCAATGGTGGGCTTGCCAAATAGACAGCAGTCTACTCACTGGCCTGGCCTTTTGAAAGGTACTGTTGTCATTACTGGTTCAGTCTGGTTCAGTCATGAAGTTTATAATATAGTTGGCATGGATTCTGAGCTTGTGAATTTCTCCCTCCCCTGAAAAAGGTAAATCACGTAACTATAATCGACCTGTTACCACCAGGGTGACCATGGACAAGTCATTTAAATTCCTTAGGTTCCTCATGTGTAAAGAGATGGGGCTGGACTAGATGTCCTCAGAAGTCCTTTACAGTTCTAAATTTTTGATCTTATGTATTGAGCCTTGGATCAATGCCTGTCACAGAAAGGAAATAATGTAGGGGGTTAAAGGAAACAGGGTGGGAAAGAAATAGAAGAAGTTGACCCCAAGGAGCTTGTCATTTAGTTGAGAAGATGAAACCTAAACTTGAAACAAAACAGAGAACAAGACAAAATATAATTGTTAGAGATAAACACAAAAGAAGTTCGGAGATGGACAATCTTATCTGCTGAGCTAAACAGGTTAGGGAAGGCTCCATGTCAGAGGAGGGATGAAAATTTGGGACTCAAAGATGGCTGATGCTGTGAAGAAGCATGTGGGGAAAGCTGGGTCATTTTAGACAAAGGGAAGAACTAGAATTATAGCATGGAATTCTAGTCAGGTCAGTGGCATTAGATTTCCAGTCTCTGAACTTCTTTTGCAAATATGCCTAGCACTCAGTTAATTTTGTCTTGTTTTCCATATGATAGGCACTGTCCTAGGGATACACATAAAAATTAGATATTTCTTGTCCTCAAGGACCTTATATTCTGTTGAGGGGAAACAAAGAATACACGGATAAGTAAATCCATAATACATAACAGTTAATCAGCAAACATGCATATACCTACTACATACCAGACACTGTACTCTTGAGACAGTTTTGACCCTGAGTTGTTTACCTTCTACTGGGGACATATCATATATTCATAATGAAGAAGTAAGAGCCTTGGGGGATTTGGGAAAAGTCTTTGGAGTGGGAGGGGGCCCATGAATTGAACCTTGCCAGGAGTCAAGGGTAAGCATGCCATGGGTAGGAAGATTGAAAAGTCATGGGCAAGGGGAACACAATGGAAAGGTAAGTGAGGTTTAGGGAAAATATGGAAGAGACTTTGCTTACTTAACTCGGGGTTTCCCACGAGTACATCTTTTGTGAGCCTGGGCTAAATTCAGAATCACAGTACATTCTAATTCATGGGAGAACTTAGCTTTTCTTGGTGTAGGTGAGATATCTTTGATGTGTTCAGAAGAGATTGGCATTAAAGACTTGCTTATAATGATTTTATCTTAACAAAGAATATAATGAAAAGAAAAGCAGAATCAGTGAGAGAGTTTCAAAGGGTCGATATATTTGATTTGTGTTGGATGATTGCCAATGTATTTTTTTATTAAAAAAAAAGCCCCATTTCTGAGAACTAGAGTAAAACAAACCACATGTTACATTTTGGTTTTTTTGAACCTCGATTACACTGAAGTAATATGAAAAACAAATAGTTTTGCAGCACTGTTAATTTCTGAGGCAGAAAACATAAGCTCCCAAAGGTTTTCTCCCCAGCCACTTTATGATCCTCTTGTTAGATGGCTAGATTAAAGATCTAGAACTCAATTTACAAGTGTGGATTGACATTTCATACCTGGCTTTGACCCAGGAGCTGATCTCATTTTATCCACAAACATCAGAAATCAACTGCACCAGAATTGGAGCAGACTTAATTTAATTTGCCACATTAGCTAAGCCCAAATTTACTCCACATAATAGCCGTGGCTTTTGTAATTACATCTGTGCTGTGTGGTGACTTTCTAAGGAAATTACCTTCATCCTACCATTTTAGAAAATGCTTTTTGCTTGGTCTTAGAGCTTTGACTCACTGCATATTTAAATATGCAGCAGTTGCCTTGGGGGTGCCCTTCCTCTGACACTCTGACCAGGAAATACTTAAAACATTTTCTCTAGAATATCTTTGTCCAGGTTCACTTGTCAAATAGCGTCTTGCTTGAGTGGAAGATGTGAAATTAAGCAGTAAGCTGGTATTTAAAAATTACTGCTCACTGACTGCTGCAGCTGTTGTTCCAATCAAAAACTACTAGAAAATCCTTTGGAATTAGTTATACTGAATTTGTAACAGTCTGCTGCTTAAAGCTGCTAGTGTCCTCCAGGGGAGGAGTAAGCCCAACAGAGAGGAAAATGATTAAAGTTGCAATATCCTCCTCCCCTTTTAAATGAAAATAAAGTGTACCACCTTCCTTTTGGACCTGATCTAAAGGTTCAGACTTTAGAGGGGGAAAATCAACTTCTGGAACTTGGAAATGGAAAAAAAAAAAAGGATACAAATACTTGAGGATACAAAAGGATACAAATGGTTTGAACTATCTCCCTAGTAGTCAAATGCTGTAATAACCTGCTTCGTTTGTTACTGCTTGCCCTAAGTCTTAATTACTCCTCATTGGAAGCTACTTTTGACAAAAATATAAGAAATGCTCAGTCTCAGTTTCCTCATCCATAAAATGGGTATTATACCAAATCTATGACCTACCTTTCAGGGTTATTATGGAGAAAGAAATTTTGTACATGAAATACAAATTTTCTGAGCATGTGATTTGTCCTTTACAAAAAATCCTTGACACATATACTTGTGACCTACCTATATGATTGGTCTGAGCATAGTGCAACCATATTGGGATCGTAGAATCATAGTTGTATACTTTAAAAAATTATCCTGAGATGATTTTATATCATTGGAGGTACACTTTTAAAATATTGTTAGCATTGCTTGCCAATCAAGTAAAGAGTCTGTGGAAAATGTTTGACATTTAAAAAGTAATGTAATTTAAGGATGGGGTAGGTGGTGAGAACAAACATTTATTAAGCACCTACTATGTGTTAGGCACTGTTTAAAGCACTTTGCTGATATTATCTCTTTTGATCCTCACAACTTCCTCAGTGATAGATGCTTTTATTATCCCTGTTTTACAGTTGAGGAGCCTGAGCCAGGCAATGATTTGCAGTCACCCAGCTAGTAAGTGTCTGAGTTCACATCTGAACTCAAGTCTTCCTGATTCAGGCCTGTCCACTGTACCACCTAGCTGCCTCTCCAGGCATGTTATACAATCATAAAGTAGGTATTATTTTCTCTACATTGACTTCGCTTTTTTTCTGAGGTGGACTTTGGGCACTTCTGAAGGGGTCTTCATGGAAATATAATGTTTAGGGAGTAGAGAATAAAACTTGTTAAGTGTCTTGCTCTGAAAATTTGCCCTCTAAATTGTTTGGAACAGTGATAGTTAAATGTCAACTTCAAAGAATTGGCTTTTAAATTTAGCTTTCTCAGTCACTTGCATTTAATATCTACATAGTATTAAATTTTTATTTTGTTTGTATTTATTCAATATTATACTTACATATGTCCATGTTGCCTCTCCTGAGCGTAGAAATCATTTTGCTTTTTTTGTATTCTTATCCCCATTGTCCAGTTCAGTGCTAGGAACATAATATTTGCTTAAAAATTCTTGTTGATGATGGACTTATAGAAGTATTTCATGTACAAAATTCCTTTCTCCATAATAACCCTGTAAGGTAGGTCATAGATTTAGTATAATACCCATTTTATGGATGAGGAAACTGAGACTGAGAGCTTGTGACATGTCCTTACTCATACACAGAACATCAGAGCTGAAATTGGAGCTCAGTTTTTTTGATTATAAGAAGTTTCTTTCTCCTGCATCATTATGGATGGAATGGCTGATTATGTGAAGGTGGAATGGATATTCATTGGTTAAGACTAGTACTGAAATCTTAACATTTCTGACAGCTTGTATCCAAACAGGTATTGGGACCTGTAGGTCCATTGTATTAGATTCCTTAGAGTGAATGTAAGGAAGGAGTTCTCTTTGCTCTTGTTATGATTTGATGGGACCATATTTCTTCATGTCTATAGAACAGTAGGCAACTGGATTATTTTTCAATGAGAAAGTTCTTTTACATTGACCCTGTATTCAAGAAAAAAAGTAGAGGATGATGAACACCAAGGTTAAAAACACTTTAAAAAATGTTCACTCTCAAAGGACTTTCAGGAGGGATAGTTTTCATTAGTCGAATGAGAGGTTTGGAATAGACGACCTGCAAGGTCTCTTTTGGGCAGCTAGGTTGTGTAGTGGATATGGTGCTAGGCCCGGGGTCAGGAAGACTCATCCTCCTGAGTTCAAATTTGGCTTTAGACAAGCTGGGTGACCCCGGGCAAGTTACTTAACTCAGTTTGCCTTAGTTTTTGTAAAATGAGATGCTGAAGGAAATGTAAAACCATTCACATATCTTTACCAAGAAAACCCCAATGGGGTCATGAAGAGTCAATCATGACTAAAACAACTGAACAACAAATTCTCTTCCATCCTCAATCAGATAATCCCTGCATGAATCCTTTCCTGTACCTTCACATTCCAGTACCCTCCCTTCCAGACTAATTTGTCTTTAACAGCTGGAGCAGCTACACAAATTATGGTACATAAATGTAATGAAATATTACTGTGCTATAAGGAATGATGGTATATGATGGAGGATAAAGCATAAAAATGACTTAGATTCAAAATGAAAGAAGTAGACAGGAAGACAACATATACAATGACTATACCAGTATAAATAAGCACAACAACCTCAGTCCCCAAATAATTGCAACCAAATGTTATAAAATTATAAAGACCAAGGTTGTCTCCATTGAAGATGTGAGAAGATACTTCCTTCTACTCTTTTATATTGCATCCTTGGCCATCTCCAGTCGCCCTGATGAATATCAGGTCACTGGACCCAGATGGTTCAGGAGAAGAAAGTGACATTGGTGACCTTGCACAGCCCTCTCACACTCAAATCAAAGTCAACTGCAAGTCATTTTATCATCTTAGTGTCATGGTCTTCTTCAGGAATGAAGGACAAACAGAAACAATGTGTCTCCATTGAAGCTAATGAGATAAGGATAGTAGGGATAAGGGAAAAATCATAGAAATTCTGAGAGTACTTATTTAAATTGTTAGTAATGACCTTTTTCTTTTTTTTCTGGTAAACATTTTATTTACTGATCAACACAGTAGTTCTAAAACCGTAGCTTCTGGAAGAACCACTTGTTTTTGCCTGTCCTGTACCTTTCCTCAAACTTGACCTTGGCCTCCCTCCTCGCCTTATGTTTTAGTGCAGGATCATGGAACACATCCTTGTTGACAACTGTTTTGTCCAATGGGATATCCACAGAGTATTTGGTGGGCATGAGGTGGCTGTAGTTATAAACTTTCATGAAGGACTTGATTTTTGAGCTCTTGGCAATCTTCTTTCTGCCCATTGCTGTAGTCACTTTTCGAGGGTGTCAGTCGATACCAGCCACAAAGGCATGGCTGTAGGGCCTGTCAAAGGTCCCATCATCAATGTTCTTGATGGTGATGGCTTTGCACCTGGAGTACTGCCCAGCCAGGACCAGCACCACCTTCCTGGGTTTCATGAACTTGCCCATTTCTCATTCCGCAGTGCAGGACTGTCTGTAATGACCTTTTTTCCAGGCACTTCTGCTCAAGAAGCAGAATGGATAGAGTTGAGGTTTTTTCTTCCTAACCTATGTGGATGAGCTAATGGACTGTGAAATGGTTTAAAGGTAGAAGGAAGTTAAAGGAAGAGAGGAGCAAGGATTCTGGATAATTGACAAACTAGCCAATCAATCTTTAAAAATCAAGAACTTATTGAAGGGAGTGTCATTGCAAATGTGTAACATTGTTTTCTATTTCACTTTCTTAACAGGCTATGCCTGCAGACTGGTGTCACAAAACATGTCTCTCATTTTGGTGAATGAACATTCTTTGGATGTAAGTAAATTTTCCTCATAAGTACATTTAATTGAATAAGTCGGATATTCTTAAACTTTGAGGTTCTTAACTTCTTATGATGACTCAAATGGATGGGTGGGGTAAATAAAGATTAAACAATATTTCCCTGTTTATTTGTACTAATTTAGATTTATGGTAAGGACACCTCACAATCACAAACCTTGAAGATCAAAATAAGCCTAAGGGTTGACTCTTATTTACAAGGCTTTGTTTTAATTATTTAAGTAGTTGGAGAAATCTAGCATTAAATCTCTAGTAGTTTGAGTATGTGATTTTACTTGAAGCAATAAAGAAAGATTAGAGTAGCATGTTCATAAGAAGTTTCTGATGCTGAAGCGTTGAGTTTTCTGTTTTTGTTGCTAAGGTACTGAGTCCTATCCACTCTTACTTATTGTGTCTGCCTTACATATGGGTCTGCCTTCTAAATAGTATTACGTCCTAACATTCTTAAGAGTTGTGTTTAAAATTTAGATAGTAGGAAATAAATATCAATCTAATTCTAAGGTAGCTTAGCCCTACTACTTTGCAAATAATTTAGTAAAAATAACACTCTAATGCATAAACCTTATACATTTATGGAATGCTTTGCAGCTTACACATGTTGTAAATGATTTATGTCTCCTGGTAACCCCACAGAGGAGATTAGGCAAGAATTATCTCCCTTTTATAGATAAGGAAACTGAGGCTTAGAAATGTTCTTTTGTCTTCTGTCTTGTTGAGAGTAGGATTGCCTCAATTTCACTATACCATGCTTCCTCTTGAATAGGATTTTTACACATACTAAAGATTCCTTAGAGATGGGGAAAGCTATGTATAATTGCATCACAGTGTAAGATATTATGAATAATTCTGTATCATTTCCTTGTTCTGTTGATCCAGTATCCTGTTTTTGACAGATCCTGATGGATCTTTTTCAGGAAACCAAAAGGTTAGAGGTACATAGCATTGCTTCCCATAATAATTGGTTATGCATCTCAGATTCATGAATTTATCTAGTTGTTTTATGATCCCAATATTAAAATCAAACATTCATACAAGTTTATACACACTTTCTGTTTTCTTGACTTTTCTAGAAATTTGTCTTATATCGTCTTCCTTCATCATTGCCTGGCAGTGCTGGGCAGATGCAAATTAGTAGTGAGTTCAAACTTGAAATTTTACATGTTATTGTGTATTTAAACAGTGGGGAGCCAAAAAAATCTTTTCCCCTCCTCATCTTTTGCAAGTACTAAAAAATAACTTTTTAAGCTCATTGATTAATTTTCATTGGGATAACCATTAAAGATTGTTTTGGGGGAGGGGCAGAGGAAACACGCAAAACATACAAAATCCAACAAACCTTGGCGTCTGAAGAAGAAGGCCATTATTGCTTTCAGAATAATTGAAGGTGGGATGGATGATGGAGGTTAAGCAATAAAGAATAAGACTTTTTGACTACTTAATTTGTAGTTTCCAGCAGTGGTTTGTTTCTTTTTTAAATGCAAGTCCAAGCATCAAAAATAAGTTTGATATCCACCTTTATTGTAATAAATGCTTTTGCTTGAGTAAAGTGGACATGTTGTAAATTAACGGTTCACCATATTAAACTTAATATTATGATTACAATACTGTGATTGTTCATGATATAGACTTGCCATCATTTCCTTGTTCAAATACATGATCACAAAACAGAGTCTGTACTGGTCAAGTTTTCTACTTTTAAGGATGAGTATAAAAATGACTGGTTGCTATCTAGGGAGTCTAAGTAGGATAGCTTTGGGGTGATTGTAGAATTCAACTATGTACAGTGAGGCAGGGAAAAAGAAGTTCACAGCATCAATTGATTTCGGCCAACCTCAGAATGAATGGAAGCCTTGAAAGTGTTAAAAGCATAGAGGTAATGAAAGTGGCAGCATTGTACTCTGTTAGCTTGTGCCAGAGCTTCCAAACTTATGGTCGTTGGCCTCCTCACTGAAGAAAATTGGTGATTACATGATATGTCCTCAATCTACGTCATGAGAAATGAGGAATATCATCAGTGATGGTGATGCTTGACCGTGGATAACAAGATAACCCTTATTATTATAGAGGCAGTAGATCAGGTGTATTATCATTACATCAGAGGCTTATTCTGTCAGATGACTTCTTTGATGAAGTTCATTCTACTCTCAGGTTTCCAAGCACTGTTAACAGTCTCTGGGTAAGGACTGAAGATAAGATAACTTCCCATAGACCTGGGTGTGTTTTGTTTGGAAGGACTTCTATGTAGTATCTTGTGTGCAGCCTTTTATATAGCTTACGTGTTTCACATGACAGTTATAATTGTGTGTGCCTTTTAAAATAAATTAGATTATTTCCTTCCTTTCTTGCAGTATGGAATCCTGATTGTCTAAGAAGTTTTACTTTGTTATTTTTTACACTCAGCAGAAAGCAGACAGAAGGTCCCTTCTAGCTCAAAATCTATGGTCCTGTGATCATTATGTTTTTGCATGAATTGGTTAGATGATGGAAACTATTAGATGTTTTCTTAGTTATCTCCTTAAATGAATTTGTTTCATGAGTTACCTTGGGTAAAGCCCTCTGAGTTGAAATAACTTCATGTATTTCATGCATGAAAGCTAAGTAGCAACAAAAGAATTTTTCAGCAGTTGTGGCCAAGTTTTTGGAAGTAGATGTAGTTCCCCGATTTGAATAGGTCTTCCTTACTCCAAATCCAGTTTTCTATCCATTGTGCCACCTAGCTGCTTCTGAGGAGTTTGCGTATATATTCAAACCATTTTAGGATGTCATATATTTTTCAAACAATGTGAAAACCCTTGCTGATGCAGATGTGCACATGTCAAGAAGCTTTTCTTAATCCTTTCAATTAACCTGTAGGTCTCAGTTGGTAGAATCTATCATTGTAGCTTTGGGAAAAGACATTTTAAAAATTTGTAAACTTACACATCCATTAAAAGAGCCTTTCCCAGAACAGCTACATGATACAGTGACTAGAACAGTGACTCTGGAATCAGGAGGACCTGAGTTCGAATTCTTCCTCAGACACTTGACACAAGCTGTGTGACTTTGAGCAAGTCACCCAACCCCAATTGCCTTGCCTCTCCCCCTCTAAAACAAACCAAAAAAAGCATTTCCATTAACATAGAACAATACAAAAAGAGGATTCTATGTAAAACTGTAAATCTGGGATCTATCATTAGCAATAATAGATTTTTAATTGTTAGCTATTCTTTGCTTGGGTATTCTCTAAGCTGGAATATCTGTTGTAGGAGGTCTAGTCTGCCACAAAATTCATGCCTTGAGAGCCTGCTTTTTTCTTAGGAGGGGGCTACTTGTATGACTCAAAACAGTGGATGGAAGAGTCTTGAGAGCTTCACTCTTGGAAATTCTTAGAAATTGCATACTCAGCATTTCCCTTCTGAACCAATTTTTCTCACTTTTTCCCTCCCAAGGGTGCCCACTGAACAGGAGACCAGTAATAAAGGACAGTAAAGAGGCAGACTATTTTGTAGGATTATAGTTCATCCTCCTCCCCTGGAGGTATAGAAACCACCAGTCCTACTTGAGTCTGGCCCCTCTGGCCATCATTCAGGGAAATAACTCCTGTGGAGAAAGGAGCCTTTGTGCTCACTAGCACCACTGTCAGCTGCCAGTCAACAGACATCACAGTGTCAGGCACACCTGGCTAGCTGAAGCAGCAGGGCCTCCTGAGGGAGCAGGTGGATCAACCCCCTTCCACTGTCTCCCCTCATACCCAAGTGGTGATAGACCAATACTCTCTGACCAACTTTGCTGCTGGAGCTATGGGAAGGCACTTCTCCCTTCCTGGCCTGCTGATAAAACCCCGTCACTGACCTTTGGCGCCTGTGGGCCAAGGGATCTAAGGACCCACTACTTCGACTGGATATTCTGCCCCCAAGGTGTCCTCCTCCCAGAGTCTCATCGCGCCGAGCCGCTTGGCCAAGGCTGGGCTGGGTTCTGTGCTTGGCTCTGCATCCAGCGCAACTGATGTTTCCGTGGGCCTTTCAGGTCACTGTGGGCTGGAAATCTCCTCCACTCTGTTGTTCTCCACTTCTGCTACTCCAGAATTTGTTGAGAGTCCCTCTCTACAGGTATTTTATGGGCTGTGGAGAGGACCCTGTGAAAGTGTGTCTTTCTAGTCCGCTATCTTGGCTCCGCCCAAGGCTTTCTTTTTCACATAGTCAGCTTGGGACTATATGCCTAGCAATAGAATTTCTGGGTCAAGTGGACATTTTAGTTACTTAATTTGTTTAAGTCAGCATTGCTTTCCTGAGCATGTATTAAGTATGTCTTTACTCATGTATTAGGGGTTGGAGTCATTTTTTTCCTGCCCAAGGCTCTTAGTCCAGTGGTGTTCGTTTATGAGCACCATAGAATATACCTTTATGATGTCCCATTGTCTGTGCTCCAGGAATAGAGTGAATGATGTAAAGAGATCCTTTTCTAGCAGTCCTGGTAGATGATGCCTCCCTAGACTTATGTTTTTATCAAAGACTTAGGCCTAAGTTTAACAATTAAGATGTAGTTTAGCATAGTTTTCCAGGTTGTCTAGGTCCCTGAAATAGTTATTAGTCTTTGGAAAGCAAAGAAAGTAATGATGCTGGGAACACTTTTCAGTATGTGAAAGTTGGTTCAGATTTTGAGTTGAAATGCTTTTTTTATTCATCACCTCTTTGAGTCATGAGTATCATGTGAACTCTGCATTTTATCTTTAAAAAAAATCCCACAGATTTTTTTAAAGGAAAGTGATAGGTTGAAGTTGGCCCATCCTGGTGGCAGATTGGCACACATATCTTCTATTGAAGCTGTTAACCTTTTGAAGGCAATGGCAGCCACATGCCTATTTTTTACAAGCAGGATTTCATCCAGAGTGCATTATGGGTGTAATTTAAGCTATAACCTAAAGATTAAATATATAATTGAAAATGATTTTGCAGAATGATACAGAAGGCTAGAATATCATGAAAAGAAAATTATAGCAGGCATAAAAATGGCTTACTGTAGAGTTGAATCATGGCTTGGGTAGTAGATATAACTCCATTTATGTAAACTTGATGAGATAAAGCCCTAAGATGATATTTATAATATGATTGAAAAACTTGCTGTTCTTGTATGGAAACAATGAAGGCCTTGATGCCAAACTGAATGTAAAAGGGGGCTATTTTTCTTGAAGTTAATTTTGTTTGAATTTAGTTTGTTGCAGGGTTTTATTCTTTAATGGCTCCATACCGTTCCTTTGCAGTTGCTTAATGAATTCATTTTGGGGGTATTTTTGTTAAGTTACCAAGTAACCTTGATTGAAACAGGATATTAGTTTTGTTGGTTTTGGCTGCTGAACATTTTCATATTTCAGCTGATTTAAATTTCTGGGTGGTTCATTTATATTTTTGACTTGAAGTCTCCTAATCAGGTTTCAGTGTGTGATTTCTGTCCCCAGTGGCAGACTGACTTAATGAGACATACTTAATTAAATGTTTTGTTGAACAAATGGGCTTATTGACTATGAACCATCTCCCTCGCTCACGCTCATGACAGCAGCAGAACAGAGGAATCAATGTCAAAATGCCTGGATCTGTGTTTTGTTTTCTGTGACCTTGGTGCCTTCATTTCATTTATGGTAATATTAATTTTCTCATAAAGTCTTTTATTAATGTTTTACAGAATTCCTTAATTAAAGATATGGACTCCTAGTTTCACCTCATAACCAACAAATTGAGAAATATGACAAAATATAGAAAATTTCTATGTTGGAAGGAGTACAAGAAGACAGGAGTCTTATAAGGCTGCTGGTGGAGCTATAGATTGGTCTAACCATTCTACAAAATAATTTGGATGCCAAGGAGTTCAGAGACGGATTCTGTATGTGCCAAAATATACATAGCACTTTCTCTGATAGTAAATAAGAGGTGGTGGTACATTAAGTGCCAACGGATTTGGGAATGACTGAACAGAGATAGGGCAGCTAGAAGATTCAGTGGATAGAATTCTGGGCCTGGAGTCAGGAAGACCTGAGTTCAAATGTGACCTCAGACACTTATCAGCAACCCTGGTTTGCCTTAACCCACTGGAGAAGTAAATGGCGAACCACTTCAGTATCTTTGCAAGAAAACCCTATAAACAATATGGTCTGCGGAGACACATAGAATTGGATACAACTGAACAAAAGATAGAGATAACTATCCAGATATTTTGATATGTAATATATTTTTATATCTGTGTTTATATATATATATAATTCTTACAAAATGATATTTCATTAAAATTATAGCTATGTATCTAGTATCTGAATACATATAAATATGTATTCAGATACTAAATATATCTATATATGTAATGAAATATTGAATATATTCACATATCTGGATATCTGTGTATATATGTATACAGACATCTAAATATATATGTATAAATGTAATGAAATATCATCATACCATAAGAAACAACAAGTAAGAGGAAATCAGGAAACGTGAGGCTTGCCTGAACAGATGCAGAATGAAGTAAATGCATCCAGGAAAAGAATATAGACAGTAGTTGACTATTGGATATTTTTATTTCCTTCTACTTGTGTGATCCTTATTGATCTCCTTTGCTGGATCATCATTTATATTTCGGTGCATTGCACGGTTCCGTCCTGGGTCCTTTTCTCTTTGTTATTTTATTGTGGTGTCCTTATGAGCTCCATTATGTCTTTCATGATTATTTTTATGCAGATGACTCTTTGTTCTGTATAGTTGCTCTAGTCTATCTCCTGAGTTCACTGACATTTCCAGTTATATATCCTATAGGTATCTTAAACTCAACATGTCCAAAACAGAATTCATTGTTTTTTCTCCAAATCCACCTTTCTTCTGAACTTGACAATTTCTGTCAAGCATACCAACATCCTCTATAGGTTGGAAGTCTTGGTGTCATACTTGGCTGCTCACTCTCCCTTATCCCATATATCCAAGTCAGTTGCTAAATCTTACCATTTCTGTCCCCACACTATCTCTCACATATCCTCTGCATCTTTTTCCCTGCTCACAGGCATTATCTTAGTTCAGGTCTCATCATCTGTAATCTGGACTACCATAGTAGCCTCCTAATTGGGCACCTTGTCTCAAATTTCTCCACATTCCAGCCAGCTGCCCGAATTATATTTCTGAAGTACATATCTGACCATGTCACTCCCCTACTCTACAAATTTCAATAGATTCAATACAATTTAATATTGCAATATACTTTTTTTTGCTTTATAATTACAATGAAAATTAGCTCCAAGAATTTGAACACTTCCCTGGGCCACTGAGAGAAAAAGATATCATCTCTTATTAAACTGTGATGTTGTACAATAGTCAATATGGGACAGTTTTTATTGAGAAAAGATTTATTGTAATTTGTGAGATTAATAAACATAATTTTAGTGCTTGGAGAAACCAGTGTTTGGTATAAACTAGAGGACTTTCTATATATGCATGCATCTTAAACAGAAGGCATCAATTATTAATAGAGGTAACACTATAGTCAATAAATTATTAATAGTAAGGATAAATTTGCTGTATAAAGTACATAGCATTCATCTGCCTTTTTAGTTCTTCTGGAAACTAAAACAGTATGATGTATATAGATATTTAATAATTGCTGTTGAGCTACATTTTAAAAGTGAATTAAACAATAGTTTTTTGCCTTCTAGCACTTTAAAGAAACTACTGGTACATTTTTGGGTTTATTTAGCTTTTGACCTATATCCTGTGGAGGGGGGGATGGTGGAATGTAGGGAAAGATACATAACATACATACATACATACATTTATATGTATGGATGTGTGTGTATGTATATGTGTAGTCTTTCTAAAGGATAGTCTCTTACTTGGCACTCTGAAAATGGAGAGGCAGAATGATACCAGGGAACAAATGGTGTCTTTGGAGTCAGAGGACCTTAGTTCAAGTCCCATCATTGATCCTTAACTAACTGGGTAACCTTGAGCAAGAGGCTCTGGGCCTGTGTTTTCATATGTTTGCATATGTTTGTAAAGGGATTGGAACAGATATTCTGTAAGACCTCTTCTATCTCAATTTCTGTGATACATGTGGAGCTATGTATTCTACACACAGTAGGCATTTAATATATTGATGATACTGCTGTGAGCTTCTCAAGGTCTTAAAAATAGGCATCACTTCCTTGAGAAAGCCTTTGATTTCCTCATTGGTTGGTAACAAACTTTCTGCTCAAAGTTCATGTAGTATTTGATTTATAGAATTACATATGTAATATTGTATTCTATGGCTATCTGTATTGGTGTTTAATGGATCATCATGGCTAAATAATCACTTATGGCCAAACTGCTAGCAGCAGGCCTTTTTACTTATCTAGGTTGATTCTCACCTATTGAGTCATTTGCTTGCCAATGCTATACTCCTGGCCTTTTCAACTCTGGACAATATGCCAGAACTAGAACTGTCTGGTATACGCTTTAGGCAGCCAAGATCACTTGCATGAAGAAGTATTGGACCAGGACTTCAGTAGAGGAGAGATTCCCCACAGATGCTGAGGTTTTCTAAATGCTCTTGTTTCCAAAAGGCATTATGTCAAATGCATTAAGTCCTGGGACACTGGGATCTTTGAGTCAGTCAATTCACTTATTAAACCAAAAATGGAAAAAAAAAACCCCAAAATTAGATAAACAGGAAGATGTAGAGAGGTGACATGAGAGACATTTTCCATCATATGTATTTTTCAGAAAAACTAAGTCAGTCATGTATTGAGGGTAGGAGAAGATAAAAAACAGTCTAAGTGTTGCTTCAGTATCCCCTCATGAGCTTATTGTAGTACATCCTTCGATCTTGAAGAGGACCATGACATCAGGGAGGTGATGCCATGACATGCAAGTGAACTGGATTTAAGTGAGTGAGGACTGTAGGACTGTGCAAAGTCACCAGCCTCACTTTTTCCTCTGAAGTCATCTGGGTCCAGTGTGTGGGTATATATGTGTGTCTATATGAGTTTATATATATATGAATATGTATACACACAATGTATATATGTGTGTATATACTGGGTATAAAGGTATGTGTATATATATATATATACATATATATATCTTTATACTAGGTATATAGCAAATAGCAAAAATTAGTGTTTAATCCACTTTTAAATATCCTATGTGGACAGAGGGAAGGGGAGGGAAGGGAAGGGAAAGAAAAACGAAAAAAAGAAAGAAGGAAAGAAATGAATTGTATTGCTCAACTGGCCAGTTTCAGTTGGGTCCCTGACTGGGTAGCTCCTACTGCTAGTCACAGAGGTGGTTGTTTATCCTTCCTTCTCAAAGAGAACCATGACACCAGGGAGGTGATGCCTTCCCTGATCATGGGATGCATGACATGCAAATGAATTGGATTTAAGTGAGGTAGGGCTGTGTAAGGTCACCAGCCTCACCTTCTTCTCCAGAGCTGTCTGGGTCCAGTGGCAAGATGTAGATCAGGACAGCTGGAGATGATCCTGGATGCAGTGGCAGCCATCCATGAGATATCAAGAAATCCAAAAGAAGACTTCCAGTTTTATATATGGTTCATCTGTGGAGGATTTCTGGAAGGGTATAGAAAGAGTCACATTTGAGGAAAAAATATGGATGAATTGTTATAATCGGAGTTAAAACTCTTCCCTGCCCCTTGTTAGGCCTCAGGTGGGGCCATTGGGGGAGGGGGGAGGCTTTTTTCCTATGAAGGTCCACACCTTTTGCTGATTCCTAATGAGGCCCTGGGTCACGAGGGGTGATGCCCTCTGACTCTGAAAAGACTATATATACTCTGAGGTGAGGTTTTGCTTTTTGGCTTAGTTTTTGGAAAAAGGTTCGTGTGTCAGATGACACTCTGAGCAGCTGTTTTAAGAAGCCCCTGGCTTTGGAAACCCAGATGTTGGTGCTTTTCTTTCTGATAGTGATGTATGCCTGTGGTCAGACAGTTGGGAACCCTGTCTGTTGGTATATGTGTTTGATTAAAATGATTGTTAACCCTTCAAAAGTTGCTTTCCTTTTAGAAAAGGAGAGACCTGTGCAGCAGGCCCTCCTGTGTATGCCAGGGTTCTTACAGCTACACTTGTGATTGATATTGGAAGGAGTAGCAATGCCAATGAGATGGGGGTCACCAGTTAGTGTATGAATTAGTCAGCAGGAATTTATTAAGCAGTTACAATGTGGCAGGCATTATGCTGAGTGCCATGGATACCCAAGTCTGATAACCAGAGAGCTTACATTCCAATAGAGGGAGACAACATACATCAGGGGGTGATGGCTAGGGAAGAGTGTACTGATTTGGGAAGCCATAGGGGTAATGTATAGAGCCATCAAGGAGTTGACCAGTGAGGCCTTGCCAGTAACAATAGCAGTGCTGACTAAGTTACAGTTCCAGAACTGTAAAGTTATGAGGGCGACTGTTGACAAGATGGTGACCAGGCTGGAATGTGAAGCATGGCTGGGCTGCCTAAATAGAGTGGGCCATGTGATATACTCACCAGCCCAGACAGTCTGGGGCCCACAATGGGCTCCCCAGGGAGCATGGGCAGAATAAATAGCAAGGTCCAGTGCTTTGAGGAGTGCGCTTGCAAATAGGGTGGATGGCAAGAAGAAGGGTGTGGGCATGTGTTTCAAGTTGATTATAGATGATCTTCACTACTAGGCTCCTTTTCTTACCTAAACTTTGCATGTCCCCCCCCAAACCTGGCACAATATACTCTACATGAGTGTTTAATAATTCTTGCTGTTAAATTGCTTGTACAAAATAGATTAAATGACACAGTTTTTGCCTCTTGGCACCTTAAAGTCTAATGTTCTATGTCTACATTCATTTAGCCTGTGACCACATCCTGGGGAGGAGAGGATGTTTTCTTATTTTGTGGTTTTAAATTATTCAGAATTTACTTTGAAATTCTAAGGTTTTTATTCTTTTCTCCCTTTTATGAAGTTAAGTTGTAAAGTGAATGAATCATTTACCAAGAGGGAGGAGGTCTGAGTTAGCAAGGAATTGTGTGAGTAGAAACTCTACATAACTTTTGAAAAGGGTAGTTCAGAATGCTGAGTTAGAAAGGCAGTAAGAATAATTAGCACTAACAATAAATAGCACAAGTGTTAATCACCATAATTTCTTTCCTCTGGAACATGTTAAAAAGGTGCTGAGTTGCCTTGGTAGCAAGGATGATAATAGTCTTACTGTTTAAATATTTGTTTGCTCTAGTTCCTAAGTGATACACCTGACAGTTAAGTAGTAAGGAAATTATTTATTTTGGACCTAGGAGTTTTCTTTTCAACTTTAGCTTTGAGGTATGCTATCATTTACAAGGAGAAATTAAAAGTAAATACATATTAATGCTATAATCTGAATAACATGCTAAATTTTGTGGGGAAAAATGCAAGTGAGAGATCAATATTCAGTTCTGTTCTTACTTCTCTATTTTTCAAGCCTCAAAGGTGATTGAATGCTTTGAGAGCAAGCTAATCTAAACAGGTACCACTATTTACTTGTAGGCAGCTATCCAGAGTGTAGGATTAGTGCCTTTAGGGAAGTGTTAATTTATCCATATAGTGTTAGCCTCGTACCCTTTAATCTGCTACCATGACAGAACTGTCACATTTCCTAAATTTGAAATTATTTAATTCTATTCCTTTCCTATAACTTTATTCTTCTGTAGGACCTACATCTAAATTGTCAGGAATATAAGTCCCTAACATTTTATGTTAGAGGAGGGAATGATTAATATTTAATATCCTCTGTTTATATGTTATATATTTAATATTTTAGAATATATTTTCATATGTTATATTCAGTATCCTTCAAACAACAGATTGGGAATCCTTTAGTAGTATCATGCTTAGAATCAAGGTATGGTTGATATGGGACTGATGTCTCCCCTTTTTGCTAAGAACTATTATGAGACCAATGCTATGGCAGCCTGGGAACTTAGTTATAAAGAAGATTTTAAAAGAGGAATTTGTATTGGGGATAATTCTGTTTGTAACAAAATCAACATAGCACAAGATCAACTGAACTCTATATAATGGAACTATTTTTCTTATCCTTCTGAGCATTATGGGACAGTTCATGTATTTCACAGATGCTTTGTTGTATGGCCTCTAGAAGCACACTCAGTTTTTGTAAGTTATTTCAAACAGCCTGCATAATGAAATGGTGTTTTCCATTGTAGTTGTTAATTCTCCTTTTAGTGTTCAAAAAGTGAACGTGTATGATGTAATAGTGGCCAGAGAAGGGTGTTTTGGTGAGGGAATTTGAAGGGATGGTGAACCATCCATTTTCCAGAGTGATAGTGTGTCATTGCTATGTCTAGGGAGAGTAAAATGTTGAAGGAGGGGTTGAGTGAGAAGGGTAAACAAAGCATGGTATGAAGATAGCTGAGCAGCAGAAAGGAGAGGAAGTCAAGAGCCACCAATGGCAAAAAGTTGGAAAGGTAGTTAATGCATTTAATGATAGTCAAAATTTAAAAGAGCTAGATAGACTAGAACATAAGGCTGACCCTAATGAGATGAAATTTAATAAGCATGACACTAGTCATGCTGGTGTTCAAAAAGTTACCTTCAAAAGTACCAGATGGGGATAATGTAACTTTTGGTTTTGTTTTGTGTTTTTAGTCCTTTAGAAAAACAGAATTTGTGGGTTTTGTTTGTTTGTTTGTTGTGTAGCCAACAATTTGTCAACAGTGTGACAAATTAATCAAATCTTTGAATTTAGGAGTACCCTAGCCTCTAAGACTAAGGAATGTTGTCATGCTGTACTCTATCCTGATTGGACCCCATCTGGGGTGTTGTGTTGAATTTGAGTGCCATATTTTAAGAAGGTATTTGAGCTAGAAAGAACCCTGAGGAGAGCAACCAGGATGGTGATCAGCTTTTGCTATATGAGAATCAGTTGAAAGAAGGGTAGATATTGAGCCTGAAGGGAAGATGGTTGCCTTTAAGTGTTTAAAAAGCTGAAGCATAGAAGGTGGGAAAAGCTTGTCCTACTTTCCCCTAAAGTGTAAAACTGGAAATGATGGGGGAAAGTTGCAAAGGGACAAGTTAGTTTTGATGTACGGGAGGAAGAAGGTTCCAAAAATGTAAGATGCTCTGGAAAATGTCAGGTTTGAGCAAAGATTGGCTGTGTGGTAGAGGGGATCTTTCAGGTGTGGGTTGAACTATACAGCTTTCTGAGGTCCCTTCTACATGGTGAAATTCTGTTATTAGTAAATATACTGGGCTGGGAATTCTTGATGACTCAACTTGAGCTTCCATTATTGTTCTGTACTATTTAAAAAAAAAAAAAAAAAGGAAGTGATTGTCCTTACTCTAAATGCTCCCAGACTTCTGTGCTATTCTAATCTATATTTCTTGCCCTATATCTTATCCATCTCTGTGTGTTGCTGTGCCTTGCTCCCCTTGGCCTTGCTAGTGACAAGGTTTATAGAGTTCTTACCAAGTAATAAAAATGTTTTGTTTTAGTTTCTGATGGTTAAAAGACTGATCTTTCTTTGTCATTAGTCTTTTTATGTTCACCTTTTTTACTTTTTGGGTAGATTGGCTGGGAGAATTCTAAGGTTTCTTCAGTGGTTCGAGAATCAACTGAACATCAAGCAGGTGGAATGTTACTGTATTTTTACCCATTTCTGTCTGGTAATTCAGTACTTGATCAATCAGACAAGTGTATTTTAAAATTCTGCTATTGAAAAGGAAATGTCCGTACTTCAGGGATCAGCATCATGTATAAAAAAACCAGCATTGGCCTCCAAGTAAAAAGATCTGTGTTCACATGTAATTTTTTTGTATACTGTTTGTGTGATCTTGGACAAGTCCCTTCATTGCTCTCATTTCAGTTTTCTTAACTGTGAAATTAAAATCAAAGGTTCATTCCATCCAGATTCATATTGTGGTGTCCAGGCATCTGATGGTTTTATCTCTTAAAAACTTGGGAGCTACTTATTTTATCCTAAAGATCCTGCTTTACTCATGAAAAAATAAAAGCCCAGAACCTCTAGGTGGTTTATCACAAGGTATATCAATAACATAAGACTGTTCTTTATTAAAGTCTTTTTTTGAAACTCAAAAAAGTAGATAAGTGTGTAGTAGTAATTAGGATTTCCATAAAAATCATCACAAAATAAATTTGCAGCAGTTCAAGTTGTAAAGTTGTAGTTACCTGGAAACTTATGTTATCTGGAATATCTTCTCTTCCTTTCTCTCCCTGATCCTTTTTTCCATATTCACAATCTCACCAGACCTCATTCTGGATAATTGCTGGCATAGCTATAATAATAACCTGTTTGAACAACTAGGGATAGAAAGAATTAAACCAATAACTAATTAAACACCTTTTTTTGCTAGGGTAAAAGAAAGCCATGTCTCAAGTCTTTCTGACTTCACTAAGAAAGTTTTTTAGTTGGTCTTGGAGGTTATTTGGTCTTGGTTGGAAAATGTGTCCCAAGATAAAGTATTCTCAGACCAAATAAATTCTCTGATCAGAAAGAAAACACTTTGAAATGTTTGTCAACCAGATTCTCTTGGGCAGCTAGGTGGCACAATGGACAGGCCTGAAGTCAGGAAGACCTGAGTTCAAATCTGGCCCTCACACTAGATATGTGACTGGGTAAGTCACAACTTCTGTTTGACTTAATCCACTGGAAAAGGAAATGGCAAGCCACTCGTGTATCTTTGCCAAGAAAACCTCAAATGAGGTCATGAAGAGACAGACACAACTGAAATGACTGAACAACAGTAACCAGATTCCCAGCATTACAAGAGGAGAAGGGGGCAAATGAAGTGCTCTAATGAAAGGCAATAGCTGACAAAATTAAGAGCATTTGGGGTAAATGAATTGCATCTTTTTTAGCGTAAGTAAAGTTATTAGCTCAATAGAGTACAGTGACTTGTCATTTATTTCTTCCCCTAGACACTTAGTCATGAGGTAGAAATGATGGAGATCATGGTGAGAAAAATGATTATTTACTCCTAGAGTCTGGAGAGGGAAAGAAAGAAATCTGGGCTTAGTTTGATATATATCCTAGGTTTGGGGAAATCAGATTTCAAAAGCTTCAGAGGAAAAACAGGTGGGATCCTATGGGAGTCAGGCCGGAAGTGATAAGAAATGCTCCAGAATAAAATTCTGAAGTCCAAATAAGGAGAAAAATTCTATTTGTCTGGAAACATGGATGCAGATATACAGGGAACTGGCCAGACCAACTCAGACTTGAAAAAGCTGTTTAGAAGATACAAGCATGGTTGGGTAAGAGAGGATGGAGCATGCCACAGTGCTATAAAAACAGTATCAGAATAAAATGAGACTAGCAAATGAAACTATAGACAATGGGGAGATTTTCTTTTTTTTCCCTTTCTTCCTCCCTCCCCTTCTCCATTATATTGGAAGGAAAAAAAGAGATTAAAGAAGAGATCTCTGCTTGGAGTGAATGGGGTGCTGAAACAGGGAAGGCCGAGTTGTTCAGTTCTGTTTTGTTTCTTTTTCTCCACCAAGGGGAATGATCCTTCTATTGGAGATGACAATAAAAAGGCTTATAATGGGAATGTGATACCCAAGATAAGCAGGGAGGTAGTAAGAGAGCACCTTGCTTTCCTTGATGAATTCCATTCCGTCCATTGCTGAAGACAGGCAGGTGAGCCTCCTGAGCTGCTGTCAGTGATACATGAAAGATCATGGGGAAAGAGGAGGGGTACCACAAGATAGAGAAGGCAAATAAATGTATGAATTTTTTTTTAAAAAAAGAAAACAGTCTTTTCTTGGCCATTGAGCTTGACCTTGATTCCTTGGACAACTTTAGAATGGATCATTAAAGAGATGATTGGCAAATACATAGAAATGTAAGTAGTGATTACAAAGAACTAGAATGGCTTCATCCAGGGCAGGTTATGTCATACCTAGTTCATTTCTTTTTTTGACAAGATGACTAAACTATTAGATGAAGGAAATGCTGTGGCTATAGGTTACCTAGATTTTACAAGTGCCTTTGGTAAAATCTCTCATACAATAGTATGTGGAGAATACAATATTTGTGGAGAAGGTGGAAAGACACAGCCTGCTGGTTGGTTGGTCTGCCTGTTACAAGTCTCTCCCTGTTTGAATCTTATCTTCCACTCAACCATCAAATTGATCTGCCTATTACTTAAGTCTTACCATGTCATTTTCCTACTCAATAAACTCCAAAATCAAATATAAAATCTTCTGTTTGGCATTTAAAATCCTTCATAACCACCACTGTCCTTTCCACTCTTCATACAATTTATATCACCTCATGTACTCTTTAATCCTATCCACATTGGCTTTCTTGCTGTTCCTCTAACAAGAAATGCCTAACATTTTTTTTCAACATTCATTGAAAGGTTTAATTGATTCAGTGAATTCCTTCAGTAGTACATATATTTCAGACAGATGCCAATAAACTGGGACCAAAATTTAATGGAAGGAACCAAGCTACCTAAGAGGCCTTCAGAAAAGTGTGTAGTGCTTTCAATAATTCCAGTATCGCTACCACAAAAATGCATTTTGTTATCAGACATTAAAAGTAGGGATAATATGTAATTGTGGAAGACCATGATTTCAGAAAAAAAATCACAGTTGCAAGTGACACAAAAGCCAATAGGTGGTAAGCTCATTGTCTCAACTCTTTTCATTATTCCACAGGTCAAATAGAAGGAAATATCTTCTCATACTGAGCTGACCCTCCTTTTGGTTCCCTCTGCCTCTATCATTGCTCTTACTTTTCTTATTGACTTAGTAGCATAAATTTAAATCATTTTTTAAACCTAATAGCCATTTATTTATAGATAGGAATCAAGTCCCCACTGAAGTATTTTTTCTCTAGGTTAAATATCCTCAGTTTGACAGAGCACAAAAGGGAATATATAGAATATATTCATTCATTAGAATATTTTTTTCATATTACATGATTTATTTGAACTATTGCTTATTGTCTAAGAGTAAGCCTAATTCTGTTAAGAAATGCTATATTTTTAACATTCTTTTTTAAAAAATTGAGTTCCAAATTATCTTCCTCCTTTTAGACCTTCCCACACCCAATGAGAAAGCAAACAATATATCAATTATACATGTGAAATCATACAGAACACATTTCCTAATTAGTTTTGTTACAAAAAAGCAAGAAAAATAAAGAGTAGAAAAAAATCAATGTGCAATAAGAGTTCATCAGTTCTCTCTCTAGAGGTAGACAGAATTTTTCATCATGAGTCCTTCAGAATTGTCTTGGATCTTTATATTGAAACTGAGCATTCTGATTGGCTCTCCCCCATTCCTAGAATGCTCTTCTTCCCTTTCTCTGACTTCTGACCTCCTTCAAGTACCAAATGAAATCCCATCTTCTGCAGGAAGCCTTTCCCAATATAAATGTTTCTCCCCTTGCTGCTTAGGTCTTGTGTCACTCAAATTCTTTGATTCCATGGGAGAGAAATGTACAATGGAGAGTATGCATCACTTGAGTGGCCAGCTGAGTGGAAAAGCAAGGAAGATGCTAGAATCTCTTTTGGAGTTGGAGATGTGTGGGGGTTTTATTAACTATCCCAGTTTCAGTTGAATAAGAGCTAGAAGTGTACCTCAGTGTTACTCTACCACTTCCTAGTGTGTGTGAGGAAACAACCTCAGAGAAAGTAAGCAGTTTCTCCAAGGTCACACAGTCTGTTCATAGACTTAGAAGTAACCTCTGTTTTGGAGCCTGAGTCTATTGCTCTTTTCCACTTTGTTGTTTCACTCTTATCAATACACCAGTTCTGTAGGTAATTTCCTGTCCTTTGTGCCTAGCACAGAGCACTGTGTACCATGGATAGTATGAAGATGATTCAGTGTTTTATACCTTAATTCCATTACCAGAAAGGCCAAGCATCTAAATATGAGTGCCAGTGATCACATAGTGGAAAACTGGTTGGTTGGTTGTTGTCCTTCGTTCTTGAAGAGGACCAAAATGACATCACCATGATAAAGTGAAGTTTCAATGTGTATGACTGTGGTTGATCAGACCAATATGAGCTCAGAATGCTCTACCACAGATTGGGCACAGATAGTCTGTGTGAACATTTTGGGTGGATACTCCAAATTTGCTCATCCTACATTTCTTTTGTGCTGTTTCAGTTTTGCTTTGCTCATAGAGCACAGTATCTTTTCTGATGTGGGCATGTCATGCTGAGAAGTCCTGTGCCAATGTCTCCCACATCCCACAATCAAATCCAAAGTTCTTGAGAAAGACCTTGAGAGTTTCCTTATATCACTTCTTCTGACCACCATGTGATCACCTGCCATGTGTGAGTTCTCCATAAAATAGTCTTTTTGGCAAGTGTACATTTTGTATTTGAACAGTGTGACCATCCCATCAGAGTTGAGCTCTCTGAAGCATAGTTTGAATGCTTGGCAGTTTAGTTTGAGCAAAGACCTCAGTGTCTGGTACCTTATCCTGCCAGGTGATCTTCAGAATCTTCCTAAGACAGTTAAAATGGAAGAGATTTAGTTTCCTGGCACAGTGATGGTAGACTGTCCATGTTTTGCAGACATACAACAATGAGGTCAGCACAATGGCTCAGTAGACCTTCAGTTTGGTAGCTAGTCTAATACCTCTTCTCTCCCAAACTTTTCTTCAGAGCCTCCCAAACACTGAGCTAGCTCTGGCAACCTCATTGTCAGTGTGTACATCCCTGGAAAGTACACTACCAAGGTAAGTATTCAAAACTTCTCCATTTGTTGTAAACGATGGTTCCACATATGGATGGTGTAGTGGTGGCTGATGGAGCACCTGTGTGTCCTTGGTGTTAATTATTAGACCAGAAGTAGCAGAGGCAGCAGAGAATTGATCCATACTTTGTTACATCTCAGCTTCAGAGGCTGCATTGAGTGCACAGTCATCTGCAAACAGAAAATCATACACCAACACTCCCTCCACTTTGGTCTTGTCTTGTAGCCTTTTCAAATTGAAGAACTTACCATCAGTATGGTACTTGATCTTGATGCCTTGTTCATCTTCATTAAAAGCATTTGTCAGCATGGCTGAAAACATCATGCTAAAAAGCATGGGAGCAAGCACACAGCCCTGTTTCACTCCATTGGTGACTGGAAAGGCATGAGAGCATTGTCCACTATCCAGAACCCAGGCAAACATGCCATCGTGAAATTGATGTACAATGCTGATGAACTTCTCTGGGCAACCAAATTTTGACATAATATTCCATAAACCCTCATGACTAACAGTGCAAAGGCCTGGTCAGATCTTCAAACTTTGTATACAGACCTGTTCTGCTTGTATAGAGTTATTGGGCAGCAAACACCATATTGACTGTTCCTCGCTGTGAAGCTGGCATAGGTTTTGCAATGAAAACTGATGTAGTCAGCAAGCTGATATGCCTCCCAAAAGGAGTGAATTGATGAGCTCATGACAATGTGATTGCCACTTGCAGTAAAACGCAATGCCACCATCATCAGTGCCTATGCACCCACTATGACGAACTCTGATGAGGTCAAAGAAAAATTTTATGAAAACCTAGAAACCCTTATTATCAGTGTGCCAAAAGAGGACAAGCTTATACTTCTAAGTGACTTTAATGCTAAAGTAGGCCCAGACTACCAGACTTGGCAGGGAGTCCAAGGGAGGAATGGAGTTGGAAACAGCAACAGCAATGGTCATTTACTGCTGAAGACTTGTGCATCACTTGACCTTCTCATCACCAGTACTGTATTCTGTTTACCTAACATAATAAAACTTCACAGATGCACCCTTGCAGCAAACATTGGCATCTAATAGACTGTGATTGTAAGGAAAAGAGACAGACAAGATGTGAGAGTGACAAAGGCAATGTGTGGTGCAGAGTGCTGGACTGATCATAGACTTATCCTTTCCAAGTTAAATATTTGCATTCATCAAAAGTGCCTCCCCCAAGGCAAAATAACTACCAGAAGAATTAATGTCAACAACTTAGAGCTCTTCTCTGAGCGTGAACAGTTTGCTGCTAACTTGAAGGGAAAGTTGAGCCAACACACAGTTGGCAACAGTGGGAAACTAGACAGTGTCAAACTACATAAAGCATTAGTAATTTGTAAGATGAATCAGAGATGGAGAGAGAGCGAGGGAAAAAGGATGGAAGTAGTGGTGGCACAGAATTATACAAGTTATTGTTTACCACCTAGGAAGAGCATGGGCATCTCGCCCTCTCCCATTCAGGGAAACATTCAGCATCTTGCTAAATAGCTTCATTTTCATATTGAGGGCAATGCATAAATGCCTTTCCTGTGGTGTTAGAAGAAGCTGGAGATACAAGAAGAAAAGAGCCCAAGAAAAAGAAATTGAAGTCTTGTGTGTTTCAGGAACCATAATATAGGTTCACTTATTCCAGTGTTTATAACTGTTTTTTTTCTAGTTCCTGTGGTTTTTATTACGAAAATATCTTTTTGTTTTAATGACAACTTAGTGGAACAGACAATAGAATGTTGGACTTGAAGTCCTAAAGATCTGAGTTCAAATCTGTCTTTACATACTTTTAGTGTTGTGACCATGGGCAAGTTATTAACTTAGGTATTACCTCAGAAGGCATCTTAAAAGAAGGTCCTTTGCGTTTTCTAAGTTGCTGAAATGGTCAACTTCACCATTGCATACCCTTTTAGGGTGTTTTCTGCCAAGGTTCATAACCAGTAATAAGATTATTTACTTGCTACTGCTGAGTTTTAGGTATTTTTCTTCTAATTATAGAAGAGTCTTGAAAAAAACAGGTAAGATTATATTCCATTGATTAATATTGGATAATCAAACACCAGGTAACATCTGCCTTGACTTCTGGGCTATACGCTGATAGCATCAACAAGAGAAAAGCCAAAATTACCTACAGAACTGAATTTACTTATATAGGGAACCCGAAGTAGAACAGAAATCTATTTGTCTTTCCTTTCAACTTCCCTCACCAATTCCAGCCTTCTCAGTTCTTTTCTAACAGTCTTTTCCTGACCCCTGATTTTGATTTAAAACTATTTGGCATTTTAGGTCCCTCCCTCATTCTCTTCAAAGAATTTCTCAGCACTGGAAAGATAACAATCTTACCCCTTCATATGAGTTCATTGTTCTTTATTCTGGCTAATGTTGATATTTGCCATACTCTGTTTTCTGTCCTGACAAAGAGATAAGATTTCAGCTCCTAGGAAAATGAAAAAGGTAAGAATTGGATGGTCCAGATATTACCTGGGGATGGGTAGAAAATTTTATTCTTTTATTCACGGGAATAATCTACAATGAATAAACAGACATTAAAAACAGTAGAGGATAGATATGCCATAAATCTGGAAGGAATTTGCTAAAAGAACTTCCGAAAAAGCTAGCTTATACCTTTCAGACCCACATTATATGTCATTGTAAAGTCTATCTGTTGTGTCCTCAGCTTTACATTGTGAAAAGAAAAAATTGTGACCTTCTTTTGAGGTGTTTAAGTGGTGAGATAAGTGGTAAGAAGAGACACTAAAAAAAGAAAAGTCTCTGCAGATCATAATGAGATTTCTTATTCCACTCACTTTCCCTTTTTTATTATACTTCATGTTTGGCGAAGGCAAAGAATTGATAAAAGGGAAGAAAAGGGTACATTGTAATAGAAATGAGAAGGGTGGAATCGTCAAATAGGAAGAAGTTATCACTTTTCTTTTCCCTTTAATCAATTCTTTACCTTCCATAGTCAAAAATATTTTTAAAAGTAGAGAAGGAAATGTAATATTATAAAAATATTTGCTTACATTGGTACCTTATGGTTTAAAAAGTACTTTCCTCACAACAATCTCATGAGGAAGGCAAAACAAACAGTATTATTCCCATATTACCAATAAAGAGGGTAAGATTCAGAAAGGTTAAGGTGACATTTGTTTGTATATACAGCTTTGGACTCAGTTCTGCCTCATCATAATTTTGACTGTAAAGGTTTCAGATTTCCAGAAACTGTTGTTATGACCTGAGTGGTGTCTGTCTCTCAAAACTAAATAGTATATGTGAAACTCATTTTCAAACTCTGTGTCTGAAGTTGCTTATATATATATGTATACACACACACATATACAGGCACATACTATATGTAACAAATTCTTCAATTAAGGGATCCTATTTGAGATATTAAATTTAGGGGTATAGTTTCAGGAGGTAATTGTATGCATTTCCTAATTTAGACACAAAAGTTAGGTTATAGGTAAAAACAACAGGCAGAATGTTATTAATACCCCTGAATTATTTGAATTTTGAAACAGTCAGAAATTTGGATAATATTGACACAGTGAAAAGAACATTGTATTTAGTGTCAGATTTGGAGTGGATTTAGGTTCAAATCCAGACTTTGTTACTTAGTCCTTGTGTAACTTTGGGCAGATTTAATTTAACTTAGTTTCCCTGGACTTGAGTTTCCTCATGAAAAATTAGGGAGTTGGACTGATTGATATCAAAGGTCCCTTCAGCTTCAAATCTCTGATCTTATAAAACTGACAATAAGAGACAAAAGCAATGATTCCTGTATCTTCAGGCTCAAGCTACTACAGAACTATTTTATTTAAAAAAATAATTTGAAAAGAGAAGATAAATTCCCTTAAAGTCATTTACTCTTATGAAACTCTAACTTTGTTAGCACCAGTTTTCTTTCTGTTCAAGAATTTCTGAAAACCAAAGCTTCACTTAGATTGAAGCAAGTTTCTCTACCCTTTAATGTGTTAGTTTGTTTACTGATTGAATGTGGGTTTTGAAACACATCATTTTTTCTTTGACACACTGCCATTAGGAAAAAAAGAGGAATTTGAAGTGAGAGGAAAAAGAAGAGTTAATGTCATTCAGAGGCAGCTTGGTGGCTGGCTGGGCCTAACATCAGAAGCACATGAGTTCAGATCCGGCCTCAAAAATTAAATTATTAGAATTTATAACATCCTGCGTTTTGGATTCCTATTTGTAATTTAAAATTTAAATACAACTTTAATTAAATTTAAAATCTTTATTTTTAATTTAAATTACTAGTTGTGTGACCCTAATCAAGTCACTTAACCTCTACCTCAATTTCCTCATCTGTCAAATGAGGATACTAATGGCACCTACCTCCAAGGATTGTTGTGAGGATCAAATGAGATATATGTAAAGTGCTTTGAAAATCTTAAAATGCTTATATAAATGTTAATAATTATCACCACCAGTCCAATGTCACTACCAAGATAGATGCTTATCAGAATCCTAGCATCCTTGGGCCCAACTGTAGCATCATTCCCGTTTACATCTACCATGCCCTCATTTTACTTCATGAGGTTATAGGGCTGATCTTTGCTAGGAATGAGTATCAGTTTTTGTTTGTTGCTGTTATAACTCTAGTTGGGGTAACCAAAAACATTTTTATCAGGAGTCATGGTCATTCTAATCAAATGAGAGAATATATGTAATTCACTTTGCTTAAAGTTCTATATAAATTGAGCAACATAAGATTAGATAAAACCACTTGAGTGTTTCTGAGTGTCAGGAAATGTTGAGCACTGGCAATGCATGATCAGGAAAACAAGATTATCCCTACTGACAAGGAACTTAACATTCATTTGGTAGAATAATGATGTAATGGGAAGATTGAAAGTTGGGTGCATATGAAGTGGAAGGTAATCAGTGTAGGGTTGAAGCAGACGGGATAGTGTGCTGGGGAAAATGAGGAACATGGCTGGTACTCCAGATGATATGTGTTTGTCCTTCCTTCTTGAAGAGGACCATGACATCAGGGAGATGATGACATGACTTGCAGTTGACTTTGATTTGTGTGAGAGAGGGCTGTGCAAGATCACCAGCCTTACTTTCTCCTCCAGGGCCATCTGGGTCCAATGGCCACATATTCATCAGGACTACTGGAGGTGGTCCAGGATGCTATGCGTGACCCTGGCCCTTTTAGGCTAAAGTCTTTTCAGATTCTCACTTTGAGTGAGATAACTCCCATTCAGTGAACAGGCCTCTCTTTAAGTAGTTCCTCAAGGGATGGCCCTTTCAATAAAAAAGAAAAAATCAAACTGGGAGGGGAAGACCTTCAAGGTTCCTGGCCAAAAGAGAAACATATACCAATTAGTATTTATATTTACTCTGTGCTAGGAGGGTAGGGACTTATTGTCCAGTTTTATGAGCTCCAGAGTGAATGGAGCTTAAGGTTTGGTCTTTGAAAAAGAAATCTAGCCACTAAACACAAAGGGAAAAGGCAGCTTTTGGCCATGGAAGCATACCTTCCCGTGGGCAGAGCACCCCCAGGTAACAAGGGAGAAGAAGAGGAGAGGAGCTGCTACTCACTCACAGGTTGTGTTTGTCCTTTGTCCCTGAAGAGGACCATGACATCAGGAAAATGATGACAATACTTGCAGTTGACTTTGATTTGAGTGAGGGAGGGCTGGGCAAGGTCACTAGCCAATGGTGGATGTGGGCAAGGACTTAGCCTCAGGCTCCTCTTCTCCTCGTCTTCCTTCTCATTGTCTATCCATCATCCTACTCCCAAAAATACTTTTGTGTCATAGGATTGCATTGTCTTAGAGCTTTAAAAGATCACAGAAGTCATCTAGTCCTACCCTGTCATTTTATACCTGAAGTAAGTGAGGATCACAAAAGTTATGTGCCATATCCAAGGTCACATAGTGTGACAGACAGATCAAGGATTTAGACTAGCAGTGTGTGCATGTGTGTATGTGTGTGTGTGCACCTGCCTGCCCTGTCTAGTCAACTAGACCATAAGCTTCTTGAAGATCAAAATATTAGGTCTTTATATCTTTTACAATCCTCCAAAACACTTATTATATAAGTGAATGACTTTATAGCTTCTGTGGAAGTCCCTTGGTCTGCCTCCTAACAGCTTAAACAAGCTTTACCTCTGACTTCTGACATACCAGCTGTTTAATATTAACACATTGGTTACATATACATACATATATCCATACACACACATACATATATATACTTGTGTGCACACATGTGTATGTATGTATATATATATATATATGAAAGTAATCAGGAGGTCTGTTAAACTTAAATGACTATGCAGGGTGTTTGAAAAAAAATAATGCTCAAGTTTGAAGGCTTGATTTATGGGGGTTTTTTCCTAACTTGAGCTGATTCTAGGCAAGTCCTTTACCTTCTGCTCCTCAGTTGAGTTGATATTTTATTGGCAGTGCAGAAATACAATAATAAGGCCCCTAGGAGTTTGAAATTCAATACAGTTTTCCTGAATATTTATAAAGTACTTGGGACATTATTATGTGTTATGTGTGTACTGAAAAATGTGTTCCCAAAGTACATATTGTAGGGTTTTTTTTAATTTCACAAAATGCTGAGTTATAAAAGGCTTTTGAAGAACATGTCCAATTATATACTTTTAAAGTTAGTAAGTTGTTTGATAATAGTTGTGTGAATTAAGTTTGGTTAGTGACTGGTGGTGTCTATACAACCTATTAAAAAAAACACACCAAAAATAAAAAACTGTCTTATAGTGTGATGTGTAGTTTACTAATTCTCCCTTATCAAGCTTGTCAGTTATATTTTCAGTTCTTAGAAGTTTATTGTTTGTATTATTTTAAAAAAACCCTAAGTAGGGTATTAATACCAATTTGTGCGTTTTTTTTAGTTGAAGTGTATGATCTAACTTTTCCACATAAAGTGTTTCAGCTCATCAAAGGACAGTAATTTGATTTTCTGTTTTTCTTTTAAAACTTTTAGAAGAAAAACTTCACAAGGGGAATGAGTTTTGGGAAATGAGTTACATAAAAAGTACACAGGAAGTCATTCTGGATCAGGCAACTTGAGTCAAGGGAATCATGTTAGTTACTGGTGAAGTTGACAGCAGCAGTTTGCTGATGAAGCAGGTGGAGTTGTAGAAGAAATTGAGGGTGGGAGAAAGAAAATTAAAGATTAGAACAATCCATTTCAACTCTAAGACTTTGGGTTTTGTAAAGGTGTAGAAAATTGTGTACAACAGGTTATTTAAGGTTGACACAAAGATTTGTGTCCTGTAATCAAATGAAATCTGAGAAGTGTTGTTAACTAAGAGAAAAACCTTTATTTTGCCACTTCCTTTTATTGGAACAGAACAAATGCGGGCTTTCAGAGCATTAATTGGACGTTCAGCCAAGTGTATATAAAAGCAGTAGTTCCAATGTGACATAAAATATGTAGTGTTCTACATGAAAAGTCTCTGTCCAGTGTGGTCATTGTCTGCAATTACAAATGCTGGTACAATAATGGAATTCCAGCTGCTAATTAGACCTTCAAGTTTAATTATATGCAGTTCTGATACAATCAAGGATTGTCAAATTATCTTTTCAGGAAATAATGCTGAGAGTTTTGAGCTAAGGGTTTCAAAGAGGCTTTAAGGAGTATAAGGGGACTGAGTATTTCATTGTAGAATTTTGGAAGACGTTATGGAAGGTGATGGAAGAGTTTAGAATTTGCTAACACATTTTTGGTTGTTAGGAGAGAGCCAAGGCCATTTAAATCCACTTGAAAGTCATTTCAAGTTTGTTTGGGGATTACAGCTAAATAAAAATAATCATGAGCTGAAGACTGAGCTTCTTTTCATAATCATTGAATTACTTTGATGGTATTTGCCATAATGAGTAGTCATTAGGATAATGGATAATTGTAATATCAAAAAAAAGTAGCCATTATGTAACTACTGTCTCATAACCTTCTTCAGGAGCTGCTATTTTAGGAAAGAGAAAGAGAGGGTTTAACTAAGTTTATTTAATAGGATCTTATATTTAGAGCTGAAAGAGACCTTAAAGGTCATCTAGTCCAACCCTCTTTTCACAGAGGAAGAATTTGAGGCCCAGAGAAGCTAAAAAACCAACTTAAGACTTGTATTGGTGGTAACTAAGCTGAGGTTTGAACCTATGTATTTTGATTCTGGTTACAGGAGTTTTCTCACTGTTTTGTGGCCTTTCCTGTAACTTCATATGAATAAGCAATTCTCTTGCCTTTACTTGTATGTGTATACTAGTTGTACAGAAATCCTTTAGGAAAACAGAATGCTCATGGTGTTTACTGCTGGATTTGATTATCATTTTCAAGTTCAAAGCTAAAGTGGAAGCTGACATGAGTGCCTTGATTTTTACTAGTAGACTGAATCAAAGAAATGTGTACTGGATCTGGTCAGACTTATAAGAAGATTAAATTAGAATTTTTGATGTTATTCTTTTTTATTTTCATCCATCTGGATTTTCAAAAGAAGTCGAACATCTCACCTGAATAACTGTCTAACTGCAAGCAGCCTCCCAAAGTCAGTTGTAATTCTGTATGAATAGTTTACCTTTTGGGAGTTTTCTTCTTCTTTGAAGAAATCTTCTCTGATTGCAGAATGTGGGATAATTTTTAAAATTTTGTCAAAACTCTGATAACATTAGATACACTCTTCAGTTTTCCTTTTTTGTCACATTCCAACTTTAAAAAATTGACTTTCTCTGGTCCCCCAAAAACCCAAATGTAAGTATAGGTTTCCTTCCATAAGTGCTTGCTTAACTTGTTAAATTCTGTCACCTTTTACATATTCAAAGACATTGTGATTTGTAGAAATAACCTACAAGGCAAGGACAATTTCCACATGATTAAGCAAAAATGTTCTGGAAAGCAAGGGATATACTGCATTTAATTCTATTCTGCATTGTGCCTAATATGATTTTTTTAAATGTAGATAACTATATTTGAGACATTGTTAATTTAAGTTATTCTTACATATGTTATCTTATTTGATTCTAACAGTCCCCATAAGGCAGGTGGTACAGGATTAATCCTCATTTGGCAGATGACACTGAGATTTAGAGGGTTTAAGCTCCCCAGAGTTCTGTTGCAATACTTCATCATGGCATGGAGGTCACCCTGGAGTTGTCCAAGACTGTGCCAATAGAGTACACACTCTGTCAGGTTCTGCCATTCAGAAACAAACTTCAGGTAATGATTCTAGGAAATACCAACTGCTTCCCAAGGACCAGCCTAGCTGACTGTGCAAAAACTCTGAATCGGTAGGTTTTACACTTCTTGAGGAATTCTTTGGCCCCAGCAAACCAGGAAACAAAAGGCATGTTAGTTTTCATTCCCTTGTGGACTTCTTCCATTTCTGCATTAACGGTAGAAGAGTGACAAAGGAGACAAAAAAGTGCTTAAAAAAATTCCTTTTTTGGTCCCTTCTATAAGCTTTAACTCAGTTATTTGTGCTCTAAATGTGAGAACCTGATTAACTGAGCAAAGTAGGTAGACTTTTTGGAGAAACAACATCCTGTCAATTTGACATTCTTGCTATAACTAAAATTAGAAGGAAATAGAAAGTTACAGCTGAATGGAAGGATGACCCATGGTTTCTCATTTAAATTGTTCTTATTGTATTCCCAAAGGCAACAAGAAATCTCATTTCATGGGATATTTGATCATCTCATGTTACATTGTTCATGCTACTCATTTGCCAAAAAAAACTGAAATGAAGATAATTGTAGCTTATGTGCCAACATCTGTTGCAGAAAATGTGAAGGTAAAGAAATAAATCAACATACTTTTTCACTTCAGTGCAAAGGTAGACGGTAAGGGACAATGCCACAAGAGTATGTTAGGGAAATATACTTCAGGATAAAAAAATAAGCTGTCAAAAGCATGTAGAATATAAAGACACCTTTTACCTATATTTCATGAATGTTTTCTTTAAGAGAGTTAAAAAACATTATACATAACATGCTAAACTACATCACAAAAAAATACATCCATCAGACACATACAGATAAGTTACCGATATGGGACTCATTGCAAAATTATTGATCTGTGTAGTCAAATCATTGACTGATTATATCAAAGATGAAAATTATCACCAAATTAGAAAATTGAATAAACATGAAAGTTGACATATAATTAAGCTAATTACAACCTGGTCTTCTTAAACAACCTGACATCTAAAAATTTAAATTGATTAAAAAAAAAAAAAACAACAACCAGGCATTAGAACTCTCTATCACCATTTCCTAAACAGATTTAGCTAATAAAAATTATTCACCACAACAAATACATGAAAAGAGACAGGAAATCACTTCAGTCAACAAGACTTAGAAAATAAGGAAGGTGACAACTAAGGGCAACACAAGATTGAATAATGTACATTTATGATCAGCATTATATTATAAAAAATGTACAAAAACATCTGCAAAGATGATTCCACTCATCATTGACTCATGGAACGTGCATATACTAATAGACAACACAAAATTCAGTAGACCTGAAAGAAGAACTGCTCTTGTAGCAAGAGAACTCAACAGGTATCGTATCCAAATAACAGCCCTGAGTGAAACAAGGATGGCAAATGAAGGCCAGCTTACTGAAATTGGAGCTGGATACACCTTTTTCTGGAGTGAGCACAGTGAAGGGGAGTGGTATGAAGTTGGTATGGGTTTTTTAATTAAAATCAATCTAATCAGCAAGCTGGCATGCCTGCCAAAAGGAGTGAGTGACAGACTCATGACAATGTGATTGCCACTTGCAGGAAGATGCCATGCCACCGTCATCAGTGCCTATGCTCCCACCATGACAAACCCTGATGAAGTCAAAGAAAAATTTTATGAAGACCTAGAGACCCTTATCATCAATGTGCCAAAAGAGGACAAGCTTATAATTCTGGGTGACTTTAGTGCTAGAGTAGGCTCAGACTACCAGACTTGGCAGGGAGTCCTAGGGAGGAATGAAGTTAGAAACAGCAACAGCAGTGGTCATTTACTGTTGAAGACTTGTGCATCACATGACCTTCTCGTCATCAATACTGTCTTCTGTTTACCTAAATGCAATAAAACCCTCACAGCAAACACTGGCATCTGGTAGATTATGTGATTGTAAGGAAAAGAAACACACAAGATGTAAAAGTGACAAAGGCAATGTGTGGTGCAGAGTGCTGGACTGATTATAGACTTATCCTTTCCAAGCTAAATATTCGCATTCATTTAAAGTGCCACACTCAAGGCAAAATGACTACTCAAAGAATTAATGTCAACAAATTAGAGCTCTTCTCTGAGTGTGAACAGCTTACTGCTGACTGGGAAGGAAAGTTGAACCAACACAGTTGGCAACAGTGGAGCAGAAAAGGAGTGGGCAGCGTTCAGAGATTTGCTGTACAGCACTGCATTTGCTCATCTGGGTCAGAACACTCACAAACACCAAGACTAGTTTGATGAAAATGATGGGGAAATTCAGAAGCTGCTAAATGAAATACAAGAACTCCACAGGATTTACCAGCAGGAATAGTTCATCCACCTCTAAGAAGGCAGCATTTAATTCCATCAAAAGCAAAGTGCAAGCAAAGCTTAGAGAGATTCAGGATTCCTGGCTCAGTAAGAAGGCAGATGAAATTCAATTTTATGCTGATAGTAACAATCCAAAGCACTTTTATGATTCCTTGAAAGCTATTTATGGACCAAAAACCTATGGTGCATCACAACTACTCAGTGCTGATGGAGCCACATTGATTAGTGATAAGGACATGATCCTGGAGAGATGGGCTGAACACTTTCATAGTGTTCTCAACAGACCATCATCAATCAATGCTGAGGCCATTGACCGTTTACCTCAGGTTGAAGTCATTCCCTCCTTAGCTGAACTTCCAACTGAGGAAGAGGTTTTGAGGGCCATTAGTCTCCTTTCATGTGGCAAAGCACCTGGTACTGATTCTATTCAAGCTGAGATTTACAAGGTAGGGGGACCATTGTTCATACAGAAGCTGACTGAAATTTTTCAGGTTATATGGCAAGAGGAGGTTATCCCCCAGGAGTTCAAGGATGCCTCCATTGTCCATCTCTATAAGAATAGATTGTCCTGCAACAATCTCTCTTAGTCATTGCTGGCAAAATTCTTGCTACAGTCCTTCTTAATAGACTGATCCTTCACTTGGAAGATGATCATATACCTGAGAGCCAGTGTGGCTTCAGAAAAGGCTGTGTAACAGTCGATATTGTGTTGCTGCCCAACAACTTCAGGAGAAATGTCTGGAGCAGAGCAGAGGTCTGTACACAATGTTTGTAGATCTGACCAAGGCCTTTGACACTGTTAGTAGTGAGGGCTTATGGAAATTTATGTCAAAATTTGGTTGCTCAGAGAAGTTCATCCATATTGTACATCAATTTCATGATGGCATGTTTGCCCGGGTTCTGAATAATGGACAAAGCTCTCATGCCTTCCCAGTCATCAGTGGAGTGTCAGGCTGTGTCCTTGCTCCCATGCTTTTTAGCTTGATGTTTTCAGCCATGTTGACAAATGCTTTCAACGAGGATGAACTACATCAAGGTCAACTACAACAGTATGGTAAGTTCTTCAATCTGAAAAGGCTACAAGCCAAGACCAAAGTGGAGGGAGTGTTGGTGCATGATTTTCTGTTTGCAGATGACTGTGCACTCAGTGCAGCCTTTGAAGCTGAGATGCAACAAAGTATGGATCAATTCTCTTCTGCCTGTGCTAATTTTGGCCTAATAATTAACACCAAAAAAACACAGGTGCTCCATCAACCACCACAACACCATCCATATGTGGAACCATCGTTTACAACAAATGGAGCAGTTTTGAATGCTGTGGATAAGTTCACTTACCTTGGTAGTTTACTTTCCAGGGATGTACACATTGACAGTGAGGTTGATGCACACATTGCCAGAGCTATCTCAGTGTTTGGGAGGCTCTGAAGGAAAGTTTGGGAGAGGAGAGGTATTAGACTGACTACCAAATTGAAGGTCTACAGAGCTGTTGTGCTGACCTTATTGTTGTATGCCTGTGAAACATGGGCAGCCACGCCAGGAAACTGAATTGCTTACATTTGAAATATCTTAGGAAGATTCTGAGGATCACCTGGCAGGATAAGGTACCAGACACTGAAGTCCTTGCTCAAGCTGAACTGCCAAGTATTCAAACTATGTTTCAGAGAGCGCAACTCTGATGGGCTGACCACATTGTTCGAATGCAAAATGTGCACTTGCCAAAAAGACTATTTTGTGGAGAACTTACATGGGGCAGGCGATCACATGGTGGCCAGAAGAAATGATATAAGGAAACTCTCAAGGTCTCTCTCAAGAACTTTGGATTTGACTGTGCAACATGGGAGACACTGGCACAGGACTGCTCAGCATGGCATGCCCACATAAGAAAGGGTGCTGTGCTCTTTGAGCAAAGCAGAATTGAGAAAGCACAAAGTAAATGCAGAATGCGGAAATTTGGGATATTCGCCCCAAATATTCACACAGACTATCTGTGCCCAACCTGTGGTAGAGCATTCTAAGCTTGTATTGATCTGATCAGCCACAGTCGGACACATTGAAATTTCATTTTACAATGGTGATTTCATTTTGGTCTTCTTCGAAGATGAAGGACAGCAACCACCAGCCATAAAACATCGGGAAACTGAGTGTGGGAGGATCAGTTTAAAGGAAGGTAATCAAGAGATTTAACCAAATGAAGTCATCCCAAGGACATTTAAGGATGAAACCTAAGAGAGGAAAATCAGCAGGCAAAAAAATGGAAAAGATCTGCAAAGAATTTTTTTTTTTTTTTGCAACAAACTCTTCATCAATAATAATGGAACTCCTTATATTTGGACTTTAACATCACAGTCTCTGTGCTTTGTGAGAAATGAAAATGAGAATAAAAAGATCATAGATAAGAAACTCTGCTGAAGATTGTGCTGAAGACATCAGAATTTTGAAAGCTTTGCGGTATTGACTTTTAAGATATCTACAAGGAAGTACTTTGGAAGTACCAAATACTTGAAAGAGTTCATGGAACTTATTCCCTCACAACTCTCCAAGGCAAATTGAAAGAATATCAGTGATTCTGGATTCATATGCTTAATTTTGCATCTTTACCGAACTTTTATGAAAGCAATATGTGCACGTGTTAAGGAAATCCATGACAAGTTGAAAAAGGAAAAGCTGTTTTTTTGTAAACAGTTTTCTAAAGCAGTAGTCTTTGTAGTCATATGATTGACAAGATGCTTATATGTTTTTTTGACTATAGAAAGATTTTTATTTTAATAGAGGAAAACACTACCTTAAGAACCTTATTTGTCAGGACTTCTCCCATGATATAGATTAAGATATAGTAAAATATTCCTTAGTTGTAACAAAAATAACTTTTTTCAATTTTCTACTTATTAAGATTGATCAGTCAACAGATTAGGAGACAGCTAAGTGGCTCAGTGGATAGAGTGCTGGGCCTGGAGTCAGAAAGGCCTTAATTTAAATCTGGCCTCAGATAACTTACTAGCTGTGTGACCCTACTGACCCTAAGCAAGTCACTTAACACTGTCTGTTTGCCTTAATCCATGGAGAAGGAAATGGGAAACCACTCCAATAATTTTGCCAAGAAAATTCCATAGATAGTATAGTCTACAAGGTCACAGAGTCAGATACTACTGAACAATTGAACAAGTCAATAGACATAATAGGCAGTAAACCCTATACTGGGTGATATAAATGAAGACAAAAATGAAATAGCCCCTGCCATTAAAGGTCTTACATTCTATCAGGGGAGATAACATATATCTATAAGTGCATACCAAAACAAACAAATAATGAGAAAATTGGCAACACAAGCAGCTAAGGAAATTAGGAGAGGCAGTGCCTGGCACATAGAAGCACTTAATAAAGTCTTAATAGATTCATTTATTTACTGTGTACAGGGCATCACTTAGCTGAACTTTGTAGAAAACTAGAGATTCTTAGAGGCAGAAGTAAGGAACAAGCACATGTTAGGCCTGAGAAGCAGATTGTGCAAAGGTACAGAGATACACAGTGGAACAACTTGGAAGAGAGATAGCAAATTTGGATCACATAATGCGTGAAGAGGAATAATGACTCTCTAGTGCCTTCCTGTTGTCTCTAGGATAAAATAACAACTTTTCTATTGACCTTTTAAAGCCTGATACAACCTTTGCACATCCAACTTTTGAGACTCATTGGACATGAAACCTGTCCTATACTTTGTGCATTATAGCTCAAGTGACCTCTCTCTCTGTTCCTTCCACTCCATTTTCCATCTCTGTGTCTTTGCATTGGTTATCCCCAGGCTTGAAATGCACTACTCTTACTATAAGTTGCCACTCAGTTCCCATCTTCTGCATGACCCCTTTTCTGACCTCTGTGTCACCCACAACTCCTAGTACCCTTTCTCCCAAAAACCTTGTATTTTACTACCGTGATATATTTGCATTCATTAACTTCATATTTGTGCTATATAAAATTTTATATATACTTGTTGCTAACCCCATTAGAATGCAAATTCTTTGTGACTGGTGTTTGTGAAACATGGGTTATGTTTGTCTTTCATTCTTGAAGAGGACTATGACATCAAGGAGATGATGACATGACTTGCAGTTGACTTTTGATTTGAGTGAGGGAGGGCTGTGCAAGGTCACTAGCCTCGCTTTCTCCTCCAGAGCCATCTGGGTCCAGTGGCCAGATCAGGACGACTGGAGATGGCCCAAGATACGATGGGAGACCCTGGCCTTTTTAGACTAAGGTCTTTTCAGGTTCTCACTTTGAATGAGGTAATGCCCATTCAGAGAATAGGCCTCTTTAAGAAGATAGTCAAGGGAAGGCCCCTTTAATAATTAAAAAAATAAATTTAAACTGGAAGGGAAGACTTCCTGGCCAAAAGAGAAACAGTTACTATTTACATTCAGTTTAAGCCAGGAGGGCCCCCAAAATAGCTTAGATGAAAACCTATTTGGCCTTTACTTGATGGACAGTACACTTGACAGTACCTGTTGTCTACTCCATGAGCTCCAGAGTGAAGTGGTTTGAGAAAGCAGTCTAGCCAGTAAATTCCAGGTTAACTAGTTAGCTTTCAGCCATCAAAAGAGAAGGAGGAGAGCTGAGTTACCCAACTGACTGGGTCCCCATTTAGGCAGCTTGGACTACTCACAGGTTGTGTTTGTCCTTTGTTCTCGAAGAGAACCAAGACATCAGGAAGATGATGATATGACTTGCAGTGTGTTTTTGTGCATATGCACATGATTTAGAAAGTCCTATCTGGAGGAATGAAATGAGTTACTCTGGTAGCACTGTTGAGGGTGATTTAGAAAGGAGAGAAATTTGAGGCAAAATGATAATTGACTATTTGTATAGAAAGATAAGACAGATGGCAAGTAGTGTTTGGGAGAAAAAAGTTTTTTTAGTTGAGCAACTGATTAGATATGTGAAGTGAGAAAGATCAAGGAGTAGTGAATGTCTCTCAGGTTGTAAACCTAGGTAACTGGAAAGGATGGTGGTATTGACAGAAGCTGGGAAGTTAGGAATAGAGATGGTTTGGGTGCAGCTAGGTGATACAGTGGATAGAATGCCGGGTCTGCCCTCAGGAAGACTCATCTTAGTTCAAGTCTAGCTTCAGATGCTTACCATCTGTGTGACCCTGGACAACTCACTCCACCTCGTTTGCCTCAGTTTCCTCATCTGTAAAAGGATCTGGAGAAGGAAATGGCAAACCACTCCAGTATCTTTGCCAAGAAAACCCTAAATGGGCTCACAAAGTGTTGGACATGACTGAAACGACTAACTACAACAACAACAGATGGTTTGGGGGGGAAATTATGAGTTCTGTTTTGGACATGTTGACCTTAAATTGCTTATAGAACATTCAGTTGAAAACATTTATGAGACAGTTGATAGAATTGGGTATATCTAGGACTCAGCTACATAAAGAAAATTAAAGTCATGGAGGCTAGTGAGGTCACTGAGAGTACATTGAGAAAAGACCCAGAACAGAGACCTGGTGTACTGGATTAGTTGGGGCTAGAATATAGATGATGTTCTAACACAGGGGTGGGGAACCTGCAAATTTGAGGCCACACGTGGCCCTCTAGGATCTTAAGTGTGGCTTTTGACTGAATCCAAACTTCACAGAACAAATCCATTGGCTTTGAGGCTGCAGGTTCCCCACAGAGAAGAGATTTAGAATGTGTGATCAGACAAGGAGGAGAAGAAGCAAGAGAGGGCAGTGTCATGAAAACCCATAGACTAGAAAATACTTAGAAGGTCGTGAGAAAACTTTTGAGCTCTATTGATATCCATGCAAAACTAAGAAAATGATGGGCAGGCCTCCATTATGTTCATTGTACCCTCTGTGCTGGATTTGTAGGATATCACAGGCAAAGTTACATAAGATGAGAGAGTGTGGGTGAGTTGCCTTTGCAGGGAGTGCCCAACATCATTAAGTGTACTGTTCTCTAAAGTAAAGGCCAAATAGGTTTACATCTAAGCTAGTTTCTCAAATACATTTGAAAGTGCAAATAACTGACTATAAAGTAGTTAGACTATCTACAAATAATGCAGTTTTTAAACAAGTGGTAATGAGAGACCAGAAAAGCAAACTTGTAAAAATGTGGAATTTATTTTTAGTATAAAATTTAATTTGCTAGGATTGAAACCTAGAAAAGAGTAAAGCATAAATTAATATATAAATTTAAGAACTTAATTACTTTCAGTGTTAGAAAATGAGAAACAATCTTAAGGGGAATTTTCTTCAGAGAGTTAATTAAAAAGTCATTTAATCTTTGAGAGTATGTAGTCCTGATAATTTCATTCCTAACAATCTTCTTAGGGAATTGTGTGCCTTTCAGCTCTGTAACTATTTCCCCAGATTTTTTAACTTGCTTTTTGAACAAACTTTAATATTTAGCTTTCTTGAAATGACTTTGCAAATACTTTGTCAGTGGTAATGCAGCTCATGCACATATCTGATAAATCTCTGTAGTTTAGAGAGCCTAAGATAATAGAAATAATGACTAGAAAGCTCTTCCAAGCATACCTTGAGGGGGGAAGTTCTACAGAACACCTTTAGAAAACTCTTAGGTCAATATATGAATAACATGTTCTTTAATAATGTAATATGTTGAAATCTAGGAATAACAAATGCAAACGAGGTGAGTGTGTTTGAAGCCCAACTTTTCTGTTTATTTTCACTCTTTAATATCCTTTTTTTTTTTATTTGGGGCAGGCTAATTCATTCTTATGTAATACAAACATATGAGCTGCTGAGGCTGTAATCCAAGTTTTATATGTAAACTGTTTTGTTCTGCTTGTCCTAATGTTGTGTCTGACAGATCTATGAGAATGTGTCTATGACTACCTTAAGATAGTTGAGAGAGAGAGAGAGAGAGCTTCAGATCTATGGGAAAATAGTTGAGATAATTCTACTAGCCACAAATTTTTTAGAAATAAGTATTAATATTATTTGAGATTTTGTTTTGACAGAATTTCTCTGAAAGAAAAGACTGTTTCCTGTTATACTTCAGAAGAGTTCAATATCCTGATCTCTGATTTGATATCTGCTTTCCTTTGGTTGGCTTATATTATGTTTTTTCCAAAGGAAGTTTAGAAAGGGAGACTAGGGGCAGTATTTGATATGATGAACAGTTGCTAAAGTTTGGTTCTCAGTAAATAATCAGCATGAGAATATGGGGTAGCTAGGTCATTGGGGAACTTAATTGCCTGGCCTTCAGATGGCAATGATTCCCTTTTCAGTCAATACAAATAATACATCCCTAGGACAATTAAGAACTAACATGATTGTGCTCACTGACAGGCTACCTAGACTTGGTATGTCAGTATGTCCAAAGAGAAGTAGCAGCATGAACTGCATAGAAGTGATGAATGAGTGAGACTAAACTTTTAACATGACAACACTTATCTCCTGACATGGATTTTTTTTTTTTTTTTTTTTTTTTTGGTATTAGGCAATTTCCCCTGACAGTCTAGTCCTACCTTGATCCTCATTTCACATGCATCTGAATTTATCCCATCATTGATAAAACTGGCTTCAGGCTAACTCTCTTCTAGATGACAGAAGTTCAGATTGATAAATACCACTAGCTGCTGGATGTAGCCAACTCTTAGGGGCTGGTAGGAATAGAAAGATCTTCCAAGCATTTCCTTGAGGGTGATGCTCTAAAGAAAATCTTTAGAAAGCTTTTGTGGTGAGATATATATATATATATATATATATATATATATATATATATATATATATATATATATATATATATATATATATATATATATATATATATATATATATATATATACACATACATACATACAAAATATGTTCCTTAATAATACATGTCCATGATTTATCAGATGAATGGAGTGCTGAAAGATAACTTGAGTAAGCTGATTGGTTAATGAGCAGAATGTTTATTCCCTATGAATGGTTTGGGCATACTGAGGCCAACTGTTGTTAAGAAAGGGTTATTGGTGGTGGTGGTGGTGGTGTGTGTGTGTGTGTATATAAAATGCCTCTTTTCCAGCTTCTCCTTTTTCATTTACAAGAGCAGTAACTGCTTCTGTGACTTTATAGTATCTCCTGGGGACTAAGGAAGGACTGGCTCAAATTCATGGCCTTTGGCTGTGCCCCAGGCCATCAGCTTCTCCCAGGAAATGCCTGGGCACCAGGATAGTCAATGCTTTATTACAATATTTGCATCTGTCTGCTGCCTGTAGTTTCCAGAGATTTTCATTGAACCTTAACTGTAGTAATTTGTACATATGTGTGCATATATAGGTATCAATATCCATATACAAATATTCACATACACTCATGAACTCACCAATGAAATGAATAGATTTTTCCCAGATGAATTGTTCATTACATGAGAAAAGGCTAAAATCTGTCTTTGATTTTGCATGTGTATTATGGACCTAGGGTGATCTAGAAAAGCTAGGCTTTGGGATTTGGATTCTTTAATCCAAACACATACTCCTGCCTGATAGTGTGACACAGTTTAGGGTAGTGGGTCACCCCATTAACTCTTTGACCACCAGCTTAACAGTACTTTAAATTTGTTTTAGAAGTTCTTAGCACAAAAAAAGTGCTTTGGTTTAAAGGTGAAAAAGCAAAGCTGAATCTTCATTTGAATCAGCATATACACAAACTAATCATTTTACCAGTCTGATTACTGTTAAAATTTACTATAAAAGCCATATTTTTTTAAAAATAGAAACAGAAGTGGAACTTTGTGATGACCTAACCATTCTATTTAAGTGAGAAAAGTTACTGAAAGTATATTTAGAAGATCCAACTTGGTTTCTACACTAGCTATATGATTATTGGTCATAGAGAAGTGTATTGATGCATTCTATAACAATGCTGTGTTTTAGGCACTTTTGAAATACCAACCCTGAAACAGAGTAATCCACCATAATAATGCTTACTCTTAACTCATTTCTGAACTTAAGTTCCTCTTCTTCGTATCTGTGAGCAGCAAAAAGAAAAACATGCCTTGACTCTCCTCAGACCACATTTCTTTGTCAGGTATATTGAATCTGGTATCTCATGAATTGCTGGTTTGGTCTTTGGAATGGATCATTATCTTTAGACCACCCCCATTCCTGACTCTGACTTATTAATCATACTTTAGTGCTCAGCTTGCAAAATGAGATAGTTCAGACAGTCCTTCCTTTTCAGAGATTTTCCCTTATGTCTAATTAATAACTTATTTCATTTCTGGCTACCTTTATTTGATGACGCAAAAGAAATCTTACTATAACATAACTGGCAAGTTATCTTTTACCCTCTGCTTGAAGATCTCTAAGGAGGGGGAATCCACCACCTCTCAGAACAGCCTGCTCCACTTTGGGACAGCTAAAAATTGTTAGGAAGTTTTTTCTGACATGAAACATAAATTTGTTTTGTTTTCTGCACTTAGTACTTTATTGTTTCCAATTAAAGATAGTTTTTAACATTCATTTTTGTAAAATTTTGAGTTCCACATTTTTCTCCCTCCCTCCTTAGCTTCCTACCTCCCCAAGACAGCATGCAATCTGATATAGGTTATACATGTAAAATCGTGTAAATATTCCCACATTAGTCATGTTGTAAAAGAAGAATCAGAACAAAAGGGAAAAACCACAATAAAGAAAAAAAACAAAAAAAGTGAAAATAGTGTGCTTCTGTCTGCATTCAGACTCCATAGTTCTTTCTCTGGAAGTGGATAGCATTTTCTATCACAAGTCTTTTGGATTGTCTTGGAGCATTGTATTGCTGAGAGGAGTTAAGTCAGTCATAGCTAATCATTGCACAGTGTTGCTGTTACTGTATACAACATTCTTCTGGTTCTGCTCACAATATCAGTTCATGTAAGTCTTCCCAGATTTTTCTGAAATCCTCCTGAGCATCATTTCTTATAGAACGTTGTATGCCATTACATTTATATACCACAACTTGTTCATCCATTCCCCAACTGATGGGCATTCCCTCAGTTTCCTGTTCTTTGCCACCACAAAAAGAACTGCTATAAATAAGTTTGTACATGTAGGTCCTTTTCTCTTTTTTATGATCTCTTTGGGATTAGTAGGTTAGTAAAATAGTGATATTGCTAGATCAAAGTATATGCACATTTTGGTTGCCCATTAGGCATAGTTCCAAATTGCTCTCTAGAATGGTTTAATCAGTTCACAACTCCATCAGCAATGCATTAGTATTCCAATTTTCTCACATTTTCTCCAATATTTATCATTTTCCTTTTCTGTCATATTAGCTAGTCTGATAGGTGCAAGGTGGTACCTCAGAGTTGTTTTAATTTGCATTTCTCTAATCAATACTGATTTAGAGCATTTTTTTGTGTGACTATAGATAGCTTTAATTTCTTCATCTGAAAACTGCTTGTTCATATCCTTTGATCATTTATAGTTGTGGAATAACTGTATCCTATAGATTTCACTCAGTTCTATATATGCTTTAGAAATGAGGTATAAAAATTGTTTCCCAGTTTTCTGCTTTTCTTCTAATCTTGATTTCACTAGTTTTGTTTACACAAAGCCTTTTTAATTTAGTGTAACCAAAATTCTCCATTTTGCATTTCATAATGTTCTCTGCCCCTTGTTTGCTCATAAATTCTTCCCTTCTCCATAGAGCAGACAGGTAAGCTATTCCTTGCTCTCCCAATTTGTTTATGGTATCATCCCTTATATCTAAATCATGTATCCATTTCAACCTTGTTTTGGTTTAAGATATGAAATGTTTGTCTGTGCCTAGTTTCTGCCATCCTATTTTCAAATTTTCCCCGGTAGTTTTTGTAAAATAGCAAGTTTTTATCTCAGAAGTGGAGTCTTTGGATTTATCAAACATTAGATTACTATAATTATTTACTACTGCATGTTGTGTACCTAACCTATTCCACTGATTCACCACTTTATTTCTTAGCCAGTACCAAATAGTTTTGATGATTGTTGCTTTATAATGTAATTCTAGATCTGGTATGGCTCAACCACCTTCCTTTACATTTTTTCCCATTAATTACCTTTATATTCTTGACCTTTTGTTCTTCAGATGAATTTTGTTATTATTTTTTCTGGCTCTGTAAAATAATTTTTTGGTAGTTTGATTGGCATGGTACTGAATAAGTAAATTAATTTAGGTAGAATTGTCATTCTTATTATGTTAGCTCAGCCTACCCATGAACTGTTGATACCTTTCCAGTTGTTTGAATCTGACTTTATTTGTGTGAAAAGTGTTTTGTAATTGTGTTCCTGATAATCTTGGTAGGTAGACTCTCAAATATTTTATATTGTCTCCAATTATTTTAAGTGGAATTTCTCTTTCTGTCTCTTGCTGCTAGGATTTGTTGATAATATATAGAAATGCCGATGATTTATGTGGGTTTATTTTATATCCTTCAACTTTACTAAAGTTAACTGTTTCAGGTATTTTTTTAGTTGATTTTTTTAGCTTTGTCTAAGTATACCATATCATCTTCAGAGAGTGATAGTTTTGTCTCCATTATCTATTCTAATTCTTTCAATTTCTTTTTCTTCTCTTATTGCTAAAGCTAACATTTCTAGTAGAATATTGAATAATAGTGATGATAATGGGCATCCTTGTTTCACCCCTGATCTTATTGGGAGGGCTTCTAGATTATTCCCATTACAGATAATGCTTACTGATGGTTTTAAAGAGATACTGCTTGTCATTTTAAGAAAAACCATTTTTTCCTGTGCTCTCTGGTGTTTTTAAAAGAAATGGGTGCTAAAATTGATTATTTATGACTGCCTTCCCTTCCTCCCCAGTTCCTGACTCTAAACTTGTAGAGTCAAATGGAACAAGTCTAATTTGTGCTACACTAGAGCACCCTTCAGATTCTTAAAGATGGCTCCCATGTTCTCCCCAAATCTTCTTTTCTCCTGACTTAAGCATACTCAGTTGCTTAAACTCTTCCTTATATGTTATGAGCTACTGGCCCTTCACCTTCCTGGTTACCTTTTTCTGTACATACTCTTCAACTTCTTAATATCCTTCTTAAACTGTAGACCCCAGAAACGAGCATAATACTCCAGATGATGGCAAAATACAATGGATTTATCTCCTCCATATTCCTGCAAGCTGTGCCTCTCTAAATGCAGTCCAAGATCACATTGGCTTTTGTTTTGTATTGTTTTAGTTGCTAGAGCACACTGATTACCTAAATTGAGTTTGTAGTCTACAAAAACCCCCAGTTTTTTTTTTCAAAATAATTGTTTGCCTAGCCGTGCCTCAAACATCATGTGTTCATGAAGTTGTGTTATGTTTTGGGGTTTTTTTTAGTGCACAGATGTAAGGCTTTGCACTTAGCCCTATCGAATTTTATCTTATATTCAGCCTACTTTTCTAGCCTGTCACATCCTGACATCCTAAGTTTGTCATTCACTGTATTAAGTCTCTCACCCAGCTTTGTGTTATCAGCAAATTGGATGAGCATGTCATCTATGCCTTCATCCAGACTATTGATAAAACTGTTTAATAGCATATTGAGCCAAGGTCATAGATTATTCAGGAGATCTCTTACCACATTGATACCGAACCATTAACAACTTGTCTTTGAGTTTAGCCATTCCTCCAGATTTCTTTGTATTATTGTCTAACTCATATCCTTTTGTGTTTTCTGCAAAAATAGAATGAGATATTTCATCATGAGCTTGTCTGAAATCTAGATATCCCCTGCATCCCCCTCATCTGTATGTTTGTTCACCCTATGAAAAAGAAATAAGCTTACCCTGACATGACCTGTGCTTACGGAAGACCACACTGACTACTTGTAATAATTGTTTCTATCTCTAAATGAACACATCCTATCTCTATAATGATCCTTACTAGAATCTGGAATTGAAGTCAAACATACTAGACAAGAATTTGCTGTCCTTTTTCCCTTTGATAAAATTAGGATAAAATTTCTCCAATCTTGTGGTTCTTCTCCTGTTTTGCCTGATACTTCTTGATGACAATTTTCCATGATCATCCCTAAAGATGGCTCAGGAATCACCTCTGCCTCTGCTTTCAGGACCTGAAGATATAGTTCATCTTTTTTGGGTGACTCGAACTCATCCAGCAGAAGCTTAGGTACTCTTATTAGCCCCTTACTTATCCTGTATATCAACTTCCTGATCATCATTCCTGTTCTGTCATTAGCAGTATAATCATTCTCCAAATGTAGAGAAAATGGAAATGATAAAAGGTGAGAAGCTCTGCTTTTTCTCTATTGTTAGTTACTAATGCCCTGTTTACCGCAACAAGAGCCCTTGTCACTTCTGTGATTTTCATTTTTCTCATAATATAGCTAAACCCACTTATTGTTAGCTTTCCACACTAGTTTTAGTTCATTCTGAACTTTAGTAATTTTGATGCTCTTTTGATTCTAATTCTAATTTTTATCTTCTGTTTTAGAGACTTATTTCCATTTTCTCTAAATTTCTTTTTAAAAATCTAAGTTGGTTGGCCCATTCCTTGTGCAGTAGCATCAGGCTTTCTCAGACAAATCTTATTTTTACTATTCATTGAAATTGTTACACTTTGTTTCTTCAGAATTTCACTTTGAGCATCTCCTATCCCTCCAGGGCTGACTTCCCTCTGAAGTATTTTTGTTCATGGGGTATTAAATATTCTTTTCTGAACTCTTTGAAATCTTTTTTCCCAAAATCTAGGGTACATATCAGGCTCTACCCAGATTACAGATTACTCTTTCTTCTCTTGTTGCAGTCTTTAGAATTGAGTGATCACTTTTCTCCAAGTTTCTCATCATTCACTCAAGAATCCAATTCCTCACTGCTAGTGAAAATCAGATTCAGAATAGAATTTCTTCATGTTGATTCCTCTTCTTTTTAAAAGGATACTGTTATCTCTAAGAAAAATTAAGAATATTTTTATCTTCTTAGAATAGTTACTAGTTGCTTTGCTTTTAGCAAAGTAAGAGCTCTAGTAGATATCTTGATAATTAAAGTCTCTCATTATTAGTATATGATGCTTCTGTGTACTAGGTTTGTGATCTTTTTTTCAAACTTCTCATAATTTCTTCTATCTAGATGGTCTGGCTCTCTAATGGAAAAAGTAATTATGGTTTCTGCTTCCTTTGACCTTCCCCTGAATACTGTCTATCACACTTCCCCTCTGTGGTTCCTGGATTTGCTCATATGAGTATACTTTTAATATATAATTCTACTCCACCTTGCCCATTTTTGCTTACCTTTTTAAAATTTGAATAAAGTATACCAACCCAAAACCAAAGTTCAGTTATGGGTTTCTTTCTTCTAGTTTTCAAGTCCTCTTGTTTGTTATCTAAACTTTGGGCGTGTGTGTGCGTGTGTGTGCGTGTGTGTGTGTGTGTGTGTGTGTGTGTGTTCGTCCTTCGTTGCCAAATAAAACCCTGCTATCAGAGAAATAATGACATGACTTGCACTTGACTTTTGTTTTTTTGAGTGAGGGAGGGCTAGGCAGGTCACCAGCCTCACTTCTCCTCCGGAGCCATCTTAATCCAGTGACCAGATATTCATCAGGATGACTGGAGATGACCCAGGATGAGGCAGTTGGGTTAAGTGACTTGCCCAAGGTCACACAGCTAGTGAATGTCAAGTGTCTGACGTGAGATGTATCCTTTCTTGAATTTTGTCTCCTGTGAATCTTTGCATATCTTAACTGTTATTCTTAATTTTTTGTGGCTACTCTTTATGACATCTGACTTAGGGATATCCATAGACTTTCTTTTGTCTCCTCCATCCTTTAAATTTTTTTAAAATGAAGTTTTCAAGACCCCTGGCAAATACATTCTTATCAGCCTTTATCATTTGTACTGTACCTCTGGCCAAGAAACTGAGAACTCTTTGAACTGTGACAAGATGTCCCAAATTCTTCCCTAATAACCCAGCACTTAGCTCTATGCTTTGTACCTAGTATGTACCTAGTAAGTGCTTGATAAATAATTGATTCATTTTACTCAGAGAGCCACCACCTTAGTTCAGGCTCTTATCACCTTCACCCAGCAGGATACTATAGTACATTATTGTTTTGTTCCTGCCTAAAACGTCTCTCCATTCTAATTCATCCTTCACATAGCTGTCAAAGTGATTTTCCATAAATGCCAATCTGACCATTCAAGAAACTACAATGACTCCCTATTGCCTTGGGTATCAGCATAAACTTCTTTGTTGAACCTTTACCCTTCTTCATAAATGAGTCACTTGTCATCATCCTGGTCTTGTTATACTTTGCTCCCCTCTTTCACTTTGCATTCTGACCATAATGGCCTTATTTGCTGTTCTGCAAATACAAAGTCAGTCCCTCCTTGCCTCCACTTCTTGAAATTCCTCTTTCCTTCAAGACTCAGCTCAAGCCTGGCTTCATGACAAAGCCTTCCCTGGTCCCTCCAGCTGTACCCCCTACTGAAAATCTCTTGTATTCATTTAGAATAAATTCTCTCTGTACTTTTATGTATGTATGTTGTCTCCTTGACGGTAAGGGCTGTGGTTGACTTTTCTTTGTGTATTCTCGTTGGATAGCACAGTTCATTTTGTATAGTAGGAGCTTAATAAATGTTTGTTAATTGATCTCAAAATAGAGAGGCAATTGAGTTAAAGTATTCTCTCCAATATATAATGTCTTTGTGACTCACAGCAAATCATTTAACCTCTCAAGGGCCAGGCAATTATCTGAAGCTATAAATTGCTGAGCAATCTCCTTGACTTTGGTGATGGAATTTCCTCAGTGTGAGTTCCCTATAGCAATGAAGTCACAGGTCCAGACGCCAGAATAAAATAGATTAGATGTAAGATGATGATGGCAAAAATGACTACAAAGACGATAAAAAGAAATAACCTAATAAAAGGAGGTTTAACTAGGAGTACTTAAAAAACCTAGTATTGAGCCTCAAAAACAAGCCATGAACTTTCTTCTCCTTGACATCAGAAAGGCAGGATACTGGGGACAGAATATCACATATATCAGAAATGTAAATTTCAGGGCTTCAAGTGACCTATAGCACTTCTGATGGTAGCCTGAACCAGATTAGAACGTAATTGGGAAATATTTAAAGAAATAAAGATACAGTAAAACACAGATAATGTTAACTTGTGGTTTTCTAAGTCAGTGCTACAAGCTCCCTGTCAATTTGAGTTTGACACCATTGACATACATTATCAGGCATCACCATGTTAATTATTTTCAGTTAACTGTTTTTCTTAGAAAGGAATGTTCAGTAAGTGTGTGTGCATTATGTGAGTATGATTATTTATGATATGCATCCGGAAGAAAACGAAAGGCATTAATAAACCTTTTTTTTAAAGAAAAGGTGAGAAAAATACTATACTCATTGGTTATGTAAAGTATATATACAGTATATTACTATAACTATAAAATATAAATCTGACCAAATTTAAAATTTTAAACTAAGTATATATTTAATTAGCAGCAATTTCATGTGTTTTCTTAGTGCTTATTTAAGCTCATTGATACTGCTATTTCTTATAGCAGTTTGGAGGCTTTTGAAATCATTCAGTTAACCTTAGTTTTTAAATGACTAATATTTGCTATAATATGTTTGATTCTTTCCTTGAAAGTAATTTTTAAAGCAAGGACTGGTCTAGTATTTCTCCTATCTTCATTTTTTTTCTCTTATTGCAGCAGTTCAGCATAGATGAAATAGAGGTCATGAATAAACAATAACTTCTTTTAAGTCTTGAGTTTGACAATTGTCAACACTTCACACTTCATTGGAAAATTATAAATAGATTACCAAGTCATTAGCAAGGGCTTTTAAAAAGGAATTTGGAAAACATCTCTCAATAGACTACTAAGACAGTAAGTATCCTAAGTGTTTTTTTTTTCAGCCTGAATAGATGATCATATTGCATGAACAGCTAACTGAGAACCAAATATATGTGTAGACTTTCATGTTGTGATTAAGCTTGAAACACAATTTATCTGGCACAGTTAATGATCTACATAATGATTGTGTTACATGCTTTTTAGGTGTAAATGATAAGGAGTACACATAAAAGCATTACTTTCATATAGTCGGACCAACTTATCATTTTTTCCTTTCTCTCCAGTATAAGCAGTGCCCCATTTTTAAACAGTTTGTGTCCTACGAGGCTATTTATAACATATAAGTGTAAAACATTTTCCTAGAAAAATATTGTGGTGGTTAGATTCACTAGTTAGTCCACAAAAATCTAAAAAAGCAATAATGTAGATAAAATTTTGTACTATATTTAAATGACTACAGATATGAAACTCTACCTGGAACACAACTAATACATTTCCTATTGCAGTGGCAGTGAGGGCTGTCTGTACTAACAAGGATGTCATGGAGTCTAGGTAGTTCCTACCTGGAGCAAATGTTTCCTAGATGGTAAATGTTTGGGGGTGAAATGAGTCCCAGAAGGAGTTGGGGTAAGAAACTCTGGTCAAGTAGGGAAGCCTTCTGCCGATGAGTATATTTATCAGTACTGGTTATTTAGTCATTTCTGTGTGTGTGTGCACGCGTGCATGTGTGAGCATGTGTATTCATGCATGCCACGGAGTTTGGCCCCTCTCCTTTTCCTTTTCCACATCTACCACCTGTTGCACCCGATCAAGTTTCTCTCATTCCCTGGCTCATTGTAGAACAAAATATAACCTCTTGGTTTCAACCCTTCTTTCCTGCCTCTGCAACAGACATGTATCAGTTGGAAATTGGTTTTAGGGCTTTTTGATAAAAAAGGAAGACCATGATGTTGTAGAAATCACATTGGACTTTGTCTCCTGAGATTGATTCCCATCATCTACTATTTATTTAGCTCTGGCTTTAAGCAATTCACTTAAAATTTCTGACTCTTAGTTAACTCATCTGTAAAACTTGTGCAATATTATTTGCTCTACCTGTCTCATGGGGAGGGAGAAAATCTTATAGACTAAAGTATAAATTACTGCAGCTATTATTATTTCCATTAAATGAGCAACTGCCTAAAAAGCTCTCCTTTGTGACCCTCTTCCATTTTCCCCCCTTTCACCTATAATGAAAGAAAGTTCAGTATAGGTGCCATGGGACTGAGAAGTTACCAACAATTCAAATGAACACCAAAGGTCTTATACCCTGGATATATTACCAAAACTGGAACTGGATTTCTTTGAGGTGGAGCTAGGAGAAAAGATAAGGGATGGGACTGGGAGCATCACAGATGATTTTATTACACAAGTAGTCAGAGGTATGCTTATAATGGTAGTAGGTAGTAAGAGCTACCTGAACAGTACAAATAAAATGCTTAGGGCTGATGGGGACCTTAGAGATTCCAGCCCCTCCATTTTCTAGATAAGAAACTTGAGGCTCAGGGAAATGAAGTGACTTTTAGTGCAACTAAAATCCCATTTTTTACAGGGAAACCCTAACACCTCTTAATTCCAGTGCCTTTCTTCTTATTTCCTATCTATTTTGGATATAGCTTGCTTTGTATATATTTGTTTGTGTGTTGTCTCTCCCATTAGATTGTGAGCTCCTTGAGGGCAGGGACTGTCTTTTGTACCCCAAAGCTTTGTACAATATTTGGCACTTAGTAGTCACTTAATTATTTATTAATAATGACAGTGCAAAGGGAGGGAAGAATCCTTATAAGCCTGAGGAGTCAGACATGGTTTTACCGAGGAAGATTGTGTTCATCCTTCCTTGATGAAGGAAGAAGACTATGCCATCAGAGAAATGATGACATGACTTGCACTTTGTTTTGAGTGAAGGAGGTCTATGCAGGTCACCAGCCTCACTTCTCCTCCAGAGTCATCTGAATCCAGTGACCTGAAATTCCTCAGGATGACTGGAGATGACCCAGGATGTACTGGGAGACCTTGGACCCTTTAGGCCAAGGTCTTTGCAGGCACTAACTTAGGGTGAGGCAACACCCATTCATTGAATAGGCCTGTTTAAGAAGTCGCCAGGGCATTGCCCCTTTAATGAGGTCAAGATAAAGAAAGACATCAGGCCGGGAGGGAAACAGCAACAGTTACTACTGATAATCACTCTGAAGCTAGAGGGTCCAGAGGAGCCCTTAGGTGAACAGATGAGTAGAAGGCAAACAGGAATGTTTTTGCTCCATATAAGGGAAGACTTCTGCACAAGAAGAAGAATAATGAAATGGACCCACTTGGGAAGAAGCGGGTTTACATTGTTTCCTAGAGGCTGAAGCATAACTAAGAGAAGAAATTTAGTTGGCCCCATGTGAAGTATGCTGTAGGGGGGATTTGTGTATTCCTGTTTAGCAGAGGGAGGGAGCAAATAAGCATTTATATAATGTCTGCTATGTGGCAAGCACTGTGCTACGTGCTTTACAAATATTGTCTCACTTGATGATTTGGACAAAATGCATTATAAAAGGCAGAACCATATCTTATACTTGCCAAGTTTAAAGTGGGGAAGTAAAGCTAGGAAGCAATTTCAAATAGATCGGAAGGCGTTAGTGGCCTGTAAAGTTCAGTGTGAGTTAATAGTGTGATAAGGCAGGTAAGACAGCTAATATTAATTTAGGCTTGTAACAGTATTACCTCTTGTAATAAAGGGGTGACAATTCCATTAAATCTTACCCAGGTAAATCCATACCTGGAATACTTGAGTTACTATATTTTAGGAAACAGATCAACAAATTGGAGACCATCCATTGGAAATCAACCCAGGATGGTGAAGAGCCTCAAGTTCATGGTGCATAAGGATTGAAGAGTAAATAATTCATTAATAGTTGTCTTCAAGTATTTGAATGGTCATCATGTAGAGGAGGAATTAGGCATTTTCTCCTTGGCTCAAGAGAGAAGAAATAGAAATGGAAATTGCAATGTGGTAAATTGGCGATTGATTTAAAAGAAAACAACATCCTATTTGCTAACAGAGTTAAAAGTGGAATGGGCAATTTTGGAAGGTAGTGGGTTTCTCCTCATTATAGATCTCTCAACAAAGATTAAGTGACCATTGTCAGGGATGTTGAAGGCAGAATATTTTGTTAAGTGTAGTCAGGTTAAATGACTGCTGACATCCCTTAAATTGGTCCTTTGTTTCAGGAAAAGAACTAAAAGTTTTTCCCTTTAGGTTATTCACTTCTGTTTAATATATTTGACCCAATACCCTCCCCACAATGGTTGGACACAATGATAGATTCCAGGCTACTGAGCCAATGTCCTTCTCTTAACCTCTCAGGCACTAGATGTCCATTTGCTTTGGGGTTTTTTTTGGGAGAGGTAGTCTAACTCTTCTGATGAAAAGGTTAGGTGAAGCTCCTAGCTCTTTCGACATACAGTTTAGGAGGCAATAAGATCACTGCTTTGAAGGAGTGTCATCTTCTGTCGTCCTTTGATTCCTCTCCCCTGTGTTATGTCAAGGATGCAGCTGTTGCTAGCCTCATGACAGTCATGTTATAAGGTCCCTTTCACTCCATTTGCCTCGCTGTCTGCTCTTGGTATTTGTAACTCAGATGTTCCCCCAATGCTGTAAAGCAGAGTTTTCCTGGTGGGAGTGCCATGATTTGTGTGGTGAGGTTTGATTTGAGGTTGTTAGGATGAGTGGCTTAATAAACATCCTGGCCAGTGGAATAATTGCATCTAACTATGAAGAGTATTAGTGAGCAGTAAAATTAGGCATATGAGTGTGTTCAAATAGGACCCTGAAATTTTGGGACTACACAATTTCTAAGGACTCCTGTATGGAAGGAATTGATCCTTGGTTTAGGAATTGCTAGACTAACCTCTGAGTGAACCTGGAGTTTTTGGAAATGGCCTCCAGGGCAGGAGATGGAATGTCCTTTAATTCCACGTGGATGATATCGGAGATCACTTCATCTCCCGTGGGTGGTATAATTTCCCAGTTTCCTCCGCGGAGTCCCCTAGCCTCATCATGAAGTACATTATTGCTCTTGTGGTTTAATGCATTCAGGGAGTTCTTCTGGAGATGGAAGCAGATACGGAATGACATGTTGCAGCTGTTGGCCATGGGATTTCCCACCCTCACCCCCAAACTGTGATTAGTTTCTACAGCTGTGATGTAAAGGAAGCCCATGGAGTTTATGTGGGTGAGCAGCTGCAAAAGGTTTCTTTCTGGAACAGAGGCCTCTTTGACCCCTTAGGGCTGACCTTCAGCATGCCCAGTCTGCTCTCTGGCTAATTGTGCCAGACTAAACCTGTGTAGAAATCTAATGATGCATTAATTTGTTCTCTACAAATTTAGAACAGTTGTTTGCTCTACTGCAATCATGCCTTCTCATTTTTCTTTATTTTAAATGAACCATTACAAAGACTTTATAGATAATGGGATATATATGCATTGTACAGTATAAATTTACGTGTTTGTGACTATTTTCTTAATGCTTTGTTTGTTACATTTCACTAAGTGACAACATCATTTGAAAGAAGGGTCTAAATATACACACATGCGCTCACACACACACACACACACACACATCAACAGTAGGCTGGCAAAGTTCAGAAGCACTTTAGTTTCAGCATTCATTCCCTAAGTAGTTTATAAAATACAGCTTTAAGGACCCAAATGTTTACTGCATCAAACTGCTCTCTGATGAATTCTGCTGTTACTTGCCTAGAATTTTGGTATTTTTTTATAAAAGACCCTGTGGAGTCAGATCAATGAGATTCATAGTCCTTATTTAAGGTACAATTTTCCTCATTAATTCAGGATATAAAACTTTCCATTTGGGATTGAGAGGAGCTCAGGGATTTGAAGCTGCTCTCTGGAAATCTAAATAAAATGAGTTGGAGATCCCTCTTTGGAGTTGAGGGTCAGGAAGTAAAAGTGTGTGAAGGCATAAGCAGGAAATGATTATTTAATCTAAATTCTGTGATTACAAAACTTTGGCATGCTGTTTAGTTGGGAATATATGACAATATGTTTCAGAAAGCATTTTATAGTAAGTTGAGGACTCTGTCCCCTGTGGTTTCAGGGGTGGATCTGTTTTGTAACCCCTAAACCTCAGTTTCCCTTACCATGGAGGAGAAAGAAGAATACCGGCTACCTTAGTACTTCCTAGGAATATTGACAAGAACTAATAATCCAGTGTACCCAAATTCCTTTAAATAAAGGCACAGAGTATGAATGATTATAATGTCATGCATGCCCCGGGCTATGACCCAGGGCACTCTTGCTGTGTTAAGCTGATAGAGAATTTGGTCTGCATTTTCCAGTAAGAATAACATCAGGGAGAGATGACTTCCAACAGGAATTAGGCCCAAAGGCAATGAATTGCGCTTTTTGAAGAAAAAAAATATGGATCCCTGTAGCAAACACAGAGTTGAAGCTATTAAAAAAAGTTTAAGTTCAGTAGGCTAATAAAACTGTATGGCTAGTTGGGGGTTTCCATTAGATCAGTTATCAATTACCTGTGTGTTTATGCGATCTCAAGTTATAATTTCATTTAAGATTTTAGAAACTATTTCAAATTCCTAGGAGTGTTAGGTGACTTAGCATGTCATACAATGCTATCCTTGCATTTTCTAGGCATGTTACAAATATTATTGACTGTACCACTGGATGGCCATCTCAGCCAGCAGCTTGCTTGACTTAAACTGTGTGACTAAGAAATTAAGCTAGAACTTGTAAGCTATACTTTTTGATATGTCCAGTGTACCCTAATAAAATTCTGTGAGCTTCAGAGGAATGATTTAATTTCTTTCATTTGAGATGTTAGAAGTAACAGGAGATATTATCAAGGAAAGCTTAGATTATAAGGAAGTTGGGGAGGGGTGTTACTTGGTTCTTTGAAAGCTGATTATCAGATTCTTTGTTTATAGGTCAATTTGTATGTAGCCATTTTTTGTGCTGCTAGGAATTCTAGTAAGTCAGCATATGCAGTTTTTAGAATGTAACTTGATTGTCTTGAAGATAATAGGAAGTGGTGACCTCTTGAAAGCTGTAGCAGCTCTTTGTAAAAGCTGTAGATTATGGCTGCTGAATTATTGACATAGCAGGTTTCAACCTGCTTTCCAAGTCTGGAAATTTAGACAAGTTACCATCAACAAGCTATTGTACTCAAGTTTCACTTAATGAGAGTTTACTGCCAAGTCATGGTTTGGAGGCAGACTTCCATGTAATGGAACCTTTCAACAATTGCCAATCTGGAGGTATGGAGTAGCATGCCAGGATGCTATTCCTATTTTCCAGCCCATCTTCATGTGGCTAGACTGAATCCCAGGGGCCTGTCTCCAGATAAGCTGTCCATGTGCTACTGGATATGAAATGCTTCCCTGCTGATGCATGAAAGCAAAGCAGGATCACATGGGATTGTGCAAGGGTGAACTCAGTTTAGTTGGGCTTTTCAGCATGCAAGAAAAGACGAGCGTTCTAATCGATTGTTAGGTCAGTGTCAAAAAGTAAGGTTGTTATTTCCCCAAATGTGCAATCGTGGTGAATCATTTTAAAAAGAAATATTTAAGTCCTACCTTGTAAGACGCCATCTCCTTTTTAAAAGTGGCACTGCAAAAGCTTTCCCTTGTTAGCCTTCAGGATGACACTGAATAAATGATAGGTTTTAAAGAATAGATCAGCAGTCAATTTGGCAGTTCTGCCTTTGGGTAAGACATTTGGAAAAGTGACCTTCTTTTTAATAAGCATGTCATTGCATGTAGAATTAGCTTATTGTGAGCAAAATCAGCCTCTTGAAATTGTAACTAGGCCTTTGCTCACTTTTTTGTGAACTAGTTAAAAGTAGTTACCTGGAACTCTGAGTTTTTGAACATTTTGTTGTGAAAAGGAAAATGAATGGATGGCTTTTATATTTGATTTATGTTAGAAAAGTGAAGTAGTCCAGTTTAGCTCTTCTAAATATGGTATCATGGCATCTATCTTCTACATCACAACTTTTTTTCCACAAAATTGAGTATACAATTGAGTTAAAAAGTATTGGTTCTATAGTATAGCTGCCTGCCTGCAGATGCAAAAATTTTCTTTACAGCATACTCTGAAAGTGATCATTCAGCCTCTGCTTCTGATAATGGAAAGATTGCTACTTTGAAAGGCAGCCCATTCTATATTTGGGCAATTACAATGGCTTTTATTTACTGCTCACTAGTGTTTACCATGAATCCTAAATTGTTTTCTATGACATAACATAGCCTAAATCTAGTTCTGCTTCCCTGTTATATTTTTTCCAATACATGAGAATAACTATTGTGTTCCTACTAAATCCTCTCTTTTTCAGAAGAAAACATATGAAATTCCTCAGACTCTATACTAGGTTTCCCTAGTCATTACCGGGCTTTCTTTTTTTGTTTAAACTAGCTTTAGTTCATCAATGCCCTTCTTAGTCTGTGGCACAAGGAATTAAACAATCTTCATTAGCACATCTATTGGGTAGAGATTATTTTTAAGAATTTATCAGTTGACTAGGTTTAAAGTCCAGAAATATTTGTTTCATGAAAATAAAATTTCATTTTGATGAAATACCTGTATCACAACATAATTGATGTTTCCTGGAGGTCTGGTGGCCCTGAAAACAACCAGCTTCATTTCTCTCTCTCTGCTTTTGTATCTCCTGATAGAAATGCCCTTTCTTCTCTCTCATTCTTGTTTCTCTGCTAGTCCTTAAAAAAGCTATAGGATTCACAAAAGGAATTAAAACAGAAAATCATAAAGCAGGTCATGTTTTAACTCAAAAGTGGAGATTTAAAATCTCAAACAAAATGTTCAGGGGAAGGAACATGGGAGATGAGGGAAAAGAAGGGAAGAACTTTAGGGGAAAGAATGCAGTAGGGTCTTTGTTGCTGGAACGTTGGGCTGAATAGTCTTTAGGTAATTGCAGGAAGAGAAAGGAAGTCAACAGTAGCTTTTTGGAGACACCATTCTGTACCATTGCACCGCCAGTTGCATCAAGCTCTCAGTTATTCGTTTTAGTTGGCACATTGTGTACCTGGGTCATAATAGTCTTTATGACAGGCTAGCACAGTAAGGTACCTGATAATCACAGATTTTATAGAGAGGGAACAGTGTTCTCTCAAGTACATTTGGTTGGTTTTCTATCTCTGTAATGGCCAGAGAGATGCTAAGTATTGGTGGAGAAAGCTGAACTCAGTGAAGACCCTAAGTATGAAGTATGGAGGCTTCCAGCTAAGAAGCTAGAACCCATGTGCAAGGTTAAAAACCTTGTGAATTTGCACCAGAGGACTTTGATATTTAAAACTTTCATTCACTCTCCATATTCTCAACCAATGTTATGTGCCTACTGCAGGAAACGCTAGGAAGCTTTCAGACTTGTGAGTTGGGAACCAGCAGGAAAATCCCATGGTAGGTACTCTCCCAAGTCTGCCTCTTTCCCCAATAGAGGAAGGCACAGAAGTTTTGCTTGATGTAAAGGAGGCAGAATAGAAGCACTTGGGCAGGATCAAACATCTGTATGGTGTGGTAGAAATAGAAATTAATCCAGACTCTGCACCCTGCATTACTCAATGCCTCCTGCATGACTTTCTACGTATATTATTTTGGGCAAGCTATTTAGAGAGTGAATAGAGGGCCAGACTCATCTTTGTGAGATCAGATTTGTCCTCATATTTACTAGCTTTGTGACCCTAGGCAAGTCACTTAACCTTGTCTGCCTCAGTTTCTTAGTTGTAAAATGAGCTGGAAAAGGAAATGGGAAACCACACCAGTATCTTTGTCAAGAATACCCCAAGTGGAGTCCTGAAAAGTCAGATGTGACTGAAAAACGACTGAAACAAGTTGTTTAATCTCTGTGAACCCCAGTTTTCTCATATACTACACTTAGAGGCATAGGCTAAAAGGGAACTAAACAGTGAGCCAAAGAAAAGTGTATTAAAAATCCTGTGGGGGCAAGTCTTCTCTCCCTTGAGAGAGTAACCTGGGATTAGCCAGCCCCTGTATCTTCTCTAACATCAGTATTCTGAGGATGCTAACAGTACATGTTTAGGTCTGCACAGTAGTGAAAGAAGGACTAATAGTGAAAAGAGTTTTCAAGAGGAATGGTGAGGGAGAGGGGGAGAAAAATACAGGAGGAAAACTAAAACAGCCTAAGATGAAGAGAATCTAAATAAAAACCCAGGCTACCACAGATAAACCAATAGAGGAGAATCATGATTGTAAAGGCTGAAGGAAGAATGAGTAAAAACTCAATAAAAATACAAAGCACGTTGAGCAAGTTATTACAATATGAAGAATAATGAACCAATATTACCTGAAGAAAGAGAGGATCTTGTAAACTCCCTAGGGACTATGGAGAAAAAATGAGAAACTATAGTACAATTGTAAAAAGAAAGAAAACTTATAAAAGGAGAAATTCAGAATTAACTTAGGACCAAAATGAAAGCTTGCAATGCAGAATTAAATGTGAACAGTTTAGGGGGGAAAGTTGATTAAGTTATGGAGTGTTTCCAAAAGAAGTAGAAGCTCCGAATGAAGTAATTTACTTGGAACACATAAAAAAATTATTGAAACTAAGGATTTGGCAGAATAGAACAAAAGGCAACATTACTTTATAAACACAGGAACTTTATACTAGTCAAAGAAACTGATCTTAAATGAGGAAACACAGAAATAAACCAAGAATCCTGTTGCTCCCAGAAGAACCTGCCAAATCAAAAATCCCGAGTACCGTAATGCAGGAAATGATGCAAGATAATTGTCCAGATCTTCCGAATATAGATAAAAATCATCAATTAAGAGAATCTACAAATAACTATTAGAAAAGAAAAAAAACAACTCTGTGCTTAAAATTGCACATTATGTAGTTTTAAATTTTAAAATTTCAATAACAAACAACACATTTGGCAAGTAGTTATGAGAAAAACTGGAACAGTGAATAGTAGAATGGATAAAAGTATTAGACCTGGAGACTTCCTGAGTTCAGATCTGTCCTTATTAGCTGTGTGACCCTATTTGCCTCAGTTTCCTCATCTGTAAAATGAGCTGGAGAAGAAAATGGCAAACCACTCCAGCACCTTTGCCAAGAAAACCCCAAATGGGGTCATGAAGGGTCAGATACGACTGAAATGACAAAGAAAAAAATGAAATTCAGATCCAATATCCTTTCAGATATGAAAGAATGGCCATTTACATATATTCTACATTCATAAAAAACTACAGGAGAGTAGAATATTATCCAGAGAGGAATTGGATTCAAGGTACATCTCCAAATAAGATAACCTGCAAAGGAGAGCTTAATCGCAAATGAAAAAAAGATGGACATTCAGCCAAAGAGAGGTATTTGAAGCATTCCTGTAGAAAACAGCGTAAACAATATAAGAAAGCGAATTTTTCAATGCACAGGCACACTTAGAAGCATAAGGTGAATGAATACAATTATCAAGAAAGGACAAAGTAATGAAATTAATTTGCTTTTGTCTAAAAGGTTGTTTGGGGGTTTTTTTTAAGTGAGTAATGGTTGGAATTTATAGCCTAATCAGACACAAAGAAGTGCAAATATTGAAATACATTTCTTGCTGAAAGAATGGATTAAAAGCTGACTTCTAACAAGTGATAATATAAATAGTATAAAGCCAATTTGCATAGTTTTCCAAGGGGCTCTGAAATATTGCCAACTGTCAAAATACCACCTATGCAAAATAAAAGTGGAAATGTGTAGGATGTAAATTCTGAAGCACTAGTATTATGTATCCAGTATCTATTTTAAATGACTGGCAGGCATTAGTTTCTGACTAAATAGCACATTCTTATTAAGTCACAAGTAAGTCTGCCATAAAAACCAAGACATTTCAAAGATGAAAAAACAGCCACAGATTTAAAAATGAGTATCATGACAAAAATGCTTCAGCACCATATAGTCTGAAAAATAAAAAGCAATGTAGTTTTACGAGGCTCCGTCTAAGGCATTGGGGATACTAAGAGATGACTGTGGCAAGTCCTTTCCATTAACCATCTCTGTCATATCATGTTTCATGAGCAAAGGTTAACTAGGGCCTGAAGGAAGCTTAGGGCATAGGAGAGAAAGTTGCTACTGGTATTAAGATGGATGCTTCTGTGACTACACACTTTTGTTGGATATTATTCAAGGCTGATATGGTTGCTGCCTTTCCAAGAGTCTCTGTGTTTGGTCATAATTAATTTACATGTTAAACATGGAGTTTAACCCAAAATTATGCTATGATTGTGACTCCCAGTATAATCATTGTTATACTTTGAATAATCCTTCCTTAATTTTGTAGCATTTGAAGAATGAAGGAAGGATCATTTGTCTGCAGGGTCTTCAATGTGAAAATGAATGAATACCCTTAATGTTTTCGGTGTGACTGACAAAGCTTCAGATCAGTCACATGACCTGAGGTTAACATAAACCGTTGCAGACTTAAATAGCCATGCTGGATAAGGATAAGCCTACAAGCCACAGACCTAAAAGGAATTAAACCAGACCTGAAATAAATTGGGCCCTCAGCAACTCAGAATTTTTCATTTAATATGTGCTTGACAGTACTGATACAGTGCTTCTTCAGACTGCTGATGTTTCTACCAAAATCCTGATGACAGGATGGAATCAAGGCAGAGAGTACTGACAAGCTTAAATCAAGAACAGCTATCTGCAAGTTCGTATTAGAAGTGTTGGTCACCTTTGCCATGCCACACACTTATATGTCATCAGTGTCATCCTTCTCTTATTAAGGAAGAAGCAGTATATCTTTAGGACCACATGTAGAAATCATTTCATTCACAAGCAGACAACCTATTATCTAATTGATAGATAGAACTTGTATAAAAGTAAAAATTGAAAAATACATGTTTATTTTTCTTAAGTTAATTTAATGCAATAAATGTTTAATTTCTTTTACATAAATATTAACTTGATTATTTAGTGCATATACAACTTAATAGTTTAAGTACATTAAAAAAATAAGCCTGGAATTATTGTCTGTCCAAAATGACTGTTGATGGGTGATATTTTGTATATGGGACTTGATATATATGTTGAAATAAAATTACACTTGATTCTATATCATACCCTATATTTATCTCTCCTGGGTTGCTGGATTCCAATTTATTTTTTTATTTTCTCAGAGTTGGCTCAGGATATTGATATTATCATTGATAGTATTTCCTAACCCAGACAATATGCATTCAAAGGTCTCTATTTCAAGGATAATTAACTATTTACTTTTGCTAAACATATAATGTATACCATCAACACATCCTTCTAGACACCTCATATTTAGAGATTTAGAAGCATTAGGTATTCTTATCCAATTTAAATCAGTTTAAAACTTGGACAACAAGGCTTCAAGAAGCTAGTAATGTATACAAGTATGAATTTGATTTCAATTTTATTTGCTGCCTTTGGGAAAAAAATTTGGGAGCACTGCTGAAAAAAGGACTTTCTGAACTACCATCAGGAAAGAAACCCGCAGGAGATAGTGTAGAGTAAACCAAAAATTTAATGTTTGCTTAGTAGCTGAAGAGAATACTGATAAAAATAAAATGATTCCATTCTCTTATATACAGTTAGTAATCTTGAACCTTTATAATATATTAAGCTCTACAAGGGAGAAAATTAGTTACTAAATATAACAATGATATTTGAAGATTGTTACAATTTAAAAAAATAATAGAACTTTGGCAAGATATGTTTTTTACAGACCAGGGGAAAATCAAGGTGATGAAATCAAATTTTATAGAAAACAGACTCTTTCAGAAAGGATATTGGTGAATGATGACTCTCATTGATATTGAAAAGAACTTGTGTTGTGTGTTCGTTTGTTGCCAAAGAAGACCATGCTATCAGAGAAATGATGACATGACTTGCGCTTGACTTTGTTTTGAGTGAGGAAGGGCTGTGCAGGTCACCAGCCTCACTTCTCCTCCAGAGCTGTCTGAATCCAGTGACCAGATATTCATCAGGATGGCTGGAGGTGACCCAGGATGCACTGGGAGACCTTGGACCCTTTAGGCCAAGGTCTTTGCAGGTACTCACTTAGGGTGAGGTAACACCCTGTCGGTGATGGAGAGATAACATTATCATGTGCAAATGGCAGTGTAAGTTTGATTTGTTACTAGGCCTAACTCAGACATTCAACATAAGAAACAATGAAGACCCTGCCCAAAGACTTGGAGGAGTGCCTCAAAAAATACTTAGTGTTTGTCAATATTAATTGCTTTTAGTGATCTGCAATTTCATCATTGAAGGTTCTCCCTAAATCATTGCTGATCACAATACTTCCATAATTCTTTATCTCGCATAATTTTTGTCTGTGTCCTCTTATAAATCTTCCTCAGTAGATCCACCCAACGTGGGAGAACCCTCCCTTTTGCTCTTTTACTTTTTCCAGGGTCCCCCTGTATTTCTCAGGCTATTCATCTTTTATCTCCTATTTTTAGGCCATGACTCATTTACCTTTTTGTCTATTCATACATAGCCATAATCATACCTCTTTTGCTGATTCTCATAAAGAAATTTAATCCTCAAAAGCAACCTTAAGAGGGGGAATTGCCCCACCTTAAAAAAAAAGACAAAAACACAACAAACCATGCATTAAAAAGTGTTTTTAAACCATCTTGGTTGTTCTGTTTCAGTCATGGAAGTCATTATTGAATTTGAAAGATACTTTCAAATCAGGGAATTAAGAATGCAAGTACACAAAGATAAAGAGAGACTAGAGCAGAAGTTTTATGTAGAAATAATAGGTCCAGAATAGATTGGAGGTAGGATTTGAATTTTGCTATTACAGCTTAGTTGGACAGTTACTTATTTAAATATTAGAACTTGGATTAGTAGTCATCTGAACAAATAACTAACCACTTGTGAAGGTCTGAAATGAGAATGTGAATTAGGAGAAAGATAAGTATTCTGAAATATTCTAATCCCTAGATTGGGATGCTCTGTGCTGCTGTTAAATACAGGAATACATTAGTTGTTGTAAAAAATAAAAATAAAAATAAACTGATGGTACAGACCTTGAAGGAAAAATAATAATTGTGTTTTGTTGGTTTTTTTAAAAATATTTTTCCAGTTATATGTAAAAACAATTTTTGAAACTTTTAAAAAAATTTTGAGCTTAAAAATTCTCTCCAGCCCTCATTGAGAAGGCAAGCAGTTTTATACAGGTTATACATATGCAGACATGCAAAACATATTTCTGTGTTAGTTAAGTTTTAAAAGAAAAAACAGACCGAAAAAAAGTAAGAAACATAAAAAAAGTAAAAAAAAGTATGCTTCAATCTGCATTCAGATCCATCTGGAGGTAGGTAACATCTTTCATCATAAGTCCTTCAGAACCGTCTTCCATCATTGTATTGTTGAGAATAGCTAATTCATTCACAGTTGATCACCATATAATATTGTAGTTACTGTGTACACTATTCTTTTGGTTCTGCTTACTTTGCATCAGTTTATGTAAGTCTTTCCAGGATTTTCTGAAAACATCCTGCTTGTCATTTCTTATAGCATAAAGTATTCCATTGCAATCATACATCACAACTTATTCAGCCATTCCCCAAATGATGCACATCCCCCTCAGTTTCCAATTCTTTGCCACCACAAAAAGAGGTGCTATAAATATCTTTGTACGTATAGGTCCTTTTCCTTTTTTTTCTTTTCTTCCTTTGGAATCTGTTGTTGTTAATTAGTGTCATGTCTGGCTCTTTGTGACCCTATGGACCATAGCACTCTAGACCCTTCTATCCTCCACTGTCTCCCAAAGTCTGTCCAAGCTCATGTTTGTTGTTTCTCTGAGACTATCTATCACAACCCCTGCCTTCCTCTTCTCCTTTTTTCTTTAATCGTTCCCAACAGAAGTGTCTTTTCCACCAAGTCCTGCCTTTTCATTATGTGGCCAGAGTACTTAAGATTCACCTTCAATATTTGTCCTTCGAGTGAATAGTCTGAATTAAGTTCTCTAAGTATTGACTGATTTGGTCTTAATGTCCAGATGACTCTCAAAAGTCTTCTGTAGTATCACAATTCAGAAGTATTGATTCTACAGCATTCAGCTTTCCTTACAGTCCAACTCTCACAGCCATACATTACTACTGGAAAAACTGTAGCTTTGACTGTGTGTTTTTGGTTTTGTTGTTGTTGTTCCTGTCATTCAGTCATGTCTGAGTCTACATGACCCCATGGACCATAGCATGCCAGACCCTTCTATCCTCTACTATCTTTCTAAATAGGTCCAAGTTCATGTTCATTGTTTCCATGACACTATCTATCCATTTCATCCTCTGCCATCCCTTTTTCCTTCGGTATTTCCTGACACCAGGATCTTTCCCATCTTTTCATTATGTGGCCAAAGTATTTAAGTTTCAGCTTTAGTATTTGACCTTCCAGTGAAAAGTCTGAATTAATTTCTGTAAGTAGTGACTACTTTGAACTGTTTGCAGTCCAAAGGACTCTCAAAGGACTTCTCTAGTTCAATTCAAAAGCATCAGTTCTGTGGCACTCAGTTTTCTTTATAGTCCAGCTCTCACAGCCATATGTGGAAAAACTACTAGAAAAACTATGGCTTTGACTGTATAGACCTTTGTCAACAAGTTGATATCTCTGCTTTGTAGTATGCTATCCAGATTTGCCACAGCTTTTCTTCCAAGAAGCAAGCATCTTTTAATTTCATGGCTTTAGTCACTGTCTGCAGTGATCTTTGAGTGCAAGAATATAAAATATGACACTGCTTCCATCCTCTTCCAAAGATTTTCAATTCTATCAGTAATGAATGAGTGTACCTGTCTCTCCACAGCTCCATCATTATTGACTTGCTCAACTTCTCATGATATTGGTTAGTCTTATGCATAAGAAGCATAATTTTTTTCAGTTAACTGTAATTGGTTTCCTACATTCTCCTCATCTAATTCAGAGGTTTCAGAGTTTGAAGGGCCATAGTTCATTTAATACAATCTTCTCATTTTATACTTGTGAAAACTGAAACTCAGAAAATTAATTGATTTGTTTAGAGTCACACAGGTAAGTAGAAGAGTAGTGATTTTAACCCACATTTTATGACTGCAAATGTAGTATTGCTTTCCCATTACTGCTGCATGTCAGTACTAACACTATATCCCAGGTGTTTCATACTTTGATTTTTACTAAAGAGCATTAGTATTATTGAACTGTGTTGGACTTACAGGCAGAAAGTCTGAGTTCAAATATAGCCTCTGACACTTGCTAGCTGTGTGACCCTGGGCATATCACTTAACCTCTATCTTTCTCAATTTTCTTATCCCTAAAATGAGGATAGTAATAGCAATCCCAAGGTTGTTGTGAAGATCAAATGAGATAACATAAGTAAAACAGCTTACAAAACTTAAAGTATCATGTAAATGCTATTATTATAAAATGTCTGTATAATATGATCGATTTTCTTATATAAAAGGAATTATCCTTAACATTTTCAGGCCATACTGCCTCATGCCTACCTTAAAAATTTTATCTGCTACAGATAACATAGAATAAACAAACTATTCCAATGTGACTCCCTCTTTTTTAAAGTCCTTTTACATTTAGTTAAAATATTTACCCCAAAATTGTTATTTAAAGTATATTGGGATGTGGAGGTTTTTGTTAGAATGTTTTCTTTGAATTTGTTATGGAACAAGTCTTCTGTTGACACAAATTCTCTTCCAAGTAGTGTGGGTCTTCCTTTTGTTATTCTCATTATCCTTTCTCCACTAGAAGTGCCCTCTTAGATGCTTTTACTGATCCCCAGAGCATAGGAGTTACACAGCTTCAAGCATATTGCTCTTCCCCCAGCAGATTCCTCTAGTTCACCGTGAAGGTAGCAGTGGAAAGTTTTTTCCTCCAAACCTGGCTGAAAAGTGTCAAGCAAAGTGTATTTCTGCCTTTACATTCTCTTCGAAGTGACTTCAAGGAAGATTTTTTTTTAAATAGTAAATTTTAGAAATAACCTCACAAGCTGAAAATTATTATTTCATACTACCTTGGGTATAGGAAGGAAATGGCAAAAGTATAAGGTCTGTCTGAATGTTTGGGAGTGAGAACAATGAGTCTAATTAGCCACCAAGAAAGCATTTTCAAACCCATGTATGATTTGTAGAAGATGTAGAATAGTGTAAAGGACATTGAATAAGGAGCCAAGAGATTTTAGGTTTGGTCCTCAGTCTTTCAGTAGTTAGTGATATGACCTTGAACAAGTGATTTTGTTTCTCTGGGCCTTAGTTCTCATCTGTAAAAAGAAGGGGGTTAGTCAGATCCCCCAAAGGTGCTATCTGCTCCAACATTATATGAGATATTCTAACATCTATGGTTCATTCCATGCTAAACTCATTGTCTCTGGTAACAGGCCCTTTGAGCCCCTGGAATTCAATCCATAAAATACTAATATCAGTGAAACTTCAACTTCATCTTGATCAGCATTTATTAAGTGTCCACTTACTGTACAAGGCTAAGCAATAGGGATACAAAATAAATAGCTTTAACCTTCAAGTTCATTCTGATTTCATGTGAGTCACATACTTATAAACAATCTCCTCCATACATTCAACCAATTTGAGATCCACCTGGGGTAACCAGTTCTTCTTTTAAAAATGCAGCTATCTCTCCTGAGAGTTAAATTTATCCTAGTTCACACTCGAATGTGATGTCCAACCCAGTCAGTACCAGGCTGATGACAGTACCCTGGGAATAGAAATTTTGATTGGAACTAGGAGGCAGGCAAGATCTTTGGAAGGACCCAGGAGCATTACAAAGATTTTGGACAACCAGAGGGTAGCCTGACAGGACTGGATCATAAGTGGTAAGAGAGAAGAGACTGAAGGAGAGAGAGAAAAGACTCAGAGAAGGAAGTGGGGGGGGGTACCATCAACAAACATTGCCTTACCTACTCTGCCATATGCCTTGTTCTGTATCTTGCTCATTGCCAGTATCTAGGTGAACACACTGGTATTAGTTTGGAAAGCTTCAGATCTCAGGTTCTTCCAGGTAAGCTCAGTCTTCACTGGTCACTACCCAGCTCTCCAGTCTGATTTATTTACTCTGTTCAATGCCTCTCTTTCTCCTCAGGAGGAAAAGAAAAAGTATACAAAAGGATTGACAGGTGATGATTTGTCTGTTTTGCCCCACCATCCTTATTCCACTATTCAGCTATTACTGGTAGAGTATTCAAAGGTTTTCATGAGAACCTATTGAACTCCTTAGCTAGTGTTTCATATTCACTCTGTTAACAAACAGCAGACTTGTTGATTCCCTATGATCTTCCTGGTCTCCTGTTTACTCTCTCTAAGTCCTTATAACTGAACTGTTCAGTCTAGCATTTTTATAGTTTATCAGAATGCCCATTGGAACACAGCTTCACATGTTGATGAATGAGAATCTTTTCCAGCTCTAAGTCTGAAGCAGACACATGGTGCAAAAGCTGATAGATTAGTGATGGATCAGGGCATATTAAATAGAAAAGGGTGATTAACCTAGGGGTGCTTTTGAAACTTCCATCTGCCACACAATAGATCTCATTAATTTACTTTAATCATTGGACATGAGTGAAATCCCATTACAGCAAGAGGGGAGTGTAATGAAAATATCCACATAACACAGAAATTTCCAAGTCCCAGCTGATAGTCCATGTGCTTTACATAATACTCTCAACACAATTAAATTCTAATAAAACCTGAGTTTCAGAGGTCCCTTAAAATGAGTTATAACAAGATTCAAGTCAATTTAACAAGCAGGTGTTAAATGCCTCCTCCCAATCAGTCTATAAACATTGGTTAAGTGCCTACTATGTGCCAGGCACTGTATTAATTGCTCCTTTGTGCAAACCCATAGGGAGACACAAAGACTGAACAGCAACAACAGAAAAAGGTGCCTATCCTCCAAGAGCTTATATTCTACCAGATTTGATTTGTGGTGTTTTTGCATTATTTGTTTCTAAAGATCTTCTGTCCTACCTTTGCTATTTTATGGAGATGTGTAGCAAGTTCTAGTGAGCGGATCCAATTAACAGGCATTAATTCCTGTACCTTGATAGGGGGTCAAGTAGGTTTGAAATGAGGAATTACATAAATTGACATAAACATTTATTAGGCACATGCTACGTCACATGCACTGTGTTAAGTGCTTGGAGATACAAAGAAAGGCAAATCACAGTCCCTGTCCTCAAAGAGCTCAGCATCTCACAGGAAAAGCAATGTGCAAATAACTAGATAGAAATGAACTGTATACAGGATAAATCAGAAGTGATCAACACAAGGAAAATGCTAGACTTAAGAGGGCTTGGGAGAGACTTCTTGTAGAAGGTGAGATGGTGGCCGAAGAACACCACGCCATCAGAGAAATGATGACATGACTTGCACTTGACTTTGAGTGAGGGAGGACTGTGCAGGTCACCAGCCTCACGTCTCCTCTGGAGCCATCTGAATCCAGTGACCAGATATTCATCAGGATGACTGGAGATGACTCAGGATGAGGCAATTGGGGTTAAGTGAGTTGCCCAAGGTCACACAGCTAGTGAGTGTCAAGTGTCTGAGGTGACATTTGAACCGAGGTCCTCTTGACTCCTGTGCTGGTGCTCTATCCACTGCACCTCCTAATTGTCCCCAAGGTAAGATTGTAGGTGGGACTTGAAGGAGGCCAGGGAAATACAAAGGTAGAGATGAGGAGCAAGAGCATTCCAGGAATAGGAAAGTGCCAGAGGAAATAGTCAGGAGGTGGAGTGTCTTGTTGAAGTAACACTGGCTACATTCATAAGTATTTAATTGGCACTTTGCTTAACTATAATAGTAGCCATAAATAGCAACTTTTCAAATGATTAATCTTAGTCAAGAATATTTGTCTAGAATTTATCATGTTCCAGACACTGTGCTCAACTCTGGATATACAAGAAAAGGCAAAAACATGATTTTTGTCTTCACGGAGCTCACATTCAGATGAAAAAACATAAATTAATTTTTACATATTACATACAGATTATATATCATGTTATATCTATCTATTATACATTAGATATATATTATGTATGTTATATAAAATATATGTATATTATACATTATGCATATAATATTATATCTCAGAAAAAGCAATCACAGTGGAGGCGGTAGAGTACTAGTAAAAGCCTTTTGCAAGAGGTAGAATGTGAACTGTCTTAAATAGAAGGCCAGGGAAACAAGAACATTCCCAGAGGGATTAGGGGGACTAGCAGGGTCAGCCATTTGAAAAGGTCTGGATTCTGGAGATGGTATTGTATACGAAGATCAGCAAATAAGCCAGTGAACCTGAATTATTGGAAAGGAAAAGTCCAGGTTGTGAACAGCCTCTCATTCACAGTTCACCAGAGTGGGGCTATATAGTGTCCTGCTGGATCTCAGTCTTGATGGAGTGTCCCACATAACTCTTTATTCCAAAGGCATTGACATTTCTTATTGTTGACCTTTCATTCTATCCATAATGATATTTTTCTTAATCATTAATAAGCTAGCTTCACAGACTTCCCTTCCCACCCCTTTTTAGCAAAATCATAAGAGGTTTCTAGAAGAGAAGACTTCTGTAATGGCCTGATCCCACATGACTGCATCAGTGACATAAATTAGGTTGGGGGGGTGGCTCATAGGAAACAAAATCTTGGTTATACAAGAACCTCTAAGGTATTCTTTTGCTCCTATTAGCTATTGGGAGCTTGCATGCAGATTATATACTCGGTAGTATTTCTTTTCTGAAGCAGTTTTTAGCTCTTCTAAACCTAGGACTACCCAGAGTTTCTGAATATATTAGGCAGTGACCAAAGACAGTCTGGACATAGAGGTTTTTGAGCTTCTCTAGGCTTGTTTCCTCCTCTGTTAAAGGCCTTGATGGCCTCTAATGCCCCTTTTAGATCTATACCCATTGTCCTTACTTGAGATCCCTGAATCAAAGAATGTGTTAGTACAGCTATTTCCACCCTCGTTCTACCTCCCCAGATAGATGGCATAATTTTTAATTATAAAACTTTGTTTTTTCAATCAATGACAATGCATTTTCTCTCCCACCCCCCACCTGTCTCCAGTAAAATTGTTTTAAAATGGTTCTACTTTGAATTTCAGTTGCTTCCTTATTGTGAAAAATATAGAGGAGGGGTGTCAGTAGAAGATTCCAGGAGCAGGCAGGTACATAAAGAGTGACCTGAAGCTGAGGGAGGGACACTCACAGAACAAAGCAACTGGAGAAGAGCCTTGATTTTTTACCTTCCTGGAAAGTCAGTGGACCTGTATATTCCCTGTGTGACCCTGGGTCACCTTCCCTTTCAGAATCTTAGTTTTCTCATTTATTAAAAATAGTTATATCTCTTCCTATTCTAAATCCTGTGAACTTGATATCTTTTCATGGGGGTAATCTTGAAAATCAAGAATAAAATTTGTTTTTCTCATGTCTTTCCAGCTATTTTATATTTCATCAGTCACCTAGTATTTTTTAAGCACCAACTTCATACCAGGCACTATGCTCAGTACTAGAGATACAAGTACAAAGGATGAAACAGTCCCTGCTCACAATTATCTTACATTCCTTTAGAGGGAGATAAATACATCTAAAAATATATACAGCACATACCTAAAGGTAATAATACAATACATACAAAATAATTAAATATAAAGTATTTTGGGAAAGAAGAGGTCAAGAAAAGCTTCATGCAGAAGATAGTTCTTGGACTACATCTTAATGGAAAAGATCTGAGGTAATGGCAAGGAAGGTATGCATTCCAAGTATTGGATGGAGGGGGCCAGTGCAGAGCCCCAGACACAAAAATGGATGGTCATGAGTGAGATAGAGGAAGCCAGTTTGGCTGTATTAAAAGGAAAGGTAATATCCAGTAAAGCTGGAAAGTTAGGTCTGGGCCAGATTAGGTAAGAGTTTTTACAATTTAATTTGACTCAAAAAATGGGATTGAGTTGTATCATACTACTGGGTATATGCTGACAGATTAACATTCACAGACTATAATCCTTGCTTGGAAAATGAACATTGTGATGTAAAAGTGATACAGCTTTATGAGGACAGAGAGGGCACAGCAGCTCCGAATATATGGAATCGTTTTGACCTGAGTGTGTATAATGTAGTTGTTGTCCCAAGGGTTCTATTCTCCTGGCTCACCGTAGCAGGTGGTACCAAGCAGATGCCATTTGTGTTCCTCTGTTGCCACTGCTGAGCAGCTGTCAATCATCTTCTGCTTTAAAATGTCTAACATTCCTTCCTCCCAAGAAGAGCAGAGTGGCTTGTGAAAGTAGGGAATGCATGAGTGCATGGCTACAGAGGAACACATGGGGTTTTTTTTAGAGGGGGAAGTGTTTCTCAAAAGCTGTAGATCTACATTTCCAGCTGTCTTCTGGGGCATTTCCAAATGAATGTCCTGCTGGCACATCAAACTCCAAATGTCCAAGGTGTCCTTCATCATATCTCTCTCCCTCCACCCCACCCCAGTCAGTTTTTGTGGCTTCCACCTAATTCCATTCAGCAGTTAGTTGCTGAGCTGTTTTTTTTTCTCCTTCCATGCCATCCCAGCCTGTCATGAGTCCATTCCCTTCTCTCTGTTCCCACTGTGTGAATCACAGAATTTGAAAGTTGGAATGGACTTCAGGGATCATTCTAGGTCATTCTAGGCCAACCCATATGTGAAAGGAATCATTATTATAACATTGAGTCCCACAAGTACTTGGTCATTTTGCCTCTGTTTAAACACCTCCAGGAAAAGGAAGCTTACCACCTCTCAAGGCAGCTTATTCCACCTTTGGAGTGCTCTTTTCTCAGGAAGTTTTTTATTGACATCAAGTCTAAATTGACTTTTTGAGTAACTTTCCCCCTGATTCTTCCCTTCAGGACCAAAAAGAACAATTCTGTCTTCCGTGGGACAGCCATTCAGATCCATGAAGGTAGCTCTCATGTCCCCTCTGAATCTTCTCTTTCCCCAAGTCCCTTCACTATTCCTTTCACTTTCTCCTACACTCTCCTGCTGAATAGTGACTCTCTCAAACGATAGTGCCCAATATTGAACATACTCCAGATAATGCCTCCTGAGGGCAGACTAATAGGGGATTATCACTTCCCTGTTCCTGAAAGCCATGATTCTTTTAACAGAAATCAGGTGATGTTAGTACTTTTTTTATTTTTTTGGTGGGGGGAGGCTTCTACTTTCCATTGCTCACTCATATCAGGCTATGTAGTCTACTGAAAGTATGCCCCCATCCTTCTCAGAATAACTCATGCCTCCCCTTCATTTTTTTTGTACTTGAGTGAAAGATTTTACATTTATCCCCACTGAATTTCATATGGAATAAATACTATCATCCTACTTCTGACTCTTATTTCCTCCAGCCCCAATTTATTGTAATACTCTCCTAATGGGTCTCCATGGCTCTAATTTTACCTCCTCCTCCCTCTCCCCATCACAAGTTTATTGTGTAGGCTAAACCCAAAATTTAATGTCTAAGCATAATAAACAAAATAAAATGTCTTGTCATAAGTTATTAAATTTATATCATTTATTGCTATTTAATAATCTAGCAAAGGGTCATGATTATGTAGAAGTTCAGTGGTAATACTTTTCATAAGATGTTACAGTTAGAAAGCACTATCTCATTTGATCCTTATAACAACCTTTTGATGACAGTTGTGATGACATTTGAGCTAATAAAAGAATTCTCCATTTTACATATAAGCCAGATTCTAAGATGAAATGACTCTGTCAAAGTTGCACAGTGTACACTGGGTTGGGGCCTGGATTTAGAAGATTTGGAGTTAAGTGTCGTATTGTCTCTACTGTGGATAATCCTTGACCGCATGAAGTTTGCCCCTAACCAATGGTTTTATAATAATGTCATCAATGTCATTTTAACCAAACTCCATCATAAAGCTGATTATTTTAGGATCCTAGCTGTGGAGCTGGAAATGATGTGTAAGGCCATTGAATCTAAGAGCCCCAATCCTATTATAGGTTTATGTCTCTGTAAAGACCAAATTTATGTTTTTATAGCCTGACTGTGAGTTGCCAAGGAATGCACTTCAGTTTACATAGATACAGAACAAACTACCTCCTCTTTCTTCCTCCTCAGACTGCCCCCCTTCCAGTATGTTTCACTTATGTTCTAGTTCTGTTTTGATGATATTGATTGGGGTGTTAATCAGAATGGAACTGTATAGGTTAGGAATCTGGTGAGTAATACAGGTTGAAGACAAAATCTAAGCTTCAGACTAGAAAGCAAGCTCAGATTTCATAGGTACACATGGTGGGAGGTATGCCTTTACTGATTTTTTTTCAATATCCATTTCAGAAAATGTTTTTGCAAGTGCTACAATGAACTGCATTTTCCATCAGCTAGTTAGTTGTATTGATTCAGCATAATTCATTCTTTAAGGTAGAAGGTAAGGAGAATACAAACAAGTTAGTTCAAGACTTTTAGCAGAAATGTAAGATAAGATCTAAGAGAGACCACACAGGAATTTATTTGCTAGTCAACAGATTATACTTTATTTAGTTTTATCCAACTTTTCATACCCTCCATTACCTGTTAGCATCTACCTTACCAATGCCAAAACAAAGGAAATTTTAACTTTGTAAAAACAAACTGGATTTAAGGACTGGATAGCAAGTTAAGTGATTCAGATAGGTGTAATGTTTTACATACCTTTAAAATAAAAAGACAGTTTGGCTCCTGCTTGACCTCCTGAAAGTGTTGATTTGATTTCAGTGAAGTGTAAAGCCTTTTATTAGCAGCCAGACTTAACTGTAGCAGGAACTTGATAGCAGTTTGAAAAGTTGTTTAATTTAATCAAAACAGCAATGTCTTTTGGGTGAATTGGTGGGTCCAGTAATCCTATTTCTTTTCCTTTGGAATATGACCTGTTACCTTGTCTTGACTTGGGGACACATCACAATTATTACAGAATTTTAGCATGTGTTGTCTTCTGTCATCTGTTTTTGTCTCCCTAACTACTTTGAAGACTTTTTGAAGGCAGAGATAATTGGATTGGCATCATCTACAGTGTCAAAGTGCTGATTACACAGTAAGCTTTTCATAAATACTTTCTCATTGATTTGACAAGCTGTTCAATGGGTTAATATGTTATGTAGTAGAAAGAGCTCAGAATTTGGAGTTGGAAGGCCTACATTTAAATACCAGCTCTATCACTGTCATCATCATTATGCATGTCAAATATATCATTTTGAGCATTGGTTTCCTCACTTTAATATCAGGGTTGGACTGATAAAAGTTTTCTCTTTTTCTTATTTTATGAATACTGCCAAATCGTTGGCAGATCTCTTCCTTAGTATTAGGGATTTGGATCATGGTAATTCTGGGATTATTAATGCTCTGTATCTACCGTAGAATCCCTGAGGTCCACAGACCTTCTTGGAGAGTTATTTCTATTATCCCTGCCATTTTTTTTAAACAACTAAAGCAGGGAATGGGAGAAGGCTTGGTTAAACTGAAGAACTTGACTATATTACCCGAAGAAGGTTGTAACAAATTTTGCTTGAAATAATCCATCCCTTTAGGAGAAGAGGCCGTCTACAGTTGATTTGGATCAAAATTAAACCTGAAAGTTCCCAACTTGCCTTTTGGAGTATGGCCAGAGGGGTCTTGAATGCTAGAAATTATATAGGAGCTGGCAGTGGGTAAACTGTAGGCTGGCAGTAATTATTAATGTTTGTGCCAGGGTAAAAGGAGTGGCAAATTACCCTATGTGATTGCCTGTACCTTTGTTCAAGACCACTTGGCCACGGTAAAAACAAATAGCCTCACATAAACTAGAATCCTACATCCTCTCTCTGATTTAGGAATATATGAATATTATTAAAACAAACCATATTTTAAAATGAATTTGGAATTTGTGCCAATATTTTTGCATGATTTTTCACATGTTGAGACCACCAGTAAATGTTTATATACCTTTTCAGGAGTTCACTATAATTTGCTGTGATGATTAATTTTTCAGGACATTGAGACTTTTTATATAATGCTTTTCTTGTTGTGATAGAACTACTTGAATTGTAACCATTGTAGGAGCTGGGGTGTTTCTTACTCTCCCACACCACTTTTTTATGCATTGGGTTTAAGGAAGCATAGGACTATAATTTCATGACAACTTGGAACAAGAATAACAGTTTCTTCCCAAAGTAGCAAGAGCATTAAAGCCAATATAAATTTGTAGTTGGAGAACCCAGAGTTTTCATTTTTTTCTTCTTTAAAAAAAAGTGTGTTTTTTTAAAGACTGTTTTCATCCTCCTCCCAACAAAGCCAATCCTTGAAAAATTGTCTCAGAATTTTATCTTTTAAGGCACTAAGAATTGAAAATATCTTACAAGTCATCCATAGTAACTTAAACTTCTTTAAATATAGGCTGTCAAGAGACTCCAGAAAAGATTTTGTTGCCATACTCTGTAACACCAATCAAAGACTTCCTTCTCAACTTTCCAGTGTTACCTGTGTATTTATTACTTATTAACTGAGTCAGTCCTCCCTCCATCTTTGCCTCTTTCCTCTTCCCCTCCTAAGTACCTTTTGACTTCGGGAGATTTTAATCTGAACTCTACAAAGAGATCCTCAGTCCGGCGGTAGACTGAAAGATTGCAGTGACCTGGCATTCCTTTTGGCATTGGTGGGTTTTTTCAGTTGAGTTTTTGCTTTAATTGGCTACCATTTTCTACATCTGCCATCAAAAACCCTTAAAATATATTCCAGAATCCTGTTCTACCTCATTTTGTTGTTCTGTATTTTCCTTCTATTGCCTGTGCTTCTAGTGGTCAGACCCCCATGCCCTCTGTGAGTTTACTCTTCATTTTCTCTAGGGGCCAAGTATTTCCTTAGGCTAATTGATTGTTCTACTCAGAGTGTTGGATCTTGTTATCAACTGCATGGTGTCTTTTCCAAAAATGTTTTTGGATTTCTCTCCAGTTCTACTGAGCATAGTATTAGCTTTAATTAGTGTTGACCATTTTCTCTCACAGTAGATGAACAAGATCATAAGTTAGAATACATACTTGTCATCTTCCAAAAAATTTACATCTATATTTCATATTTAACTATTATGCTGAATTCTAGAATTTAAATGCAGCAATCCCTGAAGTAAATAAGACTTTTGGGAGGAGACAACACTCCTATTTTTCAGTCAGTGTGGAAGCCCCACTTTTCATGAAAATAATTGTCATTATTTATTTGATGTAGGGTAACGACTCACAGTTGAGCAAGATTCATCTGTCAAGTATTCGGGCTACAAACTTCTCTAGGTTAGATGCTAGCTTCAGACCTTCCACATCTTCCTTCCTGCCATCCCTTCATTTGTGTGTTTCTTATAACACTATCTAGACTTCCATTTAGCCTTTGTTGCATTCTACTTTATATCATATTTATTTGTGAATATGTCTTTTCTTCTCTTAGACTGTAAGCTCTTTGAGGTCAGGGGATGTTTTTATATTTATATCCCCAGCATCTAGGTATTCCTTGCAAGGAGTAGACATGTAATGAAAATTGATTGAACAAAATCAGCAGCAGACCTGTGGTCATATCCAGGACTTTTTCCAAGTTGGGAGTTTACTGTGGAGTTTAGGAATTCTACTGGTGGAATTCAAATGTATTAAACTGAACAAATATTCATTTAAAAACACCTTGTGCTGAGTTCAGTGCTAAGCCCTTGGGGAAATGCTAAGTTTAAAGATTTGGTTCTCATTCTCATGGATCTTATAACCTGGTAGGAGGATAAAATGAACATAGAAATAAATAGACAACAAATATTACATGATGCATGTCAAGCCATGTGTTCTGTGAAAGCCAAGGCAGAAGGTTATGACCAGTGTTGCAGATCAGGGAAGGAAGACTTCATGGAGTTGAGTATAAAGAATGAGCAGGAATATATTCAGCCAACAAGCATTTAAATACTTAATATCTGCAAGGTAATAAGCATTGGGGATACAAGGAAAGCCAAAAACAATCCCTACACTCAAGAAACTCACATTCCAGTGAAAGAGATAGCATGTAAATAACTATATACTAGCTGCATACAGAAGACATTAAGGTAAATCAGAAAGAGGAAGACATTAGCAGCTGGGCCAAGTAGGAATGGTCTTTGGAGTAGATCAAAGTGAGTAGAAAGGACATTACAGTCATGGTATTGGGGGAAGGAGACGTAGTACAGTGAGTTTGAGGGCAACAGAAAGTAAGTGCGTGTTGGCTGCAGTGTACAGTATGAAGAGGGGTGAAGTTTGAGATGAGCTTGCGATGTAGAATGCCGCCAGGCTGTGAGTAAAGAGTGCTTGAAGAGCAATGTGACCAACGTGATTAAAGAAGACTTCATCAAATTTGGAGGTGGAACATGCGTAAAACTGCAGTGTTGCCTGCTCCCATTCTTTTCCTTTCTTCTCTTCTTCCACCTTCCTACCTTTCTTCTTATTTTTGTATACCCAGCACTGAGCACAATTCCTGACACATAGTAGGGGATTAATAAATGTGTGTTCATATCTTTCCTTTTTCCCTTCTTTTCTTACCCTCTCTTTCCCTTCCCCTTTCCTTCCTCTCCCCTTCCCTCCTCTCCCTTCTCCATTCCCTCACCTCTCCTTTCATTCCTCCCTCCCTTCCTTCTTCCCTCACTTTCTCCCGCCTTCCCCCTTCTACATTTGACACTGTGCTAGTTCATATAGTAGGCACTCAAGAAATATTGATTGATTAATTAGCAGAAGAATTGTATAGATGCAGGAATATTCTGGTTTCCACTTAAAAGGTGGTTGAGTTTCTTGAATTTATGAATGGAGTTTTCAATTGTAGTTCAAAAATGTGCGGGGGCGGAGCCAAGATGGCGGAGTAGAAAGACGCACATACACATAGCTCTGAACCCACAACCCATAGAATGGCTACAGGGAAGTAACTCACGGCGAATTCCGCACCCAGAGGCCACAGAACATTGGAGCGAGGGAGATTTCTGTCCCAGAGAGACCTGCAAACCTCTCGCCGGGGGGTCCTTCGCGCTGCGGACTGGGCGCCAGGACTGGGAGCTGAGCGCAGCCCTGCCGCAGCCGCGGCACCGAGAGGAAAAGATCCGAGCAGGCTTCACAGACAGGATCTCCAGCGGCCACACGGGTCCCTCCACCCACAGAGGGATCTGCAAACCTCTCGCAAAAGGTCCGTCGCGCTGCAGACACAAAACCCAGCCCAGACCTGCTGCGGCCACAGCTGCGGCACCGAGAGAAACAGATCCGAGCAGGCTTCAGGGACGGGATCTCCAGCGGCCGCACAAGTCCCTCCACCCACAGGTGACAGGGGTGGGTGAGAGAGTCTCTTTGGCGGGTCGAGAGGGGAGTGGGGTGCCCCCATAATTCAGGCCCCCCCCGGGAGGTAGAAGCTGAGAGGCGGCTGCAGACAGGGGCTCCCCAAGCGGGCGGGAGCCTGAATCCATTGCGGAAGGTCTGCACATAAACCCCCTGAGGGAACTGAGCCTGAGAGGTGGCCCTGCCCCGATCTCAGCACCAGATCATAATCTCATACTGAATAGCAGCCCTGCCCCCGCCAAAAGCCCTGAGGCTGGAAGCAGCATTTGAATCTCAGACCACAAACACGGGCTGGGAGGATCAGGAGGTGAGGTGGGTGTGAGGAAAATATTCAGAGGTCAAGTCACTGGCTGGGAAAATGCCCAGAAAAGGGAAAAGAAATAAGACTATAGAAGGTTACTTTCTTGGGGAACAGGCATTTCCTCCCTTCCTTTCTGATGAGGAAGAACAATGCTTACCATCAGGCAAAGACACAGAAATCAAGGCTTCTGTGTCCCAGCCCACCCAATGGGCTCAGGCCATGGAAGAGCTCAAAAAGAATTTTGAAAATCAAGTTAGAGAGGTAGAGGAAAAGCTGGGAAGAGAAATGAGAGACATGAAGTCAAAGCATGAACAGCAGATCAGCTCCCTGCTAAGGGAGACCCAAAAAAATGTTGAAGAAATTACCACCTTAAAAACTAGCCTAACTCAATTGGCAAAAGAGGTTCAAAAAGCCAATGAGGAGAAGAATGCTTTCAAAAGCAGAATTAGCCAAATGGAAAAGGAGATTCAAAAGCTCACTGAAGAAAATAGTTCTCTCAAAATTAGAATGGCACAGATGGAGGCTAATGACTTTATGCAAAACCAAGAAATCACAGAACAAAGAGAGAAGAATGGAAAAATGGAAGATAATGTGAAATATCTCATTGGAAAAACAACAGACCTGGAAAATAGATCCAGGAGAGACAATTTAAAAATTATGGGACTACCTGAAAGCCATGATCAAAAGAAGAGCCTAGACATCATCCTTCATGAAATTATTAAGGAAAACTGCCCTGAGATTCTAGAACCAGAGGGCAAAATAAATATTCAAGGAATCCACAGAACACCGCCTGAAAGAGATCCAAAAAGAGAAACTCCTAGGAACATTGTGGCCAAATTCCAGAGTTCCCAGGTCAAGGAGAAAATACTGCAGGCAGCTAGAAAGAAACAATTCAAGTATTGTGGAAATACAATCAGGATAACACAAGATCTAGCAGCCTCTACATTAAGGGATCGAAGGGCATGGAGCAGTATATTCCAGAAGTCAAAGGAACTAGGACTAAAACCAAGAATCACCTACCCAGCAAAACTGACTATAATACTTCAGGGGAAAAAATGGTCTTTCAATGAAATAGAGGATTTTCAAGTATTCTTGATGAAAAGACCAGAGCTGAAAAGAAAATTTGACTTTCAAACACAAGAATGAAGAGAACCATGAAAAGGTGAACAGCAAAGTGAAGTCATAAGGGACTTACTAAAGCTGAACTGTTTACATTCCTACATGGAAAGACAATATTTGTAACTCTTGAAACATTTCAGTATCTGGGTACTGGGTGGGATTACACATGCACACACGCTCACATACATAGAGACAGAGTGCACAGAGTGAATTGAATAGGTTGGGATCATATCTTTAAAACAAAATGAAATCAAGCAGTGAGAGAGAAATATATTGGGAAGAGAAAGGGAGAAATTGAATGGGGCAAATTATCTCTCATAAAAGAGGCACTCAAAAGACTCATTAGTGGAGGGATAAAGAGGGGAGGTGAGAGAAAAACATGAAGTCTACTCTCATCACATTCCACTAAAGAAAAGAATAAAGTGCACACTCATTTTGGTAGGAAAACCTATCTCACAATACAGGAAAGTGGGGGATAAGGGGACAAGCAGGGTGGGGGGGATGATAGAAGGCAGGGCATGAGGAGGAGAGTGCAATTCGAGGTCGACACTCATGGGGAGGGATAGGATCAAAAGAGAATAGAAGTAATGGGGGACAGGATAGGATGGAGGGAAATATAGTTAGTCCTATACAACACAACTATTATGGAAGTCATTTGCAAAACTACACAGATATGGCCTATATTGAATTGCTTGCCTTCCAAAGGGAAGGGGTGGGGAGGGAGGGAGGAAGAGAAGTTGGAACTCAAAGTGTTAGGATCAACTGTCGAGTAATGTGCTTGCCACTAGGAAATAAGAAAAACAGGTAAAGGGGTATAGAAAGCTATCTGCCCCTACAGGACAAAAGAGAAGATGGAGACAAGGGCAGAGAGAGATGATAGAAGAGAGAGCAGATTGGTCATAGGGGCAATTAGAATGCTTGGGGTTTGGGGGGGGAGGGGATAAAAGGGGAGAAAATTTGTAACCCAAAATTTTGTGAAAATGAATGTTAAAAGTTAAATAAATAAATTTAATAATAAAAAAAAAAAAAAAAAATGTGCATTCCGTTTTTAATTGCATTACTTATCTATACTATATCTAGTCCCACTTCCATGTTCACATCTTGAAAATGAGAATAATACCTACTTTTTGATAGAATGTAGGTTCCTTGGCAACCAGACTTGTTTTCATTTTTGTTTTGAAATGTCTAGCAGCAGTGCACAGCAATAAATACTTAAATGAATTCCTATCTATGACTCTTCTTAGAGCATTCTAAACCATTTTTAATATTTTGACTAAGAAATTCTTGAAGGTGCTATACTCTGGGTAAAGTATTCTTTTTTTCCTATTTGTTTTGTTTTTTCACTGTCATCCTTGATCATAGGAAAAAAAATTATAGGATAGAAAACTTGATGTGGTTCTCAAGCCCCATTTTAACCGTCAGTTAAATTTTTTTCTCAAATGGAACTTGTTGTAAATCACAAGATATAGTAATTTAAGATTTCATTTCCTTTTATTGTTCTCATCTGTTTTCTTGGGCAAATTCAGCTAAATAGATAGCTAAGAAGTTTTAAAAAAATTTTTAAGGAGATTAACACAAAACTTAGGACTTGGATTGCCTTCAAATGAAAATTTATTATAGTCAGATTATATAGGGATGAGGACTAGATCTGTGTATAGGGAACTCCCTCTCCAGATAAAGATTACTACTGCTTTCTCTCCAACTAATGATCCTCAAGAATTACCTAGAACACTGAGCCCTGAGTTTCCCAGGATCTCATAGAAAAAAGTTGAAGGATTTGAACCCTGGTTTTGAGGCTGACTATCTGCTACACCAAATGATTGCAATAATTTTGACTTAGATTTATTGAGGACCTGATAGTGTGCAAAGTGCCATAGTTGACTTCATTTTATTTTTGTTTAACTCTGTCAAGTAGTGTAAAGTATTATCTCTTCTTTTCAAGTGAGGAGAGTGAGGCTTAGTGTTGACTTACCCCAGGTCACCAGCTAGTCAGTAGCATGGCCAGGACTTGAGTCCAGGCCCTTCTGCTCCCGTCCAGCATTCTTTCCCCTACTCTGCACTGATATTAATGATGACTGGATCCAGCGCAGGACGAAGCTCGTGTGCTCTGAGTTGCCTGAGAGAACAATCCTGGTATTGAGATGCTTCTGGCTCAACATCCTACCATCATTCTGCCAATGTTTATTTTTTCAGGCTCATGGGCCCAGAAAAACAATGTTACCAAATTGACACTGGCCATGAAAGCTTCTGAGAAGCGATCTCTGTTTTGCTTCACTTATCTTTTATTAGTTTTATTGTAAGTGTTTATCATGAGACAAGGTGAAGTTCAAGACAGCATTGATCTGATTGCTTCTGCTGTGTGCACTGTGGTCTTGGGCTTTCCTCTGGATTGACCGTATCAAGTTCTTCTACTGTTGTGAATGAAAATAATCAGTTGGTGAAAGCACAGAATTAGAAACCTCTTGGTCTATTTATTTCTGTGTCTCAAGAATTCTGATTTAAAGCAGACTTTATTTCAACTAACATGAACAGTAAGTTTGTTCAGGAGTCTTTAAGTGAATAGATCAATGCTTTTTGCTCCTTGTCTGTGAGAAAAACTTTTTAAGGAAAAGGTCAAAGTTTCATTTATGGTGCTAGATTCCAATTATATTACATTTAATATAAGAAAGTTGGGGCTATATCTTTACTACTCTCAATATATTGTCACACACACTATAGCCAGCATACTCTTCTGTGAATCGTTATTACTGTTATCTAAATATTTCTGAAATATTGAACGTTTTCCTTGTAATGGAATGTGACTTGCAGCATCTATGACATAAGATAAACTTGACCACCCTGAAGATTCTTCTGGGTTCATTAAACCTAGACAGGAGTAGTTTGGACAGTTTAACAGCTGTTCTTGAGCTCTTCATGGAGAAGATTTCATCTCTTAAGTTACACAGAAAGACTCCTATTTTAAATTGCTTTTGCAAGTAACATTTCTTCTGTTCTTTTAAGCTTCTCAGAATTGAGGAGGCCTAGAAGTAAATGAATCCAAAACCAAAAAGAGAAAAAATCCATCACAGGCTCCACTAAAAGCTATCACTCAGGCATTCTCTTTTTACTTAAAATGTTTATATTGCAAAGCAGATATTTTTTGTTCTCTGTGGAGTTTTACCAACATCTTGACAGATGTGATATATGTGCATGTGTTTTGCAAAACTAAATCCTTGTAGAATGAAATTTGGGATTCTTTAGGAAATTTATGTTTCTAAAATGTACATCTATGTATGTATATATACAAATATATTCATATCTATGTAGAGAAAATATGCATATGGGAAAATCCATAATTTTATCAACTAAGTGGTTTAAGTTTTACTGAATAATCTACATTATCTAGATAGATTGAATAAAGCTGTGGTACAGTGCCCACATCAAATGGCCTAGGAACCTCTCAAAGAGAGACTGCATAGATATCTTGTGTGAGCAGATTGCCTTTTTATCATAATGAGAGCTTGCTGTGTCCAGATGTTTAGTACATGTGACCTTCTGGAAAACTACTAGGTAAGTCCCCTCACGACTTACTAGCTGTGTGATCCCAGACAAGACACTTAACCTCTGTTTACCTCAGTTTCCTCAACTGTAAAATGGGAATGATAATAGAATCTACCTACTAGATTTGTTGTGAGGAACAAATGAGATGTTAATTTCAAAGAACTTAGCACACACAGTCTGACACATAAGAACTGTATAAATGTTAGTTATTGATATTATGATTATTACTTGAGAGATAGCCCATACTGGCCTTTTCACTTGGGCTGCAGATCCTCTTTCTCTTACATATTATTTTTTATTTTATAAAACTGATATTACTTATTTTGACGAAACTAACAAATGTCATATACTGAAACAACTCCTCTGCCCCTGTCCAGTGTGTTACCACAAAATAGTAAATCCAGTCCTACAAGAATCTATTAAATACGTGTAGTAGTGTCCTAGATGCTAGGAATATAAAGTAAAGCAAAACAGAAGACAGGTCCCATTCTCAGTGAGCTTATATTCTGCTGCTGGGATATAACACATACACTGATAAGAATGTACATGGTAATTTGAGAAGGCAGGAAAGCACTAATCTTAAGGGGATTGGGAAAGAATTTTTTTTAAAGACATGGTACATGAGCTAAGGCTTGAAGGGAGTAGGGATTCTAAGAGTCAGAGGTGAGAAGGGATAAAATGTAATCTCCTTGGGCACAAAGTACTGTTTCTTTTTTGGTTCTTTTATTCCTTGTATATGTTCTTTTATCCATGTATATGTCACATGATGGGTATTAATTTGAAGTATGCAAAGGCATGAAGACTGGAGATAGAGTGCCAAGTTCAGGAACATAAAGCCAGCCCAGTTTGACTCATGCAGAGGAAATATATGCAATATAAGCTTGGAAGGGTAGGCTGGAGCTACATTATAATGCCAGGATAACTAGTTATCCCAGAGGCAACAGCAGGTCCCTGAAGGTCTTTGAGCATTGTAAACTTGTGCTTTAGGAAGATTATTTTGGCAGGCATGAAGGAAGATAGATTGACAAGGGAAAGGACTAAAAGTCCAATGAGGAGGCGTTTGCAGTAGTGCAAGAGTGAAGTGATGAGGGTTTGAACGGGAGTAGTAACTGTGTGAGTAGATAGAAAGAAAGAGATGGAACGGAGGACAACATTTGGCAATTGACTAGATATGGCAAATGAGAGAGAAAGTCATGAATGACTCGGAGATTGTAAATGAAGGAATTAAAAAACATTGATTAAGCATTTAATATGTGCAAAGTGTAAGGGACAAAAATAGAAAGCTATGATAGATCCTGTGCTCAAGGAGCCCACAGGTCTTTAAGTTTTCTTTATGAATTTTTTTAAATTAAGCTTTTGTTTTCTCTTCCTTGCCCTCTCACTCTTCCTCCATTGAAAAGAAAATCAGGACTCCTGTAACAAATATACATACTCAAGTAGAACAAATTCCCACAATGGACATATGCAAAAATGCCTGTTCCATTGTGCATGTTTAGTCCATCACCTCCATATCAGCTGTTGAGTTGCATGCTTCCTCATCTGTCCTTAGTAATCATGCTTGGTCAGGACATTGATCAGCTTCAGTTCCACAGTCTTTCAAACTTGTTCAAGTTTTAAGTGTTGTTGTTATAGTATAAACTGTTCTTCTGGTTCTCACTTGGATTTGTATCAGTTCATAGAAGACTTCTCAGGTTTCCTTCTTCTTTGATCTCCTGGGGTTACACGCCTAGTAGTTTTATCATTGAGTCAAAGAATATACTCATTTTAGTAACTTTGATCACAGTTTCAAATTTTTTTCTAGAATGACTAGTCCAATCTATGCATTAATATGCCTCTTTTCCTGAAGCCTCATCAACACTTACTTTCCTTATTTGTCCACTTTGCCAGTCTTATGGGTATGAAGTAGAAAATCAGTGTTGCTATACTTAGCAATTCCCTACTTTTTTTTTTTTTTTTAGCTATTCCCAGCATTTTTCACATGGTTGTTGGTAAGTTTGAATTTCTTCCTTTGAAAACTGCCTCTACGTCCTGTGACTATGAGTGTGGCATTTAGTCTTATGGGTATGAATCAGTTCCTTAGATATTTTGAATATGAGACCTTTTTAAGAGGAAACTTGATAATGCAGAGATAGAACACTGGACCCAGAGTCAGGAAGACCTGAGTTCAAATCCAGTCTTAGACACTTACCAGCTTGCCCCAGACAAGTCACACAACCTTTCTGTACCTCAATTTCCTTAACTGTAAAATAATAATACCAACAACCAGATGTTTGTAAAGTAATTTGCAAACCTTAGAGCATTATATAAAAACTTCAGCTGTCATTATCATCAGAGAAGCTTGCTTCCAAGATTTTTTCCCTGTTTTCCCTTCTAGTTTTAACTACATTGGTTTTCTGCATGCAAAAACTTTAAAATTTTATATAATCAAAATTGCCCATTTTTCCTGTGATTTTCTCTGTATCTTGTGTGGTCATGAACTGTTCCCCTGTTCATAGATTTGAAACCATATTTCTACCAAACTTCTTTAATATTTTTTATGGTGTCACCTTTTATGCATAAATGACAAATCCATTTAGAGCTTATCTTGGCAAATGGTATGAAGTGCTAGTCTAAATCTCTTTTCTGCCAGACTAATTTCCAATTTTCCAATCAGTTTTTGTCAAATATTAACTCCTTCTCTCAGTATTTGGGCTCCCTTTGTTTATCCAACTATAAAGTACTATGCTGTTTCCTTCTGTATGTGCTGTACCTAATCTATTGCCATGATTGACTTCTCTCTTAGCTAATATAGAAGCATTTTGTCCATTATTGCATTGTAGTACAGTTTGAGATTTGATAGGTCTCTTTCCCACTTTTTGTTTGTTTTTTTCCTTGAAATTCTTAACTTCTTGTTCTCTAGATGAATTTTATTATTCTTTCTTGATCTATAAAGTAATCCTTTGGTAGTTTGATGCATATGGCACTGAAATAAATTAATTTAGACAGGACTGTCATTTTTATTAAATTGGCTCTGACTATGAGTATTGATATTTCTTCAGTTATTTAGATCAATGTAGATTTATGCAAAGATTGTTTTTTTTAGTTGTATTTATATGGTCCCTGTGCATATCTTGGTATGTAGACTTCAGAGTATTTTATGAGTGTCATAGCTATTTTAAATGGAATTACTCTTACCATCAGGAATTTATTAGTAACATACAGACATATTAGTCATTTATGTGACTACGTTTTCTGTCTTGCAACTTGAAATAAAGTTATTTCTGTTAGCTTTCAGTTGACACTCTAGGGTTATCTAAGTGTGTGTGTGTGTGTGTGTGTGTGTGTGTGTGTGTGTGTGTGTGTGTGTGTGTTACCAGCAAGGAGTGATGTTTTTCTTCTTTCTTTATACTTATTCCCACCACTTCTGTTTCTGGTCTTATTACTATAGATAACATTTCTAGCACCCTTTCAAATAGTGATAGTAATAGTGGATATCACTGCTTTACCCCTGTTCTTATGGGAAAAGCCTCTAGTTCATCCTTTTTGGCTCTTGGTTTTAGAGGAATAACAGTTAGCATGCTAAGGAAAGGTTCGTTTATTCCTGTGTCTTCTAGTTTGATTTATTTTTTTTTTTAGTAGAAGTGGGTGGTGTATGTTCTCAAAAGCTTTTTTCCCTATATCTATTAATATAATCATTATTTTTGTTATCATTAATAACATGACCAGTTTTGTTGATACTTTTCCTAAAATTGAACCAACGATAGATTTTTGGTATAAATCTAGCCTGGTTATAGTGTATAATCTCTTGAATTATGTTGTTATACCTTCTTAGTAATATTTTCATTTAGTTAGTGAGATTTGTCTCTCTCTGAAGGGAATATATTAAGGTCCTCCACTATTAAGAGTTTCACTATTTTTCCCTTTAACTTATTTATGTTTTCTTTTAAATATTTAGATGCTAAGCCATTTGTCAGTCGTTATTTATTAAGTACCTACTATGTTTCAGTCACTTTACTAAGCTCTGGGTATAGAGAGAACAGTAAAAGACAGCTTCTGCTCTCAGGGAATTCACAATCTAATAAGGGAGACAGCTTGTAAACAACTGTGTACAAACAAAATGTGTGTGTTAAAGAATCTCAAGAATCTCAAAGTTAATTTGCAAAATCAGGAAGGAAGGGGTGGGGTCTATTAATACTATATCATAAACTATTCTACAAAAAAACTCATTAAAATGATTTGGTACTGGTTAAAAAATAGAAAAGTTGATCTGGGGAACTGATCTGTTGGAAATAGACCAACAATTCGGCAAAAATTAGGTTTAAACTAACTTACATCTTGTTCAAATGGATATGTGACTTAGATGATAAAATCATATCATAAACAAATGAAAGAAACAAGGAAGAAATTTCCTATCAAATAGATGCATAGGAGAAGAGAGTTCATGACTAAAGTGATGGAGAAGATGCTACAAGATAAAACAGGCAGTTTCAATAAATAAAAATGTCTTTTCTCAAACAACTCTAATGTAGTTAAAATTGAAAAGGAAACAGGTAAATAGGGGAACAATCTTTGAAGCAAGTTCCTCTCACCAAATTTATAAGATTGAGTCATTTCCCAATAAATAAATGACCATGCCATCATTACTACGTGGGAAAAAAATGCTCCAAACTACAAATAATTAGAGAGATGCAAATTAAAGCAACTTTGAGATTCCACCTTAACACCTATCAGTCTGTCAAAGATGACAAAAAGAAAAAAAAGCTATTAGAGAGACTTTGGGAAAACAAATATGACAGTGCCCTGTTTGTTGAACTTAAATTGGTCTCCAGGCATTCTGGAAAGCATTTTGGAAGGATCCCCAAAGAGTTCCTAAACTGTACATACCTTTTGACCCAACTTCATCACTACTAAGCCCATGCTCCAATGAAATCAAAAAGAGAGGAAGAGGACTTATACACACACACACACACACACACACACACACACACACACACACTCAGACTTCCTATTGGGAATGAGTAAACAAATCATAGTACATGGCTGTGATAAAATATTATTGTGTCACAAGACATGATGAAATGGACAATTTTAGAGGAAACTTTGGGAAATGATGCAGAGTGAAGTGAGCAGAACGAGCAGAACAATTTATGCAATGACATATACAATATAAAGAAAAACAATTTTGAAAAACTTTACATTCTAATATGCAGTGATAAACCTAAATTCAGAAGACTGAAGATGAAACATACTATATAGGTCCTGCCAGAAAAAATTATAAACTTAAATTGTAGAGAAAGACACACATTTTCAGGCAAGGTTAAGGAATTTGTTTTGCTAGACTATATGTTTTTATTAAGGTTTTACTTTTCATTCTCTTTTTTGGGGGGATTCTGGATTTTCTTTTTTGAATATATAATTCATTTTTCACTTTTCAACATTCACTTCCACAAGAATTTGAATTCCCATTTTATAAATGCTGAAACAAACTCAGAAAGGTTAAGCCATTCTTGCAAGGTTAGTAAATATCACAGATAGCATTCAAACCTTGGAGTCTCCCAACTTCAAAGTCAGTGCTTTTACCAGTGTAGCACAGGGGTCATTTCCCAGTGTTTAAATCCTCAAAGAATATTAACAATTAGTTCTCAAGAGAAAAAAAGTGCATACTACTAACAGTCACTGAGAAAAATGCCAATCAATACAGGTCTAAGAATTTACCTCATTATCAGCAAATAGGGACAAAAAATGACAGTCAGAAATAGTTAAAGTTGGAAGGGCACCCAAAGATTAGGCAAATTGATTAAGGAAGTTAAAGATAGAAAGGTCCCACATAGAGCAACATATTCATTTGTGGCAAAACTTTTTGTGATAGCAGGTAATGGGAAACAGCTGATGAGCCATTGAATGTGAAATACCTAAACAGAATGTGTTCTGAATATAATAGATCATGTGTTGGCGAATTCTGCTTTTTAAAGTTTTTTTCATTAGCTTTTTGGACCTCTTTTGCCATTTGGGTTAGTCTATTTCTAAAGGTATTATTTTCTTCAGCATTTTTTGGGGTTCCTTTAGCAAGTTGTTGACTTGTTTTTCATTATTTTATTGCATCACTCTCATTTCTCTTCCCAATTTTTCTTCCACCTATCCTACTTGATTTTCAAACTCCTTTTTGAGCTCTCCAATGTCTTGAGACCATTGTATTTTTTTTCGGAGGCTTTGGATGCAGACGCCTTTACCTTACTATCTTCCTCTGATATTATGCCTTACTCTTCCTCATCCAAAAGGATGGTAGAAAATACCTTTTTCCTAAGAAAGTAACCTTCTGTAGTCTTATTTCTCCCCCACCCCTTTGGGCATTTTCCCAACCAGGTACTTGACTTTTAAGTCTTTTGTCAAGTGGAGGGTATATTACCCTAGAATTCAGAAGTTGTGTGCAACTGTTCTCTGAGATATATCTAGGGACCTGTAAATTCTCAGTTACTTCAAGGTGGCACAATCAAGGGAAAGGAATTTACTCCTCTCCTGTCCTGTACTCTGGTCTGTGAATAACCAAAAGCACTCTTTTCTGCACTGAAACTGTGAGTAGGATTCCCTCTCCAGAGTAACCACCAGCTCTGCCACGCCAACACTCTTCCTTGCCCCAGGACCATCATTCAGGACTGAGAACCAGATCAGCCACATGGTTCCCCCAGGGTCTTTTGGCTGAGGGCCCCAAAAGTGTAAACTGCTGCAGCAGTGGCTGCCACTGCCCTGTGGCCAGACCTGGCTCCCCTCTCACCCAGGTGGAAGAGTTTTCTTACTGACCTTTGAAGCTGTCTTTGGCATTTGTGGTTTGAGAAATCCGGGAGCCACAGCTGCTACCCGTGATTCTGTGCCCTGGAGCCTGCTCCAGTCCTATCAGTGAAGTGTGGCCCAGGCTGGGCTATGTTCTGCTCCGTTCTGAGCCTGGGGTGATAAACCTCTCCTGTCAGCCTTCCAGGCTCTCTTGGGCTGGAAATCTGTTTCACTCCGTTATTTTGTGGCTTCTGCTGCTCTTTAGTTTGTTTGAGAGTCATTTTTTACAAGTATTTTATGGGCTATAGGGGAGAGCTAGAAGAGGTCTGTCCCCCTGCTCCACCATCTTGGCTCTGCCCCCTTTTTCATTCTCTTTTTAAACTTTCCTCATTTTGTGGTGAGGGGGAAATGAGAGGTACAGGTAAGTGCTCATGTAAACATAAAAATTTGTTAAGATAATAACAACTAGCAATAAAGATTTGTTGAATTTCTTTGTAAGAGTAACTTTCAAGTAGACTGGATCTAGAGGTTTAAATATTCTTTCGTAGACCTAAGTTACACATGCATATATGTATATGTGCATATACGTATACACATATGTATATACACACATACTATGTGTGTGTGTATACCTTCATTTACTTTTTAAGAAACAAAAGAATTGGTTGAAAGAGCTAGGGGCATATACCCTAGAGAAGAGGAGATTTAGAGGGACTATGGAATAGCTGTCTTCAAGTATTTTAGGGTCTATCATGTAGAAAAGAGATTGTCCCCATAGAATAGAGCTGGTAGTGATGGGAAGAAGTTATAGAGAAACAGATTTTGACTCAATTTGAGGAAAGTAATTATAATTATCTGAGAAAGAAAGACACTCCAGAGACCTAAGGTCCATGTTACTAGGGATCTTCTACCAGAGATAGAGTGACCACTTGTAAGTCATGTTACATATTTCAAGCATGGGTTGTACTAGATGACTGGAGATTCAGTGATCATCTGGAAAAACATTTGTTACAGTGAAAGGAAGTAATAAGAGTTATAATTTTGTGCTTTTGACTTTTGTAGTCTTAGGTTTTTTTCTTGAAATTTTTGTAGCTATATCTGTTATGTACCTTAATTCTTCAAAGAAATTACATTTTATTAAATATTTCACTAATAAGATAGGTTTATATCCTTGTGTATAGCCATTATATGAAAATCTGGGTTTTTAAAACAAGTAAATTAGGGAGTAGTGAATTGTTTCATGAAAGTATTCACCTTAGTATTCTTTTACATGGCAGCTTCCCCTTGGAACATATAAACTAGTTATAAGCCAATTTTTACAAAATACAATCCAGCTGTTCACTAGTATTGCAAAAAGCAAGGTACATATTTATGGTTAATCACAACCAGGAAGAAAAATATGTGCATATGTAAATATAAGTTACAGGGATCCAATGATGGGAGGGCCATCTGGTTAAGAAATACATTTCCTGTGAGGACCTAGGTCCCAAGAGTTGGACCAGATGGCAAGAATCGAAGACTCCGAATTCCCTTAGATCACTGTACTGACAGCAAAGAGATAACATATTAAGGAAATGAGATGGGAGGTAGGACTTTCAATAAAAGAAAAGTAAATGAAATCATACAGGGTGATGAACAAGAGAGGAGGAATCAACAAGAACTCGAATTCATATGCCAACCACAATAAGAATTGAAAGTTAACTCAGGGGTTCTTAACCTAGGGGTCTATGCATAAATTTCAAGGAGGAGCCTATGAACTTATGTTTTTTAAATATAGTGACAAATGTTTTAATTGATTTCTTTATCCTCTGTATTTTATTTATGCCCTTAAAACATGTATACTTGAGCCAGAATAACATTGTTAAATGGTAGATTTGTGTTACTAGGCTGCCCAGTGGATCCAAGACAGAAAAAAGGATTAGCCTTTGAACTAAATTGACAGCAAAGCAGGCTGTTTGCAGGCAGGAATCTTATAATTTTAAAGAATTATATAACACATAGAATTTTATAGAATTTTTTATCAGAGAAATGGACCTTAGAGATCCAACACCCTCATTTCATAGTCAAAGAAATTTAGAAGTAGGGAAGGGAAGTTTCTTGCTAAAGTCACCCAGAAAGCAGTAGCAGAATTATCCAGTCCCCCTGACTCTGAGTTGAAGGCTTTTTCTAATTCTATATGACTTCTAAGTTTCCTTCCAGCTCTGAAACACTGTAGTTCTACATTGTCTCAAGAACATAGTAGTAGGTTACTAGTTTCTGCTAGATGATTCCATAAATGGGTACCTCCTACAAAAATAATACCATATATTTTCTTAGGATCAAAACAGCCATTTAACATCCCCAGTAGACATATGGGACAGGTGGTTTTAACCCTACTTTACAAAGCAAATTGGCCCCTAGATATTCAGTGATTTGCCTAACATTATATAGCAAATTAGTGGCAAGAATCAAGATCTTTATGTTTTTCTGTTTTAGCATCCTGACTCAGCAACAGACTGATCTTAAGAAACAATAAATAGTATAGGGATACCTTCTATACATCTGCCCTTTTAATAAAAATCCGTTTAACATATCAGTTACCTTTCCTTCTGAACACATCTACCATCCATTAACATTGCATTCCTACAGCACTACTTTATTTATTCTTTCCAGTAGTAGAAATATCAAATGTTATTTTTGGTTAAGGGCATGGGAAGTTCTAAATGCATCCCCTTCTAATAAGCCCCAAAGTCGTTGTTGAGAATGAAAAATGATTCAGTAAGATGAGAGGTTCCAGTTTTACAGTGGTAGCTGAGTCTAAAATTAAACTCTACAGAGGGAGAGAGTCTTCGCTGATTTTTTGCATTTAATTAAATATGCAGAGTATTTGCAGCATATGCAGTATATTCAATGTCTATCTGTCTCTCTCCCTCTCTTTCCCTCTCCCTCCCTCTCCCTCTCTCCCCTCCTCACACACACACACACACACACACACACACACACACACACACACACACACACACACACTGATTAGAACTACCCTTTATAGAATCCTAATTAACTTAATAGTGCCATTTAAAACTGAGCCACATCCACTCTTAAGTTGACCGTGTATGGCACCTAGCTGCTGTTACCACCCCTATTCTGACCTTGTATTTCTTTTTTCAGGGCTTTAGTTTAGAATTACAAACCTCATTGATTTGAGTAACTGTTCAGGGATCAAATTTGCTACCTTAATATAATCCCACATTCTAATTCCAACTGGAAACAAACATCAAGCCTAGATAAGTCCCTGTAGTCTGGAAATGGTGTTTCATGTATGTTTCCTGTTATGAGAAGTAAATTTCTTTTCATAAAAACACATTAAGAATATGACCTAAAGGCCTCTGAAAAGTCTGAGAATACAGACTTATAAATGTTATTTTTCCACTTATTGTTGATAGGAAACTTGACAAAAATCGCATAACATTTAAAACACATCTGGTGCCACATTGAGAAAGCTAATTGTCTGCCAAATTACCTGATGATGAAGATGACCTTACTACCTTTGAAGTGCATATTAGGAATAAATACTCGTATGGAGTTTCCCTTTCCATTTGTATTAAAAGACCAAGGGTCACAGAAAAATGTGAAAGAGAAGGCACAAACAAAATACACAATAACCTCTTTTAATCAGACTAGGATTTGAATGGTTGAAATCCAGTACTAATTCAAACTTAGATGAATTTACTCATTGAAGTACCAAAAAGACCTCAGTATAAGGCATGTTGACCAGGACAGTAGACTCTTGATGACATTAATGTGAAGTGTTAGTATATAAGGATAAGATGAACAGTGATATTGCATTTTTTGAAGGGTTGTACTGAAATTTCAGAACTTTTTGATGGAAGAATTTAGATTTAGTTCTTACTCTCCTATACCTTTCTTATTTCAGGCAACAAGAGAAGCCCTCACTCAGCACTGTGTCTGCCTTGGAAATTCTCTGGGCAAAGAAAATGACATTGCCTTGATCATTGATGGCCACACATTGAAGTATGCCCTCTCATTCGAAGTCAGACAGATCTTCCTGGATTTGGCCCTTTCATGTAAAGCAGTCATCTGTTGCAGGTAGGAGGATATTCAGTATTCACCCACTTTGTGTGGATGTTGTATCAGAGTGACTTTTTTCATGTAAATGCAGAGATTCCATACTATCTGCAAGGTCCAAATGTATCTTTTAGTTGTTAAGTTAAACATTTTCAGGAGCCATTATATCATTGTTAAATCATAGATCTGTGCCTACTAGCATGATGAAGGATTTAAATTAAAATCCTCCATATAGTATGACATTATAGCTGTAATCATGTGCTGATAGTGCAGAACAAAACAGAGAAGAGTCTGATTACCATTAGGATGGGAGCTTCCCATACATTCTGTCGATTAGCTCCTCTAATTCTGAATGTCTGGGCAAGAGCCCAACTTCCAAAAGTGTGGTGTTTGTTTATTTATGTGTCTCTTGTCATAGGTCAGCTTCTTTCTCAAGCTTTGTGGTTGAGTTCCTTTCAGACAACAAGGAGCTTTGGTCTGGTTTTTATTATGTGTATTTTTCTGTTGAAATCTAATCAGTAGAGGTATGGATAGTCTGTGTATATTTCTTCATGTTAATCTTTCAGGGTTAATAAAGGTGGGTGGCATCACATTCTGTTGATAACTAGATGTTATGATGAGAAGAAAGCAAAGCTGTTTGCAAAGAAGGGAAAATTAGATGGGAGGAAATGAATTCTTAATAAACCAGCAAAGGGGACTCCATCAGTAATAAAATGAATGAATGAATAAATATAAATAAATAAGGTGAAAAAGGTTTGCCTCTCAAGATAAAGACCTAAGTGTACCAGTCCTCAAATCATCCTGACAGTCTAGATTCATGAAAATAGTATGACCATATTTGAAACTCATCTGATGATTACTCTAAAAGTGTACACAGTTATCTTGTCTCCTTGGACCCCAAGCTCTGTGTCAACCCTGGGCTGGGCAAATGTGGCACTTACTTGATGTCACCACTGTCCAGTGGTCCTGTGTTGCTTGTAGCTACTAATCTTATTCATGCCTATGTCAGACCGTTGCATGACCCTTAGCTATCTACTTCTTCTGCCAGAACTCTGAATCATTCATATGCTCCTAAAACCCCTTAAAGACACCTGATTGCCAGGGCAGTGTCTTAGAATACTCAGCAAGCTCCAACCTTGCTTTTAAAAAATGCAAAAGAAGAGGAAAAGGCAATTCAGCAAAACTAACTAGCACATCAATCATGTCTACTGTGCAGAATATGTATTATTTATATCTGTATCTCACCTCTGCAAAACGCTGAGGGAATATGTATTTTTAGCTACTTTTTGAAACCAACTTTGATCATTATAATTATGACGTTTAATTTCAACTTTTTCATTTCTGTTGATGTTACTGATATTTGTATTGTTTTCTTGATTCTGCTTATACTATTTTGCATCAGTTGAAATATCTTCCCCTGCTTTTCTGCAGTCTTAAGCTGTTGTTAATTCTTTGTTTATAGTGCAACCATGATCTGTTATATTCAGAACACATTCTGTTTAGGTATTTCACATTCAATGGCTCATCAGCTGTTTCCCATTACCTGCTATCACAAAAAGTTTTGCCACAAATGAATATGTTGCTCTATGTGGGACCTTTCTATCTTTAACTTCCTTAATCAATTTGCCTAATCTTTGGGTGCCCTTCCAACTTTAACTATTTCTGACTGTCATTTTTTGTCCCTATTTGCTGATAATGAGGTAAATTCTTAGACCTGTATTGATTGGCATTTTTCTCAGTGATTGTTAGTAGTATGCACTTTTTTTCTCTTGAGAACTAATTGTTAATATTCTTTGAGGATTTAAACATTGGGAAATGACCCCTGTGCTACATTGGTAAAAGCACTGACTTTGAAGTTGGGAGACTCCAAGGTTTGAATGCTATCTGTGATATTTACTAACCTTGCAAGAATGGCTTAACCTTTCTGAGTTTGTTTCAGCATTTATAAAATGGGAATAATGGTAATAATAATGCCTATATTATTTACCTCACAAGACTGTCGTAAAGAAAGCACCTTGTAAGCTTTAAAAAGCTATTTAAATGTGAGTAGTTGCATCATTATTATCATTATTGCTTTCGGTTAGTTGTCCTGGCACCACTTTTTCTCATTTCCAGGCTATCGTTCATCCTGTCTCCCAAATAGTCCTTCTAATGCATAGTTTATCACACCATTGGTCTGCTCAGAAATCTTGAGTAGGGCTCCCCTGCCTACTCAGTAAAATCCACATTTTTATGCTGCCATTCAAGACTCTTGACAATTTTGCCCCAGCCTGACTTTCATACAAATTTCTTTCATGTGTTACTAGAATCTTAGATATACTTTTAGGTTTTCCTGCACTCTCTAATCTGTGCTTTTTTACATAGTTTTCTGTGTCTGAAAAGAGGCACCTTTACCTATTTAAATATCATCCTTTAAGGCCCATTTCAGGTTCCACTTCTTCCACGGAGTACCTCTGTTGATGATCTACCTCCTTTCAACTAGTAATTACCCCTCCCCCCTTAAATCTCTCTCTCTACTCCAATGATCCCTATTTACTTATTCATAGTCATTCATATTCCTTGCCTTATCTGTATCCTGAGCACCAGCATAGTGCCTAGCACCTCACAGACACTTAATAAATGCTTGTGGACTGATGTAGTTGTGAGGGAATTCAAGAATACACACGCACACGCACACACCAATATGTATCTATATTGAAAATGTAATACATAATATAGAGTCTATATATAAAGATATAACACATACATGTAATGAACACAACACACAGAATATTGGAATTTGTACTATATAATACTTAAATTACAAATATTACAAGAATTACATAATATTTAATACACACATGATTCCCATGTTGACACATATATACATATATGTATACACACACAAAGGTGAAAATGTATGTAGCACCTGCCTTCAAGCAGCTTAAAACCTAGTGGTGAGTTTTTTTGTGTGTGCATAGGTATGTATGCACACATGTGTATATATGCACATACTTACATATAACACATCCATACCATATATATGTAAACATTTGTATATTTATACATATATTCATATATACATATATGTGTATATATTGACAACCACATACATGTGTGTGTATGTATATATCCATATGTATATACATGTACAATCTCATCCTAAACCCGCTAAATTTTAAACCACTAGAAAGTAGGAGCTATGAAATTTTTCATCTTTCTATTACTAGTGCTTCATATAATATCTCATATTTCATAGTGACCCTGACTACAGGTTTGACTAATTTTTTTAAGATAGATGAGCAAAATGATGTACTTGGAAAGATAATATAACATAGACAGGAATAATATATTGGCAGTCATTCTTAGGACATATTGGACTGATAGTAATCTGGCTTTTCAGTTTATCTTGAATGAATGAACTTTTTTGGTTGTATTTTGACCACCTTTTTTTTTTTAATTGTGAGTTGACTTTTTTTTACTTCCTTGTTTTGGATGCAGATGAAATTGTTTGTACTGAACTTTTTATAAGGCTCAGCCTTCTTCTATTGGTGGACAATAGTAAGGGATTAAGTGATAGAAACCAAGTGGTAGACTATTTATTTTCAGATGAAGATGTGGTTCAAGAATTTGCTCTGTTACTAGCTGTATGATCTTGGGCGATTCACTTAACTTTTCTAGGACTCACTTTCCTTATCTATAAAATTAGGAGATCAGATTAAAGCATCATTTCCTAAATTATTTTCCACAGAATTCTAGTGTTGTATGATGTGAATATAATTTTATGGTAATATATTTTCCCTCTAAAGTGTTATAAATAAAATGACAGTTATAAATATGGACTTAGAGACAGCTTGGAACAAAACAGAGAGCTGCCTTAGGCTCTGAAGGTCTTAGTTCAAATTCCTTCTGATATACTAGTTGTATGACTTCAAATCTCATAAGCATCTAAAAATGATATTAATAATAGCTAGCATTTCTATAGTGCTTTAAGTGTCACAGAATATTTGACAAATATCTCCTTTTGTCCCCCCATCAACTCTGGAAGGTAGTTGCTATTACTATCCTCATATTACAGATGAAAAAACTAAAATAGAGGTTAAATGACTTACTCAGAGTCTTGCAGCTTGTAATACCTACCTCAGGTCTTCCTAAATGTAGTCCATACTCTCTCTGTTAAAACACCTAGCTGCCTCATGTTTGACTTGTCGCTTAACCTTATGGTACTCTCAGGCAATTCTGTGCCCTCTATACAAATAAAATCACAGAGATTATATAGGTGTCAATAGAAACAAAGCACAAGACTTTGTCCTGACTGCCAGGAGGGTCTATGCGTGATAGTGCTGGTGATGGAATTGAGGTGGGAAGTGGGGTGAGAAGAACACAACAAGGAGCCACTTGTGAACAGTTGGGCTTGAAGAGCAGCAGGGAGTGGTGGTTGGCAGGGAGCTGGTGAGCAGGAAAGAAGCCTGGATCATCATGCTCTCTTGCCCTTTCAGAACCACCATTGCTGTTCTCAAAGTTCCAGGATCTGCTTTCCTGGACTGGCCTTTCATTCCTAGCCCCACACCAGTGTCCTAACAAGTGGAGACCCCACCAATGACTGAGGGAAGGGGGTTCACCTTATACACTATCATAGACCAACAGGGGATCATCCTTCAAAAGAAACAAAAAAGGCTGGCAGGGATGCTTCATAGCTCAACGCAGACTGAGTTGTAAAGACTGCTGACTCAAGTCAGTTTGTTATAATGGTCCCTGCCTCCTCCAACTTGAAATATGGTCCTTTGGTCAAGAGTGCCCTATTTTTTTAAATCCATAAGGTTCTGTTAAAAGTGGTTCTGACCCCAGGACCCTGTTATTTAAGGTTCAATGTTGGGACAAAATGAGGCATTCACAAGATATTGAAAAGTTAACAGAAGGAAATTTACTTTGTTTGCAAATTAAAAAAAGTAAAACTGTGAGCATACAGTGACATTTGGCCTTGCTCAGCTCTGCAATACAACTCTGACAATAATAATAATAAACATTTGCATAGCGGTAAGTTCCACACACGGTGTGGAGTACTTCACAGTTATTCACAAGAATTATCACATCCACCTGGGAGGTAGATGGCATTATAATCTCTATTTTAAAGATGAAGAATTTCAGGCAAATAGAAATTGAGTGACTCAGCCAGAGTCACACAGCTGGTAAGTATCTGAGAATGAATTGGAACATAGGTCTTCCTGACCCCAGACCCAATGCTCCGTCCACTGTACCTCTTAGAGAACTGCCTAACGGGAAATGTATCTTGTCAGTAAAGTAAGATATGGCAACTCTAGTGGGCTTCGGAGGAGTCCAGACTCCATATAGTTGGTACATTTTATGCCCTAATGTGACCAAGAAGCTGCTAAGGGAGGTAGACGTCAATCAAGTCCTGAAGACAGCTTATATTATCTTTTAGGAAAAACTAATCCTTGTTGCAAGAAAATGGGAAACCCTTGTCCTATTACACCTCTACCACAAGATACGATAACTTGGCCCAGTTTAACCTATTTCTCTAAACCCAGAAGGGCTCTTCTCATTTGCTCCAAACTCTAGACCAGACTTGATTGATTCCATCTGTATAATTCCAGCCCTTTGTTCAGTGGCAAGATAGCTATCTTTAAGTACTTAAAATTAGTGATGTGGAAGAGGGATTCAGATTGTTTTGTTTGGCGCACCAGGGCTGAGACTGGAGCAATGGTGAAAGTGGCCTGGAGGGGAATTTAGGTTTGACCCCTGAAAAAAACTTCCTAACAATTAGATCTGTTTAAAAGCGAAATGTGCTAACTGGGGAGGTAGTGGACTCCCCTGCATGGAGGTGTTCAAACAAAAGCCACATTAACCTCTTGTCAGGTATCTTGTAGGTTCAGGTAAGTCCAGTTCTTTCATGAGATGAACTGAAGGGCTAAGGAGATGCTTTACCACTCTGAAACGTGGTTATTTTGTTTCTAAATGATCTCTACGGTCTTATACCAGGAAGACATCCCGATTCTCAGTTTAAGGAAGAGACCTTAGCTCTGTTTGATTTGAGTGAACACTAAGAATGGGAGAGATACGAAGTGTGGAAGGAGTTTGGGGGAGGACTTCTCCCTTACAACCTTTTCTTTGTGTTTATGTTGTAAAGTAACTGAGTAAGCATATGCCTGATTGTGTGGCTGGCTCATTGATTTTGAGCTAAATAAATATGACACTACAAACTGTTGGTGCTTTTCCCTGAGGCCAGAAGGAATCGGAAGTGAGCCAGTTCCTTTCCAGATGCCCCCTCATGCTCAAGTAACCAACTTTTTCAGTTATTGGGGTAGAAGGGGAGGCAAGGAGGAAAGGAACAAGGAACAATGTACACGGAAAAGTACTGAAAATTGTAAAGCCAAGCCAAAAAAAAAAAAGTGATGTAACTTCATAAGTTTACAAAGGGAAATAAAAGTAAGTAGGTTTGAGTCTCAGGAGAGAGTGAGGAATGCCTTTAAGGCTTTACAAGAACAGTCTCTTTTCTTGCCAGGTGCATGATACTGAAGAAAGAAAAACATTTTTTAAAAATTCCTACTCTCAACTGTTTTAACAGTATTTTGTGTGTCACATAAGACTGTACACTCTAAAACTCCACAGGAAGGAGCTCAACCCCTAATTTGGCACAACTGGAGGAAATTGCAAATTAAATATATTGCAGTCTTCAAACAAACATTAATTGAGGAGGGGAATCTGATTCTTTGGGTTGTTTTTTTGTTCTGTTTTGTTTTCTTTCATTTCTTTAGGTATGATGGTGCACCATTTTATTCTCCAGAAAGGTCTTTTTTTTAAAGGTATTCTTAGAGTCCTAGAACTCTATATGAGTACAGGATGTACCTTTTAAAAAGATATGTTTACTACTCAGTCACAGTTTTAAAAATACTTAAATTCTGTTTATTTCCTTGGCCACAGAAACTGTAGGCAAAATGGATTCACAGCAGTGTTCTTTCAAAAGGCAATTCTAATAAATTGTATCCATTTCTGAAACAAGAGAAGGAGCTGGTTCCTTCTGGAGGAAAATTAAAAATAACAACAACAACAACAACAGCAAAAAACCTTGGTAGTCCCATAAAAGTATAACAGACTGTTTCTCATAGATTTAGTTCAAAGTCTGATTAATTTTATGTAAAAGTCAGATTTAACAGTTCTGGACTAGGGACTATGTGGTATAATGAAAAGGGACCTGAATTTGGCCTTTGAAGGCCACCTCTGAAACTAGCTGTCTTATTCTCTCTGAACCCTCCTCAACTCTGTCTCTTGGTTTGCCTTCCTTTCTTCAGTCTTCGTTAAAATACCATTTTCTGGGGGGTGGAGCCAAGATGGCGGAGTAGGACGGACCTGTAAAAGCTCTCTTCCCACAACCCATAAAATACTTGTAAAAATGACTCTAAACAAATTCTAGAGCAGCAGAAGCCACAAAACAACAGAGTGAAAGAGATTTCCAGTCCAACACAGCCTGGAAGGTTGATAGGAAAGGTCTATTGCACCAGACTCGGAGCAGAGCACAGCCCACAGGGCCCAGATCAGCCTTGGCTGCACAGCGTGACAGGAACAGGATGGGAGCAGGCCTCAGGGGGTGGACTCCCCTGCAGCAGCTACAGTTCCCAGATTCCTCAACCAACAAATGCCAGAGACAGCTTCAAAGGTCAGTGAGAAAGCTCTTTCAGCTGGGTGAGAGTGGAACACAATCTAGCCCTGGTCCCAGGCAGTGGCAGCCCTCATTTTTGTAGCCCTCGGCCTAAAGCCCCTGGGGGAATTGAGCCACTGATCTGGGTTTCAGCCCTGAGTGAAGGTCCTGGGGTGAGGAAAGCACTCTCTGGTGTGGTGGAGCTGGTGGAGGCCCTGGAGAGGGAATCCTACTCACAGATCCTGGGCAGAAGAGTGTTTATGGTTGCTCCCAGACCAAAGCACAGGCCAGGAGAGGAGAGGAATAAACTCCTCTCCCTTGATTGTGCCACCTTGGAGGAAATGAGAACTTACAGGTCCCTAGAGTATACCCTCCTCTTGACAAAGGACTCAAAAGTCAAGTAACTGGCTGAGAAAATGGCCAAAAAAGGGGAAAAAAATAAAACTATGGTGAACAGATATTTTCTTCCATTCTTTCTGATGAGGAAGAACAATACATATCATTAGAAGAAGACATAAAAGTCAAGGCTTCTGCATCCAAAACCTACAAAATAAATATGCAATGGTCTCAAGCTATGAAAGAACTCAAAAAGGATTTTGAAAATCAAGTTAGGAAAGGTGGAGGAAAAATTGGGAAGAGAAATGAGAGTGATGCAAGAAATCTTGAAAAGCGAGTCAACAGCTTGCTAAAGGAGACTCAAAAAATGCTGAAGAAAATAACACCTTTAAAAATAGACTAATTCAAATGGGAAAAGAGATCCAAAAAAGTCAAAGAGGAGAAGAATGCTTTAAAAAGCCAAATTAGCCAAATGGAAAAGGAGGTTCAAAAGCTCACTGAAGAAAATATAGTTCCTTAAAAAATTAAAATGGAGCAGATGAAGCTAATGACTTTATGAGAAACCAAGAAATTACAAAACAAAACCAAAAGAATGAAAAAATGGAAGACAGTGTGAAATACCTCATTTGAAAAACAGCTGACTTGGAAAATAGATACAGGAGAGACAATTTTAAAATTATGGGACTACCTGAAAGCCATGATGAAAAAAAGAGGCTAGACATCATGTTTCATGAAATTATCAAGGAAAATTGCCCTGATATTCTGGAACCAGAGAGTAAAATAAATATTAATAGAATCCAACAATCATCTCCTGAATGGGATCTGAAAAGAATAGCTCCTAGGAATATTGTAGCAAAACTCCAGGGTTCCCAACTCAAGGAGAAAATATTGGAAGCAACCAGAAAGAAATAATTTGAGTATTATGGAAATACAATCAAGATAACACAAGATCCAGCAGCTACTACATTAAGGGATTGAAGGGCTTGGAATGTGATATTCCAGAAGTCAAAGGAACTGGAATTAAAAAGCAAGAATCACCTATCCAGCCAAACTGAGTATAATACTTCAGGGGGAAAAATGGTCATTCAGTGAAACAGAGGACTTTCAAGCATTCCTGATGAAAAGACCAGAGCTGAATAGAAAATTTGACTTTCAAACACAAAAATCAAGAGAAGCATGAAAAGGTAAACAGGAAAGAGAAATCATGAGGGACTTAGTAAAGTTGAACTTTTTGCATTCCTATATGTAAAGATAATATTTGTAACTCTTGAAACTTTTCTCAGTGTTTGGATAGTTGGAGGGATTATAATACATATACATAGACCAAGGGCACAGGGTGAGTTGAATAGGAAGGGATGATATCTAAAAAAATAAAGTTCAGGGGTGAGAGAGGAATATATTGGGAGGAGAAAGGGTTACACAGAATGGGGCACATTATCTCTCATAAAAGAGGCAAGAAGAAGCTTTTTCAATGGAGAGAAAAAGTGGGGAGGTGAGAGGGAAAAAGTGAAGCTTACTCTCATCACATTTGGCGTAAAGAGGAAATAACATGCACACTCAATTTGGTATAACAATTTATCTTACACTACAGGAAAGTAGGGGAGAAAGGGATAAGTGGGGTATGGGGGGGATGATAGAAGGGAGGGATAATGGGAGGAGGAAGTAATCAGAAGTAAACACTTTAGGGGAGGGACAAGGTCAAAAGAAAGAATAGATAAATTGGGGGAGCAGAATAGGATGAAGGGAAATATAGTTAGTCTTTCACAATATGACTATTATGAAAGCCTTTTGCAAAACTACACATATATAGCCTATATTGAATTGCTTGCCTTCTCAGTGGGGATGGGTGGGGAGAGAGGAAGGGAGAGAAGTTGGAACTCAAAGTTTTAGGAATGAATGTTGAGAATTGTTTTTGCATGCAACTGAGAAATAAGAAATACAGGTAATGCGGTATAGAAATCTATCTTGCCTTACAAGAAAAGAGAGAAAATGCGGATAAGGGAAGGGAGGGGTGTGATAGAAGGGAGGGCAGATTGGGGGAAAGGGTAATCAGAATGCACAGTGTTTTGGGGTGGGAGGGAGATCGTGAGAAAATCTGAAACTCAGTCTTGTGAAAATGAATTTTGGAAACTAAAAATAAATAAAAATTTAAAAATAAGTAAAAATAGATAAAATGATGCTTAGTAAATTATTTTCTTTTTTAAAGCCAAAGAAAACAAAGTTTATTAAAGATTCGCCATCTTAGGTTGCCTCTTAAGGAGCCTAAGCATTTGCAACGCTTATATTCACAAGCAGGCCAGATAGAATCCCAGCTGGACAGAGTCTGAGCTGGATTGAATCTGAGCGCCTTCATGGAGGCAAGATGGAACTTAAATACAGAAAAGACTATAGGAGGGATCTGGGGGGGGTGGGGGGTGGTCTGGTAGTCCAGGGTGATGGGAGGAGGGGTTTTGGAAAGGTCTTGAGGAGAATCAACAAACTTCAGACTAGGGGGTGCCTAGGTGGGAAACAGGTAGGGCAATCAAGATATAACAGACAATGGTCACAGATTTGAGTATGAAAAGCCAGGTTCTGTGGAGAGATACAAGGGGAGCTCAATTTGAGTATGAAAGGCCAGATTCTGTGAGGAGGTACAAGGAGAGCTCAATTTGAGTATGAAAAGCCAGGTTAAATGAGGAGATTCCAGGGGAGCTCAAGGAAGTTCCCAGAGTCTGAACCTCATCATTCCCCCTCAAACACATTGAACCCAAGTTCTTTTGGGGTAAAGAGTGAAGGTCTCAGCTTCTGAAACTTATTCCTGCTGGCAAGGGGTGTAGAGCTGTCCCTGCCTTGATGGGTCCTGTTCAAGGGGTCAGACTTCAGAACCTGGGTGGTGCCAGGTCCAGTGGGCTGGAGACCTTGGATTCAGACGGAAGTTGGTATGCAGCATGGGCTGTCATCTGGAAGTTGATGGCTTGCACTCTACAAAAGACAAACCTGGCAAGGAGGTACAAGCATCTTACAATCTTTTCTGAGAATGGGATCCTGACAGAGTTTGACAAAGGCCCTTGTGTAAGGTATTTCTATCCATTTTTCCTTTTGGAGACAATATAATTGTAACTGTAAAAGGATATTACATTGTAAGGTCCCAAACATGGGCCACACTTTGTTGTCCTCCAGGTGATACTGAGACCAAAGTGTGTTGCAAAAGAATATCAGCTTTTTCTTTTTAAGTTGTTTAGAGAAGCTAAATTTTTTCCAGTTTTGTAGAAGACAGCCCAAAGATGAATTCCTTGGAATTGATGAATTTTGACCCATTTCTTGGTGTGGGGCTGGAAGTCCCCCACCTCCTTAAAGGAGGACATGGAAGTAAGCCTTGAGGAAAAAAAAAAAAACATGAGGACAAAAATAACCGAGCTTTTCCTGATTTCTTTGTGTCCAGGAAACCCAGAGAATTGGACACCCACTTAACTGATGTTTCTCTAACCTTCTAGCGCCCAGAAAGTTCAGAGAATTGTGCTTTGGAGGGGTATGCCCAGGTCCGTGGCCTCAAACACAGCCACCGGACCAACAGCCTGAGTCTCTAACTCTCTAGCGCCCAGAAAGCTCAGAGACTTAGGCACACACTAAAAAAGTAACTGAGTTTTCCCTGATTTCCTTGCACCCAGGAAATCCAGAGAATTGGGCACCCACTTTATGCCCAGGTCCACTGCCTAACCAATGGACCAACAACCTGAATCTCTAACTCTCTAGCGCCCAGAAAGTTCAGGACTCTGCATGATACTGGGACCTGAAGCCAGGTCTGAAAATCCGATTCCAAGGTGCTTGGAGAGCAAGTAGGGGATAGGGAGAGGGGGAGGTTTACATACCTTCCAGTTTTAGCAGAAGAACTTGAGATTAGCAGCTTTTCTGGATCAGAGAACCATAAATGAAGAGATTCAGGGGTGATGGGGGACCCCAAAATACCGACAGTCCGGGTCGTGCTTGAATGAATTTGACTCAAGCCTTCTTAAAGCCAAAGAAAACAAAGTTTATTAAAGATTCGCCAAACTGGGTTGCCCCTTAAGGAGCCTAAGCATTTGTAATGCTTGTATTCACAAGCAGGCCAGATAGAATCCCAGCTAGACAGAGTCTGAGCTGGATTGAATCTGAGCCAGTAAATTATTTTAAAAAATTAAATTGCACCTTCTACAAGAAGCCTTTCCTTATCCTTGGTAACCCTGGTGCCTCCTTTCTCTTGATTCCCTCCAATTTATCTGTATATAGCTTATTTATATATAGCTATTTGCATGTTGTTTTGCCCATTAAACTGTGAGCCCTTAAAAGCAGCACTGTCTTTGCCATTCTGTGTATGTGTACATAGTAAATATTTAATAAATGCTTGTTGATGGATTTACTGAACATCAGATTCTTTATATAGTGAGTTAATTTGTATTATATATTGTGCCAGAGAGTCATCTTGGAGATGAGATAGAGAGATGGCCTCAGGCTTACAAAGACCAAGGTTCAGGCCTACCTACACCACGTTCTGGAGTTGTCATCCTGGTCAAGGAAGTACCTCACAAGTCACTCCTTAGACTGTTATAATAGTTGTTAACTTCTCTCTGGCCCCAGTCTCTTCTTTTTTCAGTTCATCTCTCACACGTTGGTCAAATCATCTTCCTAAATCTCACTTTCTTCACTTTAAAAATAGAGATTAAAAATTCCCCTGCCTAAATCAAGGTTTTTGAGTTAATGGAGGAGAAACAATTTAGTAAAATATTAAGTTATATGCAGATACAATGTCCCCATATTGTTCTTAATCCACCTATTTGGCTTCTGGCTAAGGAAAAACTGTCATTTCTTGCTTCCATTTTTACTTTTTTTTTTTTAATTTTGAATAGTCTGGTACATTCCATGGCATGTAAATTCCTAGCCTACATTTGTGTGGAGTTGATGGCCATTTGAGGTGAAAGCTGTTTTATTTCAGTGGTAGTTTATGCTTCAACACTTCAATGGTTTTATGATTTTCTTGATGTAGGTTTTGCCTTCAGTGGTACTGATTCCAACCCATTCACACTTTTTCATCTATGAAATTATTGACCATGTTCTCTAGTAAACCCTCTATAAAAGATCTACTAAACAGAACAGTGGTTTGACTCTAGGCCTTTACACATTTCCAGAATATCTGTCCAATACCCACACCATTGATTTGTTGTTCTTTGTTCTCATCCAATGATTAACCCAACTGTGAACCCAGCCAGACATCTGTTGGATACGTACAGTATCTTTTTAGATATCATCATTTGATACTATCCTTAAGACTACTTATGAATAACACGTGTCTTTATTATCATTCAAGTCCCTCATTTTTGATTCCTAAGAGATTGTGGTGATTTATGATTTATAGCACTGTTAAGAGAATATGGGTGTTTAAAAAAAAGTAGTTGTGTCAGGGAACAGCCTGAGATCATTGATAACAACATTTGTTTCTTAAAAGTGATTCAGTTCATTCTCTTCCCACTGAGCCCAGTCTACTCACCTTTTTTTTACATGTCTACAATATATTTGTTCATTCAGTTGAATGTCCTTAGGAAAGAAGCATTTTTTGTGTATTTCATTTTTCCTAGATTATTTTTTTAGTGCCTGTGACTCTGTAGTTAGGCCCTGTATTTGGGAACTTGATGTAGTCAGTACAATGTCATCCACAAATATGAGCATCTGGAAAACCTTACCAATTGTAGGTGATGTTTAACAGCAATGCCCTAACGATCAAGTTGAGTCAGATTTCTGTTTGTTATGTTGCTAGGAGTAATTTTTTTGTTTTGTTTTGTTTTCTTTCCTTACTAGTTAGCAAAGCCCTGTTCAGGTGGGTGGACATGTCCGACTTTTTTGATGTTTTTGCCATCTAGGATAATGTTCTATTACTGTATTTGATCTGTTGATCTACTGTACTAGATCTGTGATCTATTAACCGTACTTGATATTTCTGTCATGGTTCAAAATCCTTCTTGCCTCATTACAATTGTCTGATTTCTCATAATATATTTTTTTATGATGGAGTTTTGGTAGTAAAATATCATTAACATAAAAACTATTGTTTTCTCTAATGTCAGTTACTGTCATTTACTGTTAACGGCTACTTATAAAAATACAGAGTATTTGAGTCTTGAAGTTGATAGAGATTTGTGGCCATTTTGACAATGTATTCAGTTCCCCTTTACAAAATCCTAGACAAGTAGTCATCCATCCCCTGCTTAAAAACCTTAAGATAAAGAGGAATCCACTACTTCTGGAAGCAGCTCATTTCATTTTTGGATTGATAGAATTCTTAGGAAATTTTTCCTTTAAGTAAACCTAAATTTGACTGTGCCACTTCCAACCATTGTTTCTGTTTAGCACCATGAGGTATAACTGCATCATCTAAAACCTCTATTTGATTGTCACTCTTTAAATTCCTGAAGATTACTATCTTGTCTTCCATTCCCATCAAGTCTTCTTTTCTTTGGCCTAATGGTCCCATTTCCTTCATCTTTTTTTTTTCTAGTAGTTATCACCATTTTGCATGATTAGTATGTAATTAGGTTACAAACTACTTGAAATGTTAGTCATAAAATAGGTATGTCTCACATTGGCAAACCCAGTGTACAAAAATACAAATTTACAAAAATTATAAATCATATGATCGTTGATTTTGAATCAGAAGAAACTTTAGAGGTTATCTTCTGCAGTCCCTACACCTTAGAAATGAGAAACCTGAGGCTTACAGGGAGAAAGTGACTTGTTCAAGGTATAAGCAGTGACATTCAAGCCTTGGTCTTTGGAATCCACGTGTACCACTCTTCCACTACAGAAGTCAGGGCATTCTTTTAATAAAGAATCCTTCAGTTTATAAAAGAATTTGCTCTGGTATGCCTTTAAACAGCAATCTCCCCTAGTATTTATAAAATAATTTAACTTACATGCATTTTTTAAAAAAGAACATCTCGTGCTTAAATTCAGATACACAGATACCAAAACTGCAAGTTAGAATTTATAATTCATAGCAATAATGTGAAATTAGCTTTAAAAATCAGTTCTGGTCAATATTACTGTGGTGTGAAATTGGGGAAAAATTTATGAGAATTGGGTAGAGAATCTGAAAATTGATACTTCAATTGTCAGTACTTAAATAAATTTGAACTTCCAACACCTTTCCTTTTCTTTTTCTGAGATTTTTTTGTTAGGAGAAAATAGGCCATTTCTTATAGGCAGATGCCTATATTTTTAAAAAATCAAACACTTAGTGATATGTGTATGAGCATAGCTCATTGTATATAGTAGTTGCTTAATAAATATTTATCAAATTTGAATTGTTGAGAGTAGTCAGATTATAAATGAATGGCAGTGCTAAATGAGTTTAAGATTAAACAAATTTTGCAAACCTAATAACATTTTGATGACCTGAATGAACATTGCAGTAAAATTCTCCATTTGATTGTATACATTTCAGGGACTAGAAGGGAGAAGTTGTAAATAGATGGAAAGCATAAAATAAAAGGAAAGTACTAAACTAGGCAGATTATTTTTAGTTGTTAATATTCACAATGTTGATAATATATAAAATAAACTAATAAATATTTTGGACTTAAGGTTTCATGCAATTATTAAAGTCATCTCCCAAGGGCAGAATATTCTAGCTCCCTTCTCAGTATTAGCTTCCTCATCAGCTCCAGAGACCACATAAGAGTTATTGAGCATTTACTAAGACTGCATATCAAGATTCCTATTTGTGAAATTGGTGGGCATTTCTAAACAAAGCACCTAGCCCTCTGTCCTCTAGCAGTTGAGTCTCTTCCTGTAGGATGGCCTAAATTAAATGTATATGTCATGCACACATGTTGCACAAAACATAGTCTACAAGGTGAGAACTTATTATGTTAGCAGCATCATATGTTTTTTGCTTTTCTGAAAATACTTATACATGTGAATAAGAGTTTCCATGTATTGTAGTTGCTAATAGTGTAATGGATAGAGCACTGGGCCTAGAGTCAGGAGGACCTGAGTTCAAACACGGCCTCAGATAATTACTAGCTATGTGACCCTGGGCAAGTCATTTAACCCTGTTATTGTCAAAAGTTCCTCCTTTGTAAAATGAGCTGGAGAAGGAAGTGGCAAACTAGTCCAGCATCTGCCAAAAAAAAAAAACCCAAATGGGGTCACAAAGAGTCAGACACAACTGAAAAACAGCTAAACAAGTTGCTACAACATTAAAAAAAATAAAACCTTTAATCCATAAAAAAGAAATGTGTTAATAATTTAAGCTGCTCACAACTTTTCTTTTTTGCTCACAGACTTTTGAACCATTGCGAAAGCACATTTGAAGAAATGCTGCCACTTACTTTGAGGGATGTGTTACTTTGGTATTATCTGTGCTGGAGCTATTCTAAAGTCTGATAGGAGAAGGTAACACGATAAAGGAAGATTAGGGGCAGGGGGAAGGCAACCAGGAAGCAGCAGAGCTGGGAGGGAAGTGAGCAGCATGAGTGTGGCTTAGGATGAGGTATCAAGAAATTAATGCGCATCTGTTTAGAAAGAATTGCCCTATTCTGTATATTTAAAAATATTATGTAAAAGGACAAGGTCATTCCTTAAGAAATTTCCTTTACTGGGGAAAGGACCTATCTGCACAAAAATATTTATGACAGCTCTTTTTGTGATGGCAAAGGATTGGAAATTGAAGGGATTCCCCTCAACTGTGGAATGGCTGAACAAGATGTGATATATGAATGTAATGAAATACTCTTGTGCTATAAGACATGAGGAGCAGGCAGAGTTTTAAAAAACCTGGAAAGACTTATATGAATTGATGCAAAGTAAATTGAACAGAACCAGGAGATTTTTGTACACAGTAACAGTAATACTGTATGATGATCAGCTGTGAATGATTTACCTGTTTGTTTTCACCAGTACAGTGATCCAAGACAATTCTGACAAACTTATGATGAAAAATGCTGTCTGCCTCCATGCAAAAAACTGATAGATTCTGAATGCATTTTGAAGCATACTATTTTTCACTTTTTGTATTCATGTGTGTTTTTTCCTTTGCATCTGTGTCTTTCTTCACAGCATGATTAATATGGCAATATGTTTTGCAGGATTGAACATGTATAACCTGTATCAAATTACTACCCTCTCAGGAAAGGGACAAGAGAGGGAGAGAAGAAATTTGGAAATAAAAAAAAAATTTTTTAAGGAATTTTAAAAATTTGCCTTTACTTGCAACTGTGGGAAGAATAAAATACAATAATAAAAAAAGAAATCCCCTTTAGGATATGCATTTTGGTAATAGGTGCATTTTTTACTATGGATGACGTGTTTATCATAGAAAAGCTTGGCAGTTCTCAAACCTCAAGTTCTCTTTTCTTGTCTTTCCTGTCATGGTACTGTTTTCTTTTCTTTTTTTACTGTGTCCTATTTTTGTGGCTTCTAGGCTTCTCCCATGTTTTTTCCCCTCAGCCAGCTTCTGAACCTTTTATATGTTTCAGTTGATCCACTTAGGGAATGGAAGGTGTTGGACTCAGAAATAGTTGCTGGGAGGAGCAGGCAGGGAGTCAGAGTTGGGGGTAGGGAGAAAGTTCTTCTCCGAAGTGCAAACATGATTTCTTATTTGCTAAGTTTAATTAGTGAATACTTCAGCCTTGAATTCAATGTACAGATTATTAGGTTGAGAACAGAAGTGTTAGCATGCATAAAACCTATTAATTTGCTGAGAGTACACATATTTTTTCTTGAATAATGTAAAAAGATGTAGGATTTCAGGATAGGTATTCCTTCTCCAATGCATCCTGCAAGAGTCTTCACTGTTTTCCTATGTATCTCCCATTGACTATCTGTCCAACATGTTTGTAGCCTTTCTCTTGTTCTTTCATTTTCCAGGAGGAATCTCTGTACCACTTGGCTTTTTCATCTGTTGTCTCTCATTCTTGCTACATGGCTGTCTGATCTCTTTTTTTTAGTCATGTAAACATGAATGTTTGTTAGAGTTGCTGCATTGACTAGGCCTTATTGTTATTTTTTGGATTAAGAAATAAGTCCTGTATTTTAAAGGATATTTGTCATTCAGTTAATGTTTAATAGAATTCATCATTTACTGAGAAGATAGAAGGCCCACAGGAAGTATGTAAAACAATCACAAGCATGTTCAGTAAACAGTTCTTTACTCTCACCACTCTAATTTATGCGGTTATAAGTATGAACCTTCTCCTTACTCTGGATTTTTTCATGACAGAAGCCCTCCCTTTTTATGAAAGTGTATATTTATTTTGGAGTTATGGGCATGATTTTGGTCTGTGCTTTTGAAAAATAACTGTACTATTGATAAAACATATGATAACCTTTAAAGAATGATCACTTTTCCACCACACATCAAAGTCACTTGAAATTGTGTGGCCCCACCACAAGTTCAAAGCAAATAAAGGTTATATTTTCTCAAAGGTGATGTTAATGGGGCCCAAGAGATTGGCCTCAGCAATCGTGATTTATGGTTTTTGGTGTCCATGGGATTGGAGGTGGATGGGGAAGGAGAGCACTGTGCTAGACATTTCAACTTGATGTACCAATTAAGAGTTTGAAAAGTCATCATTTATTTCCTAGGATGTGTTTAGATTTCTGCCTTTCAGGGTAGATCCAAAGATAAACACTTATAAACACACTCAGATACCTCAAAAACAAGCAGCACTGTGAAGGAGATATGGGCAGCACAGAATTTTTAGGAAAGGAATCCAAAGAATTCACAACCTCTTTGGCAATTAAAGAAGTACAAATTAAACAGCTTTAAAATACCATTACAAACTAATTACCCATGTTAAAATCTTTGAAAATGAGGCTAAAAACAATTGTTTTGCTTGGTAGTTATATGTTACTGCTGATACTGTGAAATGATCTTTTTTCAGCACAGTCTAACATAATATAACAAGAGTTGTAAGAGCATTCATATACTTTGACCCAGTAATTTCTCTTTGGGGAATATACCTCAAGGCAATAACCCCCCAAAAGTAATTTATTAAAAAATCACCATACTACTTTATTAGCATGCAATCAGAAATCATAAAAAGCTTATTTTCAAAATAACTGCCTATGCTCTACAAAGATCTCTTTTTGCAACAACCATTTTCTTGTTGTCATTCAGTCATTCAGTTGTGTCTGACTCTTCGTGACCCCATGAAGCTTTGTATGTCAGGTCCTTAAATCCTCCACTATCTCTCAAAGTCTGTCCAAATTCATGTTTGTTGTTTCCATGATACCATCTCATCCTCTTTCATCCCCTTCTCTTTTTTTCTTAAGTCATTACCAACCTCAGGATCTTTTCCATTGAGCCTAATCTTCTCATTGTATAGCTAATGTATTTAGACTTCAGCTTCAGTATTGACCCTCCAGTGAATAGCATGAATTCATTTAAGTACTGACCAATTTGATCTCCTTGCTGTCCAAGGTACTCTCAGACGTCTTCTCTAGCACCACAAATCAAAAGCATCAATTCTGTGGCACTCAGTTTTCCTTATAGTCCAACTCTCACAGATTTATATTGCTACTGGGAAAAACCAGAGCTAACATTATTATATAGTGCTTACACTGTGGCAGACTCAGTGTTAAGCACTTTACAGTTTTTATCTGTCTTCATCCCCACAACACCCTGGAAGGTAGGTGCTATTATCCTCATTTTTCAGTTGAGGAAACTGAGACAAACATTGGTTAAATGACTTGCCCAAGATCACATAGCTAGCAAGAGTGTGAGGTTGGATTTGTAATCAGGTCTTTCTGACTATTCGCTAATGGTTTATAAATTTTACTGGTAATTTAGAAGAAGCAACTTTTTGTTTTATTTATCATTCCTCTGAAGGTTTTTCCAGTTAATCTATTTCCCTTCTAATTTTTAATATCTTTTGTACTTATTTAAGTTTTATTTATTTGTTGACTTTCTGGGTTTTTTAAAAAATACATATTCATTTCTTTACTCATTTGTTTTCATTTTCTTAAAGTCTGTCTGTAAGGATATTATTTTCCCCCTGAAGACTGCCTTATCTGCATCCCAGACATTTTGATATGTTGTATAACCATTATAATTTTCTTTTACATAGTTATTGATTGTTTCTGAGTTCTTCTCTGACTCATTCATCATTTAGAATTTTGTTGTCTCCATTTCTTGTCTTTTGTTTGTGGTACCTGAACCAATTATTATTTGTGTATGTGTGTGTGTGTGTGTGTGTTGTGATCTGTAAAGGATTATTAAAAACTTCTGTCTTTTTACATTTGTTTGCAGTATCTCCATCCTAGTATGTAGTCAGTTTTTGTCAAAGTTCTATTCACTGTTGAGAAATAGTTATATTCTTTTGCTTTCCCATTTAAAAGATGACATAAGTCTAAACTCTGATTTCTCTGGGAATATGTTCAGTTCTACATTTTTCCTTTTGTTTATCTTTCTGTTAGACTTATCCAAAACTGAGGGCTAGGACTATTGAAGTGTTTCATAACTGTTGTGTTACTGTCTGTCTTCTTGTAGCTCAGATAACATTTCCTTTATGAATTTGGATGCTAAGGTTTTTGAAGCATATAAGTTTATTACTGATATTAGTTTGTTATTTATGATTCCTTTCAGCATAATATAGTTTCCCTGTTAGTCTCTTTATTTTTAAAATGTTTGTTTTGCTTTCTCAGATAGCATGATTTCAACTCCTGCTTTTTTGGATTCAGCTGATGCATAATCATTTATTTTTCAATACCCTCAGTTTTCTTTTGTGTATGTGTTTGTTTTTTAAATGTGTTTCTTGTAAGGAATAGAATGTAGGGTTTTGTTTTCTTATCCAGTCTGTCACTCTTTTTCATTTTATTGGATTGTTTAATCCATTACATTTAAAGCTATGAGATTTAGGGTTATAATTTCCTCCACCTGTCTCTGATTATGAGTTTCTTTTCAAGTTACGATTTTTCCCCTTTTCTAGCATAAACACAGTACTGTGTTTAGTTCGTTACTTTACCTTAATCTTTATTTTGAATTTGCCTCATTCCTACTGGTTCTTTTCACTTCTGATTCACTCCTCTCATTTGTTACCTATTTCCCTTTGTGGTTTTGCATATTCATTTTTCTCTCTTTTATCTGGTTATAAAATTCTTTCTCCCTTTTCCCCCTTCTCAGTTAGACAAGTAGATTGTTTCTCTCTTCTCTCCTTCAACTCCTTTGCTCTTTAAAATATATTTTTCTATTCCTTCCTAAATTATTCAAATATTTTTTCTTTTGTTGAAGGTCTTTCTTCTGATGGCTTTCTGAACTTGTCTCTGAATTGAATTGCTAAATTTAGCTATTGTGTGTCTTGAAGTTTGCAGACTTGGTTTGTTTGTTTTTTCTGGACACAATCCGAATTCTTTCAATTAGAATTTCATTTGCCATGTTCAGAAGTTGTGGGTGGTTGTCTTCTGTTATTTCCTTCATTATGGTTTAAGTTGTGTTATGATGTGTTCTGTGAACCATGTGATCCCTAGATTGTCTGTGCACTCTTTTTAATCAGTGGGTTTTGCTTTTATAGTAAGCATATTTTCTTGTAATGTTGTTTATTTCTTTTTCTAGATTGCCATTTGCTTCTGTGTGTTTGCATTCCTAATCGATTATTCTTTTTGTTTTCTTCATGAGGATCACCATTGCAGATTCCTGTTTTTTTCTTTTTTGCCCCTTATTTTTGTTGTATGGGCCATATATTCTGCTTTCATAATTCTCATTTCTCTTTTGAGAAATGTGAACTCAGGAACTGTGTTGTGGTTCCATATTCTTTCTAAATTCTACAAGGTTCTCTGTCTCATCATGTTGTCTCGTTTTCCTTTGCTTCACAGTATATTTTCAAAGGTGCCTGATCTCATTTACTGCATCTGGAAGCCATATTTCCTTCTCTTTTTACTGTTTTTCTCCCTATTTATTTATTTATATTCAAAGTCTTTAAATTTTTTTTCTTCCTAAAATCTTTGGTAATTTCAGCCTCCCCCTCTTATTTTCCCTATCATTCACTTCCTGACTCCTCCCCTTTAATTGTGGTTTCTTTAGGGGCTGAATCTCAGAGTATTTCAGCCTTCTCTCACACCAGGCTTTTATGGTTCCACAGCCTAGATCTCTGCCTCAGTTGAATTTTAGGTAGTCAAAACTGGCCCCAGCTGGATACTATGCTCTTTTCCTCAGGCTTAGTAGAATGCTGCATAGCTCCCCTCATGAATAGTGTCCTATTCTAGTGACTTGTCCCACTCTCTGTGTTTCTTAGTTCTTTGGCCTGGGACCTGCAATGTAGTGCTTTTCAGTGATAGTGCTATGGGGTTGTGACTCCCAGCAAGTTTTTGTTCCTGAAGGGCTACTATGCCGACCGCCCAGAGCTGCGGTCTCTATGGCACTGGAAAGAAAGGTGTGAGGTGAGATATGGAGTTGGGTTTTGTTGCCAACTGTGACCCATATGTTAGATCCTTGAGTCTGCTAATGTAGCATCATTGTCAGTAATATGGTAGGTAGGGGAAGGTTACTCAGTGAGCTCAAGGTCAGTGAGCATCAGTTCATGGGTTGTTTTTGTTTTGTTTTTTTTTAACTTTTTCAATTCTGGGTACCTAGACCATGGAGACAACTATAGTTGCTTTATCTTTGTTAGATAATTTCCATTTTGAAAAAGTACTATGCATTTTAGTCTATTACATTGCATCCCAAATGTCTGACAATATGGGAATAGCATAGCAAAATGTGTTTTATTAGAATAATAGAGCTCTAGGACCAGAAGGGACCTTAGAGATTATCTAATCCGCCCCTCCACTTATTTTCCAGATGAGGCAGTAGGGACTGTGAGAGATGAAGGGACCTAGCCAAGGTCATATAATTCATAAAAGGCAAAACCATAACCACACATTGTATTTGTATAAAAAATTTTAACTATATGAGCTACATTGTTATAAGAAAATCTGCATATGAAGTAAGATTTTCTTAAAAGAACATTAATGTTTATGCACTAATTCTCATGATATAAAAATGTATTGGAGGTTCTTTTTCCCTAAAACGTTGTTCAAGCTACTAATAAAATACAAATTTAAGAAGAAGGGAGTCTGTTCTTTAAGTATAGAAACTTAAAACACTTGGATTAGCAGAGTTGGTCAAAGTGTGGAACATTGGTCTTGAGCCCATCTTACAAATGGGTCAGTTAGTTTGGCTTTGTTAACTAGGCACTGACTATTATATTCCTATCCCCAGATAAAACAGACCAAGAAAGAGAGTATTACAAACTCATAATTGCTAACAGTGAAGTGATTCAACAGCATGTCCTGTTGGAGTCATTGGAATAGTGACTACAAAGCTAGCAACTTACAAAGGCTATGACTTGGAATAAAGGGATATTTCAGAGGTCTCTGAAGTGGGCAATACTGCCCCCTGGAGGGTGCTGGTACAATCCAGAGTAGTGGTAGTAACCTCTGGGACAACTGGAGGGGTGTTGAATAAAAATAAAGGAGGAGGGGAGGAAGCATAAGACAAAAGGGAAGAAAATTTTGAAAAACCATTTGTACATGTTTCATTTGTTGTGAAACAGTTAAAGTTGTAGTGATTACATTATTTTCCAAATAAATACATAAAATGGAAGTTATAACCCATCAGTAGTCAAATCTGCTGATAGGTCTTAACAAGTTAAGCATTGGCAGGTGAGCATGTCACACATTGTTGGGAAGTGCAGCATGGATTGGCAGGAATATGTGCTTGTAATGACTTGTTTACAATATGATACTACGGTACAGTTACATGATGCAGTATTGCTTCATCAAAGGTTCAATGCAGAAAAACCCACAAATTTACAATAAATTATTAAATTTAAGATGTCATTTTTTAAAAATATATTTTTTGAGATGACACATTTCCCCCCCCCAAAAAAAGTCAAAGGGTTAAAGATTCCCAGAGGGTGCTGAATAATTTTTTTAAAAAAGGAGTGGTAGGCCAAATAAGTTTGAGAACCTCTGGGATAACATCAATTACCACTGTAGCTGTCTGAGTCTTATACCCATTTTAAAATTTTTTTGGTGATTGTCATATATCCAGTGTGTTACAATGTCTATTTCCCTTCATAAGGAGCTCTATTTTCCTGCTTGAAGTCTCTCCACTCTGGTCCATTCTGCTGCCAAAGGAACTTTTCTTAGGCATAATTCTGCCCATGTCACTTCCCTACTCAGTAAACTCCAGTGGCTGCCCATTGCTTCTGGGATTAAATACAAACTCTTTTGTTTAGTTTTTAAAGCAATTTACAGCCTAGCCTCAATTTGTCTTTCCAACCACATGGTACCTTACTCAAACTCCTGCACTTTACAGTCCATCCAAATTGACCTTTTCTTTGTTCCTCACATACAACACTATATCATTTCTTATCTTCATGTCCTTGTACTGGCCATCCCTCATTCGTTGAATGCCCTTCCTCCTGACCTCCTCCCCTAAGATCATTCTGTTGCCTTAAGACCATTTAAGACATGAAGCCTTTCTTGATTTCTTTCCTCCCTCCCAAACTGCCTCAAGTATAACTTTGGTGGATATTTGTATTTGTTTACCATATGCTTACTATTGTCTCTTCCATTAGACTGTAAGACCTTTGCAAGTTAGAATTGTTTCATTCATTGTGCTTTTATCCAAGCACCTAGCAGTGCCTGGAATTTAGTAAGTTCTTTATAAATACTTGTTAATTGATTGAAAAAGGGAAAAAATGTGTCTGAGATACACACACACACACACACACACACACACGCACACACAACTTCACCTCTTTAGCCATGTATAACTCTCTCTTATATTTGAGGGGCTTTGTTGGTCCTAGAAAAGAATTAAACTTAGTACCCTCTGTTGGTTATATCTTTCAACATGAGCTATACTTGCTACTCAGTATGTTAAAACTTAATTGAAACATAGTAATTAGAACTGTAATTACATTTTGGTTGGCCTCTATATTGGTAAGGATCCAATATATCTGTCTACTTGACATAAATGGGATCATTCTTTAAATTTTCTTTCAAAATGATGAATACTCAGTGTTAGATTTGTTTAGTTCTTACCGATTCTTCTACCATGGCATTTTGTTCCAGGATTACGGCATCAGGTTGTCTGGTTATTAAAACTTATCCTTGGACTATTTGTGTTGTGGCTTAGCATACACTTGAGGATATGTCAGTCATATTGCTTGAATGCTGTTAATATAGAATTAATTACTTTTCCTTTGGCTTCCAGTAGGAATATTATTTCTTGGTTAATTTTGTTTGAGCACAGCCAGTTTATGGTTGTTAGTCATTGTCAACTTGTTAAAGATATAGTAGATGTCTGATTGGATGTAGCAAGGATTTGAAGGACTTTATGATCAGAGAGCATTTGCAAAGACTTCTGAATTTTCACTAAAACTTACTTTTACAATTTCTTTCTATAGTTTTTTTCCCAGTTAATAATATTTTATTTTTTCTAATTAAATGCAAAGATAGTTTTCAGCATTCACTTTTATAAGATTTTGATTTCCAGATTTTTTTCCCCCCCACCACCCAAGACAGCAAGCAATCTAATATAGGGTTATACATGTACAAGTATGTGAAATACATATATATATATATACATATATATATTTCCACATTAATCATGTTGTGAAAGAAGAGTTAGAAAAAAAGGGAGAAACCACAGTGAGTACATTTCTATAGCTGACAAATAAATTGGTGTGGATTTTATTTTCCTTGATTTAAAAAAGAAAAGACCCACCAGGTATTGGGCCCATTCTTAGGACCTGGTTAGAGATCACTTTTAGATGGAAGTTTGGAATATTGAATCAAAAAGTTAAGGTGAGAAATTAGACAGGAGGGGTGCTTTGTTCCATTGCCTCTCTCCCAGGGTCAGCTAGGTGGTGCATTGGGCTTGGAATCAGGAAGACTCATTTCCATGACTTCAAATCTAGCCTCAGGTACTCACTAACTGTATGACCCTGGGCAAGCCACTTAACCTAGTTAGCCTCAGTTTTCTCATCTGTAAAATGAACTGAAGAAGGAAATGACAAACCACTTTAGTAGCTTTGCCAAGAAAACCCCCAGAAAGGGGTCATGTGGAGTCAGACACAACTGAAACCATACAACTCTCTCTCACAGGGCTCCTTTTGCTCCAATGCCATATCCCATTTACTTCTTCCCCAAATTGGGGTAGGGCTGTGGTCAAAACTATGGTGTGTTCCATGGGGGACACAGCCTAAGTTCTCTTGTATCTAGAGCTGTCCTCCTTTCTTTGAGGATGTCCAATGTGGGGCTTGAGTCATAAAAACCTGAGTCAAATCTGGCCTAATTAGCTGTGTGACTTTGGTTAAGTCACTTAGGCCCCTGTGTGCCTCAGTTTCCTAAAATGTAAAATGGGGACAATACTAGTATCTGCCGTATAAAGTTTATATGAGGACCAAATCAGAAAATATTGCAATGTCTGGCTCGCTGTAAGTGCTTAATAAATTCTTGTTCCCTTCCCTCCATCTTCTACTTCAACCGCTTCCACTTTTAGATAGCTTTAATTCTTAGGAAAATTTCCTTACCCTTAGCCTAAAATATCATCTTTGTAGTTTCCACCTGTTGTTTTTTGTTCTGCCCAATGGCACTAAGCAGAACAATTCTAATTAATCTTCCACACAGCAGCCATTCCAACTCTTGAACACACAGGTACCATGTGACACCTCTCCTCCTCTTTAAGCTAAACACTTGCAGTTCTTTTTGATCCTCATGGCATGAAATTGAAGCCCTTTATCATCCTTGTTGCTTGTGTCTGGATGCCCTCTAGCTTCTCAATACTTTAACACCATCATTTCTCTTGACACCCTCAAGTTGACCGATGCCCTTCTTAAAGTGTCAGAGGTCAGAATGAAACTCAGTAAACTCCAAATCAGTGCTAAGGACATGATCACCCCTCTGATGCACAAGTCTTCAACAGCCATCATGAGCCTTTCCTTAATGCAGCCTAAGATCTTTGCTATTTTGCAGCATAAAGTATTGACTCCTTAAGCATCCCAGATCTTTTTCCAGATAAACTATTGGGTAGCTACAGCTTACCAGACCTCCTACTTAGGTAGTTGATTTCTAACCTAATGACTCAGACAATTATTTACCTACTGTTTTTGAGCTATTTTGTAAAGTGCTGGGAATAGACATGTCAAACTTGAAGTCTGTCACTAAATTTCATTGTATTGTGAAACAAAAATTTCATCTTATGGCTCAGTGTTATAGCTTGTTAAGATCTTTTTGAATCTGCTCTCTCTTCCAGTATGTTAGCAATCCATCATTTGCAAAGTTTCTAAGGATGAGATCTCTGCCTTTTCTTTAATCAAAGGCATTGATTAAAATGTTAAGCAACACCAAGCAAGCACAGATCCTTTAGTCATTGTTCTGGAGACCTCCCAAGAGGTCACCAAGCCAGTAGTGACTATTCTGTGGGTCTGGCTATTCAACCAGTTCTCTGAATCCAACTAATTGTACTGTCCCGTAGTCTGCCTCTTCTATCTTTTCCAAAAGAACCACATACCTTTCTCAGATGCTTTACTAAAACTCCTATCTCCATAGATAGACAAATAAATAAAGCATTTATTGTTTACTATGCACCAGACAATGTGGTGTAAGTACTGGAGATACAAATACAAGCAAACATGACAGCCCTTACCTTTATGGAGCTACAGTCTGATATAGGAAAACAACACTTAACGGGGTATGCTTGATTTCTACTGCAATGCATGGCATATAGTAGGCTTTTAAAAATTTTGTTTGTGTTGAATTGTATCAGCGAGCTATTTCTTCAACAATCTCCTGCTCTACCAGTTTGGTCTAGCATGGCCTTTGTTTGAGCACTGGGTTTGAGCACTGTTTCATCCAGGTTGGAATTGTAGTGGCTATTTATGGTCAAAGTCTCGCATCTCATAAGCCTAGAAGGTTTATCCCTCCTTGGGAAACCTAGTAGCTCCTTGCTCCTGGGGGTTCATCATATTGATGCTGAACTTAGTGTGGGTACCCCATTGGCTTATACCATTGCAACTCAGAATTCCTGAGCTTAAGAGATCTGCTAGCTGACTTCCTGGGGAGCAGGGATTATAGAATGCACCACTATGGCTGACATCCTATGACCTATTCTTGATGAAGAGATATGGACTCTTTTTTTAATCACTATTTAGTTTTCTATAGATTCTCTAAATATTCCTTTGATTATAGTACGGTCTAGAATTCTAGCCCCAAATATGCACTGGGGGAGGCATGGCTAGAATCCAAAGTCAAGCTCTCACTGGTCTATAGTTTCTGTGTTCTATTCACTTTTCTTTTCGAATGTAGACATTTCTGTTCTCTAATCCTGTTTTATCTCTAATGGCTTCTATAATCTTTCAGAGATCTCTGATAGTGACTCAGTAATCATATTGTCCAGTTCTTTCAGTACCTACCTATGAAGTGGCTTGTATTCATGAAGAACAGCTCAATACTTTCTTGTTATCCTCTTATTTATCTCGACTGTCATCTCCTTATTAGCCATTTTTGTTCTGCCATTTTTAGTAGAAAAGCAGTGTGCCTGGCAGAGAAAATAAAAGCAGAGTCAGAAATAAATAATTCTGTCTTCTTTTCCCAAGAAATAGTCTTAGCTATTTTAAGGTTAATAGAGTAGACAGGTTGTCTTTTTAAGAAAAAAAAGAAAAGAAAACCAATAATAAAACCTGTATATGAAAAGTCAGATTTTAAAAAGTACTTATTTCATTGTTCCTATATAGGGTCATAGATTAAGAATTGAAAGGAACATTAGACATAATAAATTTCAACCTTTCATTTTACAGATGATGAACTTAAGGCCCAGAGAAGTTATATATGTTCAATATATTTATATCATTCATCTGTCTATTTTATGTTTTATATTTTAACTCAGAGGGGTTATTATAGCAAGTAATAGAGTAGAGATTTGAACCCAAGGCCCCTGTCTCCACAGTCAGTGCTTCATTAATGCTCTGTCCTGTAGCATTTTAAAAGAATTCACCACAGGGTTTCTTAAAGTTAGAAGCTCCCACAGGGCATTGGAAATAAAAATTGGTTTGCAAAATTCTGTTTTCATACCTCTTACAGAACACCTTTATTAGTGAGAGCTATCTCTCCCATAAATAGATGTCTGGTTTATAGGTAAAACTGGAGCTATGTCATTCTTGTTCTAAAAGCCCTGCTAACATCATTAAAATCCTGACGACTGTTTTTATGTAATAGTAATCTTAAACTACCCTATCTTGTCATTTTATTGCAGGGGTTATTTTCACCTTAATGCTTCTATTCATGATTCCTTATTCACAACAACTGCATGAAGCCTTAATTTTCCTTAAGTAGTGACATGATTACTGTGGTAACAGAAGTTATATAATATCAAACCCATTTGCCTGTACTGCTTTTTAGTAGATGAAAATCTATTCAAAATGTTAGAGCCATGAGTTTTCAGATTCTTCTATGCCTCTACTTCTTTCACTGATTATTCAAGGCAGCATGACACTTTGACAAGTCACTGCTTGTACAACGGATGGAAGGGTGATTCAGCAGCAGAATGTGGGCCAAAATCCTGGAGCAGAACTCTTAATTGGTGATGTCTTTCCCACCAGTACAACAATAAAAAAATAAAACATGAAAAATATGGCACACAAAACATACACATCTGGAGCATGTCCTGAATATTTATACATTTAAGTCTTGCATTGTTGATGGTATTCACACTTGATAAAGTAGATTTCTTTTTCTTCCTGTGGGGTAATTCAGAGTGTATTTTATCAAAAGAAGAAAATGTCATATTAACTTTCCTTTAAAAAAGCCTACTTCTAAGAAAATTTCAACACATTTTAAATTGAAAATATGTCAAGCAGTTCCTATATTGATTGGTCCCAAAGAAAATTATATATGTATGCCACTTGTCTGTATATGGAGCTGACATTTTCCATCATTTATCACCTCCTGAATTATCGATGCTTACTCCCCTTTTTCTGACTTTGACAACTCATGACAGCCAGTACTCCTCTCATGGCTTTGAAACCAGAAGGGAAGCACCGTTCTATAAGCATGTGATTTCTCACTTCATAAGTGGGGAGTGTTGGAATTTCAGTTAGGCTTAGCACAACCACACCCACTCACACTTATGTACTTATCATGACTGTCTTGGCCCTCTGTCTTCCAGTGTAGTTACTGAGGGAGGAAAATGGAAGACAAGGGCATCCTAGCATTTCATTTGTTATAGTTCAGGGTTTTTCTTTTCTTTTTGGAATTCTCGTTAGTACTTTTCAGGGCCAGGTAAACTTGTAAACTTAAGATAGGGCAAGTTGACAGAGTAAGTCCAAATGGACTAAGTTTTGGAGCACTCTATGTTTTGTTTGAATTTTATGATTGGTAATTTTAAAGCTTTATTACCCTTGTCATTGCAAAGGTTGCTTAGGTCAGCAGAATGTGGGCTTCTGCTGAATGAGCTGGCTTCTGTTCCTTCTTGTTAATCAGTTTTCTGAGCTGTGGCAGGGTTCCTTAGCCTCTCTGTCTCCAATGATTTAGTTCATTCTGGTAATAGCTGAGGCTTTTAAAAAGAGCGGGGACTGCAAAGTAGAAATGGTGGCAGGCAACAAATATCATAAATCTCTGTTGCTTAAGTTAACTGAGGAATGGAAAGCAAGTACTTACTCTTTTATTAAATGACATATCAAAGGTGTTTTTTCACCCTTTAGACAAACTAATTACTAAGAGACCAAAGTAAATATCCTGGTTTAAAGATAATCCTGTTATACACACATGGTTGTCAAGGTTAAAAAAAATTTCTCATATTTTTGTACATTTCCTAAAATTTGTTTTAGTGTTGAATGTTTGAAAATATCAAAATAATATAATTCCAAGTACTTGTTATGTCTGTATTGTATGCAGTACTTATAGATGATCTGGTCTAACTATATAGTTAGGCAGTGTGTTTTTTGTTTTTTTTAATTCAGTCATTTCTGAGTCATATATCAGATGTGAAAGATGAATGTGTAGTACTCCCTAAAATGGGAATGTGCATACCATAAGAGAATAAGGCTTTTAAAAAAGTCTGATAAAGAAAGTCATCTTGTTCATGAAACACGTGATGTCTATGTTATAGGAGAAAAACATATTAATGTGAAAGGAAAACCTGTTTATGAAGACAGGAAAAGATATCAAGGTGCCTGGAAAAAAGCAAAAATATAGAATGATGTTAATTCAGACACTGAGTTCAGGGGATTAAATTTGGGTCTTTAAGTAAGGGCAGTTGCATACTAAATTGGGTAATTATCCGAGGGAGTCTATGAACCATTAAGCTAGTAGATCTGTCATTGACTGAAGTTTTCATGTCACTGCAAAATGAAAAAAAAAAGTAGTTGGTTACCAATAGTTTTGTGGTCTTGCTTTTTAAAGCTTTTCTAGGATTCTTATATGCACACTGTTCAGTGATAGCGAAGAAGAAAGAGCTCTTACTGATCTAGAAGTGAGGAGGCCTAGGTTCTAATCTCAGTTCTGCTACAAGTTACCCCAGTGGCTTTTGTTAAGTCACTTTAGTTCTCTAAGATATATTATTTGCCTCACCTTTAAAATTGCATTGCATGATCTCCAAGGTACCTTGTAGACTGAAAATTCTGTGAAATGTTTGAATTTCTACTTAATAATGGTAAACATTTAAGAGCTTATATTGTGCTTAAGGATCAGATGAACTTAGTTGCCATAATGTAAAAGAAAAGGGGTTAGGAAAGTCATTTTAAAAAATCTTTCTAAAAAAACCCTTTGTATTGAGCTGTTTCATTTCGTATAGAATATGATTTGTGAACATATGCATGTAGCCTATATTTTTGCTAGATTTAGCAAAATGATATTTATAGTTGTAGATTTAAGATTAGACACGACCTCAGAAGTTACCTAGTACAAGCATCTCATTTTACACATAGAAAACAGAGCTCAAAGAGGAGAATGATGTGATATTGAAGTGGCAGAGCTAGGATTCATACTCAGATTTTTTAACTCCAAAAAACTGATGCTTTTTCTATGGTACCATGGAACCTCTCAGTGCAGTGCCTCATTCTGTTAGTTTTCAAAAGAACAAAAACCAGGATTCTTTTTTTTCCCATTCCTGACTTTCTCTGGACTTCAAAACCATGCCCTCTCTATTGCTTGCTCATCCTGGAACTTCCCTGGTCACTTCGGGCCTCTTCACCCTGGAATAACCTGCCACCTCCTGTAACCCTCTTATCTTTGTATATATACATATATCTCTTTGCAAAACCTGCCCCCTTCTCTGAGCTCCTCCTGGAGCTTTCATTTCATGGAGGAGACCAGGCCTGCCTGCCTTCATTCTCCTTCTGGTTTTACTTCCAGACTTTTATGAAATTCACAGTCATGTCCCCTTACCTGTATACCTTCACTTCTCCCCACTCCCCTTTCATCTCCCTTTTAATGAATTGTCTTTCCCCATTAGAATGTAAGCTCCTTGTGGTCATGAACTATCTGTATTTTTGCTCATATTCGTATCCCCAGAATTTAGCACAGGGCTTGGCACATAATAAATGCTTGATTCTTTCCTTCCTTCTTCAAGCCTTGAATTTCTAAAAAAACAACAATAAAAAAAAACAGTTATTGGATTTAATTCACAACAGGAAATCCTGTTTACATTGTATTTTAATATAGCTAGATTTTACCTATTCTGATGTAAGCTCATCCCATTATGTTTGTATAATTATGCTGTTATTCATGGCACTGTCATGTTGCTATGTTTATTTTAGAATAGGACCTGAAGTTGACTGGAAGAAAAAAAAACCCAGTTGTTTCCTTCGCATTATTGGTATCTTCCCAACTCTGACCATTGCCTTCCACCTCTTTGTGAAGCAAATGGAACAAGAGAAGGAAAAGTGGAATATATTTATACACTGCCCCAATAACTAACTCTTATATGAGAGAATGAGAATTGTCACTGAAAATTTGGCCTCTTTAGTTCTAGCTTTGCCTCTAGCTAGATATGTGACCTTAGGCAAGTGATTTGACCAACTTTTTGGCCATCTCTTTGCTCACTTTTACAATGAGGAGGGAGAACTCGATGAAATTGAAGGCCCTCTTTGTCCTTGAAATTTTATGACATTGTCATGACTCTAAGTTTAAGCTATCACTTAATGGTATTTTATATTTTAAGAATAATTTTTATGCTGTCAGTAGCCTTTAAATGAGTTAATTCAAACCCAAAGTTTAAGTTAAATTGAATATATTTAACTTATTTTTAGGGTATCAAGGTCTGGAAAGGTAAAGTAATTATCAAAAAGTCCACATTATAATGTAATCCATATTGTAATGACTTGTCAAACTCAAGTAGAAACATATTCCTGCCAGTACATATTGACTTAGATAAGCCACAAATTAATATTGTCCTGCTTGTATTGTGTTTTGAGGAATTTTGCAGAAGTGAGTTTGACACCTCTGCTGTAATGTAAGTTTGTTTGCCATTAGGAATCTCCTACTCAAGAGACCCAAGGATAATTCAGTACCCCTGTGTAGACCTGGGTAAAATTAAGTTAGACAATTTGATTCTGACATTTTGAAGTCTTTAATGCAATGTATTTTATAAAATTGAAGTATTATTACCAACCATTTATGGAACCAGCAGCAGAGTCAGAATTACCAAACCTATTACCAAATCCTTGTTTATAGTATTCCCATGAGGTAAGTCAGGATCTGCAGCTCTTTTCCTGCTCTTAATGCCCTTTTTCCATGATCAGCAAGAATACAGGAAGAAGGAGAAACAGAACTTATTCATACATATTTGATTTAGTCCCAGAATAATGCAGTGCTTTATTCAGTTTTCACTTTCTCAAGTCATTCTCCCTGTCATCATTCCATAGTTTAAAGATGGTAGATACACTTAAGGTTATTGCCTTAGGACTAGCACCTCTGGTGTGAGGGCTTTCAGAACCTTGTTCAGAACTGCTTGTCCACCTTTGGTGTCCAACTGGTCTCCCAGCTCTCACTTATGGTTCCAAGAAGGTGTGGCATGTGCAGTGGTCACACCCCAGTAAAACCATCCCAGCAGAGAAGCTAAACCAAATTGAGGATAACCAGTAGGCCACAAATCCTCTGTTTTATTTTATGCATTTTAAAGCATTATTCTGAAAATAAAATTATTCTGTAGCTTTCACTAGACTGCCAGAGGTATCCATGACATACACAAAAAATGTTAGGAATCTGTGGATTAAACAATCTGAAAGATTCCTTCTTGCAATAGAATTATATGATCCTGTGAACTATCAAGGAACATCATAAGTGGAAAAATTAGATGCTGTAAGGACACAGATTAAAGGAGTAGTTTGAGTAGCATAAATTAATCATACAAGGCTATACTGTAGGAGATGAGTTTTCATGTGAGTCTTGAAAGCAATAATGCTCATAGCTTAGCAGTACAGAGGGGTAGGGCTTCCCACAAAGAACAAATAATAGATTGAATTTCATCAGGCCAACATTTTAATAAGAGATATAGTCTATGCAGTTGAAGACTCCTATGAGACCAAAGGTGGCACTTACCTTCACTGAAGATGATGATGAAAGCCATGGCCCTTCTGTGGAGTGTGATATAAAGTTGTATTGTCTGTATTAGGATGTAATTTAAAAGGAAAGCAGTCAACCCATCATTCCCTATGTTGTCTTTTTCTTAAAACTCATCATCTCTTAATGAAAAAAGTACTGTGTCAGCTTCTTCTACTTGAATGTTGTACCTCTCTCTAGGGAAGGAGGCTTATGCAGACCAGCCTGGAAAATAAGACTTTTCACAGACTGGGAAGACAGAGTGAAATTATTTGTAAGAGTTGTCTTCTCTGGACCCTCTGTGGGGTGGGTTTGTGTGATATTTTATGGTAGACCAGCCTTTCATCATCTTTGTGTTAAGCAGGGGCTGCCCCTTCTGCTTATTAGTTTAGCTGGCCCTACCTATCCTCATCTTTCAATTAAAAATAATACCACTTTTAGGACTTAGAGTGTAGTGGTTATGCTCAAGTGAGATAATGTTCATAGAGCTCCTCACAAACTTTAAAATTTTTTGGGGGGTATCCCAAAAATCTTAGTGTAGTTTTAAGCTTTAATAACTCAAAATTGAACTAAGACTCATTGAGATATCCTGCATAAATGCCCATCATTATTACTATTACAAAAAAATTTAAAAATTTGGTATATTTGATTATGAATCCAGCATGCCCTTACCAGTTTTTATCATCAAAACATTTCATTTGGTAGGTACAGAGATACATTCCTAACATCTCAAGAATTACAGTATGAACACTTGAGTCATGATCCTCAGCAGGGGACACAAGCTCTTGTTAGGGAAACTACAGAGAAAAATGATCAAGTGTTGACAGAAAGAATGGATGGCAGCTACTTAGACTTAGGCTTCGGGCTGGTCTTGGGAGCCTTGATTAAGTGCTCTGTTCTAGGGCCTCTGGCTATAAAAGGAGCCTGAGTTTGCCATTGCAGCACTAAGAATAATGTGCTTAGCTAGAGATCTGCTAGAAAGCAGACTAATCATGTAAATTTGTTCTAAGTCCAAATCCCTTTATGTACATACACAGTATGTTGTGAGCATGATTGCACTAATGCTTAGAAAATCCATGAATATTTCTGTATCAAGAAAAAGTCTCCCTCCAATTCCTATCTGAAGTGAGCCACGATGATGTGAATTTGTCATGCAGAATTGGAAAAATGTCTTAAAGTCTGAAAAAGAAGAGGCTGCTTCAAAAAAAACCCCAAAACAAAAGCAAACATCAAAGTTGATCTGCAAATTAACAAATGAGGTGAAGAACTCCAGGAAAGACAAGTTAGTGAGGAGAAATAAAAGAACCAGATATACTTTTGGGAAGCACAAGGCTTGTGAATCAAGTTATCAAAATTAAATTTTGTTTTGTTTAATTTAGCTTATTAGTGTATGAGACATCATAACCTAATTGATATAGGCTTCCTTGAAGCCAGGAAGGTAATAATATATAGCATAATGTATAATATAGCACAATGTATAATATAGCACAAGGCTTACAAAGCACTTTTTAACTATTCCTTAATTTGGTCCTCACAGCAATGCTGGGAAGTAAGTGCTATTACTATCCCCATTTTAAAGTATAGGAAACTGAAAAAGACAGTGGTTAAATAACTTGCCTAGGGTTACACAACTGGGAAGTATGAGAGGTTGGAATTGAATTCATGTCTTTCTGACTCTGAATCTAGCATACTTTCCACTAAACCATCTGGCACTAGAGGCTGTGTGACCTTCATCTCAGTGCTTGAGGCAACTCTAAAATTATAAAGAGAATACTAAACTACATTGGTAGAAGGAGTTTCTCACCCTAGATAGCCATATCTCAACGAAATTGCAGGTTTAATTTGTATCTTTATCAATATGTAATATAGTGACCTAGATGTAGGGTTTGCCACTTAGTTTTACTAGAATTTTTATTTAACTTCAATTAAATGAAGTTACTCAAAGCCTTGTGACATAATTTTGCATAAAAATTAGTCTGTCATAGTGTTTTATAGATGTAAAATTTATAAGTGCTATTCTAAGTGTTAAGGATAAGCACACAAGAAAGCAAGCAAGTCCTTGCCCTCAGAGCTCACATTCTAATGGGAGAAGACAACACAAAAAGAGGAGCTGAAGACAGTTTGGGAGTAGTGAAGTTACATGGAGAGTTGGCCTCTGGCAAGATGAACAAAAAGCTGAACTATCAGAGCTAAGGAGCCTGAAGACAGAATTCAGGTTACTAATGGTGGAAAAGTGATGGAAGTGATAATCTGAATAGAGGCAACATGGTGGAGTGGGATAAAATGGTATTTGTATGCAATCCACTTACAACATGGTAAGTGGAATTGCTGGTAAGCAAAAATATTCACAGTGACGACAATCTCTATTCCTAATATTTTCTTCCCTATACAGATATTTAGAATCCTGGATTTAAAGCCAGAAGGGACATGGAACATCATCCAGCTTAACTGCTTCAATGTACAAATGAGGGATCTGAGGCGCAGAAAGCTTAAATAAAGTGTGCAGGTTTATTCAGGCAGTATGTGGCAAAGCCAGAATTTGAACTCAATCCTTTGACTTCAATTCAAGTTTCTTTCCTTTGTGCTTTGCTATGATCATATGAATTATATTGTGTGACTTAGAAATCTGGTCTTGGTACCAGAGAGGCATCATGATATAGAAGGGAGAACACTAGACCTGGAGTCATGAGACCAATATTTGAATCACACCTGAGATCTCACATTAGTTCTGTGATCATGGGCAAGGGGTTTCCTTTTCTAGAGCTTTAGTTTCCCCAGTGACAAGAGGGGGAACTACCTACCTCTCTGAATGGCAAGATTATCTTTTTGACATAGACAAGGGGTAGGGAACCTGTGGCCTCAAGGCCACATTGGCCCTCTAGGTCCTCAACATGCAGTTGTTTGACAGTCCAAGTTTTACAGAACAAATCCTTTTATTAAGGGGTTCTCCACCCCTGATATAGACTATCAGGCCCTTTCTCCCATTATCAAGTTCTTTTTGTTTTGCAATTTCAGTTTTGAGGAAGGGCCCAGACCAGCCATCATGAGCAGAAAGAAAGGAGTATCTGTGAGAGATGCTGTATAAATAGATTTAGCATTCATTAAAAAATATTTACTGAGCCTCTGCTAATGGGGCATTGTGCTTGGTGTTCTAGGGTAAAAATATTTCAAGCCATAGTTACTCCCTTATGCAGCTTACTACAGTCAATCAGAGGACATTGACAGGTATACATATAATGATACTGGGAGATAGTCCAGGAGCATACCGAATGGTACAAATTCATATTAATTTAGACAGGGGAAGCGTAGAAAAATAAATCTCTCTTGCTCCTTCTTACCCCTACATGGATATCTTCACCTGTTCTCCCACAGCTTTCTTTCTTCAGGCTCCAGTAATTTATGTTTTCTTCATCAGACTCTTTATTCCTTTAGAAAACTACTTATAGTCAGTGTTCATACCCAGTTTGTACTTATCCTAAACTGAAGCTTATCATTCACATATGAATGTAGTGTTGGGTATAGATTATTACCTCTGAGATTCTCTAAGTTCTTTTTCCTTATTTCCCTTCTGCTTATTCAAATCCTACCTGTCTTCTGAGTACTATGGTAAGGCCCACCTCTTAAATGAAACATTTCCTGATTATTCTGATCGTTTTTCCCTAGAAAATGTTATTTTGTATCACAAAATTTAGCTTACTTCATTGCTTCAAAGAGTTAGGATTTTACTGGCTTGAAGACCACTTTCATTAAAAAGCAGAATAAATCAAATGGAAAAATTCCAGAGCTCCCAGGTCAAGGAGAAAATATTGCAAGCAATCAAAAAAAAAAACCCAATTCAGATATTATAGAACTGTAGTCAAGCTCACACAAGATTTAATAGCTTCCATGTTAAAGGAGTAGAGGGCTTAGAATACAATATTCCAGAATGCAAAGGAGCTAGGATTACAACCAGCATTAACCTAACAAGCAAAATGATAATAATCCTTCAGGGGGAAAAAGTGGACATTTAATGAAATAGAAGAATTCCTGATGAAAAGACCAGAGCTCAATAAAAAAAAAACCCTGACATTCAAACAAAAGACTCAAAAGAAGCATGAGACTCAATAAAATTAAACTGTTTACATTCCTATATGATGGGCCAAAGAACACATGCTTAATGGAAGTGAGACTTCCAAGAGGTTCAAAGGAAATTTGAATATTGAAAAAATGTTTTCTGGTAGAGGGATCACCTAAGCTGACTTTTTTAAGAAGAGAAAGATTTCAACAGGTTGAGATGAAGGAGTGCATCCCCAGCCTATGGGCTAGCCTGATCAAACGTGCAGAGGCAGGAGATCACAAAATGGTAATTTACCAGGAAAAGAAGAGCCATGCAATTTGTTTTCATTATAGTATGGCATTTAAGAGACTCCTAGGCACAGTGGAAAAGAGAGCTGACCTTGAAGTTAAGGAAACCTAGGTTTAAATCTGATCCTGACTCAGATCATCAGTGTTACCATTGCCTTCTCCGTGCTCCCATACAACTAAGACTATACATTGAGGACATGTTGCTATTCTGCCTCTGTGAAAGGATTTTCCACAATAGAATTTAACTTCATGGATGACATCACAGGTCTAGGGGTAGGGGGAGAATGCCATAAAGATTTTGGGCTTTTGTATTTTAGAGAATTTAAGATATCTCAGAAGGATGTTGAATAATGACTTAGAGACATCATGTGTAATAAATAACAGCTCATAGGTTGTGGGCCTCAGTTTCTTTATCTGTCAAATGAGAGGGCCTGATGACCTTTACCTGGTCTTCTAGCTATAATATGCATATCCTGCTATGTAATATGTTTTTGAGCCTCTGTTTTTTTGCCGGTGTTCAGATAGTCTAACAATGTTGGAATAAAATGTTTAAGGTAATTTGATTAGATCCCTCCTTAGAGAGTCAGCATCTGTACTTTCTTCCTCCCTTGTGTCCCCTCCACCCATCTCTCTTTAGGAGGAGGTGAACTTGGCTTCAGTTTGTAGGTAACAAATTTATATTAACAGATGTTTCTCTCCTGCTTCCACCCTTTACTTCCCTGATTTCTGTATCTATGAGTCAGTTTTATACACTGAGTGAGGAAATTTAAAATGAAAACTATAGTTTTCCAACTCATCTTAGCCATATAGCACTTGTGCAGCTTTGCAATCACCTACTGTGTGACAGGTCCCTAATGGATTCAGCTTGAATTTAAGAGCTAAGGTTAAACCTTCTGTCTTTGGTATTTTAATTTCCTTCCCATTGCCCTGGTATTTTTTTTATGGTCACATTGAAAATCAAGATTAAAAAGGAAAAGGAAACAAGATCTAATGGACCTAGTAGTTGATAGACCAGATGGCAGCAGGTCCCTCAGGTTTGCTGCATAAGTGTGTTCTTAAATTGTGTAACAAACCTCAAAGCTTTCTTCCTTTGATAACAGGGTATGGTCCTGCTGAGGACCCTGTTACTATACAGCTTGGCACTTTGCTGTATTAAGGTCTGCTTGTTTTGGATGACTTGAATCCATTCATATTTATTCGGAGACCATCTGGCACAGTGGGAAGACAAGTGGACTTAACACACAGAAAACTCTGGTTCCAGAATCTATTTTGTTTCCACATCTCAAAAATGAGGATACTACTTTCATTCCCTGCTTCACAGTGGGGTATTGAGGAAAGTGCTTTAGTGCAAAAGTGCTACAGAGACATGAGCTGTTGGCATCATAGTCGTCACTAAAAGTAATCTTTATATCACCAAGTTCTATAAAAATGCATATCAGAATTGCTTAAAAATATTTAAAACCCAGCAGCTTTTGCTATCACAAAGGAGAATATTTCTTTAACATAAAGTAAAAGCTAAATGATATATGTAGATGTCTAAGAAGTATTTTGGAATCCATGATCTAGATCTGCAGAAGAGCTTAGAGGTCATCTGGTTCAGCCCCCTCATTTTATATGTGAGGAAACAGAAGGGTTTAGTGGATTTTCAGATCTTTTAAATTAACAATCTGTTTTCTTCTTTCTACTCACCTGCTGAAAAAACAAAAACAAACCCTTGAAATATACACAGTTAAGCAAAAACAAATTCCCATATTAATCATGTCTAAAAATTTGCTTCATTACATAGTAAATCACTTTTGTCTTTCAGGAAGTAGAAAGCATTCTTTATCACCAGCCCTCTGGAATTATGGGAGATCATTACATTGATCAGACTTTTTAATTTTTTCAAAGTTCCTTTTTAAAATGTTAAAATATAAATTATTCTCCTGGTTCTGCTCACTTCAGTGCATTAATTTATGCAAGTCATCTAGGTTTCTCCAAAACTGTCCCTTTTATCATTCCCTACAGCACAATAGTGTTCCATTCCATTTATGTACTATTATTTTTTCAGCCATTCCCCAGTTGAGGGGTACCTCTTTAGTTTCCAGTTCTTTGCCATCACTAACTACTATAAACATTTTTATACATGACTCTATCTCCTCTTTCTTTGATTTCAGTATCAGCCTAGTAATAGTATCCTTGGATCAGAAGATATGTATGCACAGTATAGCAATGTTTAGAGCACTGTTCCAAGCTGCTTTTCAGAATGGCCCACCCTATTCATATTTCCATCAACTTTGCATCAGTGTGTCTGATTTCCCGCAACCCTTCCAACATTTGACATTTGCCTTTTTGGTCAGCTTTGCCAATCTGATGTGTTTGAGGTAGAACCTTGGAATGGTCTGGTTTTTTTAATTTGGTTTGTTTGATAGCTTGAATTTTCTTCCTTTAAGAACAACCTCTTCAAATCCTTTAACCATTAATCAATCAATTTGAGGAATGGATCTTCCTGCTTAAGTGACTTGTTCAAAGTCATCCAACTACTAGTATTCACCAGCACCCAGAATTTGAACTTGGGTCTTGACACCCCAAGTTGAGCACACTTTTCCCTGTGTCATACATATATTCCTACTTTAAGTAGCCCAATGTATAAAAATATGAAGAAAATAGCACAATTTTGGTGGTACAGTTCCAAAATCTATCTCTTTTTCAGAATCATCTCCTGAAATCCCTTCTTCCTTGGCTTCATATTGTTGGACTATCTGACTATCTGTTCACCTATCTGACTCAGATTTAGAGCTGAAAGAGTATTAGAGACCATCTAGGCCAAACTCCTAATTTACAGATGGAGAAGCTCAATGTCAGATAAGTCAAGCTAGTGGCACAAATGGTATTCAAACCCATGCCCTAAAACTTCCAAGTCCAAGCATCTCTCTGCTATATTCCACTGACTCAGTCCTTAAGCTTTGCTTTCTGTGCCGTTCTTCTTTCTACTTCTCACCAACTCCAAATTCCTCCTGAATTATATTCTGACACTATCAGTATATTTCGTCAGCATCTGAAATGCCGCGTGTTTAATCATTACTTTTTTTCACTTGAGCCTCTCCTACACCCCTGTGATCAGTAGAGCAGTGATTTTTTTCTTCCCTAATCAGAAGGTCAGTCAATCAGTAAAAATTTTATAAGCACCTACTATATGCCAGGCACTTTGCTAAGTGTTCAGAATACAAAAAAGGCAAAACATAGTCCTTACTCTCAAGAAACTTGTTGTTGTTGTGTTGTGTTTGTCCTTCATTGCTGAATAAGACCATGACATGACTTGCACTTAACTTTGTTTTGAGTGAGGGCTGTGCAAGGTCCCCAGCCTGTCTTTCTCCTCTCGAACCATCTGGGTCCAGTGGCCAGATATTCATCAGGAGGACTGGAGATGGCCCAGGATGCAGTGGGAGATCTTGACCTTTTTAGGCGGCTCTTTCAGGTAGGAGGAAAATAGATCTATAATGAAAGTAGACTTTCTAGTACTTCTGATGAAAAGGCCAAAGCTGAACAGGAACTTTGAAAAACAAATGTAATAGTACAACAAAGCCCAGAAAGGTAAATTTATTAAAACAACTGGAAGATGTGTGATGATGTAATGCTAACATTCTTATAAGGAAAAAAAATTTTAGATCCTTAATGTCTTCAAAAACGAGCACTAAAGGAGTTAAGAAAAACAGAGGTCCTAAAGGGTAAATTGCTTCTTTTTTGAGGGTTCTGAAAAAGAGAAGAGTGAGTAAAAGTAGAAATAGAAATACTAGTAGTATAGAAAGGAGGCAGAAGGGAATGGAACCTGCTGTTTCTCATAAATGGAGTGCTTGAGAACAAGAACACATGTGGAGGAAGAGGTGAAAGAGAGAAACACACATACGTTTATGTTTTGGGTAGAAATACATCACACTCAACAGGGAAGTAGACAAGGATGGTGGGGGTGGGGGATAGGGAGGGGAGAAGAGGATGGTGTTAAGGAGTGTAATACTCAGTGATAGCATTGTTGTTTTTTGGTTGTTTGAAGAAACTTACAAATGTAATGGGATGAGACAACTGAGGTCCAGAGAAAAGTTTAAACTACTTATCAGAATAATTATAAGCTCAAACTTCGGACAAATCACTTAATCTCTCACTGCCTTTCATCTTTAAAAATAAGAATGGACTTGATGTCATGATCCTAGAAACAGAAGGACTAAATTTGTCACTAGAAATGCATCAAGTACAATATTGTCCATGTTACATCTGTCTGAGCTGTGGTTTGTATTGTTAGAGTTCAAATGGAAAACGGACTATTACAAACATGCTAAGCTTTTGTAAACTCTACAATTCTGGAATAACGAAAGTAGCCTCTAAAAACTCAGAGTTATTATGGAACATCTTGATATAAAAATAGAGCTTTTCCTTGGCTCTCTGTGTTGTTTGCCATTTTCTGTGCTGCTTCCTTTAAAGAACAATAGACTGCCTTCTCTGTGGCCCTTTCAGCCCCTTCTCTATAGTCTTAGTTGCTGGTTTTACTTACAAGGTTGTCAGATCGATCTCAGTTATTTTGTTGTCAATCTGCTATGTCTAGGGAATATTGATTTTTTTTTCTCCTTCAGTGTGTGTTGTAAAGATCAATATTTTACTAGCCAGTATAGCACTAAAGAATCAGCAGCAATACATGGAAGGCCAGCCAACTTGACCAGCATGCAGGCTCAGCCTTCCAAGATTAAATCTGGAAAACAATAAAATGGAAATAATTTTTTGGCCCAGGAGTAACAATGAAATATTAGAACTCTAGTAAATTATTTTAAATTTATTTGCTTAAAAATAGTTAGAAGCAAAATCCTGCCTACATAAGACAACATGTAGTGTTTTATGTAGTGATGAATGAAATTAATAAGTCTTTCTTCTGTTCTAATTGACTCTTGGCACCGGTTAAACATAGAAATGAGTTTGTGTAAAAAAGAGTGGGGGAAATGGGCTTCCATTCAATAAACTTGTCCAGGGATTAAAAAAAAAAAATTTCTTTTCCTGTACATTTTGGTGTCGATTTTTTTAAAAAGGCATTTTCTGACCTGTTTAGCCTCTTTGAATTAGACCTTGAATTAGGATCACATATGTGCCTCTGAGTTGTTTTCCTCTTGAGTTTTCTCAGTCAAGTATTTGGATCCAGCTTCATTTGTTCAGCCTTTTATTAAGTGCTTACTCTGTTCAAAGCACTGTGCTAGCTGCTGGGGACATATACAAATCCCAACATGTGAATTCATTAGTTAAAATATAGGTTTTGTTGTTCTGTGTGGAATTGTATACTTCTAAGTGTTCTCCCCTTTCCATCCCATTCATGCAAGTGTATAAAGTATTGGCTTTGGATTGTGCCTTTTCTTAGTACTCTGTCATTTGTTTAATATGAGATTGAGAGGTGAAAGAGACCTTATAACTTGTTTAATTCAACCCCATCATGTTATAAATGAGGTCCAAAGATGTTAAGTGATTTGTTCTGAGACTCACTTAAAGTCATAGAAAGGGAATTTAAACTAGTCTTTTTATTCCACTTATTCTCTAATTATTTCACCTGTATCAGTTTTGACTTTTATAAATTAGGGGACAGATTCTTTAATGGATAGGTTTCATAACTTAGTCACTTCTTGAGATAACAGGGTATAGCATAGTATAAGACATATAGTAGGTTCTCAATAAAAGATAGACTGGAAAAATGTAGGTTGAAAAAAAGCGTTCATGCTTTCAAAACTCACTAGCTTGCAAAGTTTAAAATTAATTGTGCCTTCCTCAGGCTCTTCTTTTTCTTTCTTTGCACTCTTCCTTCCTGTACCAGGAAACTAAACACAGGTTAACTTCTAGACTTGATATTAGTTTCTGGGATCTTAGGATAGAAATCAAATAGTCAAGATAATTCAATGAACATAGTTCATGCAAAGCATCTACTTTAGTAGGTAATATATCTTTTATTGTTTGGTTTTCTTCTTGTCTTCTATGGACATATGTCCAGGATTCATACTATATTTCTACATACTTTGAGTCTCTTAAAATACTGAAATCTTATGGTCTTTACTCCCATCTTTTGTGGGAAAGTCAATATCATGAGACTTGTTGTCTGTAATATCAGTTGAAAAGAACTTCAACAATTTAGAAGACTTCAGAGATTGGAGTAAGAGTTGGAAGTGGTGATATAGCCATCAATATCTTTGAGAACTGGTCAGCTTACTGTTGTCGTTACTTAAAACTGTAAGATCCGACAGATTTGGTCATGTTGCTGGGCATGACTAAGAAGGGCAGAATAACTGAATATCTAAACCCTGTGCTTCTAGGAAACCACAAAAATGCTTTCTTCCTAAAAAAGACCACAAAGAGGCATTATACACTAGTACAAGCATTCTTACCTGGGATCTATGGACTTTTTTCTTTTTGTAACTAATTTCAATATAATTAGTTTTCTTTGAAGTCCTCTGTATTCCTTTTATGCACATTTCTGATAAGGAGTACATAGACTTCACAGAACTGCCAAAGGGGTCTATAAATTTAAACGAAGGTTTAGAATCCCTGGTCTAATAAAGCATTTGGATTTGAGGTCACAAAACTTGGATTCAAGTGATCAGCTCTGCTAATTATTGCCAATCTAATCTTGGGTGATTTACTTGAGCTTTAGCTTTACTAAAAATGAGGGGATTGGACTAGATAGTCAGGAAGATGATTTTCTGTTCTAAATTCTATGAACTCATGATCCAAGATTCCTACCTGGCTGGGTTATTATGGTGTTCTAACTTAGACATTCTACTTTTCCAAGCTTCACACTTTTTTTGGCTTATTAGCTCTGACTCTGTCTCAATTAACTTGTCTATGAATTTCAGCCCTAAATATGCTCTCTTACCTAAGTCAGCTTCTGATTCCTGGCCTTGGTCCTGAGGTTTCTTCTCCATTGCTGCCTGTAGGGTGGCCATCATAGGTTCCTCTTCCTAGTGCTCAGCTCTAGTCCTGAGGAGAGAGTGAATCTTGTAAGGAAATGACTGCTTGATGTAAGAAACAAGCAAGAGAATACCAGGTGTGACTCCAAGGTAATGAGACTGATTTCCATAAGCCAAATGGGGAATCAGTATCATTGCTTTATATTCATACCATATATACACCTGAAGACAGGCCAACAAATAAATGAGAGCCACTTATGAAGAAATAAAGTACGCCTGCACTCAGCACATTTACAAAAAGTTCTTGAGAAGTTGCATGTGAACCTGTTTTTCCTGATCTAATTTTTGTAAACTTCCTCATTCTTAAAGTGCGCCAGGGTTTTTTGATATTTAAAGGAATCATACAGTGAATCCTAACTTATTTGTATAAATCACATACAGGAGTTTCCTTAAAGCAATATACACCGTAATTAGAAAAGAATGGCATGGGTAGTCCCCACTGCAGACAGTTGAGCCATAGGTTTGGTATGTATGCTCACACATATGAGTACCCTTTGAGGGCAAGGAAGGAGAGATAGGAATTGAGTTAGAAAGTCTTATCATGAGACGACAGGCTTTTAAAAGATGCAAAAACTCTTTCTTAAACTTTCATTGCTTTACTTTACAACAGTTTATATTTTTCCTAAATCATGGCCAAGAATGAGCACCTACTACACAGTGAATCAAGGAACTAGCTGTGCATCATGGTTTGGGATTATGTATATACAGCCAAGATCAGGTAGATAAGGAACAATAATGCACGCTCTTTTCCTCATCATAATAGTCTGCTTTTACCCTACTTGGGCTTTTTAAGTGTCTTACCATATTAGAATACTACAGCAGAAATGTTGTGGAAATTTGCTAATGTCCCTACAATATTTTGTGAAGCATGAACAAGTATCTTAGACATTCTTGTGAAGTGTGTTGTCATGAAGTCTAACCTGGCCTTATTGTTAATTTTTCTATTGTTGTTAGAACTGAAGAAACAAAGATTTGTTTTGTGTAATGCTTATAGTGTTAAACAAATCCTAGCAGCCCTGCTCCAAAAATGAACCAGCCTATTCTCACTAGCCACAAGCAATCATATTCTAAATTAATTGGAAATACTCACTGCTTAAGTAAGCCATCATCTGGAATAGGCTTCCCAAAGGGGAAATTTTTCAGGTTAACACAGGGGACCCATAATAAGTAAGAAGCATTAAGTCTCCTCAAGCAACAAAAACATGTGGGATATTTTTCTGTATAATATTTCACATTAAATGTAATTGTAGATCAACTTTTATAAAGAAAACATTTATCCAAGCTAGATAGATTCAAATCCTTTCATTTCCTCAAGTATGACAAAAACAGTGAAAATATGCTCTTACTTAATTTCCTACCAAGCTGCCTCAGTTATGGGCAAAACATTAAGTCTGGCAGGGTCCCTATATTGAAAACTGCCCACAGAAAGAAAACTTAAAGTCTATCATCTAAATCTGGAGTTCTTAACCTCTTTTTGTGTCATGTACTCTTTTGGCAATCTGAAGCCTATATTCCCATTCATAGACTGTTTTAAGTGCATAAAATCAAATAGGATTACAAAGAAAACCAATGATATTGAAATACAATTATCAAAATATTTTTAAAAGTGTATACATCCATGTTTAAGAATCCTTGCTGCAGAATATAGATAATCTATCAAAGAATTATGTACCATCTTAAATTGAGACTTCTATGTACCATATTTCTAATATTTGGAATATCAAATACGTTTGAGAGAGAATAGATTTGACAAGAGTACCGAGATGGGAAAAATATTAGAACTTGGCATTTTAAACCTACTATTTATCTGTATATACCCTTGCATCTTTAGTGTATGTATTTGGCAGTTGTCTTGAATTTAGAGAAAACCTAGAAAATTTGAACCATGTTACAAAAATAAAAAACCCTCATGAAGGAATTTGTTTTTTAATTTTTTTGTACAGTAGTACCTTGTAATGATGGTACCATGATTTTTTTTAAGCTATAAAATTGGTGAATTAGAGAATTTGCACTGGTAAGGGTCTTAGAGATAATGTAGTCCACACCCTTCATATTACAGAAACAGTCATAGAAAAGTTAAGTAACTTGCCTAATATTACACAGCCTGTACCTGGCAGAGCTGAAACGAGAACCCAGATGACCTCACTCTTTTATCATTGTTTTGCTGCCATACCACCATGGAGATTTGAAAAATAATTAAAAGTCTTCTTTAGGATAATTCCATTGTTCATCACTCTTAGGGACTAGTCAGTTCCCTCTTAGTGCACCTGTACTCCAAAGATCTGGGGTTCTTTTCAAAGAAGAGGGAGGTGCCCTGAAAAGGAAGCAACTCTAATATGTGATGTTTTTTAAAAAAATCAAACAGTGTGTAACCAAGGGTAGCGAGGTGGTGCAGCGCTTCCTGGGAGCCTTGAGCAGGATGCTGTTCCATCTTTTCCAGGAATTGAGGTGGGAGTAGAGATGATGGTGATTTAACTCACCTGATACATCCATCTCTTCCCTCAGGGTGTTTGGTTCTTCAACTAGATTAGCTTCCCTGCCACACTGGTGGCATTAGGTTGGTAGGTGATGTTGGTTGTGACAGCGATGGTGGATAACTTTTCCACAGTTTGCTCCCCTGAATAATGGCTAGTAATAAGGGCTAAAATGAGAGGTGGGAGGGAGGGCAATGCAATTCTCTAGATTCTTGTCCTTAGTCACTCCTAGATAGCAGTCGGAATAAGTGAGGAAACCGAGGTCTGGAAAAGGGCTATAGAGATGTGGAAAAGAATACAGAAGAACAGTTTTTTTGGTAATAGGTCTTATGATTAAAGGATAAAGGACATATTAATTTTGTGTGTTAGGTGCAAGGAATTGATAATATCAGCAATCATTTATATAAATGGCTATTATGTATTTATTTATTATATTTATTCATTTATATAGATGGTTATTATTACCAAGGATTCCATTATCTTTCAGTGGCTCAGGTTTACAGCTTCCAGTTTGCCTTTGACTTGTCCATTCCATTTCTCATGTCAGCTGCTTGTACTCTAAGGTGATGATATGGATCTTCATATTCAAAGATTATCCAACAAAAGTCAGATGAAGATAAGGGTGGAATGTTTGGTGATTCCCCACTTAGGAATACTGAGGCAATGATTTGTCTAGCAGATGATTGCATAGAAAGTTCCACTGATTTCCTAGGACATATATCCAAGCCATAATAGAGAGAACTTGTCAAACCAGGTAACTACTACTAACTCCTGGCTACGCAAGCAATGGGGCATGGTAGGTTCGATGCTGCATTTGGAATGAGAAAAAGTTGAATTCAAATCCAAATTAAGTACTTAATGTGTGCCAGACACTGTGCCTTTTACAAATATTATCTCATTTGATCCTCACAGTAACCCTGGAAGGTAGGTGTTCTTATTATCCCATTTTACAGTTGAGCCTGAGACAGGCAGAAGTTAAGTAATTTGACCCAGTATCACATAGTTATTAACGGTCTAAAACTGAATTTTAATTCAGATCTTCCTGATTCCAGGACCAGGGCTTTATTTATTGTGCCACCAAGCTGCCTAAAGGAAATAATAATAGTACCTATCTCATAGGGTTGTTGTGAAGACCAAGTGAGATAGTGTTTGTAAATCTCTTTGCAAACTTTAAAATACTATATAAATGAGTTATATAATAATAGTGGTTCACATGCACACAAATGATAACATGATTGTGATTGCTATCGGCAGTGTTAGAATGATAGTGCAGAGTGTGAATAGTAAGTACAGGATTGAAGTAGGTCAAGTTTATCAATTTTCACAAAAAGAGAAAATAATAGAACCTGCAAATTACAGACCACTGAGCTTAACTGTAATTCCTAGCCACATTCTGAAACATATTATTGAAAGGATGCTGAAGGGGCATTAGAAAAAAGAGGTGATCAGAAAGAAGGAGTATGATGTCAAGAATGAGTTATGTGATATACAGGCAATGGGGTACAGAAATCTATCTTGCCCTACAAGAAAATAGAAGGGATGGGGATGAGAGAAGGGAGGGGTGTGATAGAAGGGAGGGCAGATTGGGGGAAAGGGTAATTGGAAAGCATGATCTCTTGGGGTGAGACAGGGGAGAGATGGGGAGGAAATTTGGAACTCAAAATCTTGTGGAAACGAATATTGAAAACAAAAAAAATTTTTTTTAAAAAGAATGGGTTATACAGACTAATTTCATATCTATCCAGTTTTGATACGCTTTCTAGTAGGCTGCTACAGAGGCAGTTATGGAGCCTCTGGTATATGGCTCGATGACTTTGAGCAACTCACTTAACTTCTCATTCTACTAGGCAGCTCTTTACAAGTGGCAGAAAAGGTATCAACCTTTTTGTTCATCAGGAAGTTCCTTATATCAATGAAATCCCAGGTTCTGTCCCTATCCCTACTAGATTGTTAGACCAGAGGAATGCTATAGATCCATTCAATCTAGATTTTAGCAAATGACTTGACAAGTTTTTCATACTGTCCTTAAAAAAAAAAGATGTAGGGTCTGAACAGCAGTGCATTGGGTGGATTTGAAACTGATTGAAAAGGCTGGACTTGCAAAGAATATTTATTAAGTTAATCAGAGTTTTCTTGTCAATTTATAAGAAATTATTCAGAGTATCAGGGAGCTGTGCTTGGCACTGTGCTGCTTACCATTTTTATAAATGGCTTTTATAAAAGCAAAAATGGCATGTTTATCCTATCTACACATGACATACATGCAAGAGGTATAGCTGACTTATAGGATAGGAAGACTGAGCCATAATCTAGCAATTAGGCCAGAGTTAAGATACAATTTAATGAGGATACAAATAAAGTCTTACACTATAATTCAAGAAATCTACTCAGTAAGTACAAGATGGGGGAAACTGTGGCCATTTTCCAGTTTATCTGAAAAAAAGGTCTAGAGCCTACAGTGGACTACAAACTAAACATAGGGCAACAGTGTAATCAATGAATAATGAAAAAGCCTTTATTACATATTTTCTGTGTGCCAGACATATTAAACACTGGGATACAAATACAAAAACAGTTCAGCAAAACTAACATGTCAGGTCTGACAGAATGTTTAGATTATAAGCTTTTAGAGGGCAGGAATTATTTGACTTTTGTCTTTTTCTCTCAAGACTTAGAAAAAAATGCCTGGAACATAGCAGGTGCTTATTGACTGACACTATAACTATAGTTTTCCACCTCTGCCAAAAAGGGAGAATTACATTCTTTCTTTTCTGCATGACCAAGATTATTCATTATTATTACACAACTTTGTATTTTTATTCTTGCAAAAAAATCTTTTCCAAATTTTTATTCCTTCCTTCTTTTAAAGGTAAATGGAAAATAATGGAGGGGGCAATCTGAAACAAATACACTTTGTTTCTAAATATGTATCTTGAAGAAAAAGAATGTTTTCATTCTTTATTTGTCTACACTTATTATCAGTTATCACCCAGGTTTACAAACTCAGTATTTATAGATGAGTCATCTTTGTAAGTTGTAGTTTGTCATCTTTGTAGTTGAGGCAGAGTTATTTTTATTGATTTATTTTCTTTTTTGGGAAGGTAGATATAGGATGAACACTGAGTAAGAATTCTTAATATTTTTCCAATGCTGAGTCCTCTTGACAAAAAGGATCAGTACTTGATCTGTGTATTTGTGAAGAAACTTGGATAATTTTTACAAATTAGATACTCTTGAGCACTTTAAATCCAGACACTCATATTTGGATATCTTAGGCATTTTCTTTGGTATTGTTTAATTTGCTTAACATTGTTTACTTTGAAATAGTCTCAAATATGCAGTAGACAGTATTTTTAAACATTTTTCTTACCTCCAGTGTATGTAGTCATTCAAATTAAGCTTTTCAGTTGTTCTTACAAGGTCAGTTTAATTAATATGAATCTATAATTAGTATAAACATTTATTTTTAAGTTAGATCTGAAAACTGTGTTACTTTAAGGAGAATAAAATTTTTCCTTGTAGGTTAACTTATTAATTAACTGTGTAATTTTTTTATAAGTAGTATGAAAACAAATTATAGCCTCATTCTTGTTAAAGAAATATTCATGTAGATGAGATGAACAGGTATTTGTTTTATTTGTAAATAAATAAATAGATAAGTGTATTTTTATATTAAAATGTTTTTGGAAGAGGCAGATACCAAAGAAGAATTGATAGCATTTAATAACTGACTGAACATCAGAACTTGAATAGGAAAGGAGTCACTGATACATCTGAGTTTGTAAACATGGATAATTGAGAAATTCATAATGGTGCCTTGTGAAGAATAAGACATGTTCCTTTAGTTTTTATATGCCAAACTGTTAACTGATATAGCTAACACAGAAAACTATCTCATTTATTTTAACCCTTAATTTTAGACCTATTATAGAAAGTTCATCTTTGAGTCATTTTTTTCCTCCTTTATATTCTTCCCTGATTTTCTACTGCCCTTCATTGAAGTTCAGTTTCCTTGTCTGTAAAATGCTACAGATGGCATTTTTAACATAATAATAATAATGGCAATGATGGACATCTTTGCTTCACCCCTGATCTTAATGGAAGATTTCTAGTTTATTTTCCTTACGGGTAATTGTTGTTCTTGATTTGAGACTTATCATTTTAAGAAAGGTTCCATTTATTCCTGTGCTTTCTAGTATTTTTAATAGGAATGTGTTACATTTTATGAAAATATTTTTCTGTATCTATATAATCACATGATTTTGTTGTCATTATTATTGATATGATCAGTTACGCTTATAGTTTTCCTAATATTGAACCAGCCTTACATTCCTGATATAAACCTTACCTGGTCATAGGTGTGATCCTTGTTATATATTGTTGTAATCTCCTTGCTAGTATTTTCTTTAAAATTTTTGCATCAGTAGTCATTAAGGAAATTAACCTCTAGTTTCTCAATTTTTACTCTCCCTGGTATAGGTCTCAAAACTGTATTTGTGTCATGAAAGAAATTCAGCAAGACTCCTTTAGCTATTTTTAAAAATGTACTTTATGTAATGTTGGAATTAATTGTTTCTTAAGTGTTTGGCAGAATTCACTTTTAAATCCATTTGATCCTGGGAATTTTTTCTTAGGAAGATAATTTATGGCTTAATTTTTATTTCTAAGATCAGGTTGTTTAAATATTCTATTTCTTCTTCTGCTAATCTGGGCAATTTATATTTTGGTAAATATCCAATTCACCTAGATTTTTAATTTTACTGGCAAATAATTAGGAAAAATAACTTGTAATAATTATTTCAATTTCATCTTCATTGGTGGTATGTCCACCCTTTTCATTTTTCATAACTGATACTTTAGGGTTTTTTTAATCAAATGAATGGTTTATTTTTTTTTAAATCATCTCCAAGTTTAATGTATTAGTTCATTTTTAAGCTTTCACTCTTATTAATATCTCCTTTGATTTTCATGATTTTCATTTTTATATTTAATTGGAGATTTTAAATTTGTTTTTCTAGTTTTTTGTTTTTGTTTTTTGGCATGCCCAATTCATTGATCTGATCTTTCTCTTTTTTATCGATGTAAACACTTAGAGATATAAATTTTCCCCTAAGTACTACTGTGGCTGCCCATAAATTTTGGTATGTTGTCTCATTGTTGTCATTATTTTTAATGAAATTATTGTTTCTATGATTTGTTCTTTGATCCATTCATTCTTTAGGATTAGATTATTTAGTTTCCAATTGATTTGTAATTGCTTCCATGGCCCTTTTTTAATGTAATTTTTATTGCACTGTGATCTGAAAGGATGCACTTAATATTTCTGTTTTTCTGAATTTGTTTGTGAGGTTTTTATGCCCTAATACATGGTCAGTTTTTGTGAAAGTTCCATCTGCAGCTAAGATAAAAAATATACTCCTTTCTATTCTCATTCATTTTTTCCCAGAAATCTATCATACCTAACTTATCTAAAATTCTGTCTCCCCAACTTCATTCTTATTTATTTTATGATTCAGTTTATCTAGCTCTGAGAGGGGAAAGGTATCCCCTACTATTATAATTTTATTATTGCTTTTTTTATAATTCATTTAACTTCCTTTAAGAATTTGAATGCTATGCTTTTAGTGCATATATTCTTAGTACTGCTATTATTTCATTGTCTATGGTACTTTTTAGCAAAATGTAGTTTCCTACTTAACAATTTTAAATAGGTCTATTTTTGCTTTTTCTTTGTCTGAGATCATGATTGCTACCCCTATCTTTTTTACTTCAGCTGAAGCATAAAAGACTCTTGTTCAACCCCTTATTTTAACTCTTTGTATCTTTCTCTTTCTCAGCTGTGTTTCCTGTAACCAACGTATTGTTGGATTCTGGTTTCTAATTGATTCTGCTGTCCACTTCCATTTTATGAGTGAATTTAATCCATTCATATTCACAGTTATGATTATTGTGTATTTCCCTCCAGCCTATTTTTTATTTATCCTTCTCTTTCCCTCTTTTTACCCCATTCCCCCTTCAAAAGTCTTTTTTACTTCTGACTACTACCTGCCTAAATCAGCCTTCCCTTTTGTTATCTCTCATTTTTCTAATCTCTTTTCCCACCTACTTCCCTGTTAGATAAGATAGATATCTATACCCAGTGTATTCTTCCTTTTTTAAATTACTTCAGATGAGAATGAGCTTCAAGAATTGCCTTTCCCCTTCCATCATCCCCTCCACTGTAAAAGCTCTTCCTTGAGCACCTCTTTTATGAGAGATAATTTCCCCCGTTCTTTCTCTCCCTTCTTTCTTCTCCCAAGACATTCCCCTTTCTTACTCCTTCATTGTTTTTTGAGATCATCCTAACATAATCAACTCATTTACATGCCTTCCATGCAGAGTCCTTCTAACTGCCCTAATAATAATATTAATATTTATAGGAATTAATGTGTCATCTTGCCACATAGGAATGTAAACAGTTTAGCCTTGAGTCCCTTATGCTTTCTCTTTAATATTTACATTTCTATGCTTCTTCTGAGTCTTGTATTCTAAAGTCAGAGCTTTTGTTCAGCTCTGGTCTTTTCCCCAGGAATTCTTGAAGGTCCTTTAATTCAATAAATATCCATTTTTTCCTCTGAAGGATTATACTCAGTTTTTTGAGTAGGTTATTCTTGATTGTAATCCTAGCTCCTTTGCCTTCCAGAATATCATATCCCAGGCCCTCTGCTTCTTTAACATGGTAGCTGCTAAATCTTGTGTGATACTGTCTGTGACTCCATTGAATCTGAATGTGTGGTGGGGTTTTTTTTTCTGGCTATTTTAAGTATTTTCTGTTTGACCTGGGAGCTCTGGAATTGGTCTATAATATTCCAGGGAGTTTTCATTTTGAGAACTCTTTCAGAAGATGATCAATTTATTCTTTCCATTTCTATTTTACCCTCTAGTTCTAGGAAGTCAGGGCAGTTTTCCTTTATAATTTCCCTGATAATGGCCTTCAGATACTTCAATAATTCTTAAATTATCTCTCCTCCATCTATTTTTCAGGTCACTTGTTTTTCTGATGAAGTATTTAAAATTTTCTTCTATTTTTTCATTCTTTTGACTTTTTTGTTTTGTTTCTTAATGTCTTATGGAGTGATTAACTATCGCTTGCCCAGTTCTAATTTTAAGGAATTATTTTCTTCAGTGAGCTTTTGTACCACTCTTTCTCATTTGGCCAATAGTTTTTCTTTTCATAAATGAAATTTTTTATCTCTTTTACCATTTGACCAGTTCTGTTTTTTAAAGTGTTAAATTTTCTTCTGTGGTTTTCTTTTGTACCTCTTTTATCAAAGTGTTAATTATCTTTTCATAATGTTCTTGCATAGCTCTCATTTTTTCTCAATTTTTCCTCTGCCATTTTGTTTGATTTTTAATCATTTTTAGCTCTTACCATAATTCTTGAACTTGTGTCCGATTCACACTTTTTTCTTTGAGATTTTGCTTCTGTTTTGACCTTTTGTTGTTTTCTTCTGAATTTGTGTCTTGCACAAATTTACCCTGCCACCTTAGTAGCTTTTTATGGTCAAGTTCTTTTTTTTATTGTTTTTCCAGCCTATTTGATAGCTTATCACAGTTAATATTAAATTAACAAGTGAAAAGTGAATTAAATTAAAAAGTGAAAAGGTAGGTGCTGTGACCAAAGCCCATCTGTCCATCCTTCCTGATTCTCAGTCCCAGTTATCTTGGGGGAATCCACAGTTGAAACGGAATAATCAAAGGAGTCCTATTAGTCCTTTTAGCAAGGGAAGGGTTTGCCCTTCAGACCATCTAATCTCATCAAGTTTATTGACAGAGAATAATCAAATTGATCAGGATTCCCCAGTCACTTCCCTTAGAGTAGAGATGAATTGTGGTATACAGGGTGGTTTGGTACAACAGAAAAAATGATAGATTCTGAGTCACATGGCTTATCTCTGAATCCCAGATATGCTACCTCCTATTTATACACCTTGGACAAATTACTACCATTTCCACTGCTTCTTCATCTCTAAAATGAAGTGGGTAGACTATATGATCTAAGGTCCTTTCCAGATAAAAATCTAGGATTCTATGAGTAGAGAGACCTAGATTTTAGCCCTACCTCTGCCACTTACTTATTATTGATATTTCCTTAGCTTAGCCACTGGAACTCCCTGTTTGTGAAGATGAAAAAATGATCGTGGTGTTAGACTATATAATCTGTAATGACTCTTCTGGCTCTCAAATGATAGAATTCTAAAAAATCCTGTAAAATTATAAATTTGAATGAAGCTTATGTCAGCAGAAATCAAACATAGAATTCTGATATTTTTTTTAAAAAGACTGTGTTCCATAATCAGGCTTATATAAGAATCATCTAAAAACTAATTTTTCCAGAATTCCTGTGGAATTACAGCTTATTTTAAAAGTGCACTGTACCGAAAGAAAAACAAAAACCTAAATGTGAATATCTTTACCAATGAACAGGTTTTTTTAATGTATTCAGCATGGCTTTGGGTTATGTTTACACAATGTTGATTAAGTGATAATAGAGCAGACACAGTGTTTTATGAAGTAATAATTCAGGTCCCATGTGGATAAAAAAAATGATGACAAAGTGTAAGTAGTTTATCCCAGTAAAGGAACTAGGTTATTGCTGAGAAAATCCATCACCCCCATCCTGTTGCTGTTATTGTTCAGCAGGTGTGAATAAAAGCAGGAAAGCAGAAACATTTGGAAGTTATTGGAAAATTTATTGAAAATTTAGTAAGAAACTTTCCCCTGTGCCCTCCCTCCATATGTACATAATGGTTGGCTAAGGTTTTTCTTAGGTCTCAGTGGTGCAGTTTCTAAACAAGTAACAAAATTGGACATAGTCTTGGAAAAAAATAATGCACATGTTAAACAGCAGTAAAGTAATCTTATTTTTTGTTGAAATTTAGGAGATGGTAAAATGTGAGCTGTCATGTGAGCCTTGAATAGCTAATCAGGAAATAATCAGACTGGCAGCAGGGATTTTGATTAACGGAGACATTAGCTCATGTTATGATTAAAAGGACTGGCAGTGGAGTAGAATACTTTTCCAAAAGATGTGAGTCTTTGCCTGTAGGTCGTTGTTTTAATGAAACAAAATGTTAAAAGAAAGTCCAGGTGTTTATTTTTATGAAGGAAGTTGTAAGTAGTTTGTGCCATTTTTGAGATCTAGTGTTATTTCTCATCTTTGATTCAAAATGATAAGTTTGGCAAGTACTAATTGCAGTTAATTGACCTGTTGCTTGTTGAGGGGTACACAGGAATAAGATAACATAAGAAATATAAGGGATATGAATGGAATAAAAAAGAATTTTTAGAATTCTTCTCTTCTACCTCTTTTATTGACTCAGAACTATGTTTAAAATCATCCAATCCTGATGACATTCAAACCTGCCGGAAAGACCTCTAGAAAAGAGGATTGCATAGCTTCTTTCAGTAACTCTTCCTTGTGTTTAACAATCTTTCCTACCTGAAACTCTTTTGTTTTACCATACTTTTTTCTTGGCTACAATTTAAACCTATTTTCCTTTTGTTCTTTGCGTAATGGAGCTGTCACGATTCTGTTAGACTTCCAAACATTTAAAGGCTATGAAATCTTGCTTAAACTTCTCTAGAGTAGTACTGGTTCATTTAATGTTTTCCCAAAGGCCTTACCTTTCAACCTTTTAATTACCTTGTTTCAATATGAGCACCCTTTACATTTTCTGTGTGCTTTTTTAGTTGCATAGTATAGGTGCATAGAATGGTTCTCCAAAAGTGAGTCAGTCAGGGTTAGTCTCTGTAAAAGGAAAATCAGTTCACAGAGTCCTGTACTTGGAGTCTGTCAGTTCAGATTCTGCCCCAGACAATATGTAACATGTAGCAAATCGCTTAATCCTAAACTCAACCAAATTTCAGAAATGAAAGGGGCTTAAATAAATGACTATTTAATCCAACCATGCAAAACAAACAAACAAATAACAACCTTCTGCAAGGTAGGTGGTCATCTAATCTTTGCTTGAAAAACTCCAGTGAGAGGAATCTTTCTATTACTTCCCTTCATCTCATTTCTCTTTTTGTTATCTCTAATTGTGAAGTGGCATTTCCTATCATCATGCCTAAATTTATCTCTTCAGACCTATCACCCAGTACTCTTGTGCCTGCCCCATAGGGACAAACAGAGTCATCCACTTTCCACACAAGAGCCTTGCGAGTATTTGAAGACAGATATCATTCTGTCCCAAATTTTCTATTATCCAGGCTAGATATTCCCAGTTCCTTCAACTAATCTTCACATGGCATGTTCCTGAGGGTCTTTGCCATTCTGACTACCTTCCTTTTGATGATCAGTTTAGTGATGCCCATCCTCACCTTGGTGCCCAAAATATGTGGGCCAGGGATGTACAAGGGAATTTGATGAAAATCACTGTAATATTATGCTGACTTTTGGGAGTTGGGAGATACAGACAGCTTCACATTTTGGCTTCATATTGATGGGCATTCCACCCACTTCTCAAGGTTTTTTGTTTTGTTTTTGGTTTTGTATGACAGTCCTGTCCATCAAGATGCTGACCACATTTACCTCTCTCCCACCTAAATAGCATTATTATTTAATAATTTCAGTTTTTATAAAAGCAATATGGTATAATGGAAAGGACCTACAGTTAGAATCAAAGGCCTAGGTTTGAGCCCTGGCTGACGTTTGCCAACTGTTTGTGATTCTAAGCAATCATTTTACATCTCTGGGTCTTGATATCTTCATATATAAAGTAGAGGGGGTTGGATCAAACAATCTGAAGTCCCTTTCAGTGTTTACAGTCTGAGTCTATGAAAAGATGCTCTAGGACTTTGCCCCATAGCGTTCTAGTGTAATCCTCTGTTTCGGCTGTGAATTCTAATGCCAGCCCCGGCCAGCAGTCAGCAAGAAAGTTTGACAGGGCAATTTATTTTGGGGAATTGGAATTTGGAATAGAATGTGAAAGAGAAAGAATTGGAGGGTCTCCTAAAAATAGCTAGTTTTTACTGGTTTGCTTCTGCTAACAGATTGTCATTTTACATTTTCAGAAACTACAGGCAAAGGGACTTTGAAACAAAGTCACATGCCTTTTGGAGCCTTGCCAACCATTATTCCAAACCAACAACTTTCTGGATTTGATACAAAGTTGTTTTTTTTCTTTTCAATGCTGGCTCCTTTTGAGGAGACTCTATCTGTTAACATTGTTTTCAGCATTTTAGTCAGTTTCATATTATCTCTGAAACATTTTTATAAATGGAATCATAAAGTTTCTAAAGATCTTAACAGTTAAATATTTACCATCTAAATCATGTATGAGCTTTTAATTAAGAAATATCTGCTAAAATGAAAGAAGACAGAAAGCTTACAGATAATTGACAAGTGGAGACATAAATTTGCTCCCTAATCTGTCCTTTCTAACACCAGAGCTGAAGAACATAGAATCATAAAATCTTAGAATTGAAAGAGATTTTAGAGTCATAGTCCAATCCTTCACAAAAATACTCTACATGACCAAGGTGTTTATCTTCCTTCCTTGAACATCTCCAGTAATGGGAAACTCACTAACTCATGAAACACCCCATCCATTTTTTTTAACACTTTTAATTGTTCAGAAACTCTCCCAGATCAACCACCCTCTCACTTAAAACTGTTGTCCTCATTCATTCCCCAGAGCTATAGATAATGAGGATACTACCTCTTCTTCTAATACATGAAAGCAATAATCGCCCTGCTAAGTTTTCTGTTTGCTAGATGAAACATCCCCATTTCCTTCAGCCATTCCTGAAAGGATGTGGTTTCTAGTCTCCTTGCCATGTACTCCTTTGGACACATGCCATTTTGTCAGAGTCCCTCTTAAAATGTGGCATCCAGAACTAAACAGAATACCTCATGTGTGGTCTGACCACAGAGTTCTATGGGACTATCGCATCCCTTGTTCTGGATGCTATACTTAGAATCTTAGAATCAAGATCATCTAGTCCAGCCCTCTCATTTTACTTCTGTTAATGCAGCCCAAGGTTGCATCAGCTTTCTTGGCAAACATATCACATTGATTCATACTGAGCTTTATGAATACTAAAACCACAAGTCTTTCTCACTTGAACAGCTGCTAAGCCAGGTCTCCCTTGTACTCATGCAATAGATTGAAAAAGAAACTTAAATGCAAGATATTACTGTTTATCCCTATTAAATTTGATCTTTAAGTTGGCCCTTTAGTTCAGCCATCTGATATCACTGACACCAAATTTTGCCACCACAAATATAATCTGACCCAGCTGCACAGTAGCCGGCAATTTGATAATTATATTCATTCATTTAACAACTATTTAATAAGCAACTCCTAAATACTGGGCACCATGCTAATTGCTGAAAATAAAAAGGTAAAAAAGGAAACAACTCTTGTTATTAATTATTTCTATATTGAATAATAGTGGTGCTAATGGGAATCCTTTAAAAAAATTTGACAATAGTCTTTAACTTCATAGTTCCATAATAAATTCTTGTCTTGAATAAGAGAAATACAGATACTAATTAGCTGAAACATAATAAATGAATGATAAATGACAGTATAATAAACAACTTGTAACTGAGTGCCTTGGGGTTATGATGCATCTAGATATATTCAACAACTTAATGTTATAAGCTGGAAGGGGAAATTAGCAGCATTTAATGGAATTTGTAGATGATCCTAAATCAAAGAATGATTCAAGAAATGTGGAAAAACAGGAATTCTGTAAATAGAGGTAACAAGATTAAAAATCTGGACATGAAATAACAAAATAACAAAATGTAATGTACACCTGAGACAAAATAATACAAAATACAGACCTGAGTGGGAGAAAGTTGGCAAGTCAAAATGCCAACACAGACCCTTTTTAGAAAGTAGAAATCCTGCTTTGCAGTAGGATTGCAAATGGGCTTTTTATAGATGAGTAAGAGACATCTACGGAGATGATTCTATGCTTAAATGAGTAGATTCTAGTCTTCTTTGCAGTGTCATACTCCAGGCATGTTGGTTAGTATATAGTTCTCCATTTCAATGGGAAAGAACTATAGATATTAAAAAACCAAAGTAATAATAGTTATTTGCGATAATAGCATTTAGGTAACATTTGTGATGAAATGTTAGAAAAATGAGGCTCATCACAAAAACTCAGACTTGGAAGGGATTTTAGGAGTCATTTAGTCAGACCTATACCTGAACAGGAATTCCTTCTGTATAATCCTATAAAATGTTCATCTAGCCTATATTCAGCCTATAGCTAGGGGGTCCTCTGTACTTAATAAGGAACAGTGAGACAATTTTAATTTTAACCAAAGAAAAGTCACTGTCCTGCCCTTCTACAATTTCTATCTATTTTATACCACTCCCCTTCATGAACTCTAATATCTGAGACAAATGGAATTATTAACCTTCACTAGTGTTATCCTCTATCCTATCTTTGTATATTTGCACACAATGCCCCTCATGCCCAGAATACACTCTATTTTGATCTGCTAAAATCTTTCACATCACCTTTTCCCTGAAGTCATTGCTTATCTTCCCAGGTGAAAGTCATCAACCCAAACCCTCACGCAGTTTTTCCCCAGCCTCCTTTGTGCCATGCTCCCCTGTTCCAACGTACATCTTCAACCTAATACTTCTACTCTGGGTCCCTGGACTTTCGATTGAGAGACTTAATCATTTCTAGCCCTTCCCTGACTCTAGTATTTATACCATGCTTATGACAAGACTTCTGTGGCTCCCAGATCTTATTAATGCAGGTAATGCCCTCGTGTTTTCTTAGGTTGCGTTATTTCATATCCATACCCTTCCATAAGTTCCCCAAAGAGGATCTACCCAACACGATAGCTAGGTCCTTTCATATTCTGAGGATTATGCTTTAGTGTTGTCATGAAGTAGCTAAGTGGCACATTGGGATTGAGCACTGAATCTTGGATCAGAAAGACAGGAGTCCAAATATAGCCTCACACATTATTAGCTGTGTGATTCTTGGCAAGCCACTCAACATCTGTCTGCCTCAGTTCTCTCATCTGAAAAATGGGAAAAATAATGAAACCGACCTTCCAGGGTCATTGCGAAGATAAAACAAGATGACATCTGTAAAGTGCTTTGCAAATATTAAAGTGCTGTATAAATGCTTGTTGCTATGATGATGATGTCATCTGACTGCTTTTTTATGAGCATACATGTCCTTGGTGATGTATTCTGTGTAACTTCTTGCATGCAGTCATTTATAATATGTTAATGGCTCTTTACCCCACTATTTTCCTTTTAGTAACCTACAACTTTAATTCTTCCAAATTCATGGTCTTTTATGATTTGTGGACATACAGCTACAGAAGAATAATGGTGATTAAAAACAAAAAAAAATGGGCTTTGTTGGCAGGAAGGAGCTTGGGATCAGTTAGATACTGGGTAAGTGCAGTCACAACTATTCCAGCGTAGTGTCCAAAGACACTAGCATCCAGAGAGTTTAAGCAAAGTGTGCAGGGTCACACAACTTTTTGAGTGATGGAGTAAGGTCTTTTGACCCACTATTGATACTTAGTTGAGTGCTCTGTTTGTTACACGTACTTATAAAGCTGATACAATGGAGAGTAGTTATTTTCATTACCAAAGAATGTGATATAGGTGGCTTTTAAAGAGTGAATTCCCCTGCTGCCCATAAAATTCAATTTATTTTATAAAATTCATGCAGAAACACATTAATTGCACGAAGTGAGATATGCTCATACCTTTTAATTCTTGAGTGCTGGGGCAATAGTAGTTGAAAATGTTATAAAATTTATGGCAGCATTTTAATTTACAATCAGTGCTTGGTGTATATATTAAGTGTGTGGACGAGAAGATATTAGTGACCTATTCCTTATGGGACACGATAGATGCTTTTTGTTATACTTTATTTCTTTAAATCTGCTTTCCATTTTTTGGTATACATGTCAGCTGTGTGTTTGGGTCACTTTTATCCTTCCTAGTTCTTTCTGCTGACTAATGTGTTTGTCCCTTTCTCCTCTTCGGTGGTTATGTTAGTTGTTCCCTCACATGGGGCTTGTGGGATTCTTGTTACTCTTTGTCCTCTTATTCTTTTTCATTTGAGACTGACTTTCCATATCTGCCCAGCTTCTCCCTTTTCTCACATTTGGAAGGTGATGCTTCTGTCTGGCCTCACAGAAACAATGAATCCTGGAATATATCTAGAACAATAGCGGACATTTAGTCCACCTCCTACCTGAAGCATGAAATCTTTGTACAGTATTGCCCAGAGTTCTTCTTCTAGTGATGAGAGCACTCCTTCCTTGGGACTTCCCCAAATACTTAATTTCACTAGTTCTCTTTTGACACATATATATTTCTCTTTTTCTTATCTCTAAATATTAGTTCAATTCAGCAAATGTTTTAAGTAGCAGTTCTTTTGTGCCAAATATTGGTAATATAAAAGGTGAAAACTTTTTTGTTCCTATCCTCAAGAATCTTATGGTGCATTAGGGAAAATGAGTTACTTACATAGATAAACAACAAATAATAGATGTTAAAATATGATTAAGTGAATTGGAAAAGTGAAATAGAGCAGCATTAGAATTTAAAAGAATGATTATTTCTAGCCCAAGGAATCAGAGAAAAAACATCATGGTGGCAATAAACCCTCAGCTAGGCCTTTAAGGATGAGAAGGATTTCAATAAATGGAGAGATGGAGAAAGTACAGCCCAGGAATTGAGAAATTCCTTTGCTTTCAAATTGTTTTGAAAACACAGGAAGTAAAAAGGGGCAGGAAAAGATTGGAGAATAGCTGGTATTTCGCTTAGAATAGAGCATTAAATGCATAAAGGAGAAGAATATGAAATAAAAATAAAATTGGAAAGGGCATGAAATTTTGAGTCACGTGGAATTGGGTGTTTGAACTTGAGTTCATCTCCAAGTTTTGTCACTTCCAACCTCTATAACCTTGGGGAAATCACTTCACCAACCTGAGACTCAGTTTCCTCATTGGTAAAAAGAGAATTTGATTCAATGACTTCCAAAGTCCTTGCTAGCTCTAAATCTGTAAGTCTATGAACTTAAACACAGATCTGAGCAGTGTGTATATTGTGTGTAGCCAACAGGGAATCTCTATAAGTTTTTAGAGTATTTGGAAAGCTACTTATTCTCTGTAAAGGAACATCATGCCCTAGAACCAGGAAAACCTCATTTTATATATTGCCTCTGATACAGCTCAATGAGTGTGACCACTGGCAGGGGTTCCTAACCATCTGGTGGCCCAGGCAACTAATTCTCAGATGTTGCAAGTAGTTGTAGATGAGTTGCTGATTTGAATCAGTGGAGTTTCCATACCAAGAAATATACAAAGCATTGAAATCATCAGAAAAAAAAATAAAAGCTTTTGACAATGAACTATTCAAAAGTCAGATGGCTTGCCTCTGAAATGTAGGAGGTTCTGTTCAGAGAGTATTTCTGCTCACTTGTGCTTTGGACTAAAGTCCCCAGAGTCCCTTCCAACTCTCAAATTCACTGTTTCTGTAAAATAGGGGGAAGAGGTAATATCAGTGAAGCAAAATCATAGAGAAGACAGGAGGGATGAAATGAAAAGTTTATGGCTTAGCTTTGGCCAGCAGGAAGGCCACTTTATTCCCTGAAAGCAGGTGGATGATAAGAGGTTGGAAGATGAGGTGAGAAATCAGAGGACATGAGGAAGCTCACAATTTTTTTTTTTTGCTTTACTATAGTCTTATCAGTAAAGTAGCACATCAGCCAAAGTGCTGAGAGATAAATGGAACCATTATTGTTGGAAGTTTGAGAATGGAGATGGTTTAGAATAGTCTCTGTGGAGAAAGTAATAAGAGAGAGGCAGCATGGAGCAGATGATAGCATGCTCTATCTACTTGAGATCAGGAGGATCTGGGTTCAAATCACATCCATTTACTAGCCAGATGACCCTGGGAAAATCATTTAGCTCCTCAGTCCTTCAGTTTCTTCATTTGTAAAATGGCCTATAAGGTCCCTTCTGACTGTTATTTGCTAGTGTCAATAAGAAATAAATCATTGACCATACAGCAGTAAAGGCCCAGGGTCTCAAGTTTTCTCCTTGTCCCTCTGGTCCTGGTCTGTGCTCTTTGCTCCACATGAAGAAAAGTATGAACCTATGTACATGGGCAAAATATATTTAATCACAATGACAACATGTTCATTTTGAGGAATAGAATTCATCAAAAGTGAATTGGGATGGCTTGAGTTTTATGTATATGTATATACATATGTATATGTATATATGGATGTGTATTGTATATACAATACACATACATACTCTTTGCCTGCCCATAGCACCTTTTCTGTGGGAATCAAAGGTGAGAGAAGGAATAGGAAGAAAGTTAAAGTATAATTTAGGATAGTTTGAGATTGCTAAGGAGCAAAACAAAAAAATTCAGAACCCTCCCTGTCCTCTACAAAAGAGGTAGAAAGTCAGTAAGACTTGTGATATTTTACTCTTCGCTCCACCTACAACTTTAGCACTGACTTTATGTTGTTGTTCTGTCTTGTTTACTTGGTTTTCCTCTAGCCTGGCATAAAAAAAAAGATTATCTACCACTCCTGGCTAAGGAAAGGAGCTAGATCCTAAATGGGAAGTGCCTGAATTGGAAGCCTTGTGTTGAGTAGATGCCATTGCTGTGAGGAGATCCTCTCTCAGGTGCACTGAAGCTATAGTTTGTGACTTTAATTAAGGCAGCAACATAATGACACGAGATGTCACATTAGAAGGCTGGATCTAACAAATATTTAAATTCATTTTATATGAAAGTAGAAATGGGTCTAGCAGAAAACATCTGTTTTGCTTTTGTCCAGAGGTGTTAATTAGAAGAACTTTCAGATTTATGTTAGACTTAGAGGTGAAAAAATAATGAATCACCATAGTGCATTATCAGGGAACTAGTGAAAACAGTTTTATAACAAAAATATTCCTCTTTCACATTCACTATTTCTCTCTTCTGTCCCTTCTGGCATAAATCATCTTCTTTACTTTGTCTCTCCTCTCTGCTCCTCTCCTCAGGAAGGTGCAATATATGTGTTGCAGAGGGTAGTCATAGAACATGACTTGTGCCCAACAAAAAGACACCATTCAAGTTTATTTTCATGGGAAAAATGAATTGTGGTTCATATGATAATAGATTTACAGCTCTAAGGGATCTTAAAGTCATCTAGTCTAATGCTTTCGTTTTATACGTGAAGAATTGAGATCCAGAGAGGTTATTCAGGGTCACATGGGTAGGACGAGGATTCAAATCCAGGTTCTCCAGTTCTAAATATTGCTCTCTCTCCACATGCTCATTCTGCTTTATAGCAATTCATTTAATGGTTTTCTGTGGCATGAAGAAACTGTTAGTTAACAAGAATTGAGATATAAAATTGAAAGAAAGGTTTAATTGTTTACTCTAGAAATCACATAATTATAGCACTGGAAGGGATCTTGGAGAACTTCTGGTTTTATCCAACATTTTATAAGATGAAAAAACTAAGACCTCAAAGAGGCCATGTGATTGGCCCATGGTCATACAGCTAGTTAGCAATATAATTAGGAGCATGACTCAGGTCACCTTATTCTTCAGTCTTTCTTTCTATTACATCCTCTGTTTCTCATACAGGAATCTTTTGTGAAGTTCCTATAGCCAATACATATAAAAGCCATTTAAAGAGAAGTATTTTAACTAGGTTTAATGTGATTTATCTAAAATTTATCTTCACTACCTACAACAGAAATTATAGGGGAAAGGGAGCTAGTAAGTTTAACATGATGGTTTTGATGCTAAGTAGATAAAAATTAGAGTATTTCATGTTTATCACTTTACCTAGGCTACTGCAATAGCCTTCTAGTTAGCCACCCTTTCTTTAGCTTCTGCATAACCTTACTTAGCCAGGGTATAGCTACCAGACTAATTTGTCCATAAGCCTACTTTCATCATATGACATTTGTCCGTTCTAAAACCTTTAATACCTAAGACCTATAAACACCCACTCCCAATTACATATAAGATAAAGTCCTAACTTAGGACTTCAGTTCAACAGCCATTTACTAAACACCTACTGTATGTAATAGGCATTGTGGTGCAGTGGATAAAAAGCTGGCTTTGGAGTCAGGAAGACCCAAATTTAGGTCCTCTGGGCAAGACACTTTCTCTCTTGGTGCCTTAGCCTCCCTCTAAAACTTTTCATTGCTAAGCAAGTATTTATGCTAAGTCAAGTTAGCCAGAATATACACATCAAGCTCTGTGCTGTGTTAAGACTGCCAAAAAAAAGGGCAAAAGATAGCCCTTCCTCTCAAAGAGCATCCAACTTAATGGGGGGAAACAACATGGAAACTACTGTTTACCCCAAGAAAGAGGTAACAAGATAAATTGGAGATAATGCTCTGAGAGAAGGCATTAGCATTAAGTTAGTAGCTAATCTATATTGTAGAGGGATTTTTCTCATTGGTAGTTTTTTATACCAACAAAATCATATGTCTAGTACAGAAAAACAAACAAACATGCACATAATAAGTAGGCTTGGAGCCTGGAAGTTATAAAGACAAAAACCAATCATCTCTATCTTCTCCAAGGAACATATATAGTCTGTTGGGAGATATAAGCATATGTAGCTAAGTAAATGCAAAGTAATTTCAGAACTGAGAAGACACTCACAACTTAGGAAAAGCTGTTGGACTTTTTAAGTTGGACATAGAACATGAACTGAATTGTAGAGGTAGTTAGAAACTCTTAAGAGAGGTGTGTGTGGAGGAAGCTTGTCCAAAAGCTTGAATAAGAGAGATGAGACGTCCAGTTTGGGGAATTGCTAGTAGGCAGATTTGGCTGGAACTTGGAAAGCATAGGGGCCAGATTGCATAAGATTTTAAATGCAACATCTGTATTTTACCCTAGAGTCATAGTTAATCACATTAAAGTTACCTTACAGTATGTCCCCAACCCAGATTTCAGGATTTCTCTCTACTACTTTCTGTATGAAATTGCCACAGAAGCCAAATTGGTCTACTTCCCATTTCCTAACAATGGATTGTATTTTCCCACTTTGGTGCCTCTATTTACATCATTCTCCCCACCACCAGTAATCTCTTTAGACATATCCATCTGTTCTTATTTTGCTCATCCTTCACCATCTTGCTGTCGACTGTTTTAAGCTGATGGTTTGTATAGCTCATCTGTGACTTTTTTGATTGTTGGCTCTCTCATTAGACTGTGAGCTCCTTGATAATAGGGATTGTCTTTTGCCTTTTTTTGTATCTCCAGCACTTAGCACAGTACTTGGGACATAGTAGATGATTAATAAATGTTTCTTAACTGACTAATCTCTGTCACATAACCTTCTCTCACTGTCTCGCCCAGGAGTGTTTTCTTCCTCCTTTAACTGCCTGTTAAAATTATTGTCTGTGGAAATTATTTGTTAATCTTCAGTTGATATAAAGAAGTAAATAACATTTTCTGTATAGGTCTTATCTCTAAATTAGTTTGTTAGCTGTTGAAAGGAAGGACAGTGCAGCGCATTATCTTTATCTCCTGAAGTTCTCTATACTGTACATGTAGTAAACATAGGAGCTCAGTCAATGTTGTTTTCTTAAGACTCTTAGTATTATGAATATGAAATTCAGGGTTTCTTTTTAAATCATACAGCCTAGGAATTAAATATTTGGGTCATGTGTGAGTAAGGAGATACTCAGAAGGAGAAATTTTTCTATAACCATTTAAATACTGGTTTGTCAACCAGTCAGTAAATCAATAAGCATTTATTAAGTGCTTACTGTGTGCCAGGTACTGTGCTGAGCACTGGGGATACAAAAAAAAGCAAAAACATGGTCCCTGCCCTTAAAAAGCTTAGATTCTAACGAAGATGATCTGCAGATGATGATGTATGTGCAGGATACATACAGAGAAATGGAAGGTGATCTTAGAGGGAAGACAGCAGTTTTAGGGGATAGGGAAAAGATTGTAAAAGAACTCTTGCAGAAGATAGGATTTGAGCTAATTCTTGAAGGCTTCTTTGGTGATATTACATACCTTACCAAGAGAAGGCTACCTCAGCTCCAACTTTGTGGCTATGAGAAGAATTGGTTAATTAGGCTCCCTCTAAACTAAAGTTTATCATTCACCCTTCTCATTAACAGGGGCCATTCATAAATCAGTACTTGGCATATGTTTGGCTAAGCAGGCTTGTGGAGAAAAATGTTGGATAAATGTAAAGCAGTAAGTGGAGCCTTTGAGAAATATTTGCACAAGTGATTTGCTAGGAAGCTTACAACATGTTGATCAATTTCAACCATTTCACCTTTTGCTGAATCTTTTTTTAACCTTTGCCACAAAATTAATTTGTTATGAAAACCTATATTGATGAATGAACTGAAGTGCGCTGTGAAGGACCATGCTATTGGTTAACTGTTGCTTTATTCAGTGTTAGGCTGATCCAGGGCATGGTATTTCAAGTTTCAAGAAAAATACTTGAGTATTCTGTGGGATATGAATTAATCCTGTCTAGAGACTGTGCCTATTACTTAAGGCACATCAAGTATAAGCTGTTGTCTCTTACCATGCTATAAAAGATTAAAGCCATTTGTTATCTTCTGTTTTAGTAATCTTTGGAAAATGTCTACCTTCACCATATGTTTCATTCTTTTGGAAAGGAAGATACTGAAATCCATTTAACCAATCTTATTTTTCTTAACTGCTACCTGTTTTCTTTTATTTCCTTAGTTTATAGTTTCTTTTAAATTTATAGGGCTGCACTCCCCTCACATGTGTATGTACATATATATGTACATGTAGTTTAAAATTTAGTATTGGTGAAACTACCATTAACATTTTGTAATTCACTTTCTTCTCTTAGGTAATCTCCATGCTGCGCATGCTTAATTTCATCTTTAGCGGAGACCAGTGCTGTGGCATTTGCTGGATAAATCATTGTTCCAGGGAATCATGTTTAGCAGGATATATTGAATCTAATCCTGCTGTCTAAACATATGTATTTGGTGGCCAAAGTTTCTCTCAGGAAGTGGAAAACCATAGCTATCTTTCAAAAGACTTTTAAAATTCATTAATTCACAGTTTAAATCAATCCCAAAAGGAATGGGAAAGGGGATACCTTGTTTTAAAGATACTCAACTTCATATTTTGGAAAGCTGATAATTTTTTTTGGACCATCTTAGAAATCAAAAACTGTATGGCTCAATGGGTTAAGAAATAAATGAGAAACAGGATTGTCAACTCTGATTCCTTTTCTGCCACCAATTCACTATGTGACCTTGTCAAATCTCAGTGTACTACTTTTGACTTGGTAGGAATTGGAAATAGTAACGTAACTCACAGAATAGTAACAACACAATAGGAAGCTCATAGAAAAGGTGTTACTCTAATTTTTCAGAATGCCTCTTATATCTGAGAGAAATATTAGAAATTGCTGGTCCTGGCTAGTAATTCTCTTTTTTTGTACAAGAATTTAGAATGATATGGGGGATGAGCTCACTAAATGTATACCCTTCATCTTTAGATTTCATTATACCACTTTAGAAGAAGCTATATAGAAGTTAAAAGATATGCATATTTATACATTGGTTGAGAAGGCTCTTCAATTGAATTACTGCAAAGGATCTTGGGGATGCATACCCCACAAGTCCTTGGATTTTGGAGTGTTTTGTGGGAAGGCAACAGTTTACCTTCCCAGGATTGGTTCCTTTATTATGAAAGTTATTTTGCATTGCATAATTTTTAACCAAATGATGGTAGGGGAAAGTGACATGTTTGCTACCAAGATAAAGTACATGTAGAATTTAAAATTTGCACCTCATCCACAGAGCATTAAGAGCAGATGTTGTATCCAGTTTGTCATAGTATAGCACAGTTCACTGAGTCATTTCACAAGAGTCCTGAAAGCACTAAAGCCAACTCCATCTTCACCTTCATTTCATGGAAAAGTTGACATCAGCACTATAAATACTGTGATGCTACCATTAAGCAGGGAAATTTAATATACGTTCTAGTCTTTTGCCTCTATGATTTTTATTGGTGTTGTCATTTTTTGGTTGTCCATAGCTCATCCTGTATACTTTTTGTTCATATTTTTCTCATAAATTCTCTATAGAAAATCTATTCAATATACCAGAAACCTTCCTCTTGTTCCTTTGGTGTCTTGTTAATAATTCTAGTACCATTCTGACTCTCCATCTACTGCCTCTCATATTTACTTGACAGCCAACTTATCTTGCCTTCTAACCATACACATTCTTGACAATGCCTTTCACTCTGCTTCTTGAAATGAAGCCATTGCTTGTAACACAGTACAGCATATCATTGTGCAACCTATATCTTTTCATTGCTTTTTGGAATATTTAAAAATTTAATTGTTGTGAATCATAATGTTGCATGAAATTTTAGTTGTCCATCATCACTGTTAAAATATTAATGCTAAAAAGATGAATGGACTTTTGTAGCATTGTGCAGTTTGAAAATCTTTAAAAGCACTGTGAGTCTTCTCAAATGTGATCCAGCCTGATCTGGCCCCAGTATAATTGTCTATCTATAGTACCTGTAATAAATAGATATGGTGCTAAACTAATCCAATGGGCTGGAAATCTAGCTGACTCTTTTAGTCTGGGATATATAGTTTTCATCCACTTTTCTTTTCTCATATGGATGATTGGTGTACTTTGGTGTTCTCACTGATTTCACTGTACTGTACTCTGTATACTCTGTATACTGTAGCATCCTTATTCATATAATAACTGCAAATTGAAGTATTTGGAAATACCATTAATAAAGAAGTATTATTTTGTTTGAATCTTACACAGGTTATCTTCCATGACACTGGTGAATACTTTAGGTGAATTTCTGATACCTCTTTTGATGGGCATTATTTCTGAGTATACCATTGAAGTTATCTCTACAGTCACATCTGCCCTAGCTATCCATGCCTTGATATTTTCATGGGAGTTTCCTAGTCTGAGGAAAGCCCTTAATCCTGTCTTGGTGCTGGTGATTCAGCCTCTTTCTTCTCAGGGGGTAGAGGAGGTAGAGAGTCAGGAAGATCTGAGTTAAAATATGGCCCCAGATGTTTATTAGCTGTGTGACCTTAGGCAAGGCACTTGATTTCTCTGCCTCTGTTTCTTCAACTGTAAAATAGGGATAATAATAGCACCTACCTTGCAGGGTAGTTGTGAGGATCAAATGAGATAACATTTGTAACAGGGCCTAGTATATTTAGTATATTGTAGATGTTATATAAATCCTTATTCCTTCCTTTCCTCCCCTTCAAAACAATAAATATAGTGAAATCTTAAATTTTAATTTTGATCAACTGTACAGACATTTTCTAATCTAGAGTGTTGTCTTTGAAAACCTTTGAATACCTTTGTCATTTCATTGAGGATATTCTCTATGCATTCATAACTTAAGTGTGAAATGGGTGGAGCAAAGCACATCATTCTCACAGAAGTAACATGATACCTAATGAATTAAGTGAATATTGTATAGGAAAAATGATAATATATCCATTTGTAGATTTTCCTCTTGCCACTGACTATAGAAGCTTGACTATACTGAATGTTGTTTTTCTAATTCAATTGAAAAATCTGTAATGCATTATTACTTAGTCAGAAATTTTCAGTCATACAGAAATGAAATAAGACCTGACCCCTGTGGTATTGACTGGATGCTAAGCAGGAAGTTGACTGCATCTTAATGTGTTTGCTGTCTAGGTCATTCTCACTGAACCCTGCTGCCCTGGGAGATTTGGGAAAGACTTCTCATTCTTTTGCAGTGAACCTGTGTGAAAATGCTATTGAATACTTAAGGAACCTCCACTGCAAACACTAGAAAATCCAGATACGTGTAATTTACATTGATGGAATTTTTTCCTGTTGAAATTGTCCTTTCCAGTGAGATGACAAAGAAACACATATAAATTGATCAAAACTTTACTGTCAATAAGGGATACATCTTTTTTCAAGAATCTTGAGATCCTCTTCCACCACCCCTAATAAGTTAGGGTTTACCTAAAAGGATGACTTGTAGGCATTTTGTTGATTGTTTAAATTAGAAAATGAGAATAGTGAATTCACTTTATTAGGCAATTGGAATAGCTTTGCATTTGGAATTAAACCAAGAAAGTGACTAAAATTTCTTTACCCTTGCCCCCAAAACTCCACTGCTAGAAATATGCCCCAAAGGAGATAAAAGACAGAAAGATCACAAATACACCAAAATATGTTAGTAACCTTTACAATACTAGCGAAGAACTTAGAAACAAAATAGCCATCTTTCAAATAGGGAATGGATAAACAAAGTGTGGTATGCCCATGTAAAGGACTATCACTGTTCCATATGAAATTATGAATATGAAGTATTCAGAGAAACATTGGAAACATGAACTGATTCAGAGTAAAGTATGAAAAGCCAGGAAAATAGTATACAAAGTGACTGTAACAATGTGAGTAGAAAGAATAAAAACAACATAAAATGTACTGTAACTAATGACCAAAGTTGGTTCTGAGAAAGAGATAAGAATATGCACCTTCCTACTTCCTTTGTGGTAGTGATGTGCATGTAGAACATTGGTTGATGTATCTGTAAAATGGAAGTCTGGGAAGAACCGGCAAATTAAAGGAAAGAGCTTTCAGGATAGAGGGTGTTTTCATTTGAGAAATACAGGGGTAGAGTGATGAGGGGGTTTCTTTTTGGCATTGTAGAGAAAGTCTGCAGCCTGCAGGAGAATGAAGGTAAGCAGAGCATTAAAACAAATGGAATTCAACAGTCATGGAAGAATTGACATTTGAATCAGATAGAGGGTATTCAATGAAGATTTAATCAAGGATCATTAAAATGGTGAAATAAGCTTGCTCTGCAAAGAAATTTTCAGGGGAATCTCTTTTGGAAAAATATAGCATTGTGGTGCTATGTGAATAATCACCTCATTATTGGTTTTATAATTTCTGGTTCAGGTATGTTATATTGTGTGCAAGTAGATTGGTGTGGTTTCCTCCCTTTCCCTGATTTCGACCCTCTGATAGTAATATCCATATCACTGCACTAGTATCTTTCTAGTGCCAAGTATTCTAATGCCATATATTAGAATATATAGAAACCTCAAATGTTTGTTTTTCTTGGTAGACAAATAGAATGATGCTTGTTTTTTTGGGTTTTTTTAAAATTTATTTATTTAACTTTTAACATTCATTTTCACAAAATTTTGGGTTCCAAATTTTCTCCCCATTTCTCCCCTCCCCCCCACCCCAAAACGCCAAGCATTCTAATTGCCCCTATCACCAATCTGGCCTCTTTTCTAACATCCCTCCCTTCCCTAGTCCCCATCTTCTCTTTTGTCCTGTAGGGCCAGATAACTTTCTATACCCCATTACCTGTATTTCTTATTTCCTAGTAGCAAGAACAATACTCGACAGTTCTTCCTAGAACTTTGACTTCCAACTTCTCTTCATCCCTTCCTCCCCACCCATTCCCTTTGGAAAGCAAGCAATTCAATATAGGCCATATCTGCATAGTTTTGCAAATGACTTCCATAATAGTCATGTTGCGTAAGACTAACTATATTTCCCTCCATCCTATCCTGCCCCCCATTGCTTCTGTTCTCTCTTTTGATCCTGTCCCTCCCCAAGAGTGTTGGCTTCAAATTGCTCCCTCCTCCCACTGCCCTCCTTTCCATCATCCCCCCCACCCTGCTTATCCCCTTCTCACCCACTTTCCTGTATTGTAAGATAGGTTTTCATACCAAAATGAGTGTGCATTTTATTCCTTCCTTTAGTTGAATGTGATGAGAGTAAGCTTCATGTTTTCCCTTACCTCCCCTCTTTTTCCCTCTTCTGAAAAGTCTTTTGCTTGCCTCTTTTATGAGAGATAATTTGCCCCATTCCATTTCTCCCTTTCTTCTCCCAGTATATTTCTCTCACCGCTTAATTTCATTTTTTTAAGATTTGATCCCATCCTATTCAATTCACTCTGTGCTCTTCATCTGTGTGTGTGTGTGTGTGTGTGTGTGTGTGTGTGTGTGTGTGTGTAATCCCACCAACTACCCAGATACTGAAAAGTTTCAAGAGTTACAAATATTATCTTTCCATGTAGGAATGTAAACAGTTCAACTTTGGTAAATCCCTTATGACTTTTCTTCGCTATTTACCTTTTCATGCTTCCCTTGATTCTTGTGTTTGAAAATCAAATTTTCTTTTCATCTCTGGCCTTTCCATCAAGAATACTTGAAAGTCCTCTCTTTCATTGAAAGACCATTTTTTTCCCCTGAAGTATTATACTCAGTTTTGCTGGGTAGGTGATTCTTGGTTTTAGTTCTAGTTCCTTTGTCTTCTGGAATATCATATTCCATGCCCTTCGATCCCTTAATGTAGAAGCTGCTAGATCTTGTGTTATCCTGATTGTGTTTCCACAATACTTGAATTGTTTCTTTCTAGCTGCTTGCAATATTTTCTCCTTGACCTGGGAATTCTGGAATTTGGCCACAGTGTTCCTAGGAGTTTCTCTTTTTGGATCTGTTTCAGGAGGGGATCAGTGGATTCTTTCAATATTTATTTTGCCCTCTGGTTCTAGAATCTCAGGGCAGTTTTCCTTGCTAATTTCATGAAAGATGATGTCTAGGCTCTTTTTTTGATCATGGCTTTCAGGTAATCCCATAATTTTTAAATTGTCTCTCCTGGATCTCTTTTCCAGGTCAGTTGTTTTTCCAGTGAGATATTTCACATTATCTTCCATTTTTTCATTCTTTTGGTTTTGTTTTGTGATTTCTTGGTTTCTCATAAAGTCATTAGCCTCCATCTGTTCCATTCTAATTTTGAAAGAACTATTTTTCTTCAGTGAGCTTTTAGACCTCCTTTTCCATTTGGCTAATTCTGCTTTTTAAAGCCTTCTTCTCCTCATTGGCTTTTTGAACCTCTTTTGCCAATTGAGTTAGCCTATTTTTCAAGGTGTTATTTTCTTCAGCACTTCTTTGGGTCTCCTTTAGCAAGGTGTTGACCTGCTTTTCATGCTTTTCTTTCATCTCTTTCATTTCTCTTTCCAGTTTTTCCTCCACCTCTCTAACTTGATTTTCAAAATCGTTTTTGAGCTCTTCCATGGCCTAAGCCCATTGAATATCTATTTTGGATGTTTGGGATACAGAAGCCTTGACTTTTATGTCTTTCCCTGATGGTAAGCATTGTTCTTCCTCATCAGAAAGGATGGGAGGAGATATCTGTTCACCAAGAAAGGAACCTTCTATAGTCTTATTTTTTTCCCCTTTTTTGTGCATTTTCCCAACCAGTTACTTGACTTTTGGGTCCTTTGTCAAGAATAGAGTATACTCTGGGAATCTGTGAGATCTCAGTTCCTCCAAAGTGGCACAATCAAGTGTGTACTGGTCTGGATGCAGAGAGGGATTTTTATGCCCAGGATCTTAGCAGATACCTCCCAACAGCCACTTGGCCTCCAGTTCCCAAGTCAGCACTGGGGGCTGATTTTCAGATAAGCTGGATGGACAGGGCTGCCATTCAGTGTGAGACAAAGACCAGCTCAGCCAGGACCTCCACCCAGGGCAGAGGCAAAACTGAGCTCTTAAATGCCCCCAGGATTTTTTATGCTCCAACAATGGAGCTTCTGTTCGGGCTGCTGTGTAGGCTCTGTGGCTGCTGCCTGCTGCTGGAGCTATCGGAAAGCCTTCTCCTTTCCTGGCCTGCTGATTAAACCCTGTCACTGACCTTTGGCACCTGTGGGCCAAGGGATCTGGGGCCCAGCTACTGCGACTGGATATTCTGCCCCCAAAGTGTCCTCCTCCCAGAGTCTCATCGCGCTGCCACTTGGCCAAAGCTGGGCTGGGCTCTGGGCTTGGCTCTGCGTCCAGCACAACCAGTATTTCCGTGGGCCTTTCAGGTCACTGTGGGCTGGAAATCTCCTCCACTCTGTTGTTCTCCACTTCTGCTGCTCCAGAATTTGTTGAGAGTCCCTCTCTACAGGTATTTTATAGGCTGTGGGGAGGACCCTGCGTAAGTGTGTCTTTCTAGTCCACCATCTTGGCTCCGCCCCTAGAATGATGCTTGTTAACTATCGTTAGGCTCATGGTCCTAGTATTACTAAGTTATTTTTTTTCTGATTTGTTTTATTCCCTAAGGGGGTAACTTCTTTTTTATTATTGTTATGGTTGACCAGGTAGGCTTCTATTAATCTTTTTCCTTAAAAGAAACTTAATAAATTCCATATGGCAACAATCACTCCTGTTTTTTTCAGTCTCATGGGATACACATTTCTTCTATTTTTAGATTCTAGTTCGTATTTAAAATGTTTTTGTATTTTCTGACTCTGATATTGAGGAGTCTGGGTGAGGAACACAAAATAACTTTTCAAAAATCTGAAAAAGAAACTAATCTATAGCTAAGTAGAAAATCTTAAAGACCAAGTTTGTTCTCTAGATAATTTCTTAACATCTGGAAGAGCATTAGCAAAACAGATCCTATCAAAGTCATACCTTGTAGAAGTAGTTTTCAATTATATTAACAGCAAGGGAATGAGAAGGAAATTTTATATAAAACAAGTTAAGGAGGGGAGGAAAAAGGAAATTGTAAATAATTATATTGCATTTATATTGTAAAATTTGAAGCAGCAGCTCAAAATAATAAAGTTGTAGTTTGAATAAAGTTCACTTTATACCTACTTCCCAAACCTCAATAAACATGCCCCTCATAGACACAAGAGATGGCAAAGCCAACTGGTACTCTCCCATTGTGAAAAGCAGGTGACAGAGATGTGGGGAAATGCCTGGCAACCTCACTAATTGCTCTGCATCTACCAAAGTTTGAGAGGCAGAATAACGTGGTGGGAAAAGTCCTGGACTTGGAGTCAGGGTTTGAATCTTGCCTTTAATACCCACTAGTTGTATCATTGTGGGCAAATTGTATCAGTAAGTGTCTGAGAGCCTCAGTTTCCTCATCTCAAAAATGGAGATAGTAGTAATATTTGAAGTATTCAGGTCATAGGCTATATCTGAGACATACAAAAAGCGCTTTACAAAACTGGTAAGTGTTACATTAATAGTAGCTCTTCTTGTTGTTCTTATTCTCCATCTGATTCCTGATAGAAGGCTCTATTTCTGATCTTCTCTTTCATTCAAAATGTATTTTTGACTGCTAACTTGTCTTCAATTAAGCACAAGCCTTCTTACCCTGGACTTAGCATATTCTCTGACATGTCCCAAGATCCAGTGCTAAAGTTAACCATTAACAAGGCACCTTGCACTTCTCTATTGTTTCATATTCGATTTTGGAGAATGTTTTCATCTGACTTTGTTCTGCTTGAATATTTTTTAGAAAATTCAGATGTTTGGTCTGGTTTCAAAGTGATATGTTAGTTAACAATAATGACGATGGCATTTTGATTGCATTCACAAATACGGGGTGTCTCAAAGGTGTTTGTGAAGTTTTTGGGATACCCTGTATGTATATACTAATCGGACTTCAAGGTTCAGCAAATTGTTATAGCTAATATTGGTTTGAAGTTCATAATCAGTTCAAGTCCCTAATTTTAAAGTAAGCATGGAGAGAACTTTATATAAATCTGCTCGTTTCAGCTTTCTATATTAAGGCCAACCTATTGAAAAGCATTGAAAGCTGTTGAAAGACTAAATGACTTAAGCAAAGAAGATACAGCCATGAAATGGATGTGGGAAGGAAAACCTTGTAGTGGTGGGAAAAAGCATTTCCCCATATTAGGTGGAAAAAGCATTTTCATTGAATGTATTTCTTCTCCTTAATGGTAGAGATCTTTCACCAAACTATTCTTTGCCATGAGACCAGCCACCATATGGTGTTAAACTGCCCAGAGGTCTGTCCACTTCACCGCTGGTTTTTCCTCAATTGTTAGAAAGTCTCTCTGTTATGAAAATTGTAGCACTTTACTCTGACCATAGAAGGAAATGTAAAACATTGAGGGAAGGGGGTGGGGGACAAGGCAGGGCGATGGGGTGTTACTTTTAAGCATTGATCATGGCGAGTTATTTTGTTGCTCTTTCATTCAACCTCATCCAGCTTTCATCTTAATGGTAGGAGACTGAAGCAATACACTGGTTATTTGTTTAATACAGTGCTTGGTTTTGATCTTTTTCCCCCTTGCATTTTCAGAACTGTTGGATCAATCAAAAGGAGTTATTGCTCTGCTGGGCATTAGCATAGGTTTAGATGTTTCTGCTTCAGGGTCTGCTCACTAACCAAAATGCTTTTAAGTCTAAAATGGAGAGTAAACAGTATTGTTGCTACTACTTTGAGGTGGGCAGTTCCTTATGACCCATATACATTGGGAAATGAGCGTGTTTGTGTTAGCAATTATTCTGGTTTAGTTTACATAACTTGAGAAATCTTTTTTCTCACCTAAATCCCAACCTTTTCATTTTAATCTACTCTGTTGAATAATTTTAAATTCTTTGATTTTAGAACTTTATTAACTTTGTTAGGATAAGTGAAGGTTAAAATGCAAAAATGAAGTTGATACCAATGTAAAATTCTTATTTATATAACTTTAAGACTGAAACATTCTTATAATTGGAGGTAATGGTTAGAAAAGACAGTTTAGATTGAAGTATAAATTGAAGCATAACGATTTCTTCCATCAAACTAGCAGAAGTGGCAGAAGTGTTAAGAATATAACAAAATATTAAATCTAGAAGGGACCCTAGAAATCATCTAGTTCAACTCCCTCATTTAATGGATGAAGAACTTGAAGTTTGTGAGAGTGAAATAACCTGACTATTTGGTAAGTGCCAGAGCCAGATCTTCTAAATCCAAGTTCAGGCCTTCTCTCTGTGTGTGCACATGCATATGTGCATTCATGTATTAAAAATTTTAAATAGTGCAAAATGTTCTATTCCCTTAGATGTTCTGCAAAATATTGTGAAAATAGTTTTAAATCTCAGATTATTGTGGACTATCAAAAATTATAGTTAAAATTGTTTGTACATACAACTGGGGAAAAATAAAATACTAAAAAAGTTCTATCAATGTATTTGCTAAAAATCTCACTAAAAATGATCACCTCAGTTCCTAGCTTCTGTTTTGCTAATATACTTTCAATATAAAAATAATGTGTTTCAAACAAGGCAATTTTGCACATAATAGCATTTAGAATTTTGTATATAATAGAGTTATTAAAAACATACCACTTACTACATGTCATAATAATGATAAGTATGATTGAATCTGCAGAAATCTTCTCAGTAGCTCACTTCATCATAAACAAGTGAGGAGAGGGCATTGTCAGGTTAAGACTGGCAATTAATCATTCACTCAACATTCATTCTTTTCAGTACCCCTTGTAGTATGTACTAGACTCTGTGCTGGGCCTCTAGGATACAAACAGAAATGAAACTTTTTCCTGCTCTAAAGGAGCCAACATTCTATCAGAAAGATGACATATACATATGTGTATGTGTGTTGAATACATAGGTGAGCTGAATTGAGTACAATATCAGCTAAGGCCTGAAGTCAGGAAGATTCATCTTTCTGAGTTCAAATCCAGCATCAGACACTTACGAGCTATGTGACCCTGGGCAAATCACTTAATCCTGTTTGCTTCAGTTCCTCATCTGTAAAATGAGCTAGAGAAGGAAATGGTAAACCACTCTAATATCTCTGCCAAAATATCCCCAAATGGGATCATGAAAAGTCAGACACAACTGAAAAATGACTCAACAATAAATATTGAGTATATATAATATATAAAAATATAGGCATATATATGTGTGTGTCTATATAGACACACACATATATATGTTGTTGTTCAGCTGTTTCAATTGTGTCAGACTCTTTGTTACTCCATTTGGGGTTTTCTTGGCAAAGATTCTAGAGTGGTTTGCCATTTCCTTCTCCAACATGTGATATATACAAAAAAAATTAAGATAAACTTAGAAGGATCAACCCTAGAACTTGGAGAAGGTAAAACCTGACTGGAACTTTGAAGGTGTCGAGGCTTGTGTGTGACGTAGGTATGGGGAGAGAACTTGTATAAATTGCACAGGTAAGAGATGGAGCACTTTGTTTGAGGAATAGCAAGGCCGTACGTAGACTATCACATACATGAAGGGGAGGTGTGTGTCATAAGGCTGGAAAGTAGGTTGGAGATAGCTTATGAAGGACTTTGAATTGCAGATATGAGTTTGTGTTTGAACCTAGGGATGCTGAAAACTTCCTAATAAGTAAAGCTGTCCAAAAGTTGTAATGGGATGCCATGAAAGATGGTTTTTTCCCCCTATAATTGGAGGTCTCCAAGCAGAGGCCAGAAGGCTGCCTGGAAGGTATGTGATAGTAGGAATACCTTTGGTTCTGTATTGGACTAGATGATCACTGAGATCACTTCATTCTTTCATACTTTTGATACGGACCCAATGGAGTTTATTGAATGGGGAGTAATGTGTTCACCAAAGAGTTTGCCACAATTATGGATGGTGACAGCATAGAATCTAAATAGAAGTGTTCCCTGTAGATGGTAAGGTCCTCTAAATGGTCCTATTTGCTAATGACGTTGTCTTCATTGCGTGAAGCACCTGAATATTGCAGGTGTTCCTAAACTGTGTATGGAAGGCAACACATATTTATTGTTGTTGTTCATTTCAGTCATTTCTGACTCTTTGTGATCCCATTTGGGGTTTTCTTAGCAAACCACTTAGTGGAGTGGTTTGATAGTTCTTTCTCCATTTCATTTTCCATATGAGGAAACTGAGGCAAAAAGGATCAAGGGACTTGCCCAGGGTCACACAGCTTGTAAGGGTCTAAGGCCAGATTTGAACTCAGAGAGATGAATCTTTGAGTCTTTCTGGCCCCAGGCCCAGCCGCCTAGTTGCTCTTTGCATTTATTAAGTATCTACTTTGTGCCAGGCACTGTACTATATGCTTTGCAAATATCTTATTTGATTGTCACAACAATCCTGGGAAGTAAGTGCTCTGATTATCCCTATTTTACAGTAAAAGGCATACACAGGTTAAGTGACTTGTCCAAGGTCACAAAGCTAAAAAATATGTAGGGTCACATTTGAACTCAGGTCCTTCTAATTCTAGGAGCACTCTATCCACTGTGCCAGCTGTACAAGAAGAGAGGGACTTAACCATAAACACAGGAAATAAACCAAAGGATTGAGGAATATGTAATGCCCGGAATATTAATATATCTTTATAGACAACCTGATATTACACATTCACAATGAACTGGGCCCACCATGAATATAGAGTATTTTTTCTCAAACTTTTTAGTCTCAGAATCCTTTTATATTCTTAAAAATTATTGAATTCTCGCTTTATACTCTTCAAAACTATTGATGATCCTAAAGAGTTTTTGTTAATATGGGCTATATATCTATCAATACTCACTATATTAGAATTCAAAACTGATCATTTAAAATATTTATTAATTCATTTAAAATAATAGCTATTATTTATATTGTCTTTTAGGTTTGCAAAGCATCTCATTTTATCTTCCCAACAATAGGAGCTTGTATTATCATCATTTTACAGATGAGGAAAATAAGACAAACAGAGGTTAAGTGGCTTGCTCAGGATCACACAGCTAGCACTTGTCTGAGACTGGTTATAAACTTAAAGTCTTCTTGATTCCAGATCTAGCACACTATCCATGGGATCACCATAACTGCCTCTATAATGATAATGAATCTATTGCAAGTTAACATATCTTATGAAATATATAAATGCATGAATTTTATTATATATATTTCCAAAACAAAGCATTTAGTTAGAAGAGTGGCATCATTCTTCATATTTCTGCAAGTATTTTTAATGTCTGAAGACAATTGGCGTCTTATCTGTTCTGTATTTAATACATTGTGATAAGACTTTTTGATTGAAGTATAAGAGCTCACATAACTATGTAGTTGGAAAAGAGATGAACATTTTAACAGGCAAATTTCTTAGTATTAGTATGAAAATAGTTTCCACTTTACTGACCACCTGAAAACATATCAGGACCCCAGGAATCCACACTTTGAGTATCACTGAATTAGAGAAATAATATGAATGGTATTGCATTTGGGAGATGACACATGCCTTTCATGACTCCAGTCTTCTCCCTGAAACTAAGACATATTTTTATATTATCTACACACTTTCAGCTCAGCTATATATCTGTGAATCCCCCAGTATCACGTTCTCTAAAGAATCAATTGTCAGTGTCCCAAAATAAAAGAGCGAAATGCATAGTGGGTATAAATTGACTATAGCTTTTAACAAGTAAAGAATAAGACACAAAGGGCATAAAAGATGTTATCAAAGAGCTGTGACCAAAGAGGAGATGAGCTCATCACGTGGTCAGAGAGAGTATCACAGTTGGTCATCCCCTGTGCTGCATTGTTAAGAAACCTTGAGGAAAACCTGCAGCATGATAGGTAGATACTTTGTCAAGGATTTACAGGAGGACCTGAATAAGAACTACACAGAACACAAAATCATGAATGGTTCATGATTTGTGCTGTTGAAGGGAGTGTCCACATTGATGAGGTCACATATGATCATTGAATCACAGATCCAGAGCTGGACAGAACAACTGAGGCCATCTTGTCCACATCTTTTAGTTTACAGATAAGGAAACTGAGGTCCAGTGAAGTGCAGTGTCTTGCCTGACATCACAGAGGCAGGAACTGAAACCTGTGTTCTCCAGCTTTCCGTTATCCTATGTATTTGTTGAAGTTGAGCTAATGGAAGTACACTAATTTTCAGTTTCATCATTACAGAGTCAATTGTTGACACTCCTTTTCGGTTATATTGCATTATAAATCTGAAGAAGCATTTCTTTTATAGTACAGTACCTGTGTTACCACCAGATTTATTGCCTGAGTTTTAATAAACTGACAAATTGTGACAGAAAAAGAAATTTTTAAAGAGCCTTCCTTAGAGGTGACAGCCAGATTTTACACAGTCTGCTCTCTCTCTCTCTCTCTCTCTCTCTCTCTCTCTCTCTCTCTCTCTCTCTCTCTCTCTCTCTGTATAGATATATAGATATATAGATATATATAGATATATATATATAGATAGATAGATAGATATAGATAGATATAGATATATAGTCTTTTAGTTAATAAATTGATGAAATTTGTCATTAATATTCCATCCTCTTTTTTTAATCCTTTCTCTTTGCCTTTATCATTGTAATTGTGATTTCCCACAATTTTTTTTTTTTACCAAATTCCGTAATTTCATTCCAAATCCCATAATTTCACGCCAGATCCAGGTTTATCATTATTCAAAATGCACCATATTCTCCATTTTGTTTGTTATCTTCCTATGAAGACTTGAATTCCCTCAGTACCATTGAGGTTACTATCACCTAGGAAACAGTCAGGAAAACAGTCTGATTTATATAGACTTACAATAATTTTTGATAACTTTCCCAAGGGAAGTTGCATTTTAAACAGAAAATAACAGATATGTTCCTTTATAGGTAATTATTTTTTTAAAGAATCTATGAATTTGCCCATGTCTTTGTCCGTTTCCTGAAACTGACTTCTTTCTTGGAATTGATGTTATTAATTGTAAATAATAATAAAACAAGAAAGTTCTGCAGCACCAATCACATGTGACAAAAGTCATATAGGATTTACCTCTAAAACAACCAGTTCAATTAATAGCATTGATTATGTATGTGTCCATGTTCACTTTATAATAATAAATGAGGTTAACAGTGTAATAAAACTTATTACCTCTTAGTCTTCTGTTTCTGGTTAGCACTTTGTCTACTTAAAACAATGCTAAGTTTATCACAGCGGATTATTTATTTGTTGACATCCTTTCGGTGTTTTTCCTCAAAATAATTCATAGTGAAATCAGTGGTAGTAAATATTAAGCACTTAACTGTGTGCTAAATTGTTTTTACCCCTGGAGTTTACAGTCTAATCAGGAAAATAAAATCAGCAGGAATTAAAATAGGACATCATAGCATAAGTGCCAAATAAATGTTAAAATAAGTATACATATACCCCGTTATGCTATGAGCCTTGAGAATGAGAACTTTAAAAAAATTGGGGGGCCTGTCTTTGTATCCCAAGTGCTTAGCACTGTGCCTATTTCACAGTAGACATTTAATAAGTGCCTTTTGATTTCTTTTGTCTGTATGATTTCAATGATAGACCAGTGCTTAGGGGAGGTTTACTGAGAAGGTGTTATACTTGGGTTGAGCTTTGAAGGATGGGTATTTTGGTAAGGGAAGATATTCCAGATCATCTTTTCTTTCATGGAATTTATCAAATCTTGTTCATTTTTGTATTATACTCCCTCATTGCCCCACCCCCCAGCAGTGTCCTGCATGTAGTAAGCGTTTAATAGATGTTGTGCACATGCTCTTTGACACTTTAACAAAGCTTCAGAGGTGGAAAGCCTATGAGGTGTTCAGGGAACAATAAATGAGTTAAATGGTCTAGGATAGAGCTTCTTCAAGAGAAGTATAATGGGGAAGGGGGCAGAAACTGAAAAGATAGATTACAGCCAGATCATAAAGGGTCTGAAATGTCAGGTTAAGAAGTTTGTACTTTATCCTTTAAGAAACCAGGAGCTGTTGGAGTTTTCTCCACAGTGACAGGACTGGAGTGGTGTTCCAAACAAATAAATCCAAAGCAAATAAATAAAATAGCTTGTTAGATGGATTAGAGGGAAGGATGCATTTGATTGAAAGTTGAAGTTGGAGTTTCACTTAACAGGTTGATTTACAAGTTTAAGGTAGATAGTAAACATCTGAATGGTAGGGGGGAGGGAATGGGAATGATGGTAACTAAAAGAGGGAAAAGGATAAATACAAAAGATTTTGAAGGGAGAATGAATAAGATTTGATAAACAGAAATGGAAAAAGGAAATAGTCAAATACATGTCTAAGGTTACAAGCACAGGTGACTAAGGGAATGATGGAGCCATTAATGGAAGGTGAGAAACTGATATGAGTAGAGGGAGTGCTGAGTTTTGTTTTACACTTAGGACATCTAGAATTGTGGTATACCTTCACAAAGCTTTCGTTGATGCTTTCCCCACCCCATTCTCCAGGCGAAATTAATGTTTTTTTTCCTCAAATTTCTATAGCAGTTCTTTGGATTCTTCATCTGTACTTACCATAATTATGTGTGCACCCATGCTTTCTCCCATCAGATTGGAAGCCCCTTGAGACCAGGGCAGAATCTTAACTGCCCCTGTAAACATTCAGTTTGTAGATGAGGAGATTACAGAGGACAGGGCAGTCCATTTGAGGACTGGCACTGTAGTTTAAAGGATAGCCCCACAGCAGATACAGTTCACTCTGATATAAAGCCACTAGAGAGGTTGAGAGACAAGAAAGGAAAAAGGTTTATTCTAATGTTGATGCCCTGAGATAAAGTTTTTGTCCCATATTTGTTGCATCACTAGATCATGATCTGTATAGTATATATTTTTTTAATTCTCAGAGCCTCAGATATAATAAATATATTTAAATGTTACTGAATTCTGTTTCATTGAATTTGATAGAATTGAATGGAAATAGGGATGATGGCCAAACTTTCAGCTATACAAATATTATCTCAAGATACAGCATAGATCCTATTTAACTGGTGGTACAACAACAACTCCTTTTCCCATGTGTCTGATGCATCCTTCTGTGTCTAAGGGAGAACCCATTGACCTCAAATTAGGTCTCCAAAGTGAATATGTAGTCCCCAAACCTCATCTAACAACCCAGATTAGTTATTTTATCTAAAATCTCAAATTAATTCAAAAAATATTTTTTGGTGTATCTCCTGGGAGCATGAGAACACTTTAGTCCAACATCTCTGTACATTTTACTGCCTTTATTCTAGTCAACTTGAATATAGTATTGAGATGAAAGTAATCAACCTGCATTATTCAGGTATTGTTGGTATACCTAATTAAACATGCTTATAGGACATTTATTAGGGTACTACTCAACTAAGCTTTGCTTTTTTTGTAATAGCACATCAAAAGTTTAGAGATATGTAACAGAAATTTTTTAAGTTTCTTTATACCATTCATTTATATTGGTTTAGGGCATTTCAGTCTAGAAAACTTGGGTTTTCTCTCATTTTCAGTCCGTTAGCACTAATGGTCTTAACTTCCTCATTTTAAAAAAAACCATCAGACACTGAAAGCTTGAGCGGTCATGTTTTAAATCGGGCTAATACTACATCTTTAAAATGGCTAAGGAAAATGGACAAGAAATACTTTTTTCTTAGTAACAAGCTGGTTCTGTCTACCACTTTTCTGTTGCCCAAGAGTTCACCTTTGAAGGTAACAACTCAATAGAAATGGACTCATTACCATGCTGGCTCCCCAAACTTTTCAAAGTCATTTTTTCTCTAGAAAACAGGATCCTTTAGGCAGTGTCCTTTTGCCTGGCTACTGGGGAGGGGGAATGTTAGCTTTAAAAAAATTATGAATTTTTTTTAAAAGCCTATATATAAGCTGAGTTTTTACTGATATGGCTTAATTGGGCTGCAGCTAGTTTCTTGGAAACCATCCAAGACACATTTTTTTCTTAATGCTGAAACATATTTTCTTTTATGACAGTGGAAATTAGTGTTTCCAATTTAAGAAGGACACAGATTGGGAGTTTGTAGATCAAATAAAACTCCAAGCAAATACTACATCTCTTGAAAATCGTCAAATGTCAAAAAATGACAAGATGATTTGACTTTTCTAATTATCCAAACCAAATTTGGATATCCAAACAAAACTAGAGATTTTTAAAATTAATTTCCCCTACCCCAATTCAGATATTTAATTTGAATTGTATAGTTGAAGTAGATTTCAGCTTTAATTCTATTTTAACAGAGCAACAGGCAGCCAGCCCATTCATTACTTCAGGCAACAAATTTCCTAGCTTTTTGGTACTTAGGATGTTTGATTAATTTAAAATGATCTTTGTGATCTTAAAGTGAATAGTTCTGTTTATCATTTTGTCTTGTCTAGTACCATTTTCCATTGGCGGTCCCTTGTTGGAATCTGTTTTGAATTAATGGAGGCTTTTCCCATTGTCAAAGAAACTTCCATTATTTTTACCTAGGCAGGATTTTTTTTTTCTTTTTTGGTTGGAGAATTAAGCAAGTGTAGAAAAACCATTTCCAGCCCATGTATGAAAGAGAATGCCTTCTATTTAAAGTTAGGGTTTGTGTGTAGAGGGGCTAATTCTTGTCAGCAAGTGATTCATGTGTTTGTAATTTGTTTTCAAGCACAGCTGACAGAGTTTTCTTTAGGATTGGGGGTGGCATAGATTGTGCAGTACATTCATTACACTGTTCTAATTATTTGGTAGAAACTGTGATGATGATATATAGACAGACTCCAGGGGGAGGGCATTCATCATAGTTGTTCCATTTTAGTCTCCAGCTTTATCCAAGGGAAGAGCTACTCTAAGTTAATAAGAATGTAGACTAAAGCCCAAAGACTCCCTTGCTAAATTTTATTGTATTCTTCAGGATAATGTTGGGATAATAGACTATTAATGTACATATACATAGACTTAGCTAAGTCAGTGCCTATCAGTTCAACTACTTGCTCTTTTTTTCTATATAAAACTTCTGAATCATATGTGCTTATGCTGATATATAGTCTTGACTAAAGTCATGTTTGGAGGAAGTTTTGTTTTGTTTTTCTCAGAGAGGGGTTGTCATTTCTTGTTTTTAACCAAAAAGGATTGCAGAATTTTAAAATGGAAAAACTGGAGAGACCATATCTCCCTCCTCTGGATTTTTATAGAACTTTGTACCGCTTTCTCATAGGCACTTAATTCATTCTGCTTTTATGTTTAATTGTTTCTACATGAGTCTATATCTTCTTTATTTTATTTTTTAAAAAATAATAATAGTTGCTAGCATTTGTGTGATGTTTTAAGGTTTACCAGGCACTTTTCATATGCTGTTGCATTTTGTCTTCTCAACAACCTTGTGAGGTAGGTGCTGTTTTGCAGATGAGGAAACTGAGACTTAGAGGTGAAATAACTAGCCTGGAGTTACACAACCAATCTGAGGCAGAAGTTGAACCTAGATCCTCTCTTTCTTAGTCCAGAACTCTTCTGTACTGCCCCACCCAGCTGCCTGATGTTTTAATTGTAATCTTAATAGACAGACACTTCCATATACAAATAGGAGGGGAAAAAACTGTATTTGAAACCATGAGTTTCAAATCTGTAGGTTAGTTTTTAAGTGTATGTTAAATTTAACATAATAGTACTCACACTGCTTTGCTTGTGTCCCTTGTGAAGAACTCCTTTCTTTTCTATGTATTTTTTAAATGTTTCACTGACATTCTTTATTTTTTGACTTTTTTTTGAATTGTTATCACTGCCCTTGTATTCTCTGCCACCACTTTCCCCATCCAACAAAAAAGTTCCTCTCTTATAACAAATATCTATATACTCAAATAATCAAATGTATATGTTGGTCATGTCTAAAAATGTGTCTCATTTCTGCACCTCTATTTGATTGTTTCTCTGTCAGAAAGTGGGAAGCAGATTTCATCATCAGTCTTGGAGTCATGATTAGACATTGCATTGAGAAGAGTTCTTAAGTCTCAAAGTTCTTTTCCTTTATATTATTGTAGTCATGGTACAGATTGCTCTCCTCGATCTGCTTATTTCACTCTTTATAAATTCATATGAGTCTTAGAAGTTTTCTTTCTGTCCATCCATCCCTTCCATCATTTCTCATGGTTCAGTAATATACTATGACAACTATATACCATAATTTGTTCTTCCATTCCCCTACCGGTGAACACTGACTTTGTTTCCAGTACTTTGTTACTACAAAAAGTGCTGCTATGAATATTTGTGTATATATCGTACTTTCCCTCTTTCTTTGATATTTTTGGAGCAGATACCTGCTGGACCAAAGGTACCATTGAATGACTTTTTCAGCATATACAGATTGGTTTCCAGACCAGTTAGGCCAATTCAGAATTCAGCCAAGAGTACTTTGGTGTACTTAATACATATCAACAATTGTCATTTTTTTCTTTGCCTGCCTGATATGTGTATTTCCTTTGTATTGTTATTAGAAATAGGGACTGGACCACCTGTGATTTTGTTGAACTAGGGAACACCAGGTGAGGAACTCCCTCTTCCCCTACAAATTATCATTCAACTTCTTTGCAGGTTTATAGTCTTAGAGAATTGCCTAGGGCATTGAGAAGTTAAGTGACTTGATCAGAGTCTCTATCTTTCCCTCCCATTACTATATTAGGAGTGGAGTTATTTTTGTTTTGTGTTTGATAGTCATTAATTTAAATAATGGTTGTTGTCCTTCATCTTCGAAGAGGACCAAAATGACATCACCATTGTAAAGTGAAATTTCAGTGTGTCTAACTGTGGCTGGTCAGACCAATACAAGCTCGGAATGCTCTACCACAGGTTGGGCGCAGATAGTCCATCTGAATATTTGGGATGGATATCCCAAATTTGCGCAGCCTTTTTTACTTTGTGCTGACTCAATTCTGCTTTGCTCAAAGAGCACAGCACCTTTTCTTATGTGGGCATGCTATGCTGAGCAGTCCTGTGCCGGTGTCTCTCATGTTGCACAGTCAAATCCAAAGTTCTTGAGAGAGACCTTGAGAGTGTCCTTGTAGCGTTTCTTCTGGCCACCATGTGATCGCCTGCCCCAAGCAAGTTCTCCATAAATTAGTCTTTTTGGCAAGCGTACATTTGGCATTTGATCAGCGTGGCCAGCCCATCAGTCATGCTCTCTGAAGCATAGTTTGAATACTTAGCAGTTCAGCTTGAGCAAGGACTTCAGTGTCTGGTACCTTATCCTGCCAGGTGATCCTCAGAGTCTTCCTAAGACAGTTCAAATGGAAGCAATTCAGTTTCCTGGCATGGTGCTGGTAGACTGTCCATGTTTCACAAGCATATAACAATGAGGTCAGCACAATGACCTTCATTTTAAAATATGCTTTTCATAAATTCATATAAGACTTCATCTCTGCTAATTGCCATATCAGCAATCAACAACAGTTGCCAATCAATCAACAAGCAATTTGGTAGGTACCTATTATGTGCCAGGTAATCTACCAGGTGTTGGGCTATGATGAAAATGAAACATTCCCTGCCTTTTCCTTCTCCTTTTCCTTCTTTCTTCAGAATTTGACTTTTCATCTTTGTAGTCTTTGCCCTTTTTAGTATAAGACTTGTTTAAGTGATCCAGGACAATTCTGAAGGACTCATGATGAAAAATACTGTGCACCTCCAGAGAGAGAATTGATGAACTCTAAGTGCTAATAGTTTTTTCGCTTTATTTCTCTTGCAGCATGACTAATATGGAAATGTTTCGCATGATTTCATGTGTGTAATTTGATATCATAGTGCTTGCCCTCTCAATTGATGGGGAAGTGACTAGAGGGAGGGAGAAAATTTGAAATTCAAAATTTTTTAAAAGTATTAAAAACATTTCTTAGCAATAAAAATGCATTTTCCTAAAAATAAATGTTAAGACTTGTTTATGAAAAACACAATAAAATAACTGCAGCGATCACTCATTTGCTGGAACAAAATATACTTCAGAATTCTTTTAAGGTTGCTCATTGCATTTGACCAGCTAGAGAACTGTGGCATAATAACTGTTGAACCCTGAACCCTAGAATTTTTAGGTGACAATCAGACAATTGTTCATTGCTTGATTATGGCTTATCCAACAAAGGAGACTTTACTTTCTATAAATAAGAACCAGATTTTTCACCAGGAGGACCTATTCATGAACCAGAAAGTGTTGGGGAAAAATAAGACCTTAGAACTGTGCATAAGGAAGACTCTAGCTGTCTTCATTATCACCTGTAACTGAGAGTTGCTTGGCAAAAGAGAGAGACCCTATCTCTGCACTATCACTTGCTGCCTGGCATGTAAAGAAGAATAATCTCAGGACTCAGCAAGAGAGTAGAATTGAAGAGTCACCTTATCATCCTAAACTAAGGATCACTGCCCTTTCTTATTTTAAAAAAAAAAAAAAAGCATTACACTATCAGTGGAGAGTATTACTGTGGTCTGAACTGGAATTGCTAGAAACTATATTGTCATCGGTAATCAAGCTCTGGGAAATAAAGGCACCAACAGTTCAGGATAGTTGCATTGGAGCAGTCCAGAAGAGCAGCCCATCTAGCTGAGATGCTGCTTCCTGTGAGAGCACAGCTACAAGTCAACCCAGGCTAGAAGTTTGGTGGATCGTCAGACACAGAATACAGAACCTTTACTGAACTCTGTAGAGAGAGTCCCCAAGAAAGAGAAAAGGACATCAAGGCCCATAGTTATAATGCTGTGTATTGTCCTGGCTATGTGTATTCCCTACATTTGTCTCACTACCATTAAACTTTAAATTTATATCTACACAATGTGTACATCAGTGATAGAATGCACTTCAGATTTATGGATGGAAGGATGGAATTTAAATAATTATTTTCTTATTTTGTCTTGTCAGTGTTAGGTCAAAAGTTGATTTAGATTTCTGGTTAAATGATGATCAAGATGGAGAAGTAGACGTTCTATCCAGTCCCCTGTTCCCTACAAGAAAAAAAAGGAATTGGTGAACATCAGAGGTAGAGCAATTGCAGCTCAATCTATTCTCTAAGAAAGCAAAAAGTTCCAAATATAACAGCATTGTAAATAGTGGAGAATGTGAATCCTTAACATACTTACTTAGCACTCCTCCCCCACCAGTCTCAACACTCTGATAGGGCTCAAAAACTGATTCATAAGGCTTACGCTTATACAAGCAACAACAACAAAAAAAAACCCAAAACAAAAAACATTGATCTTGAAAACCAAGTGCATTACAGGAGATCTGAGGATCCTAGGTCTCCCAGAAGAACATGACAAGTTGAAAAAGACCTGAATGAGGTAATGCAGGAAAGTACAAGAAAATTGCCCAGAACTACTGAAAACAGAAAACCAATAAAGCACCAATAGAAGGAATCAATGGGTCACCTTCAGGAAAAGAAAAAATACTGTGCTTAAAATTCCAAGACTATTTTCTTTAACAGTTGCATTGACAAACAATAAATTCTGCAAATGGTCAGGAGAAAGTCTATGAAACATAAAAAATTCAAAGAATAATATTCTGCTTACCACAAAGCACAGAAAGGTTTGAAATAATATATTCTGAAAAAGAAACTCAAAATCCTACCCCAAATGATAAACTCTGCAAATTTGAGCCTAATTGTCATGGAAAAATGATGAGATGTTCAATGAAAGAGAGGTATATGAAGCACTCTTGCAAAAATAAAAAAAAAATTAAGAAAGATGTGATCATAGCATTCGGTGTATAAGTATAAAGAACACCAAATAAAACTACCAAGGAAGGAATAAACAATGAAATAAATTTTCGTTTCTCAACACTACTAAGATTTAAATACAAAAGGAGAAAGAGAAAGACATCAATAGGGCTCTTAAGGTGAGGTAGGTGGTTTAGTGGATAGAGCACTGGACCTGGAGTCAGAAAGACTTGTCCTTCCTGAGTTCAGGCACATATTAGCTGTGTGACCCTGGGCAAATCACTTAAACTACTTGCTTCAGTTTCCTCATCTGTAAAATGAACTGGAGAAAGAAATGGCAAAACACTCCAGTATCTTTGCCAAGAAAACCCAAATAGGGTCATGAATAGTCAGACACAACTCAAAAATGACTGAACAAAAGGGTAGTCATTTATGGGAAAGATCATTCAAAGTGTAGAAATAGGAGTCTTTCTAATGTGATAGTAGACAAAGAGGTGATGCAGTATATAGGGTACCTAAGCCTGGAGATGGGGAGACAAGTTCAAATCTAGCCTCAGACACTTATTAGCTGTGTGACCATGGTAAGTCATTTATTCTCTCTCTTCCTGTTTAACCATGGAGTGGGGGTCATAATAGCAGCTACCTCACAGAGTAGTTGTGAGAATCAAATAAGATTACATTTGTAAGGTGCCTGGCACATGGTAAGCACTTTAACAAATTCTTGTTCCTTTTCTCTTCTGACCAAATCACCTCCTTCTCTACAAACTCTCCCCTCCCTCAATATCATTCAGTAAATTCCAGTAACTAATAGGAACAGTGAATAGATACCAGGACTTGAGTCAGGAAGACCTAAATTCAAATCCTGTCTCAGACCACTTCCTAGCTGTGTGACCCTGGGCAAGTAACTTAAGGCTCTCAGCCTCCAGTGTCCTCATCTGTAATACAGAGGATAATAATAGCACCTACCTTGGAAAGTTATTGGGAGGATCTGTTGAATTAATATATGGAAAACACTGGTAAACTTAAAGTGTTCTAAAGTGGTGGCTATAATTATTACCTCCAAGATCAAATACAAAATGCTTCATCCCTTGGCCCCTTTCTACATAGCCAGTCTTCCTCTACCTTACTCCCCTCCAGATACAGTGCAGTATAGTTATACTGACTTTCTTGCTATTCCTTGAGCACAGCATTCAGTCTCCAAACTCCAACCATGCTTGGTGGGAAGCCCCCGTTTCTGCAGCCCTCTCCTCTTTCCACCTCTTTGTTTCCTTAAATCTCAGCTAAAAGTCATACTTCATACAACAAGCCTTTCTCAGTTTTTCTGAGACTATACCCAATTTATCCCATGTATATCTTGTTTGTACTAGTTGACAATTGTTTGCCACGCCTTGAGATCAGATCTGGGTTTTTTTTTTCTTTTTTTGTTTGTCTTTTTGCCTTTGTATCCTCAGTGCTTAGTGCTGTGCCTGCTACATAGTAGGATGTTTAATAAATGCTAGTTTACTGACTAGCTACTTAAGAAATCAGGACGATGGTGTCAAACTCAAATACAGGTCGATTCCTAAGAGATGCATATTGGCCTTTGGTATTTGTTTTCAGTCATATCAGTCACATCTGTCCCTTCATGGGTAACATTTGGGGTTTTCTTGGCAAAGACACTGAAACGTTTTACCATTTCCTTCTCCAGCTTATTTTATAGATGAGGAAACTGTGGCAAAGAGGGCTAAATGATTTGCTCAGGGTCACATACCTTGTAAGTTTCTGAGGCCAGATGGGAACTCAGATCTTCCTGACTTTAGGCCTAGCGCTATATTCACTGTGCCACCAAAGGTGCTGGCATATTGATTTAGAAAAAGACAAATTATCATTATCTAAGGTATTTTGTTAAACTTATCAGTTACGTTTTAACCTGGTTCCAACAATACACCAAAACTGTGTTGCCCCGTAGAATAAATAAACAAAGAAAATAAAAGACAACCCACAAAAATCAGTAGCATCATATATAAAAACAAAATTCCAGGGGCAGAAAATAGGGAAAACCTCATTCAAAATAGCTGCAAAATATATACAATAAGATATTATAGGCAATCTACCTGAACACACTCGGTAATTCTACAGATTCAATTAAAAATGGTCCTTAAAATAATAAAGAGTATCTTAAATAGTTGGAGAAACATGCAGTGCTTGTGGCTAGGGCATGCCAATACAATAAAAGTAACAATAGCATTAAAGTTCATTTATAGATTTAATGCTATGCCAGTGAAACATATATTTAGAGTTTTGTTTATATTGAACCACTCTTATTTTCTTGAGAGAAATCCAACATGATAATACTATATTATCTTTCTAACATGTTGTCATTTCTTTGTTAATATTAGCAAAAATTGTGTCGATATTCATTAGGGATATTGGCCTATAGGTTTCTTTCTCTGCTTTGTCTCTTCTCGGTCCCTGTAAAGACCATATTTGTATCATAGATAAATTTTGGAATAGTTCCTACTTTTCTTATTTCAGTTTATGTAATATTGGAATTTTCTGTTACTTTTTGATAGAATTCACTTGTAAGTCCATCTGGTTCTTTTTTTTTTTCCTTGAGGATTTCATTTTATGGCATGTCCAATCTTTTCCTGATACTGGACTATTTAAATAATATGTCTTGTTCCTTTAATCAGCATAGTTTATATTTTTGTAAATATTCATCCATTTTACATATGCTGTCTCTTTTGTGAGCATATAATTGGGCAAAATAATTTCTGATAACTTTATTTCATCTTCACTTGCTATGAATTCTTTTTTCATTTGTGTTATAAACAATAAGATTTTTCTATAGTTTTTTAAAACCAGACTTACTATTTATGTATTTTAACAGATCCCCTCCCCCACAAAAAAATCAAGATCTCAGTTATCAATTCAGTGTGTTGTTTGCTTTGATTTTTGTTATTCTTTTCTTTGATTTTCAGAATTACTATTACGATGTTTAGTTGAATTTTTATTTACTACTTTTCTAGGTTTTTTTCTAGTTGTAAGACCAATTCATTGATCTATTCTCTTTCTTTTTTTCTTTATAAATATGTTTAGAGAGATAAATCCCCCCTTTTAGCTGCATCCCAAAAGTTTTACTATTTTATTTCTATTATTTTTCTGACTACCCCCCCTCCCTACACATATTCAGTCTCCAGTTAAATTTAATCTTTTCTTCTGAGGTTCTTTATCGTGTGTAAATTTTATTGCATTATGGTTAGTAAATCATATAGTGAGTATTTTTGCTTTTCTGAATTTTTGTGGGTTTTTTTTAAAATTTATTTGTTTATTTAACTTTTAACATTCATTTTCACAGAATTTTGGGCTCCAAATTTTCTCCTCCCTTGTCCCCTCCCCCCACCCCAAAACACCGAGGATTCCAATTGCCCCCATCACCAATCTGCTCTCTCCTCCATCATTCCTCTCTGCCCTTGTCTCCATCCTCTCCTCTGTCCTGTTGGGCCAAATAACTTTCTATATCCCTTTACCTGTATTTCTTATTTCCTAGCAGCAAGAACAGTACTCGACAGTTGTTCCTAAAACTTTGAGTTCCAACTTCTTTTTCCTCCCTCCCTCCCCACCCCCTCCCTTTGGAAGGCAAGCAATTCAATATAGGCCAAATCTGTGTAGTTTTGCAAATGACTTCCATAATAGTCGTGTTGCATAAGACTAACTATATTTCCCTCCATCCTATCCTGCCCCCAATTACTTCTATTCTCTCTTTTGATCCTGTCCCTCCCCGTGAGTGTCGACCTCAAATTGCACCCTCCTCCCCATGCCCTCCCTTCCATCGTCCCCCCCACCCTGTTTATCCCCTTATCCCCCGCTTTCCTGTATTGTAAGATAGGTTTTCATACCAAAATGAGTGTGCATTTTATTCCTTCCTTTAGTGGAATGTGATCAGAGTAAACTTCATGTTTTTCTCTCACCTCCCCTCTTTTTCCCCAAACTAAAAAAAGTCTTTTGCTTGCCTCTTTTATGAGAGATAATTTGCCCCATTCCATTTCTCCCTTTCTCCTCCCATATATTTCTCTCTCACTGCTTGATTTCATTTTTTTTAAGATATGATCCCATCCTATTCAATTCACTCTGCGCACTCTGTCTCTATGTGTGTGTGCGTGTGCATGTGTGTGTGTGTAATCCAACCCAGTACCCAGATACTGAATAGTTTCAAGAGTTATTAATGTTGTCTTTCCATGTAGGAATGTAAACAGTTCTACTTTTATAAGTCCCTTATGACTTCTCTTTGCTGTTTACCTTTTCATGCTTCTCTTCATTCTTGTGTTTGAAAGTCAAATTTTCTTTTTAGCTCTGGTCTTTTCATCAAGAATGCTTGAAAGTCCTCTATTTCATTGAAAGACCAATTTTTCCCCTGAAGTATTATACTCAGTTTTGCTGGGTAGGTGATTCTTGGTTTTAGTCCTAGTTCCTTTGACTTCTGGAATATCCTGTTCCATGCCCTTCGATCCCTTAATGTAGAAGCTGCTAGATCTTGTGTTATCCTGATTGTATTTCCACAATACTTGAATTGTTTCTTTCTAGCTGCTTGCAATATTTTCTCCTTGACCTGGGAACTCTGGAATTTGGCCACAATATTCCTAGGAGTTTCTCTTTTTGGATCTCTTTCAGGTGGTGATCTATGGATTCCTTGAATACTTAATTTGCCCTCTGGTTCTAGAATCTCAGGGCAGTTTTCCTTGCTAATTTCATGAAAGATGATGTCTAGGCTCTTTTTTTTGATCATGGCTTTCAGGTAGGCCCATAATTTTTAAATTGTCTCTCCTGGATCTATTTTCCAGGTCAGTTGTTTTTCCAATGAGATATTTCACATTATCTTCCATTTTTTCATTCTTTTGGTTTTGTTTTGTGATTTCTTGGTTTCTCATAAAGTCATTAGCCTCCATCTGTTCCATTCTAATTTTGAAAGAACTATTTTCTTCAGTGAGCTTTTGAATCTCCTTTTCCATTTGGCTAATTCTGCTTTTGAGAACATTCTTCTCCTCATTGGCTTCTTGAACCTCCTTTGCCAATTGAGTTAGCCTATTTTTCAGGGTGGTATTTTCTTCAGCATTTTTTTGGGTCTCCTTTAACAGGGTGCTGACCTGCTGTTCATACTTTGCTTGCATGTCTTTCATTGCTCTTCCCAGTTTTTCCTCCACCTCTCTAACATAATTTTCAAAATTTTCTGAGCTCTTTTTGAGCTTTTCCATGGTCTGATCCCATTGAGTGCGCTGGGATACAGAAGCCCTGACTTCCATGTCTTTCCCTGATAGTAAGCATTGTTCTTCCTCATCAGAAAGGAGGGGAGGAGAAACCTGCTCACCAAGAAAGTAACCCTCTATAGTCTTGGTTTTTTTCCCTTTTCTGGGCATTTTCCCAGCCAGTGACTTGACCTCTGAATATTCTCCTCACACCCACCTCGCCTCTGGATCCTCCCAGACAGCGCTTGGGGTCTGAGACTCAAATGCTGCTTCCTGGCCTCAGGGCTTTGGGGGGGGCAAGGCTGCTATTCAGTGTGAGATCAAGTTCAGCTGCCCGGGTCGGGGCAGGGCCGCCTCACGGGCTCAGTTCCCTCAGGGGGTTTATTCAGAGACCTTCAACAATGGATCTGGGCAGGCCTGTCTGCTCCCACCTCCACTGGTGTCTCCCGAAGGGGCCTGAGTCATGGGGGCTCCCCACTCCCCTCTTGACCCGCCAAAGAGACCCTCTCATAGACCCTTGTCACCTGTGGGTGGAGGGACCCGCGCAGCTGCTGGAGATTCTGTCCCTGAAGCCTGCTCAGATCTGCTCCTCTCAGCGCTGGGTGGCCACCACAGGGCTGGCCTCTGCTCTGCGTCCACAGCGTGAAGAACCTTTTGCGAGAGGTTTTCAGGCTCTCTGGAACAGAAATCTCGTCCGTTCCGCTGTTCTGTGGCTTCTCCTGCTCCCGAATTTATTGGCAGCTCTTTTCTACAGATATTTCATGGGCTGTGGGTTCAAAGCTTGCGTATTTGTGTGTTTCTACTCCATCATCTTGGCTCCGCTCCCCTGAAGTTTTTATACCCCACTATTTGGTATCTAACTCAGTACTTCTGTATTATAGCTTTTTTTTTTTTTCTGTGAAGGTGATATGCAGTTCTGAGAAAAGTGCAAACTTCAGTGTGGTCCCATATAGTTTTTGCCAGAGATCTATCATATCTAACATTTTAAAAGTTTTAAAGTCCTTATCGTCTTTCTTATTCATCTTTTTGTTAGATTGGTTTCAACAGAATATATTGCATTTTCTTATTATAGTTGTGTGTCTTACCCCTTCCCTCCCCACCTCCCCGCAATTCAATTACATTTTCTTCTATTTGGATTCTATGCTGTTCGGTATAAATGTGCGTGTGTGTGCGTGCGTGTGTTTGTGTGTGTGTGTGTGTGTGTGTGTGTGTGTATGTATCAATAAAAACTCATCATCTCTGTATGGTACCTTTTTGCTAAATGTAGCTTCCCTTCTTGTCACTTTATTGTGGCTACTCTTACTGTCTCCTCATCTAAAGCTTCCCTTGCTTTTTCTGAATTCAGCTGATTTGTAATTGATTTTAATTGATTTTACATCAGCCCCTTATTTTTAACTCTGTGTGAAAAATTTCAAGTGTATTTCTTATAAACCACATATTTTTTGACATTGGCTTTTTAATCCATTCTTCTGCCCTCCATTTTATGGATGAATTCAACTCAGGCACTCTCACTGTTGTGATTTTTAATTGTATATTTACCTCTATTCTGTTCTCATACCTTCTGTCTTTGCTCCTTGCACTATTTGTAAGGAAAGAAAAAGTGAAGGAAAAAGGGAGTTTTCTTAACAATAGTAATATAAAATGGAAGTGATCTGCTTCTCCATTGCTTTTCTTCATTTCTTCTTGGCTCTGCCTCTTATCACAGGTTTTTAGTTTTTGGTTCCTTCCTTTTAATTCCCCTTTAAAGATCCACCCTCTGACAATACAGTTTGTTTTCCTATGACTCCTCACTTATTCTGGCTTCTCTGTCCCCTCCCTTCTCCCTGTTAACAATAATGTATTTCTACATGAAACTCTGTGTGAGTGTGTGTGTGTGTGTGTGTGTGTGTGTGTATTTTCAACCATCTTTTTATTCAGCTCAAATAAAAATGAGATTGTAGGCATGCCTGCTCCCTCCTACACCTTCCTTGTGTGTATCATTTTACCTCCTGCACTCCTTTATGTAACATGGGAAGTTCTCTCTCCTTCATCTTCTTTTCCTCCTCCATATATTCCCTTTCCGCTCTCCTTTAAAGGCCATCAAAATAAAAATACTCTCAAGTCCTCTCCACCTTTCTCCATGAGGGAGGACACTTTCTTTTGCCTCTGTTAGAATGTGAACAATTCAATATGACCCCTGACAATTGGTCAAATATATTTGCCTTTCTTTGTTTCACTTTACTCCTAAATTTTCATTTCAGAGTTTTTATTCTGTTGGGGTCTTTTCTCAAGGACATTTAAAGTTCTTTATTTCATTACAAATCCATTTACTCCACTAGGATTATACTTCCTTTTACTAGGAAGGATAATCTTGGTTCAGTGTCTTTTGAAATATCATGTTACAAGTTTTTCTCTGTATAGTTTTAGTAGTCAAGTCTTGTGTGATCCTGACTATGTCTGCTCAGTATTTAACCTTTTTTATTATGGTTACTTGTGGTATTTTTCTCTGACTTGGAACCTCTGGATTTTGACTATGATGTCCCTGAGAGTCAGGAGAACAGTAGATTCTTTTCTTATTAAACTTTGTCTTTTGGTTCTAATGGTCTGGAGAGTTTTCATTCATATTTTCTTCAACTGCGCTATCTAGGTCTTGTTTTGTTTGGGGGGTTTTCCCCGATGATTTTCAGATTTGTTTCTCTTTGATTTATTTTCTAGGTTCTTTGTTTTGACAGGAGATACCTTTGATTTTCTTTTTTTTTTCCTTCAGCCTTTTGTTTTTGTTTTTAGTATTTCTTGTTTGTTGTAGAATCACTGCTTTTTGTTTGGCCCACTTTAATTTTCAGGGAGTTCAGTTCTTGGGTAATATTTACCTCTGTCCTAAGCTATAAGTTCTCCATGCTACTTTTTCTTCCCCAGCTATTGTTCCCTTTAACACTATATTTTGTATCCCTTATTTCATTTATTTTATCTGCTTTTATAACCCTTGTCTAAGATATCCTTTTTCCCCGAGGTTCTACTTATACTTGTAGAGTTACTCTCTTCTTTTGAGTTCTCCCCCATGAACTTCTCTCAGTTCATATTTCTTCATTTTCTTCTGTTTACTTCTATTTCCAGGTCAGTTTCTCTACTCCTTCTGTACCTGTGGGTGGTGTGTGTAGATACTGTTTAGTCTTGGATGAAATGGCTAAGACTAGGTCTCATCTTCTACAGGAATTGCTGGTTTGGGTTCATCCTCCCAAGGACATAATTATGGTTTTATCTCTTACTAGTTCGGACTCCTCCTTTCATGGCTCCAAACCCAGAGTTTTGTAATCTGGTGATAATCTTGGCAGGGCCCAATCAGATGTTGCTGATTATTCTGGAAAGCCTCCTGTAAAGACCTTAGAAGATGCTTTTACTCCACGAGTTTGCTACACTGGCCCTTTTTCCTGCTATGGCTGGAGCATAGGCTGCACTGAGCAGAAGTCTGGCACTCTCTCCTTTGATGGCTCCTTCAGCTGCTGGTCAGGCTGTTTCCTGCTGTTGGACTGGCGTTCCTTTTGCACCTTGTCTCCTATCTACTCTGCCTTACCTGTCCTCAAAGCTTCCGTAGGATTCTGATTGTCTTTTTGTGAAGTCTTGGATTTACACCTATTTTTCTTTGGGTTTCTTTTTGTTACAGCTTAAATAGGATGTTTCAGGAGGATGGTTTTTTTTTCTGGGTCCTAACATGTCACCATTCTCTCCTATTTCCTCTCTGAGTAGTTATAACAAATGCCTTCCTTGAGAAGCCTAAATCTGTCAATGTGGGTTCAGATTAAGGGGAAATGAGCTCAGAGAGTTAGTAAGGGGACACATAAAGGAGATGGGGTATCTACACCTGTGTTAGGTGCACATACCTTGTATGTGAGGAGGGGAGAGGAAAATAGAAAACAAAAGCCTATGTAGTGTCTAATTAATGCATGAGTCTATTATTATTCTTGTTATCTTTGTTGGAAGTTACGGCAGACAGGCTTATACTTTTTGCCTGTTTTTCATACACATTTTTGACCACAATTTATCCCTCAGATGAAGTAGTGGAGATAGACCCTGAGCCAAGGAAACTAGGTGTGAAGTATTTTGCCATGCTGGCAGCCCTCATGTGTGTTTCACTATGCCTCTGTCATATTTTGATTTGAACTGGAACCTGACAAAGGGTCAGGTTGATAGGCCATGGTACTTTGTGTACAGTACGGCTTAAGATGCAACCCCAGCCAGGTAGGGAATTCCTAATCCAATGATCTTTTGTTCATTTTGCTTCAGACACAGGTAACAGGTGAAGCACGGTCCTAATTAAAACCATTTTACTAAATATCTTGGTGGTCATTTTCAGGGACACATGAACTATAATGGCCTGGTCTTTAGGTGATGTAAGATGACTCTGAGATGTCAAAAATCTGACTTTTCTCGGCTTCTTTATTTTTATGCTATTTCTGATCATTCATCTTCCTCACAGAAGAGGTCAGGCATGAAATGTTGAAATGCTAGTGAAGCTGGTGGTAGAACTGAGGAAGGGTATGTTCACTTCCAGAAAGACAAGCTCCTAGAAGTGCCTAGAGTACATTAATAAAGCATTTCAAGGAAGTAGAGTATCAAATGAATATGTTTTGTGTTAAAGACATTAAGGTATTTAAATGTGCTATTTTATGCCCTGTTGCAGCCTGGGAACAGAAGGATCTAATGTCTCTTATTTAAATCCCAGTCTTCCAAATCTGCTCTCCCATTCTGCTTATCCCCAAGCCCAAATAGAAACACACTGTAGCAAGTCAATTCCACTGAACAGAAAACAGTATATAATTCATGACAATGAATCTATTAAGTTTTTACGCAATGTGTGGTTCACCTTTTTTTCAACAATTTTTAGAGGAGGTCTGATTTGCTAAGGTATTTTGCTATTGGAATGCAGGACTACTCCTTGAATACAGTCTTAATTGTTTTGCTCCCTAAAAAGAGGGACTATTTTATAATCTTCTATAAAATAGCATCAATTTTATACCTCACATGCTCTCCAAAAGAGAATATTGAATAAAACAATATTTTTGCAGCCAACCCTTGATTGTGAAATCATTAACCTTCTACTGACAAAGACCTCATTTTCAGAAAGTACCTCCAAAAGCATGGGCTGCTTTGGCTGTATGTATGACTATGTCCCTGTGTCACAGGACTAGTGCTCTAATTAGAGATGGAAGGAACCTCAGAGACCATCTTACAACTCCTTCATGAAAGAGGTTTCTACATTCATCTCAAAGAACCTTAGACTGTCCTCAAAGCCTATGATTTGCTTGTTAGTAGAAAGGAATTCTTAGGAGATAAGAATAAGTATTCAGTATTTCATGGTAGCCAAGGTCCAGTGGTATTTCACTCTTTTCTTTTTCTCTAAAATCAATTCTCAAAATGATCCCAGCTTTAAAAATTTCTGTAATAATGGAAGAATTTCATAGTTTGGGAAAAGGATTTTGATATTACCTGAGGATAACTTCAGATGAGTAGAGTACCAGAGGTGAAATTATTCATGAATTTATGTATCAGTATGCTTATTTATTTAAAAATATTCATTTATATGTAAATATAGTTCATGCAAAGTGAAAAATAAACTATGATTCTGATTAAAATAAGTAACCAAAGAAGCCTAGTGGTGCTCTCCTCCCTGGGGCTCACCTTATTGGCACTAGACTTAGCATAGATACCCAGTCAGCTTCAGTCCTGTTGTAGCTCAGCTCCCCAACTCAAGGAATTCACCAGCCTCAGTTCACCAGTAGCAGGGATTATAGGAGTACACCACCATTTCTAGCAAGGTCAAATGAATTTAAAAGGTATTCTTCTGTCGTGTAAATGTGTAGAGTGGTTATATGAAAAATAGCAGTAAAATGTTATTTTTCTTTGTTTTTCACTTTCGAGTACAGCATTTAATCTTTCATCCTGGAATATGGAAGACATAGACATTTGTGTATAGGAGAATTGATTTGAGAACATGGAAATTTTTTATCTTGGCTCAGTTACAGACTAGTCTCTTATCCTTTATTAAATGAGCCTTAGTGTACTTCACTGCTTCAAGAATTCAATGATTTCACTGGGGATTAAATATTGATTATAGGTCCCTTAAGTCCGATTGTTGCCAAAAACCCACCATTCTGAAGCTCTGTGTTCTTAATAATAGCTAATATTTATAGAGCACTTGATGTATGCCAGGCACTGTGCTAAAAGCTTTACAATTATTATCTCATTTGATCCTCACAACAACCATGCAGAGTAGGTGCTTTTATCACCATTTTACAGATGTGGAAACTGAGGCAAATAGAAGTTAAGTCCAATCCCCAGGGTCACACATCTGGCAGTTGTCTGAGGTCACATTTGAACTTAAGTTTTACTGACTTCAGACCCAGAGTTCTATTTGCTCTGCTACCTAGTTGCTCCTTTTCAAATCCTGGACCCTTAGTCAAAGTTTTTACAGTTTTATAGGACCCTTAAAAGCTTATACCATGATGATATAGCCATTACAATCAGAGAAGTGTCACCTCCCTGTCTCTATGAGGTGGAGTAGGGCTTTGGAGATATACTTATAGAAGGAAAATTAAACATTCCATCTTTGGGATTGGATAAATGTAGTAATAAATATAGGTATCAATTGGCAATTAGTAAATATGTAATAAGTGCTTTTCGACTGATTACTGGCTGATAATGAATAATTCTGAGTCTTGTCAGTACTCTGTTACTTTGTGGTCCTGGTCCAGTTGTTACTCATGGTCAGCATTTAGATAGCATGGCATTTGGTGAGAAATGCCCATGTTTCACATTTAAATAAGAGTACAATCTCTGGAATGTTTTATTGAGGTTGATATAGTCTTCCAGAAGTAGAGAGAGAACATAACAGTATAAATCTATAGGATACAACTCATTTTCACAATACAACTGAAGGAAACAAGATTCATCCCCAGAGGTGTTTCCATGGTACTGTTCTTTTAAATGACAAGGCAGTAACAGAAATAAAAGCTTCAGGTGGAGGGTTGGCAACATTATGAATAGGCTGGTCCTCAGACACTAGATGTACAAAGTTCAGAAAAGCTCATCACCAGGCTGTGGACTGATGAACAGCTACTCATTAAACAATAAGGTAGGAGAAAGACTGTGATCAGTGTCGGTAGAAGGAGCACCTATACAGATGAATCATGGGTTAGGTGATTATATATGGATATAGAGATATAAATATACATACTATTAAGTGGTTTTCCTTTTTTCTGTAAATATGTCAATACATCAGGAATGTGTGATTTCATTGGCATGCATACTCCCTCCATGAACACAGATTGCAGCCCTTTTATGTCTTGGTAGATGGTCTTCCAGAGTTGTTTTGACTGAAAAATCAATCTAATCAATTAGCATTTATTAAATACTTACTGAAAATTCTTCACCCCTTTGTCAATCATATGATATCTCTCAGAACTTAATGAGTCTGATTCTTAGGCAACAGACATAAAATTCATCACTAGTCCTTGTTCTGCCACTAGGTAGCTTTGTGATCTTAGCCAAGTTTCTTAGCCATTTCTGCCTAAGTCTCTTGGTTAAATGCCTGTTCTTTGTTTTATGAAATCATAACTAAAATAACGACCCTAGTGAGAGCCAATGTGATACCCCATGAGAAGAGCACTTGATTTGGAGTCAGAAAACCAGGATTCAGATCGTGATCATTTCTCTGTGACTTTAAAGTGAAAATCGTTTAATCTCTCTGAGGCTTAGTTGCATCATCTATAAAATGATAGGGTAGATAGAATTACTTTTGAGATCTCTTTAAGCTCTAAATCTATGGTTCTATAATCCTATTATCACTGACCATATTCTACTCCAAGTACTATCACTCGTATTTTTTGCCTTATTTCTCATATGTGCCCTTCCTTGTATTTGCATTCTTTACATGGGTAATTTCTCCTTTGCATGTAAAATTTAATGCAATAATTTTCAGTGCTTGTGGAGGTGAAAATTTATTACTTCAGTTCAGGGTCTAGTTGGCAACCAAGGCATCTGATCAACCTTAACTTTTCCAGCATTTTTATCCTTTCATGTGGCGCTCAACCACTTTAACTCATGAGATGTCTTATGGTGTTAAAAATATAGTGCTTCCTATGACTATATATATGCTGTTATTGCTTCTAAATATGCTCTATATTGATCCTGAAGCCCAATCATCTCTAAAGTCTTCTATTATGCAAGACCTCCCAATATTATACATTCCCTCTAATAATAAATGTTCATCTCAAGGATCAACCCAATTTTCATGTTTACCCTACTCATTGTATTAACTCCTCTGCTATCCTGCTATGCCTCATTGTACGAGGAGTGCTCTAGACCCAACCCCCTAGCACTCATCTAGAGCTGCTGCTTATCTTTTCCATTTTTCTGAAAATCTGAAATTAATTTTGAACAAATAAAAACTAAGTTGCTGTGCTCTAGACCACAGAAATGCCTTCAAGTATGTTTTTGTAAGTATGGCATAGTAGAAGTGCTAGATTTTAGATTCATGATATAGCTTATATACTTGATTTAAAATGCGAATGATTTTTACAAGTTTTATAGTTTTATATTTTATAATTTTATATATAATTTATATTATATGTAATATATATTTATATAATATACATATTTTATAGTTTCTAAAAAGTTGAAAACCACTGTCCATGCGAAAAAAAATACATTTGATGTGGCAATGATAACTTTCAAGGGAAAACTATTCAGTTGCTTGAAATTTATTTTTAAGTGAACAGAACAGCCCATTTTATAATATCTTATAGATGCCAGCAGTATTTTCTTTTGTAGTCCCTGCCTGTGTGGCCTGAGGCCAGATATGAACTCAGGTCTTCCTGACTCCAGGCCCACTATACCAATTAGCTTCTTTGATGGGGCAAATAGTACTTGAAATACTTACCATACACATAATGAAAATAGAAGCATGCCTTACTGTGAGAATTTCTCATCAACAAGAGGTTGGTTGAACTTAGTTGCTTTAAATACAGTGATTCAATTTATAAAAATAGGTATTACATATGCCTGTAGAAAAGTATCTGTAATATAGATGTACCTCTATAGTGAATTATTATCATTTTTAAAAATAGTGAGAACTTTCTTTGTCATTTCACAGGTCAGAAAGGAAGCTTATAGGATATTCATTAAAGAAATACATATTTAAGTATTTTTCATTTTGTATCTTTATTCACTATCAACCAAAACATTTAATGAAAGGGCAAAAAATACCTAGTTTGTGTCCTCAAACTTACTATAATAAATTGAAAGCCAGTATCTAGTCATTACCTGGTAGGAATATGTATTGAACATGCCATTTGAATACAGATCACAAGTTAAGATTGAAAAAGAGAATTGGTAACCTTCTTCAATACTTAAGTATAGAGGGTTGAAGAGCAATGACATCTATTCTCTTCTGTAGAAATTAGCAGTTTGAAGTCTGTTTTGAACCCCTAGAGTGTACTAGAATTATGTTGTTCCAGTGCATTACAGCTGAGAGTATAATAAATCCTTGATGTGAATTTCATGCTTAAAAACACTGGGAATCATTTTTTATAGCCCAGTTAGATTCTTTCCCCTTTACTTTTGGCCTTTGGGAGCAGACATCTGTTGCCCCCTCCTATGGCTTGGGCCAGCAGATGGACCTTCCCAGAGTCTCTCACTTCTCAGATAAATATAGTAAGATAATCAAATGCTAGAAATTAGACAGTTTTCTTAGTTTATTATGTTATCTTGGTGCCCAGGCTTGGAACAATCATAATAGAAACCTCTCATCTGAGAATCTGAGCTTGCTTCTGTTGATAAGGGTCTTTGATTTGCTTCACTTAACAGTCAGTGGCAGAATATGGCTAGGGCTGGCTGAGCTTGGCTCTAGGTTCCTGAAGTTCTTTTGTCATTTTGCTTTAGATCCAAAGATTCCCATTTTGGTTTAGATTCCAGTGAGCCACCCCAGTCCAGCTAAATAGTTACTCATATTCTGGAAAACCCCCTACCCACTCCACTCTTTTAGTACCCCATTATTCCCCTTCTATCTTGCTGCCCCAAGAGCTCACTTCTAACAAAAGTAGACCCTGAGGCCCCTTGAGTTGTTACGTAGACCTCCTTGCTTATTAACCCCTAGGCATGGTCAGGTAGAAAGTGAAGCAGTTGTACACTTCATTAAGTTCTAATTTGTTTAAAAGCAGTTTTCAAATCATTCTTCAATATTTGTCAACTATTACTTATCAGAGTTAGTAATGAAGACGTTGGAATGGATCAACATCTAAGTTCCCTTTCACTTCTGAAGTCCTAGGATTCCATGCCTTTAATATTGCTAGATGTTTGAAAAAGATTACATTTAACTTAATTTGCTGGGAGCCATGCTCTTGGGGGTGGAGAATGATACCTGATAATACTCATGGGAGGGTGTTGTGTAACTTCTCTAAAAATTCATTAGAGATTTTTGTAAATGTTAATTTTTCTTTTGCTTGTGTTTTTGCTGGGTTTGGTGGAGGAATAGAGTCTGCCTAAATTTTTTTTAACAAGACTCCAACCTGTTTGTGAAACTAAGGCGATAAAATGCCAAGACTGTTTACTTGCCAGTGCTGCCAGGATACGCTCTGAGTAATTCAGAGAGGCCACCCACTTGAGTTTCCTTCTTTCAAAGAGTGATTCAGGTGTTTGATTTACCAGTTTCCACCCCACCCCCCCATCTGAATACAGACATATGCACAGTTGAAAACTAGTTGGAGCCAAGAATTCCAGTAACTTGACCAAAGTGTGGTGTCAGCTTCCTAGGTTATGTAGAAATGTTTTGTACTTCAGTAAACCAAGTAGAAAACTTGGATTTATGAAGGCTCTTATAATGTTCTCCCATCCATCCTTCAAGCTGCGTTTCTGCAGGAGTAGATCTTGTGTTCCCTCATCTGTCTCCGTAAATCTATCCTGGCTCTTTTAACACCCAGTCTCCTTTTAAAAATAAGGTGAAGAGACTTCCCCCTTTTCCTTTCCCCTTTCCCTTTTCTCTGGGCATCTCCCACTTCCCCTTGCTCTGCCAACTCTGTCTTCCTTCTGTAATGGGGAGCAGATTTCTATGTATCCTTCTCTCCCTTGCATAAGGAATGTGTCTATGGCCCACAACTTTCAAAAGTTCTGTCAGTGCTGGTCTTCTGATTGATTGGAAAGACGTTCCCCTAAGACCTTTGCAACTGACTGTATTCTAACTACCTTCATAACCTAGGACTTCACCCAGGCACCTGGGAAGCATGATTACAAATCAGCCTGTGTTGACTCAGTCTGGTGTTGTGTGCTTTCTCTGTGAAGTTAGAGAACACTTGAAAGCCACAAGTTACCAGTGTCTTTTTTAAAGCCTCTTTTGGCATGAGCACTAAAGCTTAAGTATCGAATTAGGAAACTTTCCAATAACTGCCCTCTTCATGCAACTAAATGTAGATTACAGCTGTCTCTTTTGGAAAGATGCGTGCAGTAATGTGCTGAGGGCTGACCAGAATTTTCTTTCTGTCCTCCTTTCCAGAGTATCTCCCTTGCAGAAGTCTGAAGTTGTTGACATGGTTAAGAAGCATGTGAAAGCCATCACCCTTGCCATCGGGGACGGTGCCAACGACGTGGGGATGATCCAGACTGCTCATGTTGGCGTAGGGATCAGTGGGAATGAGGGCATGCAGGCCACAAACTCCTCCGATTACGCCATTGCACAGGTCAGAAGCATAAAGAGCAGCTGCTGGGGCCTGCTGAAAGAGATGTCAGCTGTGCAGACGCCATTGGTTGCATCCTGTAGAATTTCTACTGCCTCTTTTGAGGCTTGCCAGCTAAAAACGATACCACCAGGGTATCTGGGTTTCTCTTTGGTTTTGATCTTAACATAGTTTGAAGCACCCTTTCCTAGAGCTTAAGTTTCTCTTGGCCAGCTGTGGGTCTTGCCCACATTGTTCTGTCTTCTGGGAGAGGCGCCATTCATGACAGCTAAGTCTACAGCCCTGCTAATAATAATCCTTCTCCCACCCACGTTTGCAGTTTAGGTTAGCTAGTGTCTCTTGGTAAAGAGCTTTTGTATCCACAATAGCTATATTCTCCCAGTTAACTGTGGTACTTCTTGGTTTGTTTGTTCCATACCCCCAGGCTACCACTCCACTGTCTAACTGTTTCTTCCCAGTCATTCAAGGGTAGTTTAATATGGTCATTTCATCATTTTCAATATAAGTAACCAGGGGTAACTTTTAGTTTAGCTGCTGTCTTCATGAGTTATTTTCTGTGGGATCATCTATTTCATTTGGATTTTAATGACTCCATGCTCAGCAGCAACATTTATAAGCATACACACAAGCCAAGACTATCCTGTATATTCCTCTCTAAACCAAAAGCTCCGTACTGAAAACATCCAACATGTTTAATGTGGTCAGTACCAAGTTGGACTAGAAAGAAATGCTTTCATCTCTTACTTGATAGTGTCCAAGAGACAAAAAGAATCAAACATTACTCCTAATAGTTTAGACCATATTTTAAACCATCCATCTTCAGCAGGTATTTTATTAAGTACCTATTATGGGATAGGCACTGGAATATGAAGACAACATCCTTGCCTTCAAGGAATTTCTAGGGAGACATATAATATATTTATGTACAGATCTTTCTATAACATTTCCCCAAAATGCCTGGGGGAGTAAAGGCCCCAGCACGTGGGGGGAATCAGGAAAGGTCTCAAGCAGAAGATTGCACTACAGATGAGTCCCAAAGAAATCTAGAGATTTTAAGAGGCAAAAGTATGTATGCACCCCAGTCATGGGGAGTAGTATCCCAGCATAAAGGAACAAAGGTAGAAAGTATGAGGTCATGCAGAAGGAACATTAAGAAGGCCACATTGGCCCAACCATGAAGTGAGTGATGATAAGTAAGATGGAAATGAAGTTGCAAAAGTAGGTTGGAGTTTCTATTTTATCCTAGACAATATAATATATTGCTGTAAAGAAATATTTTTTTCTTCTACTATTAGTTAATTAGGCAGCTAGGTGTCTTCATAGTATACAGAGTTCCAGGCCTGGCATCAGGAAGCCTTGAGTTCAAATCCAACCTCACTCACTTATTAGCTGTGGACCCTGTTAAAATCACTTAACCTTTGTTTGCCTCAGTTTCCCCAACTGTAAAACAGAGATAATAACAGTACCTACTTCCCAGGGTTATTGTGACTGTCCAGTAAGATAGTAATTGTGAAGAGCTTACTACAATGCCTAGAATATAATAAGCTCTATGTAAATGTTAGATAGCACCTTCATTTAGTGATGAAAGTCTTTCAGAAGACATAACATTTTTATTCAGCATCAATATATTCAATAAAATCATTCCTCCTCCACCCCTTTTCATTCTTAAAGGGCATGCATGATGCAGTGAAAAGTCAGAAGCAGTCCTATAGCACCCCTGCTTTATACATTCATCTACCCTGAGATTAGGTGATGTCTTGAGGCCTCACATAGTTTTGTGCTTCTTTAACTAAACATAAGGAAATCCTTATGGTCTTGAGCAACATAGAAAAAAGTCTTCATCTTTACTGAAGATAAATCCTCAGGTCCTTCTCTGAATTAATGCTCTGATTTTGCAGACTTGGAACTTGGGCCCAAAAGCATTAGGTGGTCTGCCTGAGGGCAGAGTATAGCAGCCATCCTAGAGAACAACAGTTATGTACATGGACAGGGAGACAGCAATATTACATATACCCTATAACATGCAAACTTTCCTAGGTTAACCAAAAAAAACCCAAACTGTGTGGAAGTCTTGCTTTCCTAGAATATATCAGAGACTAAATGTGAAGGACTGTGGAGTTATGAAATATTTGAGTTATAGTACCGTGGGGCTGAAAGGGAACCTTGTAAGATTCCTGAACATTCTGGGCAATTATCTATCCATTACTTAAGAATGTCTAGGAAAGTAGGTTCAGTAATCTTCTTTCAGAAAATGAAATACTAATGAGAAGAAGGACTGGACTTTTGAGCAGTTCTTGCTTTAGACTAAAATACTGAGTGCAGTAGAGGGGTGTTGTGAGCAGTGTTCTGCAACATTGCTTTTTGATTTTCTTGCTGTAGTTACAACCAACTGCTTCTAATTGAAAGGACTTGTGAAAAAGGTGAGGGGCCTCTTATGCAGACCCTCCCTGTTTCCATCTCATCCTAATGTTAGCACTAGCCTTATAAATAGGCATATTCTTTCTGTCCTCAAACTTCCAGGTTGCTTGATAGAGTAGAAAAAGTCCTGAACCAGGAGTTATAAGATTGTATTTCAAATTGCAGCTCTTTTTCTTCTATCTGTGACCTTGGCCAAGTCATGTAGTTTCTTTGGGCCTCAGTTGCTTCATTAGGACAATGAGTGGGTTGGAGTAGATGATCTCTAAGGTTCCTTTCATTTCTAACTTTTTGATCCCATGAAATTCTACTGTCTTCTATTGGAGATTAATTCCTTTGATCCACTTTTAAAATAGAAAAGATACCTGAGAAAGAAAACACTTTTAACTTTCTTGTGAATGTGAATTTAATGTGGATGAGTTTTTAACATCTTTCCTAAGAGCAACTGTTAAATAATGGGAGTTTAAGGAGAACCTATACTGTTTCAATACAAGAAAGGAAGGGATGGAAAGACCTTGAAGATAGCCTTTGTCTGTTTTACAGTTTTGCCAGGGACTGACTTTGTCTTTATCTCCCAATATATCTATGTTGTTCCATAGGTAGATATACTGCCTTTTCTAACCTTCCTTAATCTACACTCTGACCACTGCTACCACCCCTGGAATGATAGCACCTCTTTCCTTTCCAACCTCTCTTCCAGGGGCACACATCTTTTTTTGCTGTCTTTATTTCTAAATAAATGAGAGTAATATTGTACCCCAGCCTATGCCTTCATGTTTTCCGCTAGAGAGAGAGACATCCCTGCCTAGAGAGAATCATCCCTTTTTTTAATCATGCAAAATGTTTCCATATTAGCCGTATTGCAAAAGAACAAGCAAAATAAAACAATAAAAATAGAGGATTTTTTTTTTACAAAGTATGTTTAAGTCTGCATTCAGAGTTCATCAGTTCTCTCCCTGGAGGTGGATAGCATTTTCCAGCATGAGTCCTTTAAAATTATCTTGGGTCGTTGTCTTCATCAGAGTAGCTAAATCATTCACAGTTGATCAGTAGTATTGCTGTCACTATGTAAAATGTTCTCAGTTCTGATCACTTCCCTTCACATGAGTTCATATAAGTCTTCCCGGGCTTTTCTGAAAACATCCTGCTCATCATTTCTTATAATACAATAGTATTCCAACACAATCATACACCACAACTTGTTCAGCCATTCCCCAGTTGATGGGCATCCCCTCAATTTCCAATTCTTTGCCACCACAAAAAGAGCTGCTGTAAATATTTTTATACAAATAGGTCCTTTCCCCTTTACTTTGATCTCTTTGACTCTCTACTTTCGTAATGTTTTCAAAGCACTCAAGAAAAGTAGAATTTTGATTTAGGATTTTTTCCTGAAGGTAAATCATGGCAAAGCTAAAAATTGTGACATTAGAGATGACTCAAGCAGATGTTCTCTGTGCTCATTGATGTTTAATGTCAGGGGTCTGGGTCAAACGCAGACTTCCTTTATATTTGTTTTAGTTGGTTATTTTATGATTCCCTATTCTCCCCTGGAATCCTTAATGAGCCTTTATGGAGAGTTTCATTTTTCCATATGTGCCTACTCATGGCATTTCTGCACCAAGACTTTCTGTTTCAGAGTAAGATACTAAGGTGATGTTCATTATATTGATATTTGGCAATGAGAATATGATCGTATGCTAGAAGCCCCTCTCCTTGCATGTTATCCTTGGGGAACACATCATAGACTGTATGCTTCTTCCTCCTACTTGTATTATTTTGAGTCCATAACTTCTTTACAGTTAAAAAAAAAAGGCAATTGCATTTTAGCAGTAAGCCCAAACTAATAAAAGGTTCACTATATCTAATGAATTTTTTAATATTCGTAGACTATCAAATATAGCCCGATTGCCACTTCTAGGTACACAATGGGGACTTGACTGTACTGTGCCCCTGTACTGCCTGCAGCAATTGACTGAGACAGAGTCCTCTTGACCCTCAGCCCAGAAGTAGGGGGATTAAGGTTTGACTTCAAGGAACCTAAAAGGGGCATTGGAGTACCCTATGTAAAATATATTTAATATTCCAAAAGTGTGATAGGGAGAATGAGGCTAGTTAGCCTTAATGTATTCATGCTAGAACATTCTAAGAACCTAAGAATCCCAAAGTGATGTTTCTTTCTAGTGCTCACCGTTAAGGTTTTTCTATAAAATAAAAAGGAAAGGAGCAAGCCTGACAGTTAGGAATAGGTGATTTGTTCATGTGGGAGGGGTCAAGGTAGGAATGCCAAAAAAGGCCCCGGTGCCAAAGTGCAATTTTACTCTTTTGTGTTAAACATTACTCTTTCCCTATAGTCCTCTTCCAAAGTGCTAGAGCCCCTGACAAAGATAATTGAGTTGTCACTGCTGCCCAGTCACCTTATTGTAAATTAGTTAATCCACATCACTTCCCTAATTGGCTAGACCTCTGGCTTCATGCTAAAGTGCAGAAAATGGATATTGGGGATAATCATTTATTTATTTATTTTTAATTTATTCATTCGTTTATTTATTGACATTTAGCTTCTTTGAAGGTTTAGTCCTACAAGATGGAGGAATCTGTTTCACTGGGTAGGAAAACGAAGGCAGAATTGTTTTCCTTTGTCCCTGGTTGAACAGAAAGTTAGTGGTTAAACTGGAACTTTCCATTCCCTCCAAAATGCTCTTCTTAAAGGCTGAGGACTTAATCCCTCTTCCAGTGATGAAGGTTCCCAAGCCCTGTGATTTAAACTATTTAAATGATAGCCCAAATTTTCTGTAGCAGCTTTAAGGCAAAGATGTTCAATGCTTAAGTGGTCTAATAAAATGGAGATTTAAGAAGTGGTTTAACTGGGCAAGTTATTGTCTCCTGGGTTGGACCCTGCACCCTCTCCCTTATCCTGAACTTAAATGCAATTTGCTAATCTTGTAGGTTCAGGCCTAATATATGGACCTTTGAACCTTCTGCGCAAAAGGAAAACCTGGAACATAGCAATGAGAGGTCTGAGACCTTTCAGACTACCAATGAATGATTTATATTATGAAATGGTGAGCACTTAGCTTCTTGAATTGACTGTTACTTCTCTCCCTCAGTTTGCCTACTTGGAGAAGCTTCTATTGGTGCATGGAGCCTGGAGTTACAATCGAGTGACCAAATGCATCTTATATTGCTTCTACAAGAATGTGGTGCTTTATATTATTGAGGTAAGGTTGGAGACATGATCTTCTGTGAAGAGATGAAACTTTGGCAGAGGGCTTAATAACTGGAGAATGATTTAAACCACAGGGAAAGGGGGTATTTATAGGTTTAAATTAATCTCAGTGAAATAACTTGTTGATATGAAAATATTTCTAGAAAAGATGTCGTTCTGATATGTTGAAATAATGTGAGACATAAGTAACTTGTTTTGGAGTCATGATGTGCCCCTGCGCTAATTATGGATGTCTATGGGAATCAGCAATCTGTGTGTCGCTATCATTTTTGGAGAAGAAAAGCTTCTTACCCCAAACTGCCATTAGAGACCATTCTAAGCGTTCAACTAATAGGTTGCAGGACAGACCTTTTTCCTTAGTGCCTGTGCTATCCTCTTCCCTTCATCACCTGCGTAGAGAGAGGAGGAAAAAAAATAATTCATTCCAGACCAAAAGGCAGGGACATCTAGTAAATGTATCCATGCCTTCTAGTTCCCAAAGGTGGCTGGAGCCAGGTGAGCCCTGAACAGTGAGTGAGTGGCAGAGGCTCACACCTGCAGGTGGCACCCCTCGTGGCCACAATTAAGCTTGTGTCAGTCCACGTCTTTGCTTCCATGCTGTCTTTGAATAAGGAGAGTCTGGTTTTCCATTTGTGTCATTGGACTTGCCATTTTTCTGTGCAGTCACTGTTTTGGATTGTGTCCTGAGAATGTGTTTGTTGTGGTCAACAAGTTTACTTAAATCTATCCAAATGAGCTCAAATTTTGTTGTCAAACTGATTCCAGGATGCTGATAGGGTGGTAAGCTCATTGAAGATCAAAGGCTATAAAAGTACCAGGCCTGGGGTCCATTCATGGATCAATTTCTGTGGCAAAGCCACTCTTTCCCCTTAGCTACTAAATATGATTGGAGGCAAACTCTGCCAATGCTGAAATCATTGACAGTTGCTAATAACTCCCTGAAGCCAACCTATTTTGAAACTAAGCAAAGTGACAGTTCTCACAACCACAAAAAGTCAAGTTGGATTTCCTGCTCCTGTGAAGATCCCTCATTTATAAGTACATGTTCCATATGCATAGAAATGTAGTTTTGTACCTATAGTGAGATATGCATATCCTTGCCCTTGCCTTGTTTAGAAAAAGGAATGTCCCCCTTTCTTACCCCTACTAAAGCTGAAGTAAATGAATCTTGAAAATACCTGCCATTGCTTTTGAGAAAACAGTGACAAAAATCAATCCAAGAGTTCTTTCTCCTGAGGAAAAAAAGGAGGGAAACAAGCAATTCATTTTTAGAGAGGTGGTAGCAATGGGAACAAAGCTGATTCTATTAGATTTCTTAATAATAAAAATAATAGCCAACATTTATATAGCTCTTACTGTGTGCCAGGCACTGTACTAAGCATTTTTATAATTATTATCTCATTTAATCCTCACAACAGCCCTGGGAGGTAGGTGCTATTATTTTCCCCATTTTATAGACGAGAAAACTGAAGCATATAGTGGTTAAGTGATTTGCCCAGCATCTCACAGCTATCAAGTACCTAAGGCCAGATTTGAACTCTGGTGTGTGTATGATTCCAGGCTGGGCAGTCAGCATTAACAATAATGACTAAGATTTTCAACATGCTTTAAGGTTCACAAGTCAGTCAGTCCTTTTTTAGTCGTGTCCAACTCTTTGTGACACCATTTGGGGTTTTCTTGTCAAAGATAATGGAGTGGTTTGTCATGTCCTCCAGCTCATTTTACAGATGAGGAAACTGAGACAGATGAGGTTAAATGAATTGCCCAGGGTCACATAGCTAGTATTTGATTTGATTTGAACTCAGGTCTTCCCAACTCTAGGCCCAGCCCTCTATCCACTGCACCACCTAGCTGCCCCAAGGTTCACAAAACACTCTACAAATGTTATTTTACTTGCTCTTCAAAGCAGTTCATTTTACAAATGAAAAACTGAGGTGCAGAAAGGTTCATCATTTGCCCACATCTCATAGCTATTAAATGTGACCAGAGGTCACATTGAACACAGGTCTCCCTGAATCCAAGTGTAGTGTTCTATGAGTTTAGATGACCATGGAGTAGAAGATTTGCTGATCTTTTTAGCAGCCAACTAATAATCTTCTTAGCCTTAATAATTAGGGCATCTATTATTTTATGGCCCTAAATGGTTTTCTGAAAATGGTAGATGTAGATAATAAACAAAAGCTTTGCAAAAACAACTGTGATATTATGTGATGTGATCCAACTGTTTTCATTGTCTCCTGATAAGGTTATATGAAGCCAAATATTAGATCATTGGTTGATGTTTCCCTTATCTTAACTGCAGTATTTCAGCTTGATGATTCTCTGGTAAGGTGAGTGCCAGGATATGGCAATTCTATCTAAATAGAAATTTATATGTAAATAGAATAGGATTTGTTATCATTAAAGAATGTTACGTGTTACTTTAAAAATAAATGATTAAAGCCCTGGAAATTAAGTTGGTTGTACTTCTTTAAGAGAATTCCTTTTGTTTAAGGTCTTTTGCTTTCCTCTTTTATGCAAATATATGATAAGTGCTCCATGGGAAAAATTGTAAATGAAATTTGGGATGAGAGCTTTTAGTCAATGTATAAAAAGCCTCAAGTTTAAGATGAAAGATAAAAAGAAATATGTTATTGATTTGTCCATATTTCTCACATCCATTCTTACTTGAAATGATAAATTTTTATAGGGACATGGATCAAAGGATCATAGAGTTAAAGCTGGTAGGAACCTTAGAGGTCATCTAATCTTGCTCTCACAGGCTTGATCTTTTTATTTCTTTCCTCCTATTTGTAGCCTCTTTTGAGCCCCTAGAAAATGTTTTCTTCTCTGCCTTTGCATCTGTGATAGGAGTGACTGACTCGTCATATATCACTTAGGGTAGTACGTAATTAGATTGACATAATTTAAGAGACTCCCAGTGTCCACCCCCACACTTCATCCCAAATTTCATGTATATTTTAAGCTGTCATAGCTGTTGGCTTTGGGAAGTTCCTTATTTATCTGGTGTTTCCCATTATCAACCAATTACAGATGGTCTAGACTCCTTATCTAGACATTCCCCATTAAGCCTCCTACTCTCCATGGGTTCCTTCCTACTCATTTACACCTCCTATCTTGCTCATGCTTTGTGGCTCTAATTGGGTGATGAAGATGAGGCTGTAAGGGTTAAGAACCAAAGTCTGCTCTGACTTAAAATGCAAATGGAATTTGAGATCCCAAGAGTACCATAGAAGTACTTTCAGTTCAGAAATCTGTTGCCAAATAACATTTGCTTAAAACTTACTTTAAAAAACACTTTAAAACAACACAAGAAATTAAGAAAAAAGCTAATTAGATTTCACTGTCACCTTGATATTTAGCTTCATATTGGTGTTTCCAAAAGATATTGCTTTGAAACCCAAAAAGAAAAATCTGTGACTAGCCATAGATTGCTTGTTTTAAGATAAAATGTTTGCTTCCATAATGTTTTTAAATTTAATTTTTAATTCATATTATTTATTTTTACATCACTTATGTTTTCCAAAATACCCATACTCCTGCTCCTTCCAAAGCAAACCCTTATAACAGAATTTTAAAAGATGGAAAAAATAGTTTAGGAAAACTAATTCATATGTTGAGAAAGTCTGTCATATATAATGTTCCACACCTGTAGTTTTCTATCTCTGCAAAGAAGGGGGAAGGGAGTACCTTTCCATCTTTTTCCTTTGACTCCAAGATTGACCATTGTAACTTCTTAGCCTGAAGTTTTAATTATGTTTATACTGTTATAGTCGTATAATAGTGTTTTCCTCTTTCTGCTTATTTCATATTGTATCAGTTCATAGGCGTCTTCTTATACTTCTCTACATTCATTTCTCATCATATTTTATAGCACAGTAATATTCCATTAAATTCACATATAACTTTTGTTTATCTATTTTCCAGTGAATTGAGCAGGCATATGCTTTATTTCTAGTTCTTTGCTACTACAGAAAGTGGTACTATAACATTTTGGTGGCTATGGGGCCTTTCTTTTAGTCATTTTATCTCCTGGGGTACATGTGCCTATCAGTAGAAACTCTGTGTCAGAGGGTAGAAACATGTCAGTCACTTTCTTCATGTAACTGGAGTCGCATTGGTGATACAGTGGGTAAGAGTGCTGACCTTGAGTCACGAACACCTCACGTAGCCCCAGACAGTTATTATCTGTGTTAGGCTGGACAAGTCTTTTAACCTCTGTCTGCCTCAGTTTCCTTGACTGTAAAATTAAGATAGTGATAGTGCCTACCCCTCAGGGTTATTGTGTTTGTTTGTTTGTTACCTTAGAGATATTGTAAGGATGAAATTACATAACTACATACAATGGTTTGCAAATCTTAAAATGGCATATAAATACTGACAGTGATGATGATAATCATAATGATGTAATTCTGAATTATCTTTCCAGAATGATTAACCCAGTTCACAATTCCACCATCAATGAGTTAAGGTATCTTTCTTTCCCAACCCATTCTCTCTTGTTATCTTTGCCAATTTACAAAGAGGTGAAACATCAGAGTTGTTTTGGTATTTACTTCTTATTAGTGACTTGAGACAATATTTCATATAGAGATTATTATTAATAATAAATAGCTCATTTTCATAAAGTAGTTTTAACTTTATTCTTCACCCACATCCCTTAACAGAGTGAATGAAACAGACTTCTATGGTGATTTGCTCTTTGCCAAATGTGATATCATCTCTAAAACAAAAGTTTTTTCTTTCCTTATCCTCCAGGGGAAAAAAACCCTCACTGCTATTTAGTTATTAAACATAATTGAAGTAAGTAAATTGAACATAGCCTTTTTTACTTGCCTAAATCTCTGTCTATTTGTATGCTCATTATAGAGTTACTTTCCTGTAGATATAAAAAAAAAACTCCCAAAAAATCTATTCTTTAAACAAATCTTCTAAAAGGAAACAAAAAAAAATATTATGGAAAAGACTATGGCATTGCCACTAAAATAGGAGTTAATTGTTTAGAATGTCCTAACTAGTTTCTATGGCATAATTTATTCTATGATTTTTAAGCTTCATTAAGGGCTAACTAGGCATTTATGGTCTAGGCTGGGAATTGGACCACCATTATAATAATGTTTCTATGAGAAAAATGCATTCTGAGTTACAAAATTAGAAACAAACTTTTGGAATTTTTATAAATTGAGGATTTCCTATCATCCATGGGGTGGGTAGAGAGGGCCTAAACTATGGTGGTAGTGTTGGAGATGAAAAGGAAGTGATACCACAACAACAAAAAGATCAAGTATTTGTTTAAAGTCAAATGTAAGATTAAAAAAAAAAAGAAAATGAGCTATTCACCTAGTATCTTCAGCATTTCCCTTTACTTTTAAACTACATACAAAGCAACATCAACAAAGATGAATTTTCATTTTTCCAGAGCATCCGCAGCATACACATTGCTGTCACTCTCATTATTATGTCTGTGTAATATATATCAAACGATTTCCCTAGGCTTTGAGTCCTAACGGCCTGATTAAGCTGCATGATATCTCAAATGAATGTGCAGTCTCATTCATTTAGGAATTCTTGCAGTGATACAGATTGTAACCCATCTGTGTCTTTCCATCCTGTTGACCTCTTACTCACATCCACCTAAGAATTTACTGTTAGGTGGGCTACCTAACTTGCTGGAGGACTTCCTTATTCTTTCTTGACTTCTTGAGGTTATCAGTGAAAGCACTCTGGCTGGCTGTCTGCTTGATACCCTCACTCATTCTTGTCCCACTTAATCAAGCCTGTTTTCTCTTTCTGCCATACCATTCTTTGATGATACCTTTCATTCTCATTTGGAGTTCTTTTGTTGTTATGTTACAGATTATAGGTTGTATACCTATGGTATTACCCTCTGTGTAGTACCCATATCTTGACTTCCATAGACAGTGGTCCACAAAACGTTTGTATCAAAAAATCACTTTTGGGAGTAGCTTGGTAGCACAGTGGATGTCCTTGGAGTCAGGAGGACCTGATTTCAAATCATGACTCAGAAACTTTCTAGCTGTGTGACCATAGGCAAATCACTTAATCTCAATTTCCTCCAAAAATAAACACATCTGCCTATCTTTTGAGCAACTCTTATGATAGGACACTTAGAATCAGAAGATAAGCTTTGCAGTTTCTTGAAAGCAATCCATCCTGTTTTCCTTCTTTTCATCTCTGTATCCAACTGAATGTCTATATGTATTATCTGTTCCAGATAGACATCCTGTTGATCAGCTCTGTTAGATATCCATTCAGATGCATGCTGGAATATTGACAGTAGACATTCTTCATCCATTCATTTGGTCTTTTCCTGTTAGATGGATAGACTAAACTGCTTTAAGTGATTATAAATCTCTCCCAAAAGGCTCTATGCCAATTGACACGGTGTCATTCCCAAACTGGAATATCTGACCATTCATCAGAAATCCCTTCTCAACCTAGACTCTCTTCTGGGTCATCAGAGAAGCACATACTTTTGGCATATGTATATCTCCTTGTTTTACATATCACCTGATGCTTTTTTTTTCTTCATAACCATAAAATAGCTACCTGGAACAAAGAAACAGGTGGCACCATAGTAGATCATTATTCTTTAGAGATATGTAGCCCCTTCAGTATAACTCAGCCCATTTTACTAATTGGCTAAACTGACGAAGGTCTTTGAAGCCATGATGAACACCTAAAAGAGCCAAAGCTGAGAAGGAGGTATAGCTCTTTAGACCTAACAGACTCATTATAGGATTCAGTCCAGTCTACTCTTGTTGCTAACTTGGACTTATAGAGAACTATGCTATTTAGTGCAATATTCGTCCTTGTAAGAGTTTTTGTTTTGTTTCTTTGTTTTTTGCTCTCAGCCTCATTAACTCGACCTTAACAAATTCAGGCCCTGAATTTAGGAGCAGCTCACATATATTTAGAGATTCTGTGATATAACATATCACATTAGTCTGCACATATATTTAGAGATTCTGTGATATAACATTAACAAATATTTTTGTTGGTATTCCTGAAATCAACTTGTGCCTACTTTATTAAGTGCATACTATGTTCAAAGCATCGTACCAAACAACTAGGACAAAGACAAAAATGAAACTATCCCTTCGTTAAGGGACTTAATAGTTCTAAAAATGGGTTTAAATTTATCTTAGTTATTGACTCTTACATATTATTAGGCAATAACAGGTAGGGGAAATGAGAAAACATAACCAAAGTGCTCCATGTTAATGCCCTTTGAACCTAACCATTCTATGCTAACACTTCTATACACCTTTTGAACAGATCTTCCATTATATCCAAAAAATAAATTACCAATTAGCAACATTTTCTAAAGCCATAGACCTTAGAAGGGAAAGGGACTGTAGAATTCTATCCACTTCCCTCATTTTATACATGGGGAAACCAAGACTCAGAAGCACAAATAATTAGCCTAAAGTAATTATGAGTACTTGATAGATCAGTAATTATTAGACCAGTAATAGTTGGTATGGACATTTCTTCCATGGATACAGATCACAACCCCACTCTAACTTGGCAGATAATTTTTTCTGAGTTCCTGAGATGAAAAAATTGATCACACTCTGAAGTCAACTTTAGATTAGCTTCTAAAATCTGGATAGGCAACGCATTACTGTGCCCATCACCAAATCCTTTTCAGCTTGGAATAAGGCATGCCGGGGCTTATATACTTCATTGATACGGCCTTCCAGAACCCAGGGTTACCTCCCATTTCCATTAAAGTATAAACTCTTTCAGGGCAGAGACTTTACTTATGCCTTTTTGTGTATCTCCAGTGCTTAGCACACCATATTAAGCACTTCACAAATACTTGTTGATTGATACCATAGAAGGATATTGAAGAATAACTTTAGTATGTGACTTATAAAAACACTTTGTATGCTGTTCTTGCAGTTTTGTAGAAGAGGAAGATAAAAGTATATGGAAACATTAGAAAGGCTTTTAGAGAAAAAAGAAGAAGAATAACCTTTCCCACAGATTGAGTTTAGATTTATTTCAACCAACATTTTAAAAGTATCCCCTATTGTGCCCAGCACTGTACTGGAAAGGGGGATGTGAAGACAAAGCAAAATGGTTTATTCCTTCATCAAGTTTATGTTCTGGGCTGTGGGGTTTGGGGGGGAAGGGGACAGAGCAAAGAAGAGAAGTAAATACAAAGGAATTTGAGGAGTTGGAAGAAAACCAGCTTCTAAGGAAATGAGGAAAGGCCTTATGTAGGAGACAGCATGTGAGCTAAGCCTTGAATAGAATTAGGGATTACAAGGGGCAGTGGGCAAAAAGGGTAGAACATTCTTTGTATGAGGACACAGGAATAGCACAGAGGTACAGGAATGATAGAGAAGGTCATATACATGGAAGAGCAAGTTCAGTGGATCTCTTTGAATAGCTGAGAGTCTGATTTTAAAGGATTTCAGGTGCCAAACTAGAGTCTGTATTTTACCCAGAGGCTAAAGGGAGCCTGTAGATTCTGTAGACTCTCCCTGTGCAAAAGGAAGCTCCTTGAACAAGGGAGGACGGTGCTTTATTAACATCTGTTGGGTGGCCATGGAGAGAACGGATTGAAGAAAGAAGAGAATAGGAGAAGGGAGATCACTACTACAGCCATTCAGTCAGTCAGGAAACGATGAGAATCTTAACTAGAGCGTGGCCTTAGAAGTAGAGAAAAGAGAACAAATTCCATAGTTGTCATGGAAATCAAGACTTGGCGGCTAGGTTGGTTGGACATGGCCGGTAACGTAATTTCCCTTTCAGAAAACCAGAGTGCCAATTAAACACATTGACAGTTGTATACCAGACTATGAACCTGTTTACTCAAAGGTGACAGTGACAAATGGCTGTTGGGATTTGACCTGTCCCTTAGTTCACTAAACTAGCACCTGGAGACTAGTATGTGGTGGTATGCATGGGCATAGTGCTTGCCTCTACACATGAGCATAAAGATGCCCTCTGCTCTAAAACACTACCCACATTGATTGCTTAGCAAGCTTTAGTAGGCCTAGAAACATGCATTGTCTGGAATCTAATTCATGTTGATAAAAGTAGAAATTCATTTGTATGAAAAAATTTAGATTTTTAAAACCACATGAAAATCAGGGGAAAACAAAGCCTTGCTGTTATGTAGTTTTTAATGTGGAGAACCACCTAAGATTACTCATGGAAATCTGGACCAACATAAAACAGCTAAAAAAAAAAGAGAAAAGAAAACCAAGAAAATATAACATTTCAAGAAGTGAATTGAATACTAGGCAATACTTGCCAAATTTTCATTTTCTGTATCTCTCTAAAAAGTATGATGGAGTATACTTTATTCATATCTTCTCAACTTAATCCAAAGAAGTCTCAAAGATGTCTGTATTCTTTGATTTTTCTTTTTCTGAAAACATTCACATTCCCTTTGACTGTTTTACGACTCCAATTTTTCTGTTAGGGTTCTAATGGTTTTGTTCCCCTTGCATTTCAGTTCCCTGTTGTGTTAAAAAATAAAATAATTCTCAGGAAATGGCTTGTGGGCTTGCCCCTTCCTCAGCGTTAATCCACCATTGACTTTTTGTTTGGGGAGTCTTCATTTAGTATGTTAATCCCCAGAGTTGCTGAGGAGTCAGTTACAGAGATAAATCCAAACTAGTTTCCATTTCCCTAAAATAATGCAGATTGCACAGTGAATTGGTTAAGGTAGCCCCATCCTTCTTAAAGAATTGTGCCTTAAATCTTGCTGGAGACATACTATGTAAGGAGAGTAGTCAACATGGGTTCATCAAAATATCTTTTATTTCTCCTGAATTTAATGCTTAACATGAGTACAACAGAGGATGCAGTTTCACATCAGTACTAATAGTCATTCAAAAAAGCATATATTAAACTTCTGTCCTGGACCAAGCACTGTGCATTGGGGCGGGGCGAGGTGGGGGGGGACAGAAAGAGAGGAAAAAAAACTGTTCCTGCCCTCCAGAAACTTGCAGTCTAACAAGGGAGAAAACATGCAAACTGCTATGTACAAATAAGATATATACAGTGATAAATTGGAGATAATCAGCAGCAGGAAGGCATTAGCTTTATGCAGGATGGAGAAAGGTTTTCTGTAGAAGGTAGGGAAAACCAGGGAGCAATGAGACTGGAGGTGAAGAGACAAATAGTTAACATTTTATAATAAATGGAAAATTGTATCCATGGCTGAATGCTATAGTCTTAATCTGATGAGTTTTATAGGGATGCTACAAAAGATTGTTTCACTGTTCATGGAAGTACTTTGTTTTTCATTTGAGTGACCAGGTTGGAAGGATTAGACTTGCTTAAGTTTGGTTGCTATCTGGGATATGGAGCAGCTCATAGAGTAATTAAAGTAAAACAAAGCCTTTGAGATTATTTTATCCAGTACACTCATTTTAGAGATAAGAAAGCTAAGGTCCAGAAGAATCAAGTGACTATAGCCAATATCACGTATCCAGTAGCCCATTCAAGACAAGAATTTGAGAATCTCAGGGTCTAAAGAGATCACAGAGGTCATCAGGTCTAGTCCCATTGCCCTGACATGTAGTCTTATGTTTCATGCTGGTTCCAAGTATACACTACACTCATTGACTTGAAGATTTTTAAGAGGGAAACAGTGATGGTGATTTTCTGTCCTTTTGATAATTCTATGGATCATTTAGTAATCTCTTTAATACTGAGTTTCTTCAAAAATATACAAAGAAATTCATAGCTCTAGCCTGTTCATAATTCTCATCAATACATATTCACTTTAATACTGAAGAAAGAATATATTATGGTTCTCAAATAAACTCTGAGAAATCTTGATAGGACCTAGTATTATAGGAGCAGAATATTCTTGTTTTAATTTTACCAACGGTTTCATTTTTGTGTATAATTCTTTACATGTAATTCCATGATTCATAATTACATGGCAGACTTAGCCAAGCAGCGGAATCCCCTTTGAATAGTAGTTCCCAAACATTATACTGTATTGTCTCTACTGTTTTTGGTTTTTTTTTAATAGGGAAAGTTCTCTATAAAGTACTTGCTAAAACTTACAAAACCTAAAAATACCACATAAACGTATTGTCAGCATAATTATCACGATGTTCATTATCATATAACACAGGTGTAGGACAGTAGTAAATAATAATAATTTACATTTGTGTAGTACTTTAGGATTTACATTTGCATAATGCCAGCATGTGTCAATAGTGGCCGATCTATCAAGGCCCTGGAGGCAGCTCTCTGCTGTGAGGAACGATCAGAAGACAAACTTAGTGAAGGACATTATCTTCTGTCAATTACTGGTTCTCTCTACTGATTTTCTTCCTAAGTGGATCTACGACTAGTATCCTCTGTGATATCTGGTATGGCAGATATATGTGGGGAGATTTTGCCTTTTTCTCTTTTTCAGTTTAAAGCAAGGATTCTAAAGAATTCAAGGATTCAAGTTATGGGCTTGTTTTAAAAAATATGTGTTAATGTAATGTAATATAATTATATTATATTATTAAACAATATTATTTGGGTTCCTTTGTAAACCTAGTTATTTTATTTTGTGCACCTAAATATGTTATTCTATGATCATACATATATAGCCTGTACTAGATTGCATGCCATCTTGGAGAGAGGGGGGAGAGGAAGGGAGAAAAATCTATAATTCAAAATCCATTTTTTTAAATTTAAATTTATTTATTTAAGTTTTCAACATTCATTTCCACAAAATTTTGGGTTCCAAATTTTCTCCCAATTTCTCCTTTTCCCCCACCTCATAACACCAAGCATGATAATTGCCCCTGTGACCAATCTGCCCTTCCTTCTAACATCCCTTCCTTCCCTTATCCCTGTCTTGTCTTTTGTCCTGTAGGGCCAGATAATTTTCTATACTCCATTACCTGTATTACTTATTTCCTAGTTGCAAGAATAATACTCAACAGTTGTTCCTAAAACTTTGAGTTCCAACTTCTCTTCATCCCTCCCTCCCCACCCATTCCCTTTGGGAAGGCAAGCAATTCAATATGGGCCATATATGTGTAGTTTTGCAAATGACTTCCATAATAGTCATGTTGTATAAGACTAACTATATTTTCCTCCATCCTATCCTGCCCCGCATTGCTTCTATTCTCTCTTTTGATCTTGTCCCTCCCCAAGAGGGACTTCAGATTTGAAGTGTTGACTTCAAATTGCTCCCTCCACCACTGCCCTCCCTTACATCATTCCCCCCACCCTGCTTATCCCCTTCTCCCCCACTTTCCTGTATTGTAAGATAGGTTTTCATACAAAAATGAGTGTGCATTTTATTCCTTCCTTTAGTCAAATGTGATGAGAGTAAGCTTCATGTTTTTTTCTCTCACCTCCCCTCTTTTTTCCCTCCACTGAAAAGTCTTTTACTTGCCTCTTTTATGAGAGATAATTTGCCCCATTCCATTTCTCCCTTTCTCCTCCCAATATATTTCTCTCTCACCACTTAATTTCATTTTTTTAAGATATGATCCCATCCTATTCAATTCATCCTGTGCTCTCTATCTGTGTGTGTGTGTGTGTGTGTGTGTGTGTGTGTGTGTGTGTGTGTAATCCCACCAACTACCCAGATACTGAAAAGTTTCAAGAGTTACAAATATTGTCTTTCCATGTAGGCATGTAAATAGTTCAACTTCAGTAGGTCCCTTATGATTTCTCTTTTCTGTTTACCTTTTCATGCTTCTCTTGACTCTTGTGTTTGACGGTCTGATTTTCTTTTCAGCTCTGGTCTTTTCATCAAGAATGCTTGAAAGTCCTCTATTTCATTGAAAGACAATTTTTTCCCCTCAAGTATTTTACTCAGTTTTGCTGGGTAGGTGATTCTTGGTTTTAGTCCTAGTTCCTTTTACTTCTGGAACATAATATTCTATGCCCTTTGATCCCTTAATGTAGAAGCTGCTAGATCTTGTGTTATCCTGATTGTATTTCCACAATACTTGAATTGTTTCTTTCTAGCTGCTTGCAATGTTTTCTCCTTGACCTGGGAACTCTGGAATTTGGCCACAATGTTCCTAGGAGTTTCTCTCTTTAGATCTCTTTCAGGAGGGGATCGGTGGTTTCTTTCAATATTTATTTTGCCCCCTGGTTCTAGAATATCAGAGCAGTTTTCTTTGATAATTTTATGAAAAATAATGTCTAGGCTCTTTTTTTGATCATGGCTTTCAGGTAATCCCATAATTTTTAAACTGTCTCTCCTGGATCTCTTTTCCAGGTCAGTTGTTTTTCCAATGAGATATTTCACATTATCTTCCATTTTTTCCTTCTTTGGGTTTTATTTTGTGATTTCTTGGTTTCTTATAAAGTCATTAGCCTCCATCTGTTCCATTCTAATTTTGAAAGAACTATTTTCTTCAGTGAGCTTTTGGACCTCCTTTTCCATTTGGCTAATTTTTAAAGCATTCTTCTCCTCATTGGCTTTGTGAACCTCTTTTGCCAATTGAGTTAGCCTATTTTTCAAGGTGTTATTTTCTTCAGCATTTTTTGGGGTCTCCTTTAGCAAGCTGTTGACCCACTTTTCATGCTTTTCTTGCATCTCTGTCATTTCTCTTCCCAGTTTTTCCTCCACCTCTCTAACTTGATTTTCAAAATCCTTTTTGAGCTCTTCCATGGCTTGAGCCCATTGAATATTTATTTTGGATGTTTGGGATACAGAAGCCTTGACTTTTACGTCTTTCCCTGATAGTAAGCATTGTTCTTCCTCATCAGAAAGGATGGGAGAAGATATCTGTTCACCAAGAAAGTTACCTTCTGTGGTCTTATTTTTTTCCCCTTTTTGGGGCATTTTCCCAACCAGTTACTTGACTTTTGGGTCCTTTGTGAAGAGTAGGGTATACTCTGGAAATCTGTATGATCTCACTTCCTCTAAGGTGGCACAATCAAGTGTGTATACTGGTCTGGGAGCAGGGAGAGATTTTCGTTCCTCAGAATCTTAGCAGAGTTTCCTCTCCACAGCTACCTGGCCTCTAGTTCCTCCAAGCCCTCTACTGTTTTTTTAACCAAAAAAATTGTCATACCTTTTTTTCATAAAATAATCTATGCAAAAAATTACTCAAATGAAATTAAAATTTTATTACAACTTTATAACACAAAAATATTAAACATACAGCAAAAACAAAGTAAAAATAATCACTTCATTGCATTTATTGTCATAAGATTTTAGGAATACAGACTTAGAGATAGACAGGACCTTTGAAATGTATCTCATTTAGTGATTTCCAACATGAAACTTTGGGACTCTGGAATAATACCAAGGGGGTGTAAATATTGAATCAGAACATTGGAAGAGGAACCATATCCCATCTTCCCCATGTTAGCAGTTGAAAAGTTAAATCTGTAACATGATCATACCTGTCCTTACCCCAGCATTTCCCAATTCCATTCCTTCCTCCTGTGCAAGTCTTATAACCCGAAAAGCTACCAGGACATCTGCAACAGCAACTGGACTAATATCATTGGAAATGTCCCCATCAGCCAGTACAAAACTCCCCAATCACCCAATAACTATAGCAGGCATCACTCTGTGGGTGGATTCTGAGGCTGAGCCTCACTCCCTCACCATCCTCCCCCATAACCAGCCAGTTGCCAAATCTAGCACATCTTGCCCCTTCTCTCTACTCACATAGAAACTACCCAAGTTCGGAACCTCAACACCTCTTGTCTGGACTATTGAAATAACTCCTAATTGGCCTTCCCGCCTCAAGTCTCTCCTCAATCCAAGAACAGCCAGTGGTTTTTCTAATGTATAGCTTGCTCTGTCCTACTCCATAAACTCCAGTAGCTTCCTCTTAGTTCTAGGATAGAATAGTATTTCATCTTTTAAATCTTATCCTTTAAAAATTTTTATTTTATGTAAGTTTTATATGTATGTAATTATTAGCATGTTGGCACATGTATGTAGTTTATAAATAACAATACTTCTTCCATCACTCCCTAGTTGGAACAAATTCACTATATTAGTCTTGATTTTTGATGACTTTGACTTTAACTTTGTTATTATGAAAAAAGTAAATATATTTATGTAACAGTTCTGTCTGCACACATGCAGTAATTTTGGCCTTTAGTTTATACGTTTTCCATCTTGAGATAGTCTTGGATTTGGAGAATACCAGAAAACTCCGCCCTAGGGTATGGAGGATGCCCCTGAACAAGAGCCCGCAGCAACTGGTTTAGTGACTCTGGCCAACAGAAAATTTGGGTCTTTCTAAAGTGTTCATAATAGCAGCAATTCTAAATTTAAAATGGATTTACTTTATCATAAAGTGTATATTGGAAACCAGCAAAAAAGTAGTTTGTGAAAACTGTTTAGTTTACAGCCCTTATTTACTTACGGAAATCATAAAGCAGGGAAAGTTTTGCCGGTCTTTTACCTGAAAGCTGATAATTAGAGAATAATAAATTAATTCCTCTGTCAACTATGTAAGATCAAAATTCCTTAATGTAACCTAAACCTCAGAATATGTTTTGGGTAGCTATAATGGTCCAGTTGCAATTCAAGAATTCTGAGAGTTGGAAAGAACCTCAGGGGCCATCATCTAGTCCGTGGTCCTCCCCTATCCCATAGGCAGCTTCAAGAGGAGCCCTTTCTGTTGTCCTCAGCTCTTTGTGGAATAATATTCATATTATTCTTAAAGGACTAGACCAATTCAACAGACCAGTCGTTCACAATATTTTGGAGTATCTGCCAAACTGCCATAGGAACTAGTTGTACTCTCATTTATACCTGTGGCTTAGGAAAATACATAGTGGCAGAAAGCCACTCTGAGTTCAACCATGCATTTAAATGAATGTGTTTTATGCACTATAGTAGTAGATATATACATTTGAAAACTATAAAATATATTTGAAAGGAACATTATGTGGTCTACAGAAATTTTTTTTGTCAATTTATGGGTTCACATATGGACTTGTGGGCATCTTGGAATAGCTCTGCACCTACAAAAAAGTTTGTAGCATACAGGTTGGGGACCTTTACAGTAGGCATTTATTAATCACCTTCTCTGTGCAAGGGACATTGACAGATGTTGACAAGGAACCAGTCTCATCATCCCCACTACTTTGATTAGCTTACACTAACTTTCTCTACCATTTCACAAAAGGCTTCATAACCATTACTAGACCAGTTGTTATGGGCTTCTCCTTGGAGTGAGTTCAGTAACCTAGGATAAGGATTCCCTAGAACCCAGCTGCTTTGACAAGTCTACCATTGCTAGAATCCATCATCTCTTTTAAAGTGAGAATTAGCAGAGAATAATTTTTTAAAGTTTACCATATGACCAATTTGGCCGAAATGAATCTATTCTACATGTTAAAAATATAGAAGGGATATAAACACATTTTGAGGAGATACTATGTCAACATCTACTTTTGTAGATTCTAACAGGGCTAGACACATATGGTGAGCTCTCATTAAGTACTTTTACATTATTTAAAATGAACCTGCTTTTAAATAAAGGTAGTTTAGATTTAGTCATATTTTAAAATTAAATAAATGATTAGAGGTTGAATACAAAGGTATAGATTTGGTAATATTTCATCAGAACAACCTTATGTTAATAACTGTTTTTTTTTTATCAGTTCACATTTTCAGTCTGATAGAAAGCATTACTTCATCTCCAAAACCCTGAATATTCCAGTAAAAGTCACATTTCCCATTCTACATCCTCATTAGTAAGTTTTCACTGACTTTTTAGGGGCAGATGGTAAACCAGCAAAGCTGCCATTGATGTTATTTGAGTGGTTTGACACTCATCCTTACAACTGAGGGTTTTTTTACTTACAATGAAGAGGTGATGTCTTCCCTACTTCAGTCTGAGAGATGTGCAACATAATTGAAGGTAGAGAGAACATATACAAGACTTTCAATTCTGTCTCAAGTGACATTCTCACCAGTAAGCAGAGGAAAACATGGTCTGGAGCCCCAAACACCTGCTATGATGCTTTCCTCAGAGTTGTTATAAATAGTTGAATGTCATCTTCAGGCAACAAAACACTGTTGTGCAAGGGAAAAGACAAAGGTGTCAGTCACAACATGTTCATCAAGAATTCTAACAGGAGAGTGAGATAGATGCTCACTAAGCTCACAGAGCCATCCACCTCACCTTGTCACCCTTTGCCCTGCCTCTTGTCCTTCTCCTCCTTCCCCTCTTTCCAGTTCTGGAATTGCAATTGACAGTCATACCAGTGTTCCTAGAAGAAGCATGTTAACTCTGCTGTGGCACCTGTCCCCATTCCTATAACTTGTCAAATCACAACACCATTCCCTTATATGTGTGATCTCCCCCTATTAGAATATATATTGTCTGAGGGCAGGCTCTGGCTTCCCTTTCTAAGTCTATCCAGAGTGTTTATCACACAGTACTAACTCTTAATAAATGCTATTTTTCTTTCATTTAGGGAATAATTAATTGATAGTGACATTGTCAGTCAGTCAAACATTTGAGTGCCTACTTAAATTAGTGCATTGTGCTAAATGCTAGGTATACCAAACTGGAATGGTGAAAAGCATTCTAATATGGGAGACAACATGCCAACAACTCCATAACTAGCCAGACCTAAACAGGATAAATTGGAGATAATCAACAGAGGGAATGTGAACCAGTACTCTTGGAAACTTTTCTCATACCTCCAGGCATAAGCTTTGAAGGGGAGACAGAATGCTCCTTCCTCCATATTTCTACTTTTAGACTCTGATCCTTCCAGTATTACTCTCCCAGTCTCTTTGAGGTTTACATTGTCCAGGTTTATTACTAACACAGATCCTGTTATCTACTGGCCCCTAGCTCATTCTCTCAAGGAGTTCAGTACCTGGCTCACAGTCTTCTGACTCCTGTCCTTATACTAAGGGACTTCAATATGTACACGTTGACATTCCCTCTGATACCGTGTCTCAGTCTGCTCATCTCCTATGACCTGCCCCTTCATACATCTCAGCTACCTGCTGGGTCGCACAACTAACTACATGACTGTTAACCAAGGCTTAGCCTAGCTGAATGTGGAAAAACTCATTGAGTGACTGGCTCTAGGGTTTTAAAATTTTTAGCCATCAAATTTCAGACTATTGATTTAGGCAAAGTGGAGTTGCTAACTGCATTAGTGAAAGCAGAGCCATATCAATGAAATCTCAAATCTTTGAAGTATGTATCTCACCTTGTTCTAAGTACTAGTGATCCAAAGGTAATTATAAAATATACTCTGCTTCTTGATTAGGTGTTTATAATCTAATGGGGGCAGCTAGGTGGCACAGTGGATAGAGTGCCTGGCCTAGAGTCAGCAAGACCTGAGTTCAGATTTGGTCTCAGATACTTATTACGTGTGTGACCTTGCACAAGTCACTTAACCTTGTATGCCTCAGTTTCCTTATCTGTAAAATGAGCTGGAGAAGGAAAAGGCAAACCACTTCGTTATCTAAGAAAGCCCCAAAACGAGATCATGAAGAGTCAGACACCACTGAAATGACTAAATAACATCTAATGGGAACTGAGAGAGGTGGAGAAAAGAGTGGGCAGACATGTCTGACCATGTCACTCTTCTTCTCAAACTCCAGTAATTTCCTATCCTCTAGGATATCCTCTGTAAGCTCCTGTTTGGTGTATTTAAGCCTCTAGCAACCTCACTGAGACCAGACTTGCCTTTCCAGCTTTCTTAGATGTTATTCTCATATCTGCAGGATCTTCTTTCCGTCATTCACACATGATTCTCAACCTCCTGTCTTTTTATCTATGCGCTGTTTGCCTTGAATGACTAGAATATGTGCTCCCTCACTTCTTTTAGGATCCCATCTTTCTTTCAGAACTTAGCTAAAGCACCACCTGTGACATAAAGCTTTTCCTGGCCTCTTTTTTATTGAATAATACTTCATTTTTTACCAATTAGATGTAAAAACAATTTTTAACATCCTTTTAACTGTTAGTTACAAAATCTCTCCTTCCTTCCTTTTCCTTCTCCTTCCCTGAGGTGGTAAACAATTCAACACAGGCTATGCATGTACTATCATGCAAAACATTTACAAATTATTTAAGCCCGTTAGCATATAATGCCCTCCCTCCCAAAATTACATTGTTTAAATATCTATATATGCATACACATATATGTGTGTGTGAGTTGTCTCCCTGATAGGATACCAAGTGCAGGACAGGGACTGTTGGCCTTTTTCTCTGTATCACTATTGTGGGGCCTGACACATAGTATACATTTAATAAATGTATATTGATTGATTATTTGATGTTTGTGAATAACTATGATATGAGGGAGACTATAATTAGTGCACAGAGGAGGCTCCAGAAAAATTCCATAAAATATGTGAAAGAGGAAAATCTCACTTTCCCCTACTGGGTGAGAAAAGGCTTTATCAAAGAGATGGGCCATGAATTCAAATCCACTCTCTGACACTTTAGTAGTAGTGTGACTCTGAGTACATCACTTCAGTTTCTTCATCTGTAAAGCAGGGATAGTAATAGCACCTACCTCCCAGAGTTGTTGTGAAGATTAAGGGAGATAATATTTGTAAAGTGCTATACAAATACTAGCTACCAGTAGGTATTATTTAAGATAAAGAGAACTTAGAGATGGTTGCGAGGAAGCTCCACTCTGCGTTTGGCAGGAAAGAAAGGCTGTAATGTGAGATAGGAATGATATCCAGACAGTGAAGGCCTAGATGAGACAGACAATGGAGAGCTGCTGACTTTCTGCTGACTACTGGGGTAGTATAATCATATTTGTGTGACAGATGGGTGGATTGAGACAGGATAAACTATAGGCAGAAAGATTACTTGGACAGCATTGTGTGAAAGATAGGTTGGGGAATGGATAAATCAGAGGCAGGAGGACTGGATAGAAAACCATTAGATTAATCTAGGCAAAAAATAATAAGAACCTGAACTAGAAAGATTGCAATGGGAGTAGAAAGGAAGGGATGATGTAGAGAGAGAGTTGACAGCAATTGTCAGCCAATTTGATGGAGATGGAACAGTGGGCTATTGTGGGGAAGGACAGTCAAAATGACTGAGTGATTGGAAAAGTAGTCGTGCCAGAAACAATAAAGCTAGTTTTAGAATAAAAGCTGCACTCCAATGAATGCCTTACCTTGGAGTTATCTGTCCTCCACTCCACCAGTGTTAGGCACACAGTAGGCTTTCAATTTTTGATCTCATTGATCAGTTTAGAGTCTTTCAATAGATAAGGATTAATAGAAATATTTTTAAATACTAAGAAAAGATTCCTTCAATATGCAGTTATATTACTAAAGTTTTTCTTGTCTAAGGGAGACGTTCTTAACCTTTTTTCTGTCTTTCAATTCCTTTGGCAATCTGATAAAGTCCATTATCAACTCCTGTGGATACCCCATAAATAAAATGGGATATTTGTAAGTTCTTAGCCTACTAATGTTTTTCCTCCCCCCAAACTCAGAGTAATGGTTTTTTTTCAATAATTAAAGGAAATATTAAATTTCAGTTAAAAGCTAGTGAAGGTGGAGATGTAAGTTTTTTTCTCTATCCAAGTTCATAGTCCCTCTGAAGTACCTATGGACTCCAGGTTAAGGTAGAGTGTGTAGAGGCTTGTCCTGTTAGCACTCATTGGCACTCTCCTCTCATTTCCACTCTCACAGGTATACCCATGGCTGTCTGTGTTTAAGGATTAGACTGTGCCAATTAGCTTTTAAACTTTCCTTTCTTCAATTTTTGTTCACCAGTTAACCCCTGTGTTACCTCCAGTTATTTATAGTATTTCTTTTTCCTTCTGACATAACTTTTTCACCTTGTAACAGTTGTAACAGTTCCCTGGGTCTTTTGAAATCTGTACTTTTCCCTTCAAAATGGGCTTTCTATTGTTGTTTAACTCATTTTGTACCAAAAACCCCTAGGACTTTTCTGCTCAAAAACCTTTGATGACTCCCCATTTTGTGTAGAATAAAATACAAAGTCATTAATTTAGCATTTAAGCCCACCACAATCTGACACCAGCCTGCCTCTCCCAGCATTGCACAGTGCTGTCCTTTACACATTCCACCTTCCACCCAAATTGAACTACTAACTATTTTTCCACAGTCAGTCCTGTTTTCTTGGTTCCCTGCATGATCACAAGCTTTCCGTAGTACTTGGAGTCCATTCATACACTTTTCTGCATCTCATGATCCTTGTTGTCCTTCATGAGGCCTTTCCCCAACAACTACAGTGCTCTCTCTCCTCAGTATTCTTTGTACTAACCATATTAGCGTGAATGTTTCATCTTCCTCCTTATTATGAGACCCACAGGTTTGGTTTTGTCTTTACATCTCATGCTCTTGGAACAATGCCTAAATGGTAGTTGTTTAATAAACGTTTGTTGAATTGACTTTATCATGTCTCTCTGGTCACTCTTCTTATTATTTCTACACATAAAACATGAACATTCTAACTGAACAGGGACATTCTAGCCATTTTGATGGCTTTTGGAATGGAGAAAGTATGTTGAAAAAGCCCCAGGGAGAATGAAGAAAGAAAAGGGCACTGTCTTTAGAGACTTAATATTGTATTAGGGATTTTTTGTTTGTTAAAAGAAAATGTTTTGATGAATGATGAGATGACCAAATCTAGTCCCTTCATTCCACAGATGAGAACATTGCTCTAGTAGCCTCTTTATGAGAGATGCAAAAATAGAAAAGTGATGCCCATCATATCATAAAATAGTTTAGTTACCTGTTATTTTCAGTACATTGAGCCTGAGGTCAGGAATGCCTGAATTCAAATCCAGCCTCAGACATTTATTAGTGGTGTGACCTTGGGTCAAGTTACTTTAACCTCTGTTTGCCTCAGTTTCTTCATCTGTAAAATGATAATAATAGTAACACCTACCTTCCAGAGTTGCTATGAGGCCCAAATGAAATAATATTTGTAAGAGTGGTTAGCATAGTGCCTGGCATACAGTAGACACTATATAAATATGTTATTATTATCATCATTATTATGGTTATTAATTTTGCTGGGCCCTGAGGCAGATATACAAATCTATAAGACAAGCTTTTGCCCTCAAAGAGCTTATTAAAGTTCTTTCTTTAATAAACTAATGGGAATTAATTGATTACCAAACCAAAATCAAAAGATTGCAAGCAGAAAGGGATCTTCGAGGTAACCTAATCCCCACCCTCTCCAGAAACTGAAGCATACAGAGTTGAAGTGAACCATTTAGGGTCACATAAGTAGTACATAGCAGAGCTGGCATCTCAATCCCAGTCCTCTGACTCCAATTCCAGAACTCTTTACACTATATCACAATGTAGACTACTATTTGAAAAACAGTTTTAGTATAATTTCCATTATTATACTTCTCTGTCACTAGCTCCAGACCATTCTACCCTTACGCTGGCCATCCTTCTCTTCTCCCCTCAGAAACTTTTGAGCACCCTAGATTCTGACTAATAGGTGAGCTTTTACCTTATCTTGCCTGCAACAAGGCTTCTACCTTACTTCCCAACAACTAGCTCCAAATCATGTCACCCCAGGTAGGCCCTGCCTCCACCTCCCCAGTATGTATTGTCTCCTCCCAATAAAATTTAAGCTTCTGGAGGTCAGGCATTCTCTTACTTATATTTTTGTCCTTGGTGCTTTCTCTCTTTCTTTTTTTCTTCCTCTTTTCTTTTCCCTTTCTATTGAAATCCTGATTTTAGTTTAAAGATATTTTCCCTCAAGGTCACTTAAAAATAAATAAATATACTTTATTTGATAAACATATGAAAGATACAAAACATTTCGTTTAGTAGTATTTATGACCCATATAAAAACATATCTAAACTCACAAAAAAGTATAAAACTAATCAACATTACCATAGGAGATATAGTATATAAAATTTTCCTTACTAGATTTTAATAACCAATAAACCATAGAAAAGACGCTGTTGTTAGACTCTTTAAAAGTTATCTATAAAATACTTTTTCAGCGAGACATAACAGCTTATAGAACTAAACTTGGCAAAATATACATTTCAAACAATATTGAAGACTTCATTCAATGAACTCCTTCCTTTTTACAAGTATCAAAGCAAGAAGATCCTCTGTAGTCCATTTCTCTGCCTTTTTCAATTGTAAATTATTTGCAGTCCATTCTAGCAACACATTTGGCTGCATTTTTTTCTGACAGTGTCCAAGAGGGTTCCATCTATCAAATCTATGTTTTGTTCATTGGAAGAACTGGTAAACTATTTTTAAAAGGCCCAAGAATATGGTTGATACAGAATATTTCCACCTATGCCTGTGTTTCCAAACTGGGAGAAATTAAATTTCTTCCCCTTAAGCACTTAAGTACCTATCCCAATACATGCCAGAAGGGCAAACAATCCATGGGATAATGATCAACATTTGGTTGCTGCCTTTATAGGATCATACCTTCTCTTCCAACTGATTTCCTAAATATTTGTTTTAATCACTTATGCAAACTCTTTTTCCTCTCATATCTAACTACTATGAAGTATAGTATTATGTGTAGCATTTGTTAAATATCAGATTCATTATTTGTTAGGGGCAGTAGCAAATTGACAACATAGGAGAACCATTCCATTCCCACAAAAGGTTCTCCAACAAACGTTTGTTGGAGGTGATGATGATGATGATGATGATGATGATGATGATGATGAATGAACTCATGGAATTTTAGATTTGAAAGGGACTATAGAGAACATCAATGCACAACTTCTTATTTGATGGTCAAGAAAAAAAATTTAGACCCATATTTTTATTGACCTGCCGAAGGTTATATAGCCAGTGAAGATCTAGGACTCTTACTCAGACCTTCTTATTCTAAGGCTAGTACTCATTGCCTTACAGGATCATAGATTTAGAAGTAGAAGGAATCTCAGAGGCCATTTAGTGTAATTCTCTCACTTTATAAATGAGAGAAACAGAGGCCCAGAAAGGTGAAATAACTTGCCCAAGGTCACATAGGTAGTAAACATCAGAAGTGGGAATTTGAACTCAGATCCTCTAACTCCAAAGCCAGTGTTCTTTCCAGGTAACTTATAGAAGGTTTTTCCAGCTCCTCTAGTGAGCTGATGACTTAACCAAACAGTCCTTAGCACTCGCAGCTGTGACAACTTTTCCTGAATTACATCAATAACAGTGAAATTCAACATTAACCATTAAAGCTGAAGTGCTGGCCCCTAAAATTCCCAGACTTTAAACCATCAGTGTGGGCTTTGAATGAAATAGACCTGGCAGGAATCCATGTAAAAGAGGCTGCCTTCTTGTGTCCCTGACACCTGAGAACTCTTGGTTTCTTTCCAAGCTAAACCATCTCATGTTGATTGATACCAGTTCATCAGTATGTACCAGAGCAAGAAATCTGCCTTCTCTAAGCCAAGTAGGACATTGCCTTAAGATATATGCTAATTGACTGAAAACACCACTTCATTGCCTTCAGTTTAAAGCTTTAAGCCACTGTCATGTAGATAATGAGGATGTCATGGCCTTCAGGTGAATAGAATCCTGTGATGATCGCTGGCATTTCCCAGCAGGCCTAACTGTAGACTTAAAGTATGTGTTCTCAGTCATCACTTCCCCTTAGGGTTCTAAGATCACACTTGTAGAATGGGTTCTGTACAGGTACCAGGCAGCAATGGACTACACCCCCAATGTGTGCTAATCTGGAAATGGAAAATATACTGTAGTTTAATGACTGATCTTATTACTGAAGAGAATTTAAATCAGTGCACCCAAATGACTGATTGTTGCATGTTCTACTCTCTCATTTGTATGTGTGGGAGGACTCTGGTGAGAAGTTAACCCAGGCATTGCTTATTTGTTGAAAGAAATTGCCAATCCGTGTTAGCTAGTGTACCAAACTGCTACAGTCTGATATATCTTTAAACAACTTCTAGTGTTCTAACCATCTGTATTCATGACCAGCTGATAAGGTCCATCATCAAGAACCATGAAAAGTAACAAAGCAGCTTTTATTTTCTAGTTCTAAAAGTTGCAAATCAAAAAACACACAAAACCATAACACTATAATTATGCTGTGGTTATGATCCAGGAACAGCTTTCATACCCTAAGGTCATTCTTCAGCTCAAATTATGAAATAACAGAATGATATGGCTGCTTCACAGTAGTCTCTGCCAACCATCTGCACATGGCATTTCCAAAAAACATAAATTTAGAGCTGGATATGGGATATTGGCAGTCATCTCAACTAATCCCCTCGTGTTACAGATGATGAACTAGACAATTGAAATGAATTGCCCTAAGTCACATAGATGGGAAATGAAGATAATTCTGGGTCCAGGACTCTTTCCCTTATACCACACTGCTCCCTTCTCCTTAAGGGAACAATTCTGGTGGTCTATCAACTAATTACCATGCAGACAGATAATTTTTTTTTTAGTCATTTCATTTTGGTATGGCCATATTTTCATACCAAGACCGAAGGTATTTTTCATTTGTGGAGTTTTTTTTTTTTGTATTTAAATTTATTTATTTAAGTTTTCAGCATTCATTTCCACAAAATTTTGGGTTCCAAATTTTCCCCCCATTTCTTCCCTCCCTCACCCCAAAACGCTGAGCATTCTAATTACCCCTATCACCAGTCTGCCCTCCCTCCTAACATCCCTCCCTTCCCTTATCCCCATCTTCTCTATTTGTCCTGTAGGGCAAGATAACTTTCTGTACCTCATTACTTGTATTTCTTATTTCCTGGTTGCAAGAACAATACTCAACAGTTGTTACGAAAACTTTGAGTTCTGGAGTTGGTTTTTTTTTTTAACCAACTTAAAAGGTCTAGCAAGAAATCCATCTCTTCCATGAAAACTTCCTTACTTAATAACCTTCATTTGTTTCTGACTACATCATGTATTTATGGCCACTACCATACATATTTATATGTTCTTGTAATTTACAAAGATATTTTCTCTCACCTCCATCTCATTGGGAAAAAAAAATTTTTGTAACAAATATACATAGTCAGGCAAAACAAATTCCCTCATTGGCTGTGATTAGAAAAAAGAAATACATGTTTTATTCTGAAGCCTGAATCTTATCACCTCTCTACCAGGAGATAGGATAGTATATTTTATCATTGGCCCTCTGGAATCATAGATGGTCATTGATCATAGGTCTTACAGCTTTCAAAGTTGTCTTTTCAGGATTGTTATATAAATTATTCTTCTGGTTCTGGTTCTTTCATTCATGATCAGTTTATAAAAATCTTCAAATTCATTTTATAATAGTGATTTCATAGTATAAATTGTTTTTCTGCTTCTGCTTATTTCATTCAACATCAGATTATATCAGACACATTCCATGTGTCTTTGAAATCATCTTTTCCCTCATTTCTCACAGTATCCCATGCATACACCACAGTTCTTTCAGCCATTCCCCAACTGATGGGCATCCGTCAATCCACTTTGCACCCATCAGATTGACAAAAATGACCAAAAACAACAGGAAAATGACAAATGTTGGAGAGTCTGTGGAAAATTGGGCACAGAATGCACTGTTGGTGGACCTGTGAATTTGCCTGACCAGTCTGGAAAGCAGTGCATGCCTTTTGGCCCATCCATATCACTGATAGGTTTATTTCTGAAAGAGATTAAAGAGAAAGAGGTCATATAGATACACAAAATATTTGTGGTGGCAAAAAACTGAAAGTGTCTTAGCATTTAAATGATCTCTGGTAATTCATGTGTGATTGTTTACTTATGGCTCCTCGGACCTTAAGTGCCTTGAGGGCAAAGATTGTGTCAGTTGTTTCCTCTATATTGCCCACTTTGCCTGAGATTGAGCCTACAGTGAATACCTGTTGGTTGATTGATTTAAATACTTGACAAAACCATTGAATGAGTTGCCTTCTGACCCTACATGTAATCTCTGCTATCACCTTTATCCTTGTTTTGAGCAATTGCATCCCCTGATTTTTTTAAAAAGGTCAAACTCTAAAATAATGTCATCTCAAAAAAGTTTCCTTTGCCAATGGGACGAAAATATCTATTGACCAATTATTTGGTTTAGTCAATCTCTTCTCTTTGAGAAACAGAGTAAAAATAGTATGGAGCACCAGCCCCTTTAAGAATAGTTTGCTCTGAGTTGTTAAAAATGTTTGAAAGTCAGCTGGACTCCAGAAAAGAGATAAGGAAATGCATATCCTATGCCCATCAAGTGGGAAATGGATGAACAAATTGTGCTATGTGATTGTGATGGAATACTATTGTACTAAAAGAAATAATGAGCAGGATACTCTCAGAAAAACCTGAAAAGACTTACATGAGCTGATGCAAAGTGAAATGTACTGTGTACAAAGTAACAGCAATATTGATCAGCTGTGAATGACTTGGCTATTCTCAGCAATGCAGTGATCCATGACAACTCTGAAAGACTTATGAAAAATGCTATCCATCTCCAGATAAAGAACTCTGATGGTCTGAATACAGATTGAAGCATACTTCTTTTACCTTTTTAATTTTTCTTCAGTTTTGAGGAGTTATGTTTTCTTTCATGACATGACTTATACAGAAATATGTTTTGTGTGACTACACAAGTATAACCTTTATCAAATTGCTCACTTTCTCAGCAAGGAGCAGGGAAGACAGAAAATTTGGAAATCAAACTTTTTAAAATAAATGTTAAAAATTGTTTTTTACATGCAATTGGGAAAAATAAAATAATAAATAATTTTTAAAAAAAGAAATGTATATTCTAGTGGGAGAGGGGAATATGGAAGAAGAATTTTGCATATACTGTCACTTGCATTTATTGTGTTGATTGGTTTTGTTTTATGCTATGTCTGTGCTACAAAAGAGGGAAGGAGGAGAGTTATACTACTTCACTGCCTAACCAGGACCCAAAAAATTATGCTATGTCTTTCTTTTCCTGGCTAGTCTAAAGGAATCTGTGACAGAATGTATATAAGATGCTTTGTAAATTTTAAATTACCATGTAAATGTTGGTTATTCATTTTGATCATCATCGTCATCATCGTCATCATCGTCACTGTGATAGATATTCCCCAAAATAACTTCTGTGGGCAAGAGCTTGAGATCTCTTAGCTTTCAGCATGGTATAGCAGAAAGCATACTCACTGGCTTTAGAGTCTGAGAATCTGGGTTCAGGTCTCAGGTCTGCCCCTTACTATCTGACCTTTGACAAGGCACTTTTTCTCTCTAGACTTCAGTTTCCTCATCTGTAAAGTGATGAGGTTGAAGAAGATGACCCCAAGAGTTCTTTCCAACTCTAAATCTGTGACACATGATCTCCTGCCCCCACCCCTGAACTCCTTTTACTTACAGTTGGTGAAACACAACTTAGCACCTTAAATCACTGAATGATGGAATCTCACAACTGAAAGGGACTGCCATATACATGAGTCTTCTCTCTAAGATGTGGAAGAAGTGATATTTTAACAAAACTTATTGTATTTATGAACTGAGTTGTAATACAATGAAATTAATCATTTCTTGAGTTTAAACCTGGGGGGGGGAGTTCTACTTTCTTTTAGCTCAGTAGAGACATTAATTTTTTAAAAGTTTTTAATCCTCCAGCCTAGCTTTTCTCTGAATTTTGATATTCTAGTCAATCTGTGACTTTCTCCAGTGGTGGAGATCACCAGTCCATACCACCTCATACTTTCCTTCCATAAGTCCTTGCCTTGGTCCACACAAGGTGCTGGTGGACTTGCTGCCAAACTCTAGACATTCAGCAGATAAAAGAAAAGCATTTAGATTTTCTACCACAGCATAGTGCATAGGGCACAGAGCCTGGAGTCAGGGAGGCTTAGTAGCTGTGTAACTCTGGAGAAGTCACTCAGCTCTTCTGAGCCACAGTTTCATCATCTGTCAAGTTAAGGGGTTGGATTCTGTGGCCACTAACTCTATGGCCTTCCAGCTCTAAATCTTGCCTTCACAAAGCCCACCTTCTTTTTTAATCATACATCTTTTTGATGTGTTTCTTTATGCCCCTACTCTTAGGCTCTTCTTTTCTTTTATGATTTTTAGTATAAACTTGAGACTTCAAACATAAATATTTAGTTTATTTTAGTTCAAAATAATATATTGTAAATAAATATTTTAGTTCATACATATTTAGTATCCAAAACAGAAAGTTTCTGTAATTTTAGCATACAAAATTGTAAGTTTCTGTTTCATATTTTAAGTGTATATTAAGTTTAACATAGTAATAACAAAATTATCCAGTTTGTCTTTCTCTCTCTGAACTTCTTTCTTTTTTCTTCTATGCATTTTCCTGTTTCATTGACATTCTTTTCTTTATTCTTTTTTTGTATCACTATCACTCTTGACTGACTCTCCCACTCTCTGGTCCCCCTCCCCTTCACAAATAGAAAAACCTTTTCCCTTGTTACCAATAAGTATAGTGAGCAAAACATGTCAGCCCACTGACCACGTCTGTAAATGTTTAGGCTGTTGTTCATTGGTGATATGTTGGAGCTTAGTCACACCCATTCTACACTTCTCTGTTGTCCTTTGGGTGACCTACAATTTGAATTATTCAGAGACTGTGGTATTCCATGACTCACAGTTATACAATATCACTGGAAGAATATTTGTGATAAAAAGATGAGCCTTTGTTTCAGAGAGAAGCTTGGGGATTATTAAAGCATTGCACAATTTCCTCAAGGAAATCCACCCCATTTTTCCTCTCCTATTCAATTCTAGACACAGTTTCTTGTCCATACTTAGTGTCTGTCTAGGATATAATATATTTACCCACAAATATCCTAATGGACCAGCTCTAGGGTTGTCCATCGACCTGTATATCATACATGGTTAATAGGTATTTGTTAACCACTCAGTTTTTTCTGTGTGAACAGTTTAACCAGAATTTTTTATTATGGATCTCATTTAGAAGGCTTCACAATGTCAGCACAACACTATATACAAAGATCATTTGGGAGGACCATACTTTCTTTAGGGAATCCCTTTTCCATTTGGATTCTGCACAACATATCTTCAATGACAGTAGCAAATAGCTTTAAACAAGTGTGTATATGTGTGTTTTAAGCCTCACTTAACATGAAAAGATAGACAGACAGGTAGATATAGCATTTAGTAAGTGCTTACTGTCTCACAGATGCCATGGGAAGTGCTGGCTGAATACAAAGGCAAACAAGCAAATAATCACTACCTTCAGGTGGCTCACATTCTAAGAGAAAGATGACAGAGGGTGAGGAAAGGAGGGGCTGATATTGAAGCATGATGTGGAGGTAGCCAGGAAGTTGGCAGGACAAAAATGAACCCTCACCTATCAGAGCCCAGAGTTCAAGGTTCCGATTGGAAGACAGATGAGAATGATGGCCTGAACATAGGCAGAATACTGTGAAGATGACCAGTAAATGGTGGCAAGTCCTATTTCTGGGCAATATAAAGCAAAAGCTCACCTACCCTCTAGAGCCAGGTGTCACAGAGATAGAGTCTGAAGTTTCTGAATGGGGGAGAATAATGATAATAGCCAGAGGATAGGAAGGCTGGTGTGGTTGAGAGTAATCAGAATTCCTCATTGTTCCATCTTTCATAGAGTCTTACATAATTTTGCTGTGTGCAGGGGAGATAAGCCATTAGAGAAGATTATGCAAGCCAACATTTTGTCATAGTTGATCAATTTTTTAAAGAGTCAGCAATCAACAAGCACAATGGGATCTGGTATTCATTGTACCATTCAGTTTATTGTATGACTTTGAAGACATGGTCTGATGTAGAGCACATTCCTTCTGTTTCCTTCTCATACCTTTATGACAAATAACCCAGATCCATGTGTTGGTTATTCTCATTAAGATTTTGTAGCACTGGGAGAGTTAGGAATATTGCTTAGTAGATGCTTATGTTTTCTTGGTCACCTAGCATGTGTCATCTGCCCTTCTCTTCAGATAATTTCAGTCAGTCTCTTAATAAATACCCTTAGTTTAAGGTTAATCCAAGGCCTAGAGGAGTGAAACAGTGGCATGAGAGAGAGGAAAGACTGCTCAATTTCAGGTCATGAGAGGGTTGGCCTCTTCCTGTCTCTGATTCAGGGCATAGGCCTTAGCTCCTTCACCTAATGAACAAGGATAATTATACTTACCACCCCTCACAGGGTGGTTGTATAAAACTCGAAGGAGAGCTGTAGAAATGGCAGCTGCTGTCATTGTCAAATGCCTTGCCCAAGGTCAGGTAACTAGTGACTAGACTCTCCTGATTCCAGTGTAATTCATTGGCTCAATATGACCAGCCAAAAATACTTTGAAACACAACTGGGAAAAGGAAGATATGATCTATATATAACTCCCTCCCATTCCTTTCTTTTAAGTTCCTTGATCATTTTACTTGCTTAGGTTTTTATGACCTGTCTGGGAGTTAAAGCAGGTGTTCTAATGTGGATGTTTGAATATTTGAAGTAGGAAAGGAAGTCAAGGATATCTGCTGTTTAGCAGAACCTAAGAGCTGTGAAGAGCTCAGTTCTCTTCCTTTACCCACCTGTAGTACAAGGAACAAGGAACTTCAGTATTTTCATTGTAGACAGTGCTGATTACAGGGACGGAGATCAGAGAGGGTATTTGAATGGACAAATTAATAATATAATCATGTCAACAAAATACTAGTTCTATGAGCCCTCCAACAGAACATGGAAACAACTTGTATATAAAGCCCTTCTTTGTCATGAGATTTGCTGTTAATAAGTTATTAATCCAAGCCTAAATTAGAAATACCTCTTTGAGTCTCCCTAAGGGCCAGGACAAAAGAGAGACTACTGAGCTCTTTCTCAAGCAAGAGGACTATGAAAGAGATTATGGATCTGTAACTTAGCCAACAAGGGGGAGGATTGTGAGGAAACTTACTTATATGGCATCCCCAGTTTTGAATTGTCACATGGAGACTTCCATTTTGTACTTCTCTTCTGGAAGCCCAGTGGACCTCCAAGGCAAACTAGACAGAAATTTCTCTAAATATGACACAGACCCATCAAAATTTCAAACATCTCCTTTATTGGCTTGGAATTGTGGAGGTGAGAATTGATTAGAAGGAAAAATAAACTATTTATCTAGTTCTATGCCATTTTTCATTTTAGACCTTTGAGTAAAACTTTTTATGGTAAGAATTATAAGCCCTAATTAACTTAAATAGGAAAAGCCCTTGCTCAGAAGGTATTTAGCCAACTTTGCAACACCACTCTAAACTGACAGTTAATGGAATGTCTTTAGGTTGACAGATTGTCAGCACACTGTCAGAGAATATACTGGATGTATATTTTTAGTTGAAATAAGTGCCTTTTGAGCTGAGAATTCTTAAGAAATGCAAAGGAAATGAAAAGAAGTTGTCATTGTGGCTTAAAAACTAGAAGAATGTTATATATTTTCACAGTTTGGGTGGTGGTCAGCTTAGTTATTTTTCTAATTATTAAAACATGTATTACCTTTAGTAATCTGGAGAATATGGCTATGTTGACAGAAAATAGGTTTCTTAGGAACACTCTTATAAGTAGCAACCAACTCAGAATAATTAAAGATTTATGCTGGGAAAGGAGTAAGACATGCAAATTTCATCATTTGTAATTCACAATATGTATAGTCTGTGGGAAGGGCAATAGTGGAAAGAGCCCCTGAACTATGAACTTGGGATAAAGGTCGACCATTTCTCAAATATATGATGCTAAACACCTCACAACCTCGTTGAGCATCAGTTTCCTCATTTGTAAAATAAGTGTAATGGTAATTGTACTATTCACCTCCCAGGGTTATTATGAGAATCGATGAAATATATCTAAATTGTGTTATAATTGAAATTGTTATGTAATTGTATAATTGGAATTGTTATACAGATGTTAACCATTAATATTAGTTGTCAAATGCTTTACATTTATATACAAGGCTAAATTATGTTCTGGAAAACTGTTCAAACAGGAATAGTATTTTTCCCCTATAATTTTTACTCACATGTAAACATGGATTCCCAAAGTGGATACCTTTCAGGAGTCTGTAAACTTGAATGGAAAAAAAATTACTATTTTTTCCTAATCTCTCAACTGAAATTTGACATGTATTTCAATTATGAATATAGGAAACAAACATCATACAGAAAAGAGGTCCATCGGCTTCACCATATTGCCAGAGTGGTTAGCAGATACCCAGGATCCTCTCCTGAATGGGCCTTCTTAGAGCGTGATTTATCAGGATTAGATGTGAATCTACAGGAGTAGAGTCAAAAGGTTAATAATCAAAATGTTCTTGATACCCTGGGGAGACAAGAAATCTCACCTGCAATGTTGGTTGTTCCCTTTTGCCTGTCCTTACCCTACCTTCTCACTGAGAACTATCTCAGCCTGTTAGAGGATAAGATTAGGATGTAAGCCAGAAGTATCTCCCACATGCTCTCATCCTTAAATCTCTCAGAGGTCAACAAAACTGCCCTCCTAGAGGTTAAAATTAGCGAAAGAATCAACCAGTTAAAATTCAGCTGATGCTAGCAATGTAAACTAGGTGTTCCCCAAGGGAGTAAAAAGTCTTCTGACCCCTCAGCATCCAGGGCTTAAGGAGTATATTCCTTGGAGGTATATTTTATATGACTGCTGTGTAATTGTTACAGTGTCACCAACAGGTTCACATTGAGGTCTCACAGTCTATAGGAATGACCTTTGTGGAAGAGGAAGACAGTGGAGACTTTACCAAGATCAGCTCTGGTAGGAATGTCTAGCTGGATAGAAGCTGGGTAGGGAAAAAAGGGACAGGGCAAAAAGTGACCCATAAGTTCAGTGGGGTTTGGTCTGTTGTTTGATATTGTACCTGAAAGTGACTTGGAGGCAGTGGGTGTGCTTTAAGGAATCCTAAGTTACAAAATACTTTTGATCCTTTGCATATTTGTTTACATAGGATCATCTGAAGACCAACAGATTTTTAGTGGGTGTTTTCAACCATGTTTCTATGGAAGCCTAGAGTGCCATGCCCCATCTTCTGTATTTCTTCCAATGAAAGTAAGTGTGACTCTAGTAGGCCTGTTATCTTCTCCTTTGTTATCTTTACTTCCTGCCCTAGATCTTCACAGAGGGAGTTGAGGAGCATAAATAACAAGGATGAAAGAATCCCATACCTCAAAACCTGAGAAACAAAGAATCATTCTTTTACACAGTGTCTTACTTTCAGATGTCTCATTTTATTTTTTTCAGCTTCTTCCTCAGACTCATTGAAAACATTTTTTTAACCATAACTTGGCAACCGTAGGAGTTGGCTGCATTTTATGTTATTGAATTCTTATATAGCTACTTCCTGTTTGTCTTAATCATGTAGTTGTTTGGGTATATTAAAGGCTTATATAGCAAATTGTAATTGGGCACAGTGAGTGACATATACAGAAGTCAAATTTTAATTCAAATTAAGCTTTTCTGTAGCTGGTAACTTTATTTAAAAGAAGTTACTTCATTTGAATAAAATTAACATCTAACATACAAGCATATTTTCTAAGGATTTGATTTATAGGTTATCTCACTTAACAAAATCAACAAACAAATATTAAGTGGCATCTATGTTCAAGGCAAAGAATTAGTGTAGAGAAGACAATAGGGAGACAGCTTAAAGAGTCTGGAAGACATAAGTTCAAATACTACCTCTGATAGATACAGAATATCTGAATCTAGGCAAGTCATTTAACGTCTTAGCACTCCCAGGCAATTCTCTAAGAATATTCATTGTAGAGCCATTGTTGTTCCATGTTGATAGAGGGAGTTTTTCATTTTTAAGATTTAATGTTTTTTTTTTAATTTTTAAAGTAGCAAATATCTTTATTAAATATGTCCCTTCTACTTACCACCTCCCATTAAGAAAAGCATAAGACACAGTATGAAGGCCCCAAGGCTAAAGAGGTAGAAAACTAAACCATCCTTGACCTCAAGGAACTGATAAACTAATATGTGAAATATGACATATATACAAATAAATATCCTACCAGACAGAATGTGATGATCAAGAGAGAAATTCAAAGTGATTTGTAAGAAAATTTGAGGAGAGGGTAATTTCTTTTATCTGGCAGGATCAGAGAAGGCTTTGCGGAAGAGGTAGTACCAAAGCCATGCCTTCACTAGGCAGGGATGTGGAAGGAGTGTGTTTCAAGAATGGAGAATGGTCTGGGAGAACATAAAATCAGACCAGGGAATTTCTAGGAGTCCATTTTGTCAAGAAATAATAAGTGATGTGAAATAAGAAAAAGTAAGTGGAGCTACATTGGGGAGGGCTGCAAATGCCAGATTAAGGAGCTCACATTTTATCCAGGGTAACAGGGAACCTTTGAAGGGTTTTGACAAGGAAGAGAGTATTGTCAAGCTTCCATATACCATCAGTTCAGTGAGTAGCTGAGTGAAACATGAAAAAAAGGAAAGGGAGGACAGTTGAAGCAGGGACACCAGATTAGGAGTCTTTGTTGTAATAGTCCAGAAGAGAAATTAGTATGATATTAGGAGCCACTGTGGTGGCAATATGAGGGAGGAAAGGATTCAAGAGAATGTGAAGGTAAATTTGAAATAAGTTGGAAACTGTTACATGAACAAGAAGCAAAGAAGAGTCCTAGGTATTAAGTCTGAATGGGGAAGATGGTGGATTCACAACAGAAAGAGTGGAATTGTATGAAGGATCAGGTTGGGGAGTGGGGGGGATAAAATACATTGAATTGATGGTACAGATATGATATCTATTTGGAAGCATCCATCTGGGCAGCTGGAGATGCAATAGTGGAAGTCAGGGGACAGGTTCCGATTGGGTATGTAGGTTGGGAGTCATCAGAACAGAGGAGGTCATTGAATACATGGAAGTTAATGAGATCCCATGAGAAAGAGTGTAGGGAAAGAAGTCAAGTGGGCCAAGGACAGAGCCTTTGAGCAACACAGACTTAGGGTATGAGACAAAGGAGAGTAAGGAGTGGTCAGAAAAATAGGAGAATCACCAGAAAGCAGTGTCATGGAAGCTAAGGGAGAGGAGTGCATGCCAAGGAGGAGTGGTGATCAGCTGTATCTTTTATTTCAGAAATGTTAAGAAGTTTGGTACCAAAAATGAGTTTGTCTGTTAAAGAGACAATAGAGACAAGGACAGAAGTCAGATTGGAGAGGATTTAAGAGTGGTCGTAAGGGAGTAGAGTCATTGAGTGCAGATTACCCTTTTCAGAGGTTTAGAAGTAAAGGAGAGGGAGAGGAACTGAGGGAGAGAATGACATCAGTTCTTTGAAAGGGAGGCTAGATCAGGGGAAATAATTTCTAGCAAAAGGAATGACTGAGCAAATATAGCATTGAAGGAGTGGTGCAGAAGATTTTAGAGCTATACACTATGGAAATGATTTATGGACATAGTTGTTGTTGTTCAGTCATTCCAGTCATGTCTGACTTGACCCCATTTGGGGTTTTCTTGACAGAGATACTAGAGTACTTTGCTTTTTCATTTTCCGCATGGACATAATAAGTAATGGAATCAAGGATGCAAGTGAAAGGTTGACCTTGGCAAGAATGGGACCACTTTATCTGTGAAGACTAGAGCAAGAAATCTTGTGAGTGTATGTGCGTGTGTGTGTGTTTGTGTGTGTGTGTGTATGTGTGACCAGACCTGTGATTTCTTTGAAATAGAACACTGTACCAGACCAGTTCAGATCTGCACTGCTCTGCAACTTATGGTCTTAAAGCATTGCCTAGGACACTGAAAGGTTCAGTAATGGCTAGTATGTGCTAGAGACAAAACTCAAATCTAGTTCTTCCGGAATCCAAGGCTGGCCATTGTTTTAAATTCTTTTTTCCCCAATTAACAGGCATTTATTTGCTCTCCCTCTCACCTCCTACTCCTCTTAATGGTTCAGGGAAAGGACAGAGGGAAGAGTAAGCAGACTTGTAGCAAATATGTATAGTTAAGCAAAACAATATTGGCCATATATTTCATTTTGTACATTTAACTCATCACCTATCTTTCAGGAGGTAGAAAGTGTGTTTCATTATCAGTCCTCTGGAATCATTGTACTGATTAGAGTTCATTTTCAGTTGTTCTGTCATTGAATATTTATTAATTGCCTCCTATGTGCCAAGCTCTGTGCTAAGTGCTGGAGAAGCATAGCAAGGCAAAAGACAAGTCTCTGTTCTCAAGGAGCTGATAGTCTAATGAGGGAGATAACATGCAAATAACTATGTACACATAGAATAACTGGAAATAATTAAGAGAGGGAAGGCACTCAAATTAAGGGGGATTGAGAAAGGACAACCCCATGATTTGGGGGCTTTGCTTCAGTTCCGAGCTCTCCTTATGTGACCCTGTATTTTGCCTTGATTTTGTCAACAGAATTTTGTACACTTGTGCCCAAGGGTTGTCTAATATCTCTGGCAAACAATGGACGTCTAATATAAGAATGATGGAGAAGTATTGAACTGTCATGACTTTCTCTTAAAAGTCTAATGTTACATTTCCTAAAGGCATTTTTCTACATCTCATGGTTAGGTGTGAATATCTACATTGAAGAAGCTACAACTATGTTCCAAAATAGTAAAGGTATAGTTTTTTCTGGGCTATGAACTTTCTCTACCATCAGTAATGGTGTCTATCAGTCAGTTAAGCCAAATATATTAGAGAAAATGTCTTTGGGGGAATTTTTGAAAAATTACATAGAAAAAAAGAGAATGAGTTGTTCATTCATCTGCCTTATTTTTGCCCCTTGAGAATACCTTGGTCCTGTAATGTTTTCTGACTTTTGAGTCTAAGATGGCATACATAATCCTTCAGTAAATAGACATAAGTAGTCCTTAAAGGATCAGCACTTGGCATGGTGACAATTTGCCTTTATGGCTACGTCTTGCAAAAAAACAAGCTTTTTTTCCAGCATCCTTTTATATAGTGAATAGGAATCTTGTAAGGAAAACCAGGGTTCAAGTCCAATCTCTAGCACATCTTAGCTGTCTGAATCTGGGAAAATTACTTAACTTTTCAGAAGTGTAGGCAACTCTCTTAAAATTGTAAATTGCAAAACAGATGGTAATCTGAATGGGTAGAGGAAGTTTCCTTTCTCTGGAGTTCCCAATGCCAATGAAATTACAGTTCTGTAAACCTTGAGAATAACTTGAAAATTTTGTGGGCATTAAGCAGGTTACATGGTGGAAGGCCAAGTGGGATTCATTCTTGAACTGCTGGAACTCTGAGTATAGTTGTGATTATTTTGATGATCAGGGTCAGATTGTGTCTTGGTCCCATGATGGATGCCTTGCAGTACTTTTAGTATGGAGCATGTAAATGCATGGGTGGCCAACAAATAGTTACTGGGAAAGAACTCCCATTATGAGAAGAGATTGTGACCTCTCCATAACCCCTACTTCTGCCCAGACATACAATTAATGCTTGTGTTCAAGTAGTTGTGCACACTTATAGAACATTTTAATGTTGCAGAAAATAATTTTAAAGTATTGAGGAGAAGGAAATATGGAGTAGAATAACTACTTGGTGCTGTGTTCAATACATATTAGTCATTTAATAAATGCTTTGACTTGACTTCAGGCATTATTTTTGTGAAAAACATGAATGATTGGCATCAAAAGAGTGTGAACCAGAAATAACACTGATAGTGGGTTAAATGTGACCTTTTGAAAGATGAATTGGTCTTAGCTTTCTAGTATGTACCATGACTTGGATTTGTAAACACTGATAAAATAATTCTCTTATTTTTTTTCATTAATTTGATTTCAGGATGGAAATTGCATTCTTTAACAGCCAGATAATTTCCCTGATTTTATTTTACCTAGTTGATGAGTCCTATAACATATGGGTAGTTTGCCCTTGAGAGTATTCACGGGCTGATTTAAGGGTTAGTAATGACCACCACGTGTCCCATAATGAGCTTCCTGACTGAAAACATGCTAGGTCTGTTTCATTTGCTCTGCAAGAAACAGTAGTTTTTCTATTCTGAAGATACTTACTGTAGAATGAGCAGGCACCACATAACTCAAAAATCCCTCAGGGAAGCATCCATTATTTGTGAAAAATGTCACCCAGCACTCTTAGAAATCCCTCAGCTTTGTCTTGTGGAGCTACATTTGATGCAGACGACCTTCAGCATTAGCTGAGGAAATTATACACTTTGATTTAATTCTCTGTTTAGTCCACCTGGCCTATACAATGTAAAATGGTACATTTTTCTTAGGGTTGCTTCCACTGCTGAGGTTGCAATCCTCCATGTAGAATGACAAATTCAAACAGTTATAATAATTTCAAAGAACTCTAGTTTCAAAATAGCCATTATTCCATAGCTTTGTGATTTTTTTTTCTTCTCTGCAAGCACCATTCCCTTTGCAGCTCCTAATCATTTCCATAGAATTATAAATACTTCTTTTTGCCTCATCCCTGGCCTATGTGTTTCCCAGACCATGCTATCCTTTCCTTAGTTTAGGAAACAGGAGGCTAAAAAACAAGATCCCATATGGAAATAACTGTTGGGATATTTGTTTTCCTTAGGGCAACTCAAGGAGCAGAGCCTGGTCTGTGTAGCAGTGTTATCTGGTCTGTTTCTAGAAGTCCCTGGGACATGAAAAATAATGAATGTAGACTAAGGGGAGGCTCTGACCCAGACAGAGTATGTTCAGTTTGGACCCCAGCCATATAGTTTATGAACTGTCTACCTTTTCTTGAAGCTTGACCCTCACAGTGCTATCCTCACTAGATCTCCTAGCCTTTACTCTTTGCTCCTCAAGGATAGTAGGAAATATCACCTAGCATCATCTGCCTCCCTGATGTTCAGTTAGATCTACTTTTTCCTCTTGGGAACTAGCCTCTTTCAAGTGATGACAATAGACCAGAATAGGCATTATGATGTAGTGCAAAGAAGGAAGCAGGAGATCTGTATTTGAATCTTGGTTCTGACACAAATTTCTGTTTAACTATTGCCAAATTAGTCAGCCAGTTAATAAACATTTATTAAGAACCTACTATATATGCGGCAAGCACTGTGCTGAGCTCTGGGAATACAAAAAAAAAAAAAAGACAGACAGTCTGCTCCTGAACCCCCCCAGGAATTTATAATTTAAATGGGAGAAGCCAACACAAAAGAGAACTTAAAGAGGGAGTGGTACTAAGGGAGGGAGCATACTGATGTTCAGAAAAGTAGAACCAGGTGGGAAATATGGTTGGCCTGGGTGCCCTCCTTAAACAGAAATCAGTAGCTCTTCAATATCCAGCCTCTCTAATCAGAGGGAATGGGGCCTGGGGACAAGGAGTACTGATTGCTTAAACTCTGAACCTTAGCTTTCTTATCTACAAAATGGGTATAATCTTCTTACACTACCTAATTTACACAGTTATCGTGAAAAATATGCTTTGCAAACAAACACACAGTGTAAATGTCAATTCAGTTCAGTTCAAGGAATTGTTATTAAGTGTCTGTTTTTTTAAAAATTCTAATTTATTTATTTATTTTTAGTTATCAACATTCATTTTCACAAGATTTTGAGTTCTAAATTTTCTCCCCATCTGTCCCCTCCTCTCACCCCAAGACAGCATGCATTCTGATTACTACTTTCCTCAATCCTACCCTCCCTTCTATTTCACCCGTCCCTTCTCTTATCCCCATCCCCTCTATTTTGGAGGGTAAGATAGATTTCTATACCCCATTGCCTGTATATCCTGTTTCCCAGTTGCATGTAAGAACAGTTTTTAACATTCATTTTTAAAACTTTGAGTTCCAACTTCTCTCCCTTCCTCCCTCCCCACCCATCCCCACTGAAAAGGCAAGCAATTCGATATGTTATACATGTGGAGTTATGCAAAAAACTTCCATAAAAGTCATGTTGTGAAAGACTAACTATATTTCCCTCCATCCTACTCTGCCCCCCATTTATTCTGTTCTCTCTTTTGACCCTGTCTCTCTACAAAAGTTATTTAAATCGAATTATTCCATCTTCCCATTCGCCCTCCCTTCTATCGTCTTCCACCACACTTATTCCTTTTTCCCCTTCTTTCTTGCAGTGTAAGATAGATTTTCATAGCAAATTGAGTGTGCGTGTTATTCCCTCCTTAAGCCAAATATGATGAGAGTAAAGTTCATTTTTTCCTTTTTACCTCCCCTCCCTTCCCTTCCATTGAAAAAGCTTTTTTTTGTCTTTTTTATGTGAGAGATAGTTTGCCCCATTCAGTTTTTTCCTTTCTCCACCCAATATATTCCTCTCTCACACCTTAATTTTATTTTTTTTAGATATCATTCCTTCCTATTCAGCTCACCCTGTGCCCTCTGTCTACATGTATATAATCCCTCCAACTACCTGAATACTGAGAAAAGTCTCAAGAGTTATAAATATTATCTTTCCATGTAGGAATGTAAACAGTTCAACTTGACTAAGTCCCTTATGATTTCTCTTTCCTGTTTACCTTTTCATGCTTCTCTTGATTCTTGTGTTTGAAAATCAAATTTTCTATTCAGTTCTAGTCTTTTCATCAAGAATATTTGAAAGTCCTCTATTTCATTGAATGACCATTTTTCCCCCTGAAGTATTGTACTCAGTTTTGCTAGGAAAGTGATTGTTAGTTTTAATCCTAGTTCCTTTGACTTCTGGAATATCGTATTCCAAGCCCTTCAATCCCTTAATGTAGAAGTTGCTAGATCTTGTGTTATCCTGATTGTATTTCCACAATACTCAAATTGTTTCTTTCTGGCTGCTTATGATATTTCCTCCTTGACCTGGAATTTGGCTACAATATTCCTAGGAGTTTTTCTTTTGGAATTTCTTTCAGGAGGTGATCAGTGGATTCTTTCAATATTTATTTTATCCTCTGGTTCTAGAATATCAGGGCAGTTTTCCTTGATAATTTCTTGAAAGATGATGTCTAGGCTCTTTTTTTGATCATGGCTTTCAGGTAGTCTCATAATTTTTAAATTGTCTCTCCTGGATCTATTTTCCAGGTCATTTGCTTTTTTAATGAGATATTTCACATTGTCTGCTATTTTTTCATTCCTTTGATTTTGCTTTATAATTTCTTGATTTTCCATAAAGTCATTAGCTTCCATCTGCTGTGTTCTAATCTTTAAGGAATTATTTTCTTCAGTGAGCTTTTGGATCTCCTTTTCCATCTGGCCAATTCTGCTTTGTAGGGCATTCTTCTCTTCATTGGCTTTTTGGATCTCTTTTGTCATTTGGGTTAGTCTGTTTTTTACAGTGTTATTTTCTTCAGCATTTTTTGGGTCTTCTTTATTTTCTTGGAGGAGCTTTGACTTTGTTGTCTTCTGTTTGCTTGTTTTGGTCTTCCTTGTCACTGAAGTAAGATTCTGAAGTCTGATTCTTTTTTCAGTTTTTGCTCATTTCCCCAGCCATTTTCTTGACTTTTGAACTCTTTGTCAAGGTAAATCTCTGCTTCTGGGGGGGGGGGGGGGGGTACAGTCAGGTGCTCGATTCCCCCACAATCTGTGGACCTAGAGCTCCAGAAACAATGCTGTCTTCTGCCCCTGCTGCTGCTGTGGCTGGTGTGGGTTCCTCTGCCCCCTTCCCCTCTGCCACCCTGGGGTTGGTGCTAGATCACTCCACTCTCCTGCAGTGGTCCCACAAGCTTTTCCCACTGACCTTCCAATTTGTCCTTGGCATTTTGGGGTCCTGGAGTCCAGAAATTGCCACAGATACACGAGATTCAGTCTCCCCAAGACCTGCTCAGGTCCCCCCTGTGCACTTGCGTCCCACACTGGACTGTGCTCTGTTCCCTGCATGGTGTGACAGACACTTTCCAGTGACCTTCCAGGCTGTCTTGGACTGGAGATTTGCTTTACTCTGTCATTCTCTGGGTTCTGCAGTTCCAGAATTTGTTTAAAGCCATTTTTTACAGGTATTTGACTAGGCTTGGGGACAGCACTCTGGAGAGCGTGTGCTGTTACTCTGCCATTTTGGCTCTGCCCCCAAGTGTCTGCTTTTCTTAAGGTGGAGTGGAGTGGGAAGGAAAGATAAGTGCTTGTAAAAATCACTTGTAAAAAAAACAACAAAAACAATTAAAGGAATCAGGAAAGACTTGTCCTGGGAACTGGCACAGGAGCTGGAGCATAAAGAAAACCAGGAATTCTAAGAAGCAAAAGCAAAGAAATGAGTATATTCCCACATGGGAATTTCTAATGGATATTAGTAGACTAACCCTTATGTGTCCATTGGCATTAAATATAAAACAGTCATAATGAAATTTTAAAAGAATCAAGAATGGCTGTCAAATCTTAGAACTTCTTCTCAACAGCAGTCTCCTCCTTCAAGCAGAATCCCTATGGCTAGTGTGCCTAAGATACCTCTTAGTCCTCCTCCTGGGCTTCTTATCTTCTTCTCCTCTCTGAGTGAGGTATGTATAAATGACAACCAGAAGAAGATGGTTTGATTTTTCTGGGAGCTCTTCATACTTCTAGAGTTTAACCCATCTTCAATCTTGAATCTCTGCCTTTTCTAACTACCCAGTTTTGATCAGGTTTCCTCCAAAGTTGTGCTTATCATTCAGTGATGGCTTTGGAGATGACAAATAGAATTTATAGTGGTAATCATAGAGAGATAGTGTGTAGAAGTGGATAGATAGCTGGCATTGGAGCCAAGAAGACCTGGGCTCAAATACCATCTCTGATTCATGTTGGCTTTATAACCCTGAGAATGACATGTAAACCTTTCAGCACCTCAGGTATCTCTGACTGTCACCTGCAGATCAGGGGCCCACCTGCATGAGTAGGAGTTTCCTTAAATGAGAGTTTACTATAGTAATTAAATCATAGTTTCAGTCCCTCTCCCTGTCATAATAGTTTGCAAAATTCTCTTGTCTTGTGTTTATTTTGTGTAAACTTTTATGTTTGTGTTTCCTACCAGAGAATATGAACTTGTTGTAGGCAAGAATTATATCATTTTTACCTTTGTAGCCACAGGGTTGACACAAAGAGATGCTTCTTGCTTGGTAGACTGATTCAGTTTTGTGGTGTATTGGACAAGAATTATCCCTGTTTTAGGGATTAGACAACTGCAGGGTTTCTGCATATCTAGCAGTTAGTAGGATCTGTTTAGCTGAAATACACTTGTAGTACAGAGTATAATTCCTACCTCTTATAGTTTGATCTATATCTTCCCCAAGAGTTCAGTCCTGTTCTATTTTGACTCCAGTTCTAACTGATTGACTAAGTAGTTCCACTTGAACCCTCTGTGACTACCTCCCATAACTGCTATTACTTTCAGGATCTGTCTGCTTCCCAGGCTCAAGTTTTGAGGAGATAGAAAAAAAAGTGGTTTCAAATTGATCAAAGAGGGACTTCTTTGTTTCTTCTTGCCACCTTATCAGAGTCTTTTAACTTGGGATCTGGAAGTATTGGGACAGGGCTTAAATCCTGAAGAAGATCTGAAGGTTAGAAAACTTGGCAGGCAAATCCTAATTAATGTAATGTTTAAACATTACACAATAAGGAGATATAGTTTCCATTAATTGGAGAGCGATGCTTTGAATGGTAGCCAATTACTGTTATGTTAATTATAAACATTGATTTTATAATATGTTCTTAAAAGAACGTTCAAGATGAATACTAACTAAATTAGAATAAGCTGAGAAAGTGGTCATAGTTTAGCAATCCAAGAGGAACTTTTGAGGCAGCAAAGATGTGAGCAACAAGGAAAACTAGACATTTTCTCTGATCCCAATGACCTCTCAGACTTCTTCAAAACAGAAATTATGTGCCAAAGAAAAAGCAACTTAAACTGTCTCCATGTTCAAGGATATCCAGAATCCAAAGGAAGGTAATTAATTCCCCACCCCACCCCCCAAAAATTCAAAGACAACTTGAATTATTATGGAATTATTATTGGAATGACAAGTATTATATCCAAAGACAATTCCAAGTTTGGAACAAAGGACTAACAAATGATGTTTATACAGAAACCAGAAAATTGGAAATCATACACTCCATGTTGTTTATCACTAGAAGAAGAAAATCTGGTGTGACAAAATACCACATGTGTATTAGTATTAGTCAGCTCTTTAAAATTAGCCAAGAATTAATTCGTTTCTCAATTTATATACGTGATCTCTAGTCATATATAAAGTAATAATAAGTATTAATTGCATGAAGCAACAACTACCTTTCTCAAATTTAGAATTTGAAATGGCATCACGTCAAGTGGATTCACATGTTAAGGTCAGGAAGTACTGTTAGTGTATTTGTCCATCAAGAACACCAGGAGCTCTTATGATCTGTGTGTGCTTAAATTCTTAATTAGTAAGCACAAGTAGAGCAGGATGGCAAATTAAAATTAAACATTAGTCTATAAGTTGTCTATGAAAAACTTGAAGACATAAAAGATGTCTTTTAAAATGTTTATTTCAAAATGTGAATTACTCCAGTTGATAGTTCAGGCTTTTTCCTGACCATTTTCCCACATTGTTTTTAAAGGAATCGCACCAGTTCTGAATTCCTCAGCCTGAATATTGGCACCCTCTACAGTGTGACCCTAATATTTCTTTCCTCCCTGATCTAATACTTTAACAACAGCAGGTCATTGTTTACAAAGTGCTTTCCTCATAACAACCCTGTGACGTAGGAGATGGTATTATCTTCATTTTACCAGTGAGGAGATTGAGGGTAAATGACTTGCCTGTGTTCATTGGACTGTTGTAATGGAGCCAAGATTCACATCCTGTTCTTTTGGATCCAAATTGACTCTTCATTATGCCACATAAGGTCTTGAAAGTCCCCCACATATGCCTTGCATGTCATCCTCTCAGTTTTTTATCATGTTATTTCATCTACCTGGAATCTCCTTGCCCATCTCTTCCACACTTCAAGGCTCATCTCAAATTAAACTTCCTCAGTGCCTTATTTAATCTGCCCACGTAGCTATTGTAACCTATATAATCTATCCCTCCTATAAATCCCATTACACTTAACATGTCCCTCCCTTTTTGCATGCATCATAGTCATGGTCAGAGTAGGAATTTGTATACTTGTCTTACTCTCTTAGGGTTTAAGCTTCTGGAGAGCAGATAATTCCTTTACCCATTTTTGTATCCCCTATAACACAGAGTATAACCTTTTGTATAAAACAAGTTCTTAAATTTAAGTGAAGTGCACTTAGCACCTTTTAAAACTATATTTCTCTGGGTTAATAGGTCTCTTGTACTTCAGGGTCACTTATCTGTTGTGGATGTGTTCTGCCATGCTTATGGAAACCTTTTTTTCTTGGCCTTCTTTTAAATAATTGACTCCATTGTCGATGAACTTGAAATTCATGATTTGGCCTTTTAAGTGGGATGGATATAGCAAGGTCACGGGGTACCTATGGAGTCTTTTGCCCAGTGCTTTGTCACCTCCTTACTAGATGAGTTTGGTAGAATATCCACTTCTAGGCCAGAAGACCCTAATATGTAGGAATACTCATAGTGATCTATCTATGAAGAGAGTTTTTTTCCTGAGTGCTAAAATGTCAAAAGAGTTTAATTTGTTCTGATGTTATAAAATGCTACAAAGCCACAACTATATGTGTGCATGTGTACACATATATGCATACATTTATTTTATAGGTATGTATATATTTGGTTAATTCTTGGTATTCTCCAGCTTTTATAATTAACTCTGTACTTTGGGGGAGCAGGGAGATTTTGAAGAGGTTATAAAAATAAAAACAATATTTGAGACATTCAGTGAATTTAAAATGGCATAGGTATATGATTGCTATAAAAAGATGACATTTATTAACAATCATAAGGATCTGTACATCCTGTCCAACTAGTTATCATGGACAATTGTAGTCTTAGAGAACTCTCAGTATTGTCTTCAGAGTACATAGTAATTTCTTTAAAATCTCTTCAGTGGTAGAAAATTTTTATCTTTTGAGGGTGGATTGAATTTTTGGAAACAATCAAAAGTCATTTGGATCCATACCGCCTCAATGAATTTTGGGTGATAAAGCTTGTTCACTAACAAGGGTGAGTATGAAACTAACTTTCTGATTTAACTCATGAACTAACTCTGAAGACAACTCTGAGTTAGAGGAATTTAAGAATGTTTTGAGTAATGAGAGCATCATTTGAATAAGTGAAAGGTCACTACTTTGAAGGATAACGTTATTTTGGATGGATATATTCTACCATGTGTCTAAAATTTTTCTCACTTGAATATGAAGAATCTGGAGAAGCATAGGAAGACATGAACTGAAAGAGAGTGAAATGAGCTGAATAAGGGAAACAGTAGACACAATAACAACACTGTTATTATTGGAAAGAACAGTTTACAGAAAACAGTGCTATGTGATTATAGTGACCAAGCTCGACCCTGAAGGAGGGATGAGAAAAAAGACGCTTTCTTTGCTGAAATGGAAGATAATGGATGGTGAACATGGTGTATTTTTTCAGACTTGGTTGACATAGTGGTTAGTTTTGCTGAACTGCTTTCTCCTTTTAAAAATTTTCATTAGGCAGAGCTGATATGATCAGAAATGGAAGAGCTATTAAAAAAAGGTATCAATTAAAATTTCAAAAAGTAATCTTGATTTATAATATCTAATCAAAAGATTTTGTTAACTGTATAAATTATGATTATTATTTGGGGATAAAGCTGTATAATCCTTATAGCTAACATATGTTACATAACTTTCTGTAACATAGTCATATAACAATTCATAATATTTTACCTTTATAATGTGATTTGTATAGATTATTTGACCTTTTTCCAGCTGGTAACAAGAGCAACCATTAACTGCAGTTTCTTTCAACTGTGTTCCAGAAGCCTGGTATCATGGGAACTTGTCCTGTGTGATTTGGGGAGTACTCCAACTATACTTTCACTGATGAATCTTTCACACCTGTCATTGGTAGCCCATAACCATAACCTATGTCTCTGAACTCCCAGGCCCAAGTTGTTCCTATTGAATTGTGTTGCTGCTAAATATGGCATGAATTATTGTACAGTTATTTTCTATTTAAATGTGATTCTCATTTTTAAAACCTTCATTTCACAAGGATTCATGACTTTTATAGCAGCTAATAATGTAGGTACCACTAGTAAATGAAGTCTAAGTTCATTTTAAATGTGATTTATTGGAATTGAATAGCATAATTATAAATACATGGCATTTTCTTAACTATTCAAACTACTATTAAGTGAAAGCTACAGTATATTTTAATATGTTTAATAAAGGCAGCTAGATGGCATAGTAGAGAGTTCTGGGCCTGGAGTGAAGAAAACTTGAGTTCATATCTGGCCTCAGATACTTACTGGCTGCTGAGCAGGGCAAGTCATTTAACCTCTGTTTGTCTCAGTCTCTTCAACTATGAAATAGGGATAATACTTGTACCTACTTCCCAAGGATGTCATGAGGATCAAATGAGATTCTGTAAAGTTCTTACTTACACAATGCTTAATATAGGCTTGTTTCCTTCTTTATTCCCTTAATAGAAGAACGGAAAAAAATATGTGTGTGTGTATTTTTTTTTGAAGTTACTAGTACAGTCTGTGTCAGCAGGCCAAGATATAAGAATGAATAGCATTTATATAGTGTTTTCAGACTTACCAAACACATTACAAATATTCTCTAGTTGGATTCTCACAACACCCTGGGAGGTAGATGCTGTTATTATCCCTGTTTTACAGTTGAGGAAACAGAGTCAAGCAGAGGTTACCTACGTGGCCCAGGATTACGAAGACAGTAAGTGTCTAAGGCTGGATTTGAATTGGGGTCTTTCTGACGCTAGGCCCATTGCTCATTCCGCTGTTCTACCTAGCTACAGTACATGTGTTAGTAATTGAACAGTACTTTTAAGCACTTGGATTGAGAGTCAAAAAAAGAATTATAGCTACTTAAATATTGTAGGAAAGCCACTCTATATGAAGCACTGTGCTGGAGAGAGAACGGGATTAAGAAGGTGAGATATTATTCTCACATGAGGAAAGTTTATAATCCAGCTTAGGGAGATATTTTTGTGTATAAATTTCTATAGTAAGAAGTAATATGTGACTCATATAAGAGTAGAACCAATGAAGAGTTATAGGAGTTTTTTGGCAATAATTTTAAGGTTTATAAAAGCACTTTACAGTCATCTCTTTGATCCTCACAATAGCTTTTGGAGAGAGGTGTTATTATTGTCCCCATATTTACAAATGAGGAAATTGAGGCAAACATTCTTGCTCAGGGTCACACAGCTAATAATTTTCTCTTGTAGAATTTGAACTCAGATCTTATTTACTCCAAATTCAAGCTCTCTATCCACTCTGCCACCTAGCTACCTCAGTTGGTGGGAGAGATTGCCTCTGGCCAGAATGATCAAGAAATATTTCATGGAGAAATTGATCATTTGGGCCGAGAAAGATGGGTAGGATTTCAACAGGCCTGGAGGAAAATCCAAATGGAATGAAGTACATAAGCAAGGACACTCAGGCAGGAGTGTGCTAGTCATGAAATGGGAATCAGAAATTGATTTGATTTATCTGTAACATCGAATATATGTGTAAAAAGAATAAGTCTGGAGAACTAGCTTGGGACAAATTTTTTGAGGAGAACCTTGAATGCCAAACTAATTAGATAGGTGTAATTTATGAAATATGCAAAAAATAAATATTATATATAATATCATGTCTAATATGACATAAAATATACAAATGATCGTTTGTCTTATTTTTATGTCATTATCTTTTAGATATTCTTCTTAAAATTCTCTTTGTGGGAAATTATGTTTTTACCCACAAATAGCTATTTCTGAAACTCAATATTAGGTTGTTCTAGTGCTTTTTTAGAGCAAGTTACCACTCCCAAAGCAGGTCTCTGGTGTCATACAGGTCACATCTATTGCCATGATTTTTTTTAAAAATAAATTTTATCAATGATTTTATTTTTACAATGCAGCCATTTCTGGATATTATCACCACCAGAACCACCAGCAACAGTTGCTCCCAGAATTAAGCCCTCCATATAACAAAGGAAAAAAAGTAAACACAAACAATCAAAGGAGTAGCTATTTCTGAAAACATATGTGAAGTTCTCCTCTTGTAGTTTGCCCCCTGATCTTCTGAGAACAGGGAGGAATATTTTATTACTTTTTAACTTGGCACTTACTGGTTTGTTGTTATTTTAAAGTTCAACATCTTTTTACTGATCTTTTCATTTATAGTATTATAGCAATATATAATACTTCTGGACTACTTCATGTTTTTATTAAATTACAATTTTGTTATATTGAAAACTGCCTAAAGTAAGTGGGAAGTACTTTGTAATTCTTAAATCCAAAATGGTTTTTGTTGAAAAGGAATTCTTTTTAGTAATAGTAAACCTGTCATAAATTACATAAAATTCCTTATAGCTATGTGTGTAAAAAATGTCTTGCTTCTGTTGAATTGTTTTGCAGTGCACATTCAGTCATTCTTATGAATTCCTAAAACATCTGTGGCTCACAGAAGCGACAAGCCGCCCAACTTGCTGCCAGTTTGTCGACATCATTTAAATAAAATGTACGCGACATTTATTAAGTCCCAACTGTGTGCAATGTACTGTGATATGTGCTGAGTGTGCAAAAACAGAATGAAATGTAGGCTCTTCCCTCTAAAGAGGGATTTACTGTGAGACAGAAATCACTTTACAAGAGGAAATTATAAACATTTTTAAAGGCTCAAGGAAATATCGAATTAACATGCTTAGTGGGTTTGTTTTTTGTGGTTTGGTTTTTTTTTTTTTTGACTCACCAAACTTGCTGATTGATAGATTATAAAACACTTTCTGCAGTATGTGGCATATAGTAGGTGCTATCTTAGTAGATGATTATTCCTTTCCCTTCCCTGCTGGCCATTTTTTCTGTTTAGAATTTTTCTTAATCACAGTGATTCTTATAGTCAGAGAAGCATGTAAGATGTATGTCTGCATATATATGAATGTACATATCAAAAAAGTCCTTTTCCCCTTTTTTTCTAGTCTACTGTCTTGAAGTTTCATTCTTTTATTCCTCCAGTATATGGACAGTAAGCTTCTATGTACATTTTCAAATAAAGAACAATAATTATTCAAAAGCAGTTCAAACAGACAAGTACATTAATAAATATTTTTCACTGCAACGTAACTGAATGTGTTTTTAGTCTTCTGTATCTTTTCGCAATTGTTTCATTTGAATTTAGCAAGCCTTCCAGTTTTTGCCAGAGTAGGTAGAGAATATCATTTGGTTGATGTCATCTTTTCTGGGGCTGAGATGAGGAAGAGCGATCTTAGTACAGCAGTATGCTGGAATGGTCAGTGAAAACTGCTACTAGAGTGAAATGTTTATAGAGAAAAAGAATGGACACTTGAAAAGCCATGATCTCTACCTTTTAGTATAAGAAAAAAAGGATGGATTGAACAAATTTAAACTCTGAAATAGGTGTCCCTGTGGCTTTGTTTTAGTAATTAGTGATAATGACATAGTCAGAGGTAGTGAATTTTATGATTACATAGAATTTTGTAGCTAAAAATGTGTTGAGTATCAAGAAAGAGAATAGGTATTGCTTAATTTATACGACTGCTAAGGAGTAGCTAATTGTACTACTTTTATTAGGTTCCACATATATGCTATCAGTTAAACATTCCAAAGTAGAGGAGTCTAAAAATAAAGGATATTGTTTATTTGTTAGAAATAAATTCAAATAAAAGTGTTAGCCCACTCTGCTATATAGAGAATCCTGAGAAGACAGACATTTGGGACCTAAAATAACCTTACTATTCAGTGGAACTGCTGAATGACCTCTTTATTTGATGGCAAGAAAGGAAAAAAGGAAAAAAGAAAGGAAGACAAAAAAAGGATTCTGTGAACTTGAGTTTATAGCTTTTATAGGAGGCAATTGCAGGAGTGAGTACACATCCACACATTCTTACAAAGTCAGAGAGACCTGAAGTTTGAATTTAGTTTGGGAAGAATAAAGGGCTAAGCAACTACATTCTTCTGCTCTCTGATTTGTCAGTATTTTTCCAGCAGATTCAAATTACTTAGTTTGGACAAAGTCCATAATATGCATTGTAAATGTGGAACTATTTCTAAGTAAACATTTTCTTCTTTGTTCCACATTTTCGGTCCAGGTACTTATGGTGATTTACTTAATAGCATTTTAAAAAAACAGGTAAATTAGAAAGATGGGAGTTGTTATTGGTTATTTCTTTTCATACACAGAAAATGTTTCTCATCAGTTGAATTTAAAGGGACCATGTTTGGAATCAGATGATTGAGTTTTTTTGACACTGGAATTCAGAGTTGAAGTCAATTTGTTATCTACCATAAACATCCTAGTAAGGATGCCTTATTCTGTAGATCATGAACATATGTCTCCTTAGAACATATGTCTCCCTTTAGAACTTTATCCAAGTTTATTACATGTGGAGTCTTATTACACGCATTACTTATTGTATGATTGTTTGGACCTATGATATTAGCAGTATAAAGAATTCCCTGAATAGGAAAAATCTATAACTCAAAAGCTATGCAGCTCTTATATAACTTTTAGTCTTAGAGTTTCCTGAGAGTACTGAAAGGTGGTGATTTGCCCAGGGTCACACAGCCGGGACTTGATCCCAGGTTTTTTGGACTCCAAGATCAATTCTCTATTCACTATGCAAAGCTGCCACCTCTCCCATGATTGAAAATTGCATTGGCATTTCAGGTCAGGAAATAGACATCTCATGGGGTGACTTTCAAGTGGCAGGAAAAAAGTATATTTAATTTTATAGTTCTAGTGGGTATAGAATTGATATTTTAATGGTCACAGGGCCTGTAATGAATGAAGTAAATGAATTAAAAAGCATTTGTTAGCTATATACACTGAAGATAAAAATAGAAAAAAAAGAAAATCTCTGCTCCCAAAGAGCATCTGTGGGTATTAGAGGAGATAGTATATAAAAGAAAGTTCAGCTATGGGGCATATGAAAAGGCCAGAAAGTCTCAAGGGCTCAACAAAAGGGAAGATGGAAAAGGCCCCAAGACCTTAAATTGCTTAAATAGTTAGGATGATCAGGGAATGCAGATGGTGAGGCCTAGAAGATTTTAGGAGAGGCCTTATGATAAGGTCTAGTGTGGTTCCCCCCCAACTCCTCAGAAAGAAAGGGATTGTTGACTGTCTTTTCTTTCAAACTCTGTGATTAGTCAAAAAGTTCATACAAGGAAATATGTTTGGGATATCCCGAACCCCCACAGTAGTGGTCTTCTTTATTGCCAGGCCAAACTGAGTGGGGTCTGGGATAGCCCAGGCTGGTAGAAGGGGAAAGGCAAAAGATAGGGTCCATCTGCGATGCTGGCTTTTCCTGATGCCTGACCATCAAAATGGGTTCTGGGACAGCCTGGGCAGGGGAGGAGGGACATGGCCAAAACTACAAGGGGAGGGAGAGGATTGCTTCCCATGGTGGTTGCAGCCCTTTCCTTCACTAGGAATTCCTGGGCTCTATTAAGGAAGAAAGCTGAGGAGTTAGGGAGCCTTCAGTGGAGGTTAAAATTTCTAGTCAAAACAGCATGTATTTCTTAAGGTTTCATTGTATAAGGTCTCATGCTCATTGCTGTGTCTAATTTGGTAGGTAAACCTTGTTTAAAATGTTAATATAGTGATTAGTGATGAACATCAGAAACTTCAGCTTAAATGATTTTCACATACTTTGTTGGGTGGCATTATTTTACCATTCTCCTCCTTGCCAAAAACTGTCTAACAATAATAATAGCTAGTATTTATTTAGCATCTCCTGTGTGCCAGCCATTGTGCTAAAGGGAATACAAGGAAAGAGAAGAGACAGTCCCTGCTCTCAAGAGGCTCACAGTCTACTGGAAGAGACCACATGTAAAAAACTATCTTCACATAAGCTGGAAACAGGAAAAATTTGTGGTAATTAACAGAGGGAAGGTACATACATTCAGAGGGATCAGGAAAGGCTTCCTGTAGAAGCTAGGAAGCCAGGAGATGGAGACAAGGAGGGAATGCATTCCAAACATGGGAGACAGCCAGTGAAAATGCCCAGAGTCAAGCAATGAATTGTCCCATGCAAGGAAAAGCAAAATAGCCATGAGGCCAGTGTTGCTGGATCACAGAATATGTAGATGGCAAAGATAGGAGGAAATCCCATTGTTAAAGGCTTTGAATGCCAAGCAAAGCATTTTGTATTTGTTCCTGAAGGTGATCTGGAGCTAGTGGAATTTACTGGGTTAGCAGGGATATATGGATACCCCTACATTATAGGAAAATTGGTCGACTAGCTTAATGGAAGATGGACTGGAGTAGAGGGAGACTTGAGGCAGAGAAACGAGATAAAAACTTTCTTGATGAGTTCTCTCTAGAATGATGTAGATTATCCCTAGAAGAATAATGACAGAATTTAATTGACTGTATTGTGTGGACGACAGCGTAATGTCTAGCAGTAACATTGGATTAGCCAGATCAGCTGAAATGAGTGGCTATAGACAAATACTGAATATGATCCCAGCAAGGTATAATGGGTTGAATATTAAAATGGCAGGCAGGAAGACCTGGATTCCAGTCTTAACTTTTACTGTTACCAGCTGTGTACATCTGGGCAAGTCCACTTGATCTCTCTGATCCACAAGTTCCCCACAGGAAAAATGGGGTTTGTAGCTGTAGCAGTGACCTCACAGCATTGCTCTGTGTCTCAAATGAGATAATATGTGAAGCCTTTTACAATCCAAATTATTAGTCTTCAGAGCATGTGCGGTGTCTTCTGCCTGTTGTCTGATTATTACATAGTGGGGGGAGGGGGAAATACTTTTAATCAACTGCTGGATTGGAACAGAAGTACAAATACATTCCCTCCCTCCTGTCAAACTTGAGCACACTTTCCCCCTACTCCCTCATTCAGTTTTGGTCTCTGGAAAACAGTTCTTGGCTCTTCAACCTTTGGAAACTCACAGGGTCATAGACTAATCTAATTGGTCTTCTCCACGGATTCACCTAAGAATGAAACACAATAGAAGGAAAACCAGTCACCCCATTTAACAAGGTGATATATTAACCTGGGTAAGAAGGGCCCCACCCCCTACCCAAAGGCCCCCTGCAGTTCTTACCTCACTGACCATCAGAGAAGAAAGAGTTTGAATTTCTCCACTGGGTCCTTTTTATTCACTTTAAATTCTTACTCAGCAGCCAATTAAAAGTCTACTCTTCATGTACTCTTCAAGAAGTGAACTGGAAACAGTCATGGTATACCAGTGTGTGCTCTGAACTGAAGGCATGGCCCTTCCATTTTAACATCATCATGCTCGCTTCTAGAATCAGACCCACTCAGTCTGCCCACCCCACACATCGGCTGGTAGCAGACAGAGACTCCTGTGAGTTCTCTGAGATCTGCACTCCATTAACCATTCCCCTGTGTTGCATAATTATTATTGTCATAATTATTGTTATATTGTTATAATGAAAACAGCAGTAAGAAGAGGGCTTTTTTCTCACCATTTTAATAAAATATTGTAACCTCTTTGGAAACACATAATGGATCTGTGGTTTCTTTATCATATCAATTATCCTATTTGATACTTGTTAAAAGACTTGCAACATAATTATACGAAAGGCAAGTAAATTGAAATATTGAATTGTTAAGTAAAGAAAATGTTAGATGGACTTGGTTGGAAACTGACAGTAAAGCAGGAAAAGGTGTCAACCACTACTACAAATTAAAGTTGCTTGCCTTGCCTTTAATGACTCTTTAAAAAAAAAAAAGTGTGCTCTGGCTCACTGTCTCCAGAGCCAGATTTCACGTGCCTCTTGGTGATATCTCCTGCCATTGCTTTGAACCCCTTCTATATACCTTTGAGGGCCAGTGACCAGCACTCCAGTTTTATTTAAACACAATATCTCTTAGCTTTTATAAAGGAATATTTACTTTGTAGATATAGCAATAACAAATATACAAATATTTCCCCCAAATCTCAGGAGCATACTTTCCTACACTACTTCAGTCTCTGAGGAGAGTGGCTCTCTCTTAGCACAATTCCTACATAACCTTGGCCTTACCAAGTTCCAAAACTGCTGCTTGGTAAGTGCTTGTCATAGCTGACCTACTCTAGCTCTCAAAAGCCCCTCCCTAAGGTTACTCTGTGCTCCTTGGGACATTACAATTGGGCTGGCTGCAAAATTCAACATGGGTGCTATCTCCAAGATTCTTGTGTCTCGCTCTTCCAACCTCCAGATGAATTTCCTTTTCTGAAAAGAGAACAGAATAAATGCAGAGGCTAATGACGCCCATTTTTCAGGGCCACATGACTTCAGAAAGGAGAGGGCCCCAAGATCTCCCCCTTTACATCGTACACTTCTACCAGACACTAAACAGAAGAAGTCCAACAGTGAACAGAGCAGCCAAAAATACTGAGGCAAGAGAGGTGGTGGAAGGCCTTTTGGATGCAGAGCCTGCCATTCACCACATGATGAGTAGATCAGAACTACTTATTGAATGTCTACACATACTCCACATTCTCTCCAAGGTACTTCTATTCCATGACATCATAACTGTCCCAGAAGCAAACTTACTCAGCTTCTCCACACAGGAGTATTCCATCAGATAGTGAAGCTGATACGCTCTGCATGGGCCAAACCCCCATTGCAACAGCAACACAAGAAATAAGTGCCTTGTTAAATCCGGGTAACAAACTGTATATTACAGAATTGGCACTTATGTGTGTGTTCTGTTGTAGCATTGAGGATTACAGTATCTGTGTACACAGAGGATTCAGGACCTTCATGGAGTGTTTTCTGTAAGAGAGGAATTTAATCGGGGCATTCATGACATCAAACAGGATATGTAAATCTCATTTTGTAGTTAAACTATAAATTAGCCTTTTTAGTAAAAGGATAAAATAAAAATGTATGTTGTAAGAAAGGACATTGTGAGAATTTAGCCTCTCTATATCACAAAGGCATCTACTGTAGCTGGAATTGATGACTGGCAATTGTTGATGCCCTGACTATATTAGCTTTCTATGCCCTTTAACAGGATTGGAAAATATTTCTGGTCCTTCTTAAGCTGTCTATTATCATGACATCATAAATATACTCATTTAGAATGGATGATTTGCTGTTCCAATGCCTTCAAGCCCTTTTAAATAAATTATTTTCTACTATTCCAAGAATTAATATTGCCATAATTATGCATAAAGCAATAACATGCAATTAAAGTGGCCTTCACAGTTGTTTGAGGGGGAAGAATGTATTAAGAAAATATTACTTACTCCTTCTGAAAATACAAGTGAAAAAAATGAAAGGAAGGGGCTGGGAAAAGAATATTCAGTGACTAGGGGGATGCAGGAGTGCTACAGAATACTAAACTCTCCATTTCTAGGTCACCAGTATAAATCTATACCAGGTCAGTACTAACATTAAAATTATTTCTATTTTTTGCCATCTCTGTTTGCGAGTTGAGATGATATCCTGAATGTGGCACACAGAATAGATGTCTATATGAACATTGCTACTAATTGGCACCTTTGTTGGCAGTCACAGTGGATAAGCTCATGCCTGAGCATGAAGAAAGCAAATACTCTGCTTTTTCCACCCCACAAGAAATCCCTACAAGTTAGTATTATAGATGCTATAATGAAGAGTTAAAATAAAGCTTCACACTGTTGGACTGGAGAAAATGGTGGCGGGGGAAGTAACTTCTCCTGGATTAGCATTAAATAACATTACAAGGTCCTAAGTTTTGGGGCTAATATATACCCAGGACAAAGAAAATCATTTGTACCTATTATTTTTTCTTTCTTATTTTCTTCCCATCCTTTTTTGTGACCAAACCACCTGGAACAACCCTCATACTTGTGAGTTTGAGGAGTTTGCTGGTAAGTCCCCAGAAGTTGATGGTATGAGGATATTTTGTGACCACTGCCAGAAGCTGAACATGAACTCCCAAATGGGCAGCACTCTTACCTTGCTTCCCAGCTTGCTACTGGTTATAGTAAGTTCAGTGGTCAGAGTAAACCCCAATCTCTCTATCTGAGCCCTTTCAAAGTCAGAAGAGGAGCATAAAGGAAGGCGGAGCATAAAGAAAATAGGACAGTAGCTTCCTTCCCAAATCCCTGATCTCCTCTGCACCATAAAGAAAAGCAAAACCTAATTCACTGCTCCCTTTTTCTATTACAGTTTTTCAAAATTTTATTCTAAAAATGACAACAAACCATAATAGGTTTCTAATTACTTTTCGTTTATAAGAATCATAATATTTTAGAGTTGAAAGGTCCTTCACAGGTCATCCAGTGAGTGTGATCCTGAGCCACACAACCTAAATCACAAATCTTTTACAAACAACTAAATGATTATCCAGGCTCATCTTAAACCTTTCCAGTGCCAGGGCTTTCACTGTTTTCTAAGACAGCCCATCCATTTTTACGTAACTCTAATTATAATTTTTCCTTAATATTGAGATAAAATTCTACTCCCTTTAACTTTCACCTACTGATCTTGGTTATGATCTCTGGGGTCAAACAGATCAAACTCCCCCTTTTCCCCTACATGACAGCCTTTTTTAGAAGATTGTTGTTATGTCTGCCTACATTTTTTCTTCCTTAGGCATAGTTTCAAATTTCCCTATCTTGATTGTCCACTTCAGGATATGCTCAAACTTGTCCATGTCTTTCCTAAAGTGGAGCACCAAGAACAGGACAGGTACTTTGATTGGGATAATGGGGAGTGGGACTCTCAACTCCTTCACCTTCAGCTCTAGGCAACCTAAGGTTGCTTTGCACTATTGAGCTACCATGTTCCTGTCTGCTTTACCATTGCTCCCTAAGGACTGTGGGACCTTTCCATTGATTTGCATCTATAATCATCCATATGTGTCATCACCCTCATTAAAATTGGAGGTCCTTGAGGAAAGAGACTCTCTTGCTTTTCTTTTTATAAACTCTGTACTTGCCACTGAACTTTGCACAGAGTGACTAAGAGTACCAGGCCTAAAGATATAAGTTCAAATCTAACCTCAGATACTATCTGTAAAAGCTCAGATAAGTCAGTAGCCTTGGTCTTCCTCAGTTTCTTCATCTATAAATTGAGGACAATAGCACCTATCTCCCAGGTTTGCTGTGAGGATCAAATGAGATGATATTTCTAAAGCACATAGGACACTGCCTGGCAAATAATAGGTGCTTAATAAATGCTTGTTCCCTTCCCCCTTACTAAATGCTTTTTAATTCATTCATTCACTTTCATATTAAGTTTTCAGTTCACTAGGATCCCTTATATCTTTTTTCATATAAATTGCTTTCTAGCAACATCTCTTCTCTCCTGTATTTATAGAGTTAATTTTTTAATCCAAATATAAGACTTTAATTTTATGTAAAATCATGCCATGAATTTATGCAGATAGCTAGACTGATGAACAAGTAAGTTGGGGAAGATGATAAATATTGGAGAAGATGTGGGAGAGTTGGAACACTAATTCATTGTTGATGGATCTGTGAGCTGATCCCACCATTCTGGAGAGCAATTTGGAACTGTGCCCAAAGGGCTATAAAAATGTGCATACCCTTTGACCCAGGAATACCACTTCTAGAACTGTATCCGCAAGAGATCATAAAAATGGGAAAGGGTTCCGCATGTACAAAAATATTTATAGCAGCACTCTTTGTGGTGGCCAAAAGCTGGAGATCAAGGGGATGCGCATCAATTGGGGAATGGCTGAATAAATTGTGGTATATGAATGTAATGGAATACTACTGTGCTATAAGAAATGATGAACAGGAAGACTTCTGAGAGACTTGGAAGGACTTATGTGAACTGATGTTGGGTGAAAGGAGCAGAACCAGGAGAACTTGGTACACAGCATCAACCGCAGTATACAAGGAATTTTTCCGGTACACTTAGTATTTTATTGCAATGCAGGGATTTAAATAATTCCCAGTGGTCTCTTAAGGCAAAATGCCTTCCACATCCAGAGAAAGAACTATGGAATTTGATCACAGAATAAAGCAGATCATTTTTCTTTTGTATTATGTTGTGGTTTGTTTTGTGATTTCTCCCATTCATTTTAATTCTTCTATGCAACATGACTAAGGTAAAAATGTATTTAATAGGAATAGATGTGTAGAACCTATATAAAACTGTATGCTATCTCAGGAAGAAAGTGGGAAAGTGGGGAGGAAGGGAAAAAAATCTAAGATATATGGAAGTGATTGTAGAACACTGAAAACAAATAAAATTTTTAAAAAAGTAAGTCGGGGGTTATTAAAATGTATAGATTGATTCAACCTTCTATCTTCATCTACTTTGGTACTGGGCATGAGCCTAATGCATTGTGTGGTGTGGGTTTATATGTGTGTTTATGTGACACACATGTGTATGCCTTTACTATTTTAAAATTTCATCATAAGACTGTTCCCAGTATAAAGAGAACATTTAAGATATTTTCTTCTGAGCTACTTTTAGATTCTATCTGTTTTCTTGGGATGTGACAAAATCTAAATCTGTTGACCTTTATCACTTAGCCTTAAACTTAGTTTAAATGAAACCCTCACCTGTGTTGCTAATAATCCACATGTATTAGAAACCAGACAACTTCACGCTTCTTCCTTGAACATCCTCAAAAATATCCTACTTCCTTTTAGCGGATTTGCCAAAGAAAAAAAATTGTTCTTTTATTATCCTATTCTATTTATCCAACTGAAATTTTTTTGGCATTTAAAAATATTTATTTATTTTTAGTTTTCAACATTCATTTCCACAAGATTTTGAGTTCCAAATTTTCTCCCCATCTCTCCCCTCCCCCGGTCCCAAGACACCATGCAGTTTGATTACGCCTTTCACCAATCTTCCCTCCCTTCTATCATACTCCTCCCTTCCCTTATCCCCATCTTCTCTCTTTTCTTGTAGGGCAAGATAGATTTCTGTACCCCATTACCTGTATTTCTTATTTCCCACTTGCATACAAACAACAATTCACAATATTAGTTCCTAAAACTTTGAGTTCCCACTTCTCTCCCTCCCTCCCTCCCCACCCATTCCCACTGAGAAGGCAAGCAATTCAATATAGGCTATACATGCGAAGTTATGAAAAAGACCTCCATAACAGTCATGTTGTGAAAGGCTAGCTATATTTCCCTCCATCCTATCTGCACCCCCATTTCTTCTATTTTCTCTTTTGACCTTGTCCCTCCTCAAAAGTGTTTACATCTAATTACTCCCTCCTCTCATTTGCCCTTCCTTCTATCATTCCCCCCACACACCCCACTTATCACCTTCTTCCCTACTTTCCTGTAGTGTAAGATAGATTTTCATACCAAATTGAGTATGCATGTTGTTCCCTCCTTAAGCCAAATGTGATTAGAGTAAGCTTCACTTTTTCCCTCCCACCTCCCCTTTTCCCCCTCCATTGAAAAAGCTTTATTTTGCCTCTTTAATGAGAGATAATTTGCCCTATTCCACCCTTAATTTATTTATTTATTTAACTTTTAACGTTTATTTTCACAAAATTTTGGGTTCCAAATTTTCTCCCCATTTCTCCCCTCCCCCCCACCCCAAAACACCAAGCATTCTAATTGCCCCTATCACCAATCTGCCCTCTTTTCTAACATTCCTCCCTTCCCTTGTCCCCATCTTCTCTTTTGTCCTGTAGGGCCAGATAACTTTCTATACCCCATTATCTGTATTTCTTATTTCCTAGTAGCAAGAACAATACTTGACAGTTGTTCCTAAAACTTTGACTTCCAACTTCTCTTCATCCCTTCCTCCCCATCCATTCCCTTTGGGAAGGCAAGCAATTCAACATAGGCCATATCTGTGTAGTTTTGCAAATTACTTCCATAATAGTCATGTTATGAAAGACTAATTTTATTTCCTTCCATCCTATCCTGCCCCCCATTGCTTCTGTTCTCTCTTTTGATCCTGTCCGTCCCCAAGTGTGTTGACTTCAAATTGCTCCCTCCTCCCACTGCCCTCCCTTCCATCATCCCCCCCCCCAGCCTGCTTATCCCCTTCTCCCCCACTTTCCGGTATTGTAAGATAGGTTTTCATACCAAAATGAGTGTGCATTTTATTCCTTCCTTTAATCAAATGTGATGAGAGTAAGCTTCATGTTTTTCTCTCACCTCCCCTCTTTTTCCCTCCACTAAAACATCTTTTGCTTGCCTCTTTTATGAGAGATAATTTGCCCCATTTCATTTCTCCCTTTCTTCTCCCAATATATTTCTTTCTCACCACTTAATTTCATTTTTTTAAGATATGATCCCATCCTATTCAGTTCACTCTGTGCTCTGTGTGTGTGTGTGTGTGTGTGTGTGTGTGTGTGTGTAATCTTACCAACTACCCAAATACTGAAAAGTTTCAAGAGTTACAAATATTGTCTTTCCATGTAGGAATGTAAACAGTTCAACTTTAGTAAGTCCCTTATGACTTCTCTTTGCTGTTTAGTTTTTCATGCTTCTCTTCATTCTTGTGTTTGAAAGTCAAATTTTCTTTTCAGCTCTGGCCTTTTCATCAAGAATGTTTGAAAGTCCTCATTTCATTGAAAGACAATTTTTTCCCCTGAATATTATACTCAGTTTTGCTGGGTAGGTGATTCTTGGTTGTAGACCTAGATCCTTTGACTTCTGGAATATCATATTCCATGCCCTTTGATCCCTTAATGTAGAAGCTGCTAGATCTTGTGTTATCCTGATTGTATTTCCACAATATTTGAATTGTTTCTTTCTAGCTGCTTGCAATATTTTCTCCTTGACCAGAGAACTCTGGAATTTGACCACAATGTTCCTAGGAGTTTCTCTTTTTGGATCTCTTTCAGGAGGTGATGATCAGTGGATTCTTTCAATATTTATTTTGCCCTCTGGTTCTAGAATATCAGGGCAGTTTTCCTTGATAATTTCATGAAATATGTTGTCTAGGCTCTTTTTTGATCATGGCTTTCAGGTAGTCCCATAATTTTTAAATTGTCTCTCCTGGATCTCTTTTCCAGGTCAATTGTTTTTCCAATGAGATATTTCACATTATTTTCCATTTTTTCATTCTTTTGGTTTTAATTTGTGATTTCTTGGTTTCTCATAAAGTCGTTAGCCTCCATCTGTTCCATTCTAATTTTGAAAGAACTATTTTCTTCAGTGAGCTTTTGGACCTCCTTTTCCATTTGGCTAATTTTTAAAGCATTCTTCTCCTCATTGGCTTTTTGAACCTCTTTTGCCAATTGAGTTAGCCTATTTTTCAAGGTGTTATTTTCTTCAGCATTTTTTTGGGTCTCCTTCAGCAAGGTGTTGACCTGCTTTTCATACTTTTCTTGCATCTCTCTCATTTCTCTTCCCAGTTTTTCCTCTACCTCTCTTCCTTGATTTTCAAAATCCTTTTTGAGCTCTTCCATGGCCTGAGCCCATTGAATATTTATTTTGGGTGTTTGGGATACAGAAGCCTTGACTTCTATGTCTTTCCCTGATGGTAAGCATTGTTCTTCCTCATCAGAAAGGATGGGAGGAGATATCTGTTCACCAAGAAAGTAACCTTCTATGGTTTTATTTTTTACCCTTTTGGGGGTATTTTCCCAACCAGTTACTGGACTTTTGGGTCCTTTGTCAAGAGTAGGGTATACTCTGGGAATCTGTGAGATCTCAGTTCCTCCAAGGTGGCACAATCAAGTGTGGATCTGGATGCAGAAAGGGATTTTTATGTCCAGAATCTTAGCAATTGCCTCTGCACAGCCACCTAGCCTCCAGCTCTGCCAAGTCAGCCCTGGGGGTTGATTTTCAGATAAGTTGGATGGGCAGGGCCGCCATTCAGTGTAAGACAAAGACCATCTTGGCCAGGTCCTCCACCCAGGGCTGAGGTAAGACTCAGCTCTTCAGTGCCCCCAGGGGTTTTTACGCTCCAACAAGGAGCAGTCTGTATGGGCTGCTGTGCACCCTCTCTGGCTGCTGCCTGCTGCTGGAGCTATGGGGAGGCCTTTCTCCCTTCCTGGCCAGCTGATAAAACCCTTTCACTGACCTTTGGCACCTGTGGGTTGAGGGATCTGAGGCCTTGCTGCTGGGACTGGGAATTCTGTCCCAAGGTGTCCTCCTCCCAGAGTCTTGTCGCCACGCCATGGCCAAGGCTAGGCTGGGCTCCACGCTCTGCTCTGCGTCTGGTGCAACCAATGTTTCCATGGGCCTTTCAGGTCACTGTGGGCTGGAAATCTCCTCCACTCTGTTGTCCTCCACTTCTGCTGCTCCAGAATTTGTTGAGTCCCTCTTTACAGATATTTTGTGGGCTGCATGGGGACACATTATGTAAGTGTGTCTTTCTACTCAGCCATCTTGGCTCCGCTCCCCCCTTAATTTTTTTTTTTTAGATATCATCCCTTCCTGTTCAACTCACCTTGTGCCTGCTCTCTTTATGTATATAATCCCTCCAACTCAATACTCAAATACTGAGAAAAGGCTCAAGTTACAAATATTATCTTTCCATGTAGGAATGTAAACAGTTCAACTTTACTAAGTCCCTTATGATTTCTCTTTTCTGTCTGCCTTTACATGCTTTTCTTGACTCTTGTGTTTGAAAGTCAAAATTTTCTATTCAGCTCTGGTCTTTTCATCAAGAATGCTTGAAAATTCTCTATGTCATTGAATGACCATTTTTCCCCTGAAGTATTATACTCAATTTTGCTAGGTAGGTGATTCTTGGTTTTAATCCTAGTTCCTTTGACTTCTGGAATATCATATTCCAAGCACTTCAGTCCATTAATGTAGAAGCTGCTAGATCTTGTGTTATCCTGATTGTATTTCCACAATACTCCAATTGTTTCTTTCTGGCTGCTTGTAATATTTTCTCCTTGACCTGGGAACTCTGGAATTTGGCTACAGTATTCCTAGGAGTTTTTCTTTTTGGATCTATTTCAGGTGGTGATCGTTGGATTCCTTCAATATTTATTTTATTCTCTGGTTCTAGAATATCAGGGCAGTTTTCCTTGATAATTTCATGAAACATGATATCTAGGCTCTTTTTTTGATCATGACTTTCAGGTAGTCTCATAATTTTTAAATTGTCTCTCCTGGATCTCTTTTCCAGATCAGCTGTTTTTCCAATGAGATATTTCACACTGTCTTCTATTTTTTCATTCTTTTGGCTTTATTTTGTAATTTCTTGGTTTTTCATAAAGTCATTAGCTTTCATATGTTCCATTCTAATTTTTAAAGAACTGTTTTCTTCAGTGAGCTTTTGAACCTCCTTTTCCATTTGACCCATTCTGCTTTTTAAAGCATTCTTCTACTCATTAGCTTTTTGGACCTCTTTTGCCATTTAGGTTAGTTTACTTTTAAAGGTGTTAACTTCTTCAGCGTTTTGGGGTCTCCTTTAGCAAGCTGTTGACTCACTTTTCATGATTTTCTTGCATCACTCTCATTTCTCTTCCCAATTTTTTCTCCATCTCTCTTACTTGATTTTCAAAATCCTTTGTGAGCTCTTCCATGGCCTGAGACCATTGAATATTCTTTTGGAGATTTTTGGATGTAAAAGCCTTGACTTCTATGTCTTTCTCTGATGGTATGCTTTTTTCTTCCTCATCCAAAAGGATAGAAGAAAACCTGTCCACCAAGAAAGTAACCTTCTATTTTTTTTCCCCTTTTGGGGTTATTTTCCCAAACAGTTACTTGACTTTTGAGTCCTTTGTCAAGTTGAGGGTATATTCTAGGGACTTGTAAGTTTTCAATTCCTCCAAGGTGGCACAATCAAGGGGGAGGAGTTTCATCCTCTCCTGGCCAGTGCTCTGGTCTATGAGCAACCACCAGTACTCCTTTCTGCCCAGGATCTGTGAGGAGGATTACCTCTCCAGAGCCTCTACCAGTTCCACCATGCCAGGGCTCCTCCTCACCCCAGGACTTCCACTCAGAACTGAGACCCTAAGGTCTACTCATTTCCCCCAGGGTCTTCAAAAGTGGACAGTGCTACTACAGTGGCTGCTGCTGCCCTGGAGCAGGGGTTGGGGCCAGAAGCCACTCCCCTTTCACCCAGGTGAAAGAGCTTTCTACTGACATTTGAAGCTGACTTTGGCATTTGTGGGGTGACAAGTCTGGGAACCACAGCTGCTACCCATGATTCTGTGCCCGGAAGCCTGCTGCAGTCCTGTCCCTGCCAAGCTGCATGGCCAACGTGGGGCTGCACTCTGCTCCAAACCTTGGTGCAATAGACCTTTCCTGTTGACTTTCCAGGCTATCTTGGGCTGGAAATCTCTTTCACTCTGTCGTTTTGTGGCTTCTGGTGTTCTAGAATTTGTTTAGAATCATTTTTTACAGGTATTTTATGGGCTATGGAGGTAGAGCTAGAGCAGGTCTGTCCTTCTACTCTGCCATCTTATCTCTGCCCCCCTCCAACTGAAAATATATTATTATTTTCATTTAATTCTGTGTTGCAAGGTTCCATAAGGGCTTTAAGAATGTGCTTCTCAAAATGCAGTACATGGATCCCTGTGAGTCCCTCAACCTTTTCAGGAGGTCCACAAGTTCAAAACTGTTTTCATAGTAATTCTTAGACATTATCTGCCTATTAAAATATTCCTCCATTTTCCAGCTGCATATCTTTGTGAGCCTGAATTTTCTTCCTATACTCCAACCAAAGCAAAATCTCAGCAGATTACAAATGCAGAAGCAAGCATGAGAATCTAGCTACCTTCTATTAAGCCAGATAATAGATTTATTAAAATATATAAAACTGCCACTTTTCTTATTAAAAGTTTTTAAACTATGGTTATTTTTATGAAAACATTTATATTAACATGTAGTAGCTTTGCTGAAGTTATTTTAGTGAATTAAATATTTTAAATGATTAATTTTAATTTCTAATATGATAAATATTGATAGATATAATCCATATAAATAAAAGCTCTTTGGGATCTTCAATCATTTTTAAACATAAGAGACCAAAAAGTTTGAGAAGTGTGTCTTTAGATTTCTCTTTGCAACATCTTGTGAGGTAGTAGGTAAGAAAAAAGTATACAAAAAATATGGCTCCACCAGAAGTCATCTGCATGGGGATCAGACTTCTGGTACTTTTGCTCATTGACTGCTGCTCAGTCTGCTTACCCTGACTTGACAATTACTTGAAAACCTTGTTTTATAAGTAATAGAATTTGTAATCACATACTTTTATAAATTGAACTCATGTCATACATATTGCTGCCATTCCTTTAAAAAATAAACCCCCCTACCACTATTTGACCATCAAAAAGTTGGTAATAACCTCGCCATTAATAAATGAAAAGATTCTGATTAGTGACCTCTAGATGAAAGGTTTATTATTCCATTACTAGTCTCTCGAGCTATTTGGTCACCTAGTACTATATTTGGTCTGAAGAATCTAATCCTTGAACTATAAAAATCTAAGTAGTCCTTGACACAATTTGGAGCTATTAAAATCTATTGCGCCAAGAAGCCTTTATTTAAAAAAATCAATTTAATTGTGCATACCCCATCTGGTCAGAATTAAACTCATTTTTAAAACTCCTAATTTTGTATTTACCTGATGTCCTATATTGTAACATGAATTTTTTTATAATAGAAACATTCTGTAGTGCTGAGAAAATAAATATCTGAAGGAAATTTCTTAACATTTACCAGGCTCCCCTTTTTTATTTCATATTCAGCCATAAAATTAAACTTCATGCAGTATTTATCATTTGAATGGGCCAAGAGAAGTCTAAGTTCAAGGAATATATGAATGTAATGTTACATGTATTTGCATATAATCATTTAAATTTTCCTTTTCCTGCTTTCCTTAATTGAAATGAATCCATTTTAGAGACACAACTGGATTTCCCTGTTGATATTTTTAGTTTGCTTTAAAAAAAAAATTCAGGAAGCTTGAGAACTGAAAAGTGAACATTTTCTATTTTCACTAACTTATACCTTCTGGTTTCATCTCCATTAGGAAAAGTGAACCATGTTTCTATTCACAATGCTAAAGAAATATGCTTTAAATCATAGGGATTTATTTTTAATGAAGCCAACATTTGTTGTATACTTTCTTAACTGTTTTGTAACCACACTTAAGTGTAAGAGTCTTTGCTAATTTAGGGTCTCTGTAAAGGTCTATCTCTATTAAAGTCTGAAAATGTGGACTTATTCTTTGTTTAATAATAATAATAATAATAATAGTAATAGCTAACATTTATATAGTGCTTGCAGTATCCCAGGCATTGTGTTAAATGTTTTCCAAATAGTAACTCACTTGATCCTCACAATAACCTTGGAAGAGGTGTTATTATTATCCCCATTTTACAGTTGAAGGAACTGAGGCAAAAAAAAAAGTTAAGTGATTTGCCCAGAGTCACACACCTAGTATAAGTGTCTGAGGCTGTATTTGAACTCATCTTCCAGACTCCAGGTACAGCACTCTCCACTGCACCACCCAAGTGCCTATGGGCATATGATGGTTAAGTCAAGTGTATAGAATATCAAATCTCATGGTTACTCATAGCCTGATAGAACATATGCTTGTTGAGGTTGGAAACTATTTAATTTTGTCTGTGTATCTCTAGGGCCTAACTTAGTGCCTTGCATATGGTAAATGCTTAATGAGTTGTTAATTGATGGAGTAATTAATAATCATGGGTGACATAGACTTTCAGAGTTAATTATGAATTTTATCACTACCTTTCATGTCATTTAAGTATGAATGGGTCACTATCATAATGGTGTTTTACTAATTCAGCTTACTAATTTTCAATATTTATGATATCTCTCAGACCAGTTCATATATAAGCTACAAAATTGATCCTTACTTGTAACTCTTCTCATTAAGACATCAGAGAAGTGTTTGTGTGTTCTTTCAAAAAATGTATAAGAAAACTACCACCACACCTTTGTAAAAAAAAAAAAAAAAAAACAAAAAACAGTCTAAATATAAGCGTAACATATCACTGCCAAACTTAGCACCATTTTCATGTACAAACAGCCTAGGATGATGACAACAACCACCAGTTAAATAACCAACTAAGTAGGGTGAGAATCCAGGTTGTCAGCATAGTCAAAAAAAAATTTGATGTTGCTTGATGGACATTCACTGAGACATAAGTATAATCAATTAGGTAATACTGTTATAGTATTTTTGACAGTCAGGCAATAGTTAAAATGAAAAGGAATCTTTTTTTCCAAGAAGGAAAATCCATTTAATAACTTTGGACCAGTTTGCTCATAGCAGTACCGTGCTTGAGATCTGAAAACCCCAGGAGCTTGGCAAGCCAGTAGGACTTGGCAGGTTTTCCTACCAACGTACTAAGTCGGAGTCAAACTGAGCCAGACTCTGGCTCACTAAGCTTTATATGTATTTAATATTCCTTATTAACAAGAAGGTTGTGGCGCAGGACTTTTTTCCACTAACCTCAGACAACAAAATATAGCCTCTCTACAACCACAGTTTAAGAAATGACATACAATCACTTGGGGATTTTTGTCCATCTGTTCTGATAGCGTGGTGTGTCCAGTTGTATGCACATAAGCATGTTGCTTTGTAACTTATGTTTCCATTAAAAATGACATGCATGTGTTTACAAACTGGACTGCACTCATACTTTCTGTGTAGGTTGGCGTTTGCTAGTGTGAAAGACTGATTTTATGGCACAGCATGTCACGCAACTTGAACAAACCTCTCCCACAAGTAGGTAAAAGAGAAGGCAAATCAGTTTGTGAAGATACTAAAAATATAGTGTGTTCTCATTCTCCTCAAATTTCACCTGGCGGGATCATCCCAAAATGAAAATGAAATCAAGTTTTACTTTTCAAACATCTTGTAAAAGCAAAGCAAATACCAAACCCAGCCCGTGTTTGTTGTTTCTTTCCTTTTTTTTGGTTCCAATGAAGCCAATAGTTATAATTATGCCCTACTATATTGTGACATTCTGGGGGTAAAAGACATCAAATCTGTCCTCTCCTGTAGCACCTAACACTGGCCTTGAACGTAGGAGGTTCTCAGTCAGTGTTTAAGTTGAGGTGAATGATGGCTTTTTTCACTGAAGCATTAAAAATATGGAATTGAGGAAGGTTGTGCATGATTTTTGTTACACTCTTCAAAGCCTGCTACACCTGCAATTGATAATTTAGTACAAACATATCAAAATTCTTCACAAAGTACTCACATGAGAAAACTAACATCAGTTTTGATGAGAAATGAGACGTGACTGTTACTTAAGGTGTTGGTCTCTGAAGCCAATACCATGGCATGGCCCCAAAGTAGTATGTAGTAGACTAATTAAAAGATGGGATGATGATTCACATCCCACCCTCTAGCACAACTGCATTGTCCACTTCACCTGTTATTGTTATTGTTTAGTCATTCAGTTGTGTCTGAGTCTGTGTGAAAGTCCATGGGATTTTCTTGTCAAAGATGCTAGAGCAGTTTGCCATTTCCTTCTCTAGTGTGTTGCCTTTTTACCAATGAGGAACTGAGACAAATGTAGGTTAAGTGATTTGCCCAGGGTCACACAGTTAGTAAGTGTCTGAGACCACATTTGTATTCAGATCTTCCTGACTTCAGGCCTGATGATCTATTTGCTGCACCACCTAATTGTCCCACTTCAACCATTATTACTCAGCAGTTCACCATACCACCCACTGCCTCTTGTGGCTTGGTGGGGTATTGGCTACTGGGGATAGCCTCCAAATTTATGTCTTCCTTGTTCTTCCTTACCCCATATCTCAATGGTTGTCAAATCATGTTTCTACCTTCACAACATCTCACAAATCTGCCCTCTTCTCTCCACTCACACTTCTGCCACCTTAGTTCAGGCCCTTATCGCCTCTTGTCAGGACCATTGCAATTATCTCCTAATTGTTCTTGCTGTGTTAGTGCTCTTTCCTCTCTCATCTTTCACACAACTACCAAAATGATTTTTCTTTTTTTAATTTAATTTTTAAATTTATTTTCAGTTTTCAACATTCACTTACACATAATTTTGAATTTCAGATTTTCTCCCCATCTCCCCCCTCACCCCACCCCTTGACAGCATGTATTCTGATTACTCTTCCCTCCAATCTGCCCTCCCTTCTATGCCTGCCCCATCCCCTTCCTTTCTATTTTCCTGCAGAGCAAAATAGATTTCTGTATCCCATTGCCTGTATATCTTATTTCCTAGTTGCATGTAAAAACAATTTTAACATTAACTTTTAGATAATTGAGTTCCATATTCTCTCCCTTCCCTCCCCCCCTCATTGAGAAGGCAAACAATTCAATATAGGTTATACATGTGTAGTTATGCAAAACACTTCCACAGCAGCCATGTTCTGAAAATCTAACTATATTTCCCTCTATCCTGTCCTGCCCTTTATTTATTCTGTTCTCTCCTTTGACCTGTACCTCTATCAAAGTGTTTGCTTACAATTATTCTTTCCCCTAGTCTGCTGTCCCTTCTATTATCCAACCTCTCTTATCCCCTTCCTCCCTGCTTTCCTGTTGGGTAAGGTAAACTTCCATATCCAGTTGAATATGTATGTTTTTCCTTCCTGAAGCCAAATCCAATGAAAGGAAGGCTCACTTATTCCCTATCATTTTCCCTTTCTTCCCCTCCATTGTAAAAGCTCTTTCTTGACTTTTTTTATGTGAGATAATTTACCACATTCTACCTCTCCCTTTCTCTTTCTCCTAGTACGTTCTTCTTAACCCTTAATTTTCTTTTTTAGATATCATTCCTTCATATTCAGCTCCCTCTTTGCCCTCCCTCTTTCTCCATACACATATACACATACATACATGCACATATATATGTATGTATATGTATATACATACACACATATATATTCCCTCCAACTATCCTATTATTGAGAAAGGTTTCATGAGTTACAGATATCATTTTTCCATGTAGGAATGTAATAAGTCCCTTATGGTTTTTTTTCCTGTTTACCTTTTCATGCTTCTCTTGATTCTTGTATTTGAAAGTCAAATTTTCCATTCAGCTCTGGTTTTTTCAATAAGAATGCTTGGAAGTTCTCTATTTCATTGAAGTTTCATTTGTTGCCCTAAAGTATACTCAGTTTTGCTGGGTAGATGATTCTTGGTTTTAATCCTAGCTCCTTTGCCCTCTGAAATATTATATTCCAAGTCCTTCTATTCCTTAGTGTAGAAGCTGATAAATCTTGTGTTATCCTGATTGTGTTTCCACAATACTTGAATTGTTTCTCTGGCTGCTTGTTATATTTTCTCCTTGACCCTGAACTCTGAATTCTGAGGAACTCTGTAATTTGGCTACAATATTTCTAGGAGTTTTCCTTTTGGAATTTCTTTCAGGAGCTGATTGGTGGAGTTCTTTCCATTTCTATTTTCCCCTCTGGTTCTAGGCTATCAGGTCAATTTTCCTTAATAATTTCTTGAAAGGTGATGTCTAGTCTGTTTTTTTGATCGTGGCTTTCAGGTAGTCTCATAATTTTTCAATTGTCTCTCCTGGATCTATTTTCCAGGTCAGCTGTTTTCCCAGTGAGATACTTCACATTATCTTCTATTTTTTCATTCTTTTGGCTTTGTTTTATAATTTCTTGATTTCTCATAAAGTCATTAGCTTCCATTTGCTCCATTTTAATTTTTAAAGAATTATTTTCTTCAGTGAGTTTTGGACCTCTTTTTCCATTTGGCCTATTCTGCTTTTTAAGGCATTCTTCTCCTCATTGGCTTTTTAGACCTTGTTTGCCATTTGAGTTAGACTAATTTTAAAGGTGTTATTTTCTTCAGTATTTTGAGTGGTTTCCTTTAGCAAGCTGTTGACTCATTTTTCATGATTTTCTTTCATCGTTCTCATTTTCCTTCCCAATTTTTCCTCCACTTATTTGATTTTCAAAATCTTTTTTGAGCTTCTCCAAGACCTGAGACCATTTGGAGGCTTTGAATACATGGGCTTTGGTCTGTTTTCTTCTTCTGGTTGTATGTTTTCATCTTCCTTGTCACCAATGATGTAAGAAAATACCTCTTCACTGAAAAAGTAAGAATCTGTAGTTTATTTCTTTTTCCCCCTTTTGCTCATTTTCTCAGCCATTTACTCAACTTTTGAGCTCTTTGTTAAGTGAGGGACTCCAGAAGCAGCCTTGCCTTCTGCAGTGGCTGCCATTTCCCTGGGGCAGCTCTGGGGCGGGGTCAGACCAAGCTCCTCTCCCAGCTAGAAAAGAGACCCTTCCCACTGACCTTTGAAACTGTCTAGTGTTTGTGGGTTGAGAAGGCTAGAAACTGCATCTGCCAGTGATTCAGTCCCCTAAGGCCCACTCCAGCTCCCAGTGCTGGTGCACACCAAACTGTACTCCACTCCCAGCTGGGTGTGATATACCCTTCCTGTCACCTTCCCACATTGTCTTGGGCTGGAAGTTTGCTTCAGTCTGTCATTTTGTGACTTCTGCTGCTCTAGAATTTGTTTATGGAGTCATTTTTACAGGTTTTTTGAGGGGTTTGGGGGGGAGCTCTAGCAGGTACCTGCTTCTACTCTGCCATCTTGGCTTCAACCCTAATAGTGGTTTTTCTCAAGCGTGTGTTTAACTGTGTCACTCCCCTACTCACAAACTTCGGTAACTTCTTATTGATTCTGTTATCAATATTATGTCTTCTTTCTAATTCTCATTCTGTGTAAGTTTAATCAAAGAGTAGGACATTATATGATTTATAAATAAATTTATATACATATAAACATATGATGAATATGTACATACATATACATACATACATATAGAGAGAGAAAGAGAGAGAGATACATATTGAGCATATATACCTCCCAAATTTTTGCATAGGAGATGAGTAATCCAAAAAGTTTGGAGACCACAGAATTATAGGAATTGTTATTATTTCACAAGCATTGGCTTCATGGATCAGCTGATTAACAATTCTAGCATGAGTGAGGAGTTGGAGAAATTTGACATGATTCACGTTTATTTGGTACTGAGTTATTAGTGGTTATCAGAAGTGCTGGGAAATAGGTATATCCATTTTATAGGGTCTTTCTGTTAATTGTGTCATGAATAGTGTTTAGTGGTCATATTTAATTTGCATCTTAGTAATAACAAGTGCTAACATTTATATAGCACTTTATAGCTTGCAAAGCACCTTACATACATTACCTCATTTGATTCTATTTTACTTGCTATTACGGTAATGGATAGAGTACTAGACCTGGAGTCAGAAAGACCTGAGTTTCAAATCTGGCCTCAGGCACTAATTAGCCCTATGACCCTGGGCAAGTCAGTTAACCTTTGTTTACCTTACTCCATAAGAAAAGAAAATGGCAGTGGTTCTTTGCCAAGAAAACCCGTAGAGATTATGATGCACAGGGTCACAAAGGGTCAGACGCTACTGAACAAGAGTAAAATAAGTGCTTGTTGATTAATGGCGCAAAGTTCTTCTTGATCTTTTGAAATTACTTTGTATTTACTTATGTAAATATAAGCTCTCTGAGGGCAGAGGCAGTTTGTTTTTTAAAATCTTTATATAACTATCACAACCCATTACTTGCATATTATAAGGGCTTTTATTTTTAAAATAAATTTAATTAAATGGGGAAAAAAATGGAAATGAGCCAAGCTATCCAGATGTAATGGATTTAGAGGAAGACAGGAGTATGAGGCAAGCTTTACAATTTTAAGCATTTTTTAAAATGTGCATACAGTCCAAAGAAGGTTAACTGAAGCAAATTAATGAAACTGGCATTTCTACCCTTGCTAGCTCAGTTCTGACTCCTTGAAACCTGATCCCAGATCACATCTCCTTCATTGCTCCATCGGACTCTCTTCTTGATCCCAGTGCAGGCTCTTGTCTCAAATCTCCGTGATGGCAAAGTTTTAACTTTTGTCACAGTCCGCATTTTAGCTGCTTAAAAATGCCTTCCTTTGATAATCTTATGGCATTATTTATTATATATTATATAATCTTATGGCACTAATTACATTCTACAAAGTTATGTCAGTTATGTCAAATAAGTAGTCTTACATGGTATATGCTATGTGAGCCTCTATTACTTAAAAATGTACATGACTTAGGTTCTAAGGATTTACGCTACAACCATTTACCTTCATGGTACAGACCCTTGAAAGTAAATACCACTACTACAAAAAATCTATGTAATAAAATTTCTACAATCATTGTAATTAGCTCAATTCATTCCATTGAGGAAACATTTATTGAGTATCTATTATGTGCTGGCCACTGGGAAATCCTACAAAAAATGGAAATTCCTGCCCTCAAGGAACTTGCATTCTTCTAGGCAATATAGCGGAGAAGGAAATATAAGATGAGTAGTGATGGGATAGGGGCAAAGCCAAAATGCCCTAGGAAAATGGAAGGAGGAAGAGAATGCTGATAGCTGGAGTTACCAAGAAAAGCTTCCCTTTAGAGACCTTCCTGGAACTGAGCCTTGGAGAAAGCTAAGGATTCTACAAGATGAGGAGGGAATGCATCTGGTGGTGAGAAAATGATCATAGAACAGAGACTTAGCACTGGAAAGGATCTTAGAGGTCATTTACCAGTAGTCTAGATCTTGTTTTATAGAGAGCCAGTTAAGACTCAGTGAGGGTAAACAAGCCACCAGTAGGGAATAAGTGACAGAGCTGAGATATAAACTTAGTCCTTCTACTCTACCACTTCAGTTCCTCTCTTCTCCCCTTCTCCCTTCTCTGTCCTTCATCCTGTATGGTATGAAGACATAGAGCCAGAAGATCCAGATTTGAATCCTGGCTCCATTACTCACATGTCTGGGCCAGGCTTTTCCTTGCTTTGGACCTGGATTACTCCCGGGGTAAAATGAGCTGATGTTAAGTGGTTCTAGTGATCTCTGACCGAAGATACCGGTTCACATCCCTCTTTTAGTTCTGGGCTCATTGCTTTTTAGCTCCCCTTTCTAATCCATACTCTACACCCCCACCATATCTGAGGCTCAAATCTGACCATATGACTCCTCTTCTCAAAAAGCTTTTGTGATCTTCTGTAATCTCAAGGATAAAATGCAAACTCTTCATGTTGGCGATTAAGGCCCTGGTTCCTACTCGCTTTTCCAATCTTGTTTTATATTAATTCCCTTCACAGACTGTGTAATCTAGAAAAACTAGACTGCTAGTCTAGACTTGATATTTCCTGTCCTACCCTCTGTTTGTTACCATAGGCCAGGGGTGGGGAACCTGCAGCCTCAAGGTCACCTGTGACCTGCTAGGTCCTCAAGTGCGGCCCTTTGATGAATCCAAACTTCACAGAACAAATCCCCTTAATAAAAGGATTTGTTTTGTACAGCTTGGACTCAGTCAAAAGGATGCCCAAGGCCACAGGTTCCCCACCCCTGCCATAGACCATCTACCACTTCCTCTAATGTTTATCTTCATCTCCACATCTCAGAAGATGTTGCCTTCAACATCCATTTCAGTGACCAAATCTTCTCTAAATCCTCCCAGTTATTAGTATTCTTTCTCTCTTCAGTTTACCCTGTAACATACTTATTTGTATAAACAGCATATCCTCCCTCCCCAGCAGAGTGTAATTTTCTTAGATTTTCATCTTTGTATTCTTAGCAAACAGTAGATATTTAATAAATGTTTGTGAAAGTGCCAAATGTAGTTGGTCAGTAGGTTTGGCCCAGCTCTCCTCAGCCCTATTAGGAACTGTATATTCATGGTCACTGTACTAACAGAAATGGTAATCTTCTTAGGTTACAAGACAAATGAACATGAAATATTAGCAAATATAAACCAGTAATAACATCAAAAAGTGTTTTAGTATAAGCTATTGTTCTTATAGAAGGTCTGAGATATTTTAATTAATGCGATAATAAAACTTCACAGATGAGGTAGAAATTTGGCCTGACTTAATAAATTCCATGTGAAATGGAATTAATATTTGACTAGGATTCCAGGCTGGGGGGGGGGGAGAATGGAAACAGACACATGGTATTTTTTGTGAGGAAAATGGGACTGGCTTTATCAGGCAGTAAAGGTACTTGTTGGAGATTAATGAGGAAATAAAGTTGCTTTGGGTTGGATGAGGTCAGCTTAGAGAGGGTTTTGAACACTAGGCAGAAGAATTAAATTTGATGTAATAGGCAGTTGGGAGCCATTATAAACTTTGAGTAGTAAAAGGGCATGATAAGTACCAGGCTAATCTATAAAGATTAGCCTGGTAAGAGTCAGAACCAGGGCAGAATTAACAACACTGGGTAAAAGTTGCAGAGGAAAGTTAGAATATAATATCAGGGAAAACTTCCTTATAGTTTGAACTGTCCAAAAATGGCCTGGGCTGCCCATATGGTTATAGATTCCTCCCTCTTTGAAGACCCTTAAACCAAACCTAGATGACTAGATCACCCTCTGCCATCTATGTTATAGGAGGAATTCTTTTTCAGGTAAGGCACTGAGGGCTCTTGAAAATCTAGAATTCTATCATTCTGTGACCCAACATTCAATCATTTAATTTGATTCAACGGGCACACTGATTATGTGACTAGTACTACGTTAGGCACATTGAGGAGCACAAAAGTTGCGGAATAGATAATCCCATTCCTTCAAGGAGTGTGACATCTTGCTTAGTGAGAAAAGATATGCAAACTTAAAATACTTTTTTTTGAGAAATATTCATTATAACAAGATGCCTAAATGTTTTGGCATATGCTATAGTAACAAGACTAAAAACTCTAATACTTTTATTTTTTCATATGTTGTAAACTGAAATCTTTATCAAATAAAAAACAAAAACACTCTTAAAATTATCCTTTTTTGTGATAAGATTCTTAAAAGTGATGTTTGCATACTACTATATCATGGACTTGTAGGAAGAGTCTAGCTAGCTATAGCAAAGTGCCTGATACTCAGTAGGTACTTAATAAATGCTGAGTAATTGTATTTGTTTTCCTGATAGTCTTCAAGATTTCTTCACTTATTAATCAGATTATCTTCTAGATACTTTGCCCTCTCTTCCTGCCTGTCAAAAATCTGCCTTTCTTTTGAAGCCTACCCTAAAGTCTCATCTACACAAAGCTTGCTACAGTTGTTCTGACCCTGCAGTGAGCTTGATTCTCTAGTCTGAACCTCACTACTTAGTCAGTTGGATACTTTCTTTAGTTCTGCTCTTTATTTTGTGTTCCCACTATTCATTCAATTAATTTTAACTTCTTGTTTTATATGAGACACTCTCTTTGGGACAGAGTAGAATACAGAGATGAGGAAGACATGAAATCTACCTGTGAGGAGCTTACAGTCAGTGAGGTACATCAGACACATACACAGATTGCTTAGAAAAACAAAAATGTGAGGTTGCATAGGAAAGGTGAAAACACAGTACAGTGTAAATGTCTTGGTTTTATCTTCTCCCTTAGATTATAAACCTATGGGCATGCTATAAATGTTTGTAATAATTAATACTTCATTGGTTTTTATTTGAATGTGATCATTTAGAGTATTACTTTTATGTCGTTTTTCAGCATAATATACAGTGAAATATTAGAGTACCTCAGACAGTTTCTTCAAAATATTGATAGTATGATCCTTTGAAAAAATATATTTTATGACAGAACAACTGTTATGGTCCTATGGCTAATTATTCCTTTGCAGCTGTGTCCAGCTGGTGGTCCACATTCCATACTACTTCTTTTCAGTGTATGGAAACATTTAGGTCAATATTGATATAAAGCTTCATACAACTTTCTTCTCTTTCAGCTTTGGTTTGCCTTCGTTAATGGATTTTCTGGACAGATTTTATTTGAACGCTGGTGCATCGGCTTGTACAATGTGGTAAGCATTCCCCATCTCCATTTCATACAGAGCCTGCAGAACTTCAGTGACATTCCATTGTTGTTTATATCTAGGAAGTGTATCTAAGTCAATCATCTGTATACATATCATGCACTACAAATACATCTTTAGGGCCTTTGTGGCCACGACACATCCTGCAGAAGCACTAACCCTACACATGTGTTTTCAATCATGGCAGATCATTCTGGAATCACCCCATGAAATTATTACTCCATATATCTTGATAAAATACTATTGCAACCTCTTTAACAATTGGCTGTGTGACATTTTAATATTTCTTTAGGCCAAATGAAAATTTCTGAAATTTACCTAGACATATTCCATTTCAAAAAATTGTTTCTGAATTCACAAACACGGGGATACATGTAAAATGTATAATCATTGTCTTTCTTTTTGTCCCACACTGATTTGCAGAAGCCTGTTTCCCTACTTAAGTTAGATTAACAGATGAATTCACGTTTTTGGGTCCTATCAAGGCTAAATTAATCATCTAAAATGTTCCACTTTTATAATGATTTTAAAGTTATTTGATGATTGTACAGTTTCTGAATTCAGAAGCAACAGTTTTGATTTGTGGTAAATACGAGAAGTAATTATTAAAGGAAATCTAGCTTGTACTGTAGTATTTCAAAAATACTGACCAGACAGTGGGATGCCATTGTGAAAACAGTGAGCCAGAGAACTTCAAGCTTCAAGCCCCTAGTTGTACCACTTGCTGTCTCTATGGGATTTTAGACAAGGTACTTTCCCTCTCTAGGCTTCATTCAACTGCTCATCTATAAAATGAGGGGTTGATACTGGATGACTTTTTAAGGTCTTTTCCAACCCTCAGATCCTATGATTGTCTCTACAGATGCATCATTGACACAGAGGCATCCTATACTGACAATTCTGTCCAAGTTGCTTTGTGGACTCTGGGAGTTTGTTTTCTGCATGCGTCTGTGTAGTCAGTCTTCTAAGGCTGTGTCTTCGGACACACAGAAATACCACTAGATAAAATGTTAGCAATACTTATATAATGTATATGAATCTATAGTTGGTGAATATAGTTGGTTAGACAACTGTGCCAGTGAAGTCCAGTGGACATTATAAGTTTAAACTCTGTGTCTACCAGTTACCTGTGCTGTGTTCCATGAATCCTAATCAACTATACCCCCTAACCAACTGACGTGCAGATTTGTTCAACTGGAAGCAAGTGAGATTTGGAAATGAGCTGAAGTGAATCAGTGTGAATTTGATCTCTGCCAGATATTGGTTTAGAATCTATATCCTTATGTTACTGGATCAATAATCTCTTCTTATATTAAGGACAGAATGATACATAAGCATTGAATGAAATTGCTATGATTAGCTTAAAATGATGTAACAGTTTAGGAAAAAATATTTCAATTTAATAATTCTCTGCTAATTCTTCTTTGTTTGAATTTTACATAATTTTCATACTGTTTGCAGAGATAGCATGATAGAATGGGGAAAAAAAACCATACTTGGATTCTGGGCCTAGTTTGTGTACTTATTAGCTGTATGTGACCTTGCACAAGTTATTTGGACCACTGTTTGCTTGTTCACCAAGCATTGTATTAAATGTGGTAAGGGTTCAGGATGCCAAGACAGATTTGAAATAATCCATATTCTCAAATGAACTTATATTGGGAAAGATAGAATATATAAAATGTGGTGAATTATCTTCAGTCTTTATCCTTAAAATGAACAGGATTACTTTTTAAAAAAATGAGGCCCATTCCAACTTTTTAAAAAATTGTATATGTATATGTAGTTATATATAAAATGTACATGTATATGTAGTTATAATTAAATCAAATACAACATAAGGACATTTTTGAAGTGAAACTAAAAGGATATCAAGAAGATGGTACTGAATAATTTACAGCAAACCAGTGACTCCATTCATGGTGAGATTTAAGATTAAATCTAGAACCTTGAATAGTTCATATGGGTGTATGTTTTCAAACATAATAAACCCCACTTTGCTGTTTTTTTAAATGTTTATTAGAGCAACATGTAGCACTTGCAAACATGTCAAAGTATGTGAAGTCAAGCACATTCCTTCTCACACTGTCCTCCCTTCACCTTATTAGGATACTTGGAAACAATTTAAAAGGCTTCAGGGACATTCTTCAATGGACTTTAAAATGCTGCCTAGAATGGAGGTTAAACACTATAAGCATAAATTTAACAATAATTACAAATCAGATTAGCTCCCATTTGCATTTAAGCTAATGGCTTTTCCAAGATGGCCGGAGAAGTTACTTATGAACCTTCAGGTGATCTACAGGCCAGTGTCCTGCAGTAATGTTTATACTGTAACATTTCCCTCCATTAGGTTCCTGGGGCAAATAAGTTATTTATATCATCCCTCCCTGGTTTGTCATTGAAAATAGTGCCATTCTGATTACCATTCTACTAAGGTGACCTTTTTAGTGTGTACCCAGTTAAGAAATGTATTGAGTTGGTCCACAACCTTCTTTTGACCCATCCAAAGTTTCTATAGCATCTCAAAATTTGAACGTCATTGATTTCAGCAGGTTGTCTCTGCACTGCCCTCTGTACTCCAAGTTTATCATCTTTGATGTAAGAGTCATAGGACTTTCCTTCTGTAAGGGACATTGGAGATCACTAGCTCTAACCCTCCCATTTTGCAGATGAGGAAATCAGGGTCTAGAGCCATGAATTTGCATGAGGTCATGTAACTAGTTTGTTACACAAATTTAGATTTGAACCCAAACCATCTGGCCCTCTTTGAATATTTCCCCATATGACAAATTTTAAAATGGTACCCAAAATTGTGATTGTAGAGTGCACTTAAATTCACATTTTATAGCTATTAAAATATAATGGCTGGCATTTATATAACACTGAGATTTATAGCATGCTCTATATAACATTAAATCTTCATAGCCCTATAAAGTAGGTACTAAAGGTATCATTTATTATTATTAAGCTGTCTTTGAAGATCTCAAGTCATTTGACCCAGATGATTCTATGATCTGCCTATTTACAGAGGACGCCATTCAGTCTCCAAAAGCTTAAATGACTTACTTTGGTCACAGACTAATAAATGTTAGAGATGGTCTTTATACCTAGGGCTTTCTGACTCCTGTGCCAATACTCTATACACTATGTCATGCTGCCACTCAATAGCTTTTTTGTGTTTTGGACACAGTCTTTATAGACAGACTGTATAAACTATTTCTCCTTTGGATAATGATTACTATCGAGGATATAGCTTCTCAGGGGTCTTCTCTATTAGGCTTGAGAGTTTCTTGCTCCCTGCCTAGACCTTTCAACTCTCACTAGGACATAGGGAAGGTATCCAGGAGTACTATGAAGCTCATTATGCTGAAGCTACAGGAAGCTCCTAACTAAATCACTCTGGGCTGAGTACCTGAAAGACAGACTAGAGAAACAGTTCCCTGGATAGGAACCAGGACTTAAGTATGATGAGGCTGAGGTTTTTATTAATCTTAGTCACCTCATCTCTATTTGCTTTAAACTGTTGGGTTTTTACTAAAAAAAATGTTTTCTTTCCCTGGCACAAATACTCAATCTCCATCTAACTTGTATGGGCTAGAGACTTCCTAGAAATCATTTGCTTGTCTCTCACTTCACTGTGTACGTTAGTTGAGGGTCAGGGCATCTATATTGATGTGGGAATGGAGGGAGGAAGGACAGTAGTGACTGAATAATAAAAGCAAACACACATGGATAGGGTGTTTAACCAATAAAGATTACGGTGTCTTTATACCAGATAACATGAAGGAAGACGATTGTGACTAAAATGTAAATGTTTACATCCTAATAATTTTCAAGCAGCCTATTTAGGTTTTTGCTTGTTTTGAATAAACCTAATTTATTTTCCTGACATTTAAGGTTCAGAATTTCCTGGACTGGAATTTATGATTAGAGTTGTAAATTTTGCCTTAGCAAGCTTCAGAAAAACACCCTCATAACTTGAGTTCCTTTGGAACTGGATGCAGTTCCATAACATTGACTGGGGTGTGTTGCACTGTCTTCAGCTTGTACTGAAGAGGAAAATGGATGCTAATCTATCTGGACTTGTTAGCTAATCATTATTATGTATCCTGTAATTATAAGAGGCTCAATTTATTCGTTTTTAGGCCAATGAAGGAACAATAAGATTAAGAAATTATCCTTTGATTCCCTTCCTTTGTGCTGGAGGTGCTTAGAGAGTTATGAATCACGGGGATTCTCACGTTGGGGCTTGACAGGAAAATTAAGTCATCGTTCTGTAAACCTGAAACACTTTGAAAGTGTGCAAAACAAACAGGACATTTTAATGGATCATTGTTCTTTCTGTATAGATTTTCACTGCATTGCCACCCTTCACTCTGGGAATCTTTGAGCGGATTTGTACTCAGGAGAGCATGCTCAGGTTTCCACAGCTCTACAGAATTACCCAGAATGCTGAAGGGTTTAACACAAAGGTGAGCAAAAACAATGTTATTGAAGGTAATTCGTTCTAAGATGTCATAGCTATCCCACTCCCTTCTCCCCCCTTTCTAGCTCACTGTATCCTAGCCCTGGTCGACTTTGAGTTGTACATAATAGTTTATCCTAAGAAACTGAACCACAGTAGATTGGAACACTGAGCTCATTTCCTCCCCACATAATGTAGCCAGTGGAATATTATGGATGGTCTGGGATTGAGGGGTAGAAGGGAGTATAGAAAGTACAATTATTACATATAAATAGGAAACATGGGAGAAGAAGACAATTTGGAGGGGAATGGGGAAAGTATTGTATCCATTTGATTGCTAAGCTCTGTTCATCTTTTCCTTCACTTCCCAATTTGGGGTGGAAAGTGAAAAACTTGAGGGTCAACTCCAAATAAAGCTCCATGAGCCTTGGACTACAAAACCCTTTATTTTTGTGTTTGAGAAGCTGTAAAATCCTGCCCACTCCCTCAGAGTGGCCTCTAGTTTTTTGGTATGGCTCAAAAGCCCCATGGCAGTTGGGAAACAATGAGCACAAAGATAGAATCCTTCACAAGTGTGTTCCAAAACTGTCATATCCAATGTGTAGGAAAATATCCAAAGAGAAAATAGGGGTTCCCTGGGATACACATAAGAAGGGTGTCTGTGGGTTGCTACAGCTGAAAATCTGTCATATTCCTTGCCAGTTGTGAGTAAGCCTGGAAGTCTCGAGATTAACAGAGGCTGCCAATCAAAGGAGACAAAGATGTAAGCTGAATCTGTGTTGCGGAAGTTTGCCTACAAGGGGATTAGAAGAATATATATAAATTCAGCTGACCAAATCATATGCTTAAATTGATGCTTGATTTTTGGATTCATGGAATCCTTTCTTGTTTACATGTCATATAGGAGCAAAACCCAGGCTCTCAATCAGTTACTGAGGACTATTTTAGACTAGCTATTATTTATTTCATGAGAGCTCCCCTGATCCAGTGAAATTCCAGTAGCAATTCCCTGTTCGTTCTAACAAATACCTCCCTTAGCCCCCTTTCTCCAAGGTCTCATCGTAAGTATGGTACAGATTCTAACATGTTGGGGATTGGAAACAGTGAAAATTGCCATTTTGATTCTGTTACCTCAGATGCAGAGTAGATCTCCATTTCCTAATTGTATCTACCCTAATTCGTGATTTCCATGCATCCAGTTATTTGTGTCTCAGTTACTAGCACAAATTTTGTGCCTTTTTCTGTAGCATTATTTTTTTAACAAGAATTAATGAACCTCCAAAAGCTTCAAATACTGGACAATAAGCTAGAATCATTTATTTTCATGATATTTCTGTTCTTTGTTGTTTTTTTCCCTTTGGGTAACTTGTCCTTTGGCTATTCCAGCTTCTATAGAACTAGCTTTATACACAGTAATTTTAAGTGGTTTATTTTTCTATCTATCCTGTACTGTTCCCCTCCCTACCCTATTCCCACTTTGTTTCAAATGGTCAAATTTCTTGGTGACGCTGGTTCCCAAACCCAAACATTTAAAAGGAATGAGAGGTAGGCAACAAAAATGGACTGGAGTATAATTTCAAAGGTTATACAATAGAAAAAACAACCATCTGGGGACTTGTTTCTGCATACCCAGTGGAAATCTTAGTCAGACACAGAAACTAAGGAGGAAGAGGGACTTTTAAAACCAGAAAAATGCTACTTTCTTGTGATAGAGCAAAAGTTTTGTAGTGGAACTATTCTCTCCAGTCACCAAAAATCCTTGCATCAGTTATCAAAAGAACTTGTGGTGCTTCTTTTCAACTTTGCCATTCCCTCTCCCTCCTCCCCCCCATAGGACAAGATTTCTTTTGGGAAAAAGTGAGTAGAATAGATATTGTGCCTTATCACTCACATCCCACCATATTTCCAAAGTCTAGAGAGTAGCTAATACATTGTAAGGAAAACCCTAAGAAGATAATGAAGACCTTGTCTTTGTGGCTTCTAACATCAAAGAACAAAGAGTTGTATCGGGAGCAGATGCTTCTGCTGTAGTAGATTGAAGATATAATCTAGAACAGACATAATCAGTTTTTCATCTTTTAGTATGCTCAAACATCCCAGAGTCTGAAAAATGCCATGATTTTCCTAGCTCACCAAAGACTACTGTTAGGCTAAGAATAAAAACATATATTAAGCAACTCTGAACCATCTATCTGATTAATACTGTTTCCCAATGGGAAAGCTATTAATACCACCATTCCTGGTGTACATCACTGAATAGACACACTCATGAAGGAAACATTCAGTCTCAAATCACAGTCCAAACATATATTGATCTCATTACTTGGATGGAGACAAAACTACAGATAAAATTTCTAAAAATTGTTTTTTAACTCTGATTCATTTTTTAATTTAGATCTCATATATTGGTATTTATTCTGAAGTATCAACAGTGATTACACTTGTAATTTTCTCTCAAGAATCAGTTAGCTGAATGTGGCATATACCAAATTTCATTAGGGGAAGTCCCTAATGTAACAATGAAAGTGGGGAGAGCTGTAACATGTGAGAAATAATATTGGTAAATTGACTTTGATTTGTAATTATGTAAATGGAACAGTTTGTTAATTTCCCCATTTGTAGATCGTTGTTTTTCCCTCCATATTGCCTCTTTGAAACTTGAACCTTGTTTTATTGCAAAGAGGGGGGCACAGACTTCATCTGTGACTTCATCTGTGTAATAAACTCCTACTGTAAAAACTTCATTCACCAGTGCACATCAGCAATTTAACTGTAACCTTAAAAGCTCACTGACAGATAAAGAAATTTGTCCTTGGTCACACAGCTTTTATGCCACAGAAATAAGGTCTCAACTCATCAGTCAATGAAAACATCTATTAAGCACTTACTGTGTGCTAGGTACTGTGCCAGATTCTAGGGATACAAAGAAAAAAGCAAAAACTGCCTTTGCTCTCAAGGAGCTTACGTTCTAATGTGGGAGACTACTTGTGTACACAAGAGAAATAGTAGTTGGCACTACTTGAGAGCATATAGAAAGTCACCTTAGAGGGCATGAAACTAAGAGCTAGGGGCAGGGAGGCAGATCTTTCTGGGTCCACGACATGCTGCCTCTTCTAAGTCCTTTGGTACCTACCTCCTTTCCAAAATGATTGTTATATCATACGGTAAGAAAAAGTATTTTCTTTGCCACTCCTGAGACCTATAGATGTAGGTGAAATGACCATACTCTGGGCATGTGGCTGTTGATTTTTCCCCCTCTTAAACATATTAGAAAGTATAGAAGTTCCTTCAAGATTCTTACTTTCCAACTACTACCCATTAAAAAAACAAAGCTGAGAAGAGAAACTATGAGATGTTTATCTGTAAGACTCACTTCTTCCAGCATAGTTAGACTGTATCATGTAAGCTTGACTATTTTAAGCATGTCTCTGTGGTGAATTTTTAAAATAAAACTAATATGGTTTTAGTTTTTCTGTCATCTCTGTGGTTAGAAAAGATGTTTGAGATACACTAATGAAGTTATAATGTGTTTTCTTTTCATGGTTTGGAAAATAATCTGACTTTCCAGTTCCATTGTTTGACTAACCTCTGAAGTAATAAAATATTGAAATTCGTTTTTTAAAATGTATGCATTTAATATTGAAAGTATGAAAAGTTCTGGATTTTTTAGCTGAGCAATTCTCAAATATTAAGGAATAAAACTGAAGGATATGCCTTATAAAGTTATGTTTTGTGAGAAAATGCACACAAAATGGAGCATTTATAGAAATGACCTAATAGGGAAATGTTTTGTTTTAAAATGATTTTAAAAAAAAACTTTTATTATCCTTCTTGAGTAATTGAAAGGAGTCTAATTCCAACTAACTGCTTAGATTTGGGCTGGCTATTAACGCCTCAGACTTATATGTATTTTTTAAGGTGAAATAGTGTTATCCTGCAGAAGCAGAGTTATTTGATTTTTAAAGGTGAATGAGGAAATGCATTTTAGAAAACTTTGAAGAATAATATTCTGGCTTTGGAAAATTATGACACACTGCCAGTAAACTTCACAATGAGGCATTTGTTGAGAGTTAGACAGAGGTCAAGAGTTTGGGGCAGCCTCCTGACTCCCTTGGTTTGTTTTCCCTTAGGTTTTCTGGGGTCACTGCATCAACGCCTTGATCCACTCCATCATTCTCTTCTGGGGTCCAATGAAAATACTGGAGCATGGTAATGGCTTCATTATTTCAAATGTCAGCAAGTAACATTTCAGTCTTACTGGTGCCAATGTGTTTGCAATCTTTTTTTTTCTTTTCCTACAGAAATGGAGGTCACAACAGATTCGGGGGGGGGGGAGTACTTCCCTTAAATCTAATGATAATAGGCAATCCCCTGGCTTACAGATTTCTGACTCAGACATTTATTTATCAGTTCTGACCTTCAGAAGTAGCTTTCTTTATATCTGGCTTGTAGATTTGGAGTACAAGGTCTTTCACACCTAATCTTTAATAAGTGTTTGAGTCACAAATTTTGATGAAAGGCACACTTCTGTTATGAAACTTAGAGTCTTCTTGTCAGTGAGTTTAGGTTTTTTTCCTTTTTGGTTCTGGTTTTCTATTTCCCAAGGCCCATGCTCTAATTCACACAGCAGCTCTCAAGTCCTGGTACGAGTTTAGGTTTTCAGCTGACTATCAGGCCAGACATTTCCTTCCCCCGCCTCCCCCTGGCATGTAGCATTTCAAATTGAATCCTGGGTGAGGACCAATTCACCGAGTTGGCTTTAGTCTATTCTCACTGGAGCTAGAAGGTGGGAGTTGAGGAAGTGTATTATTTGTATGTTTTTTGAACTTCTTGACCTATCCCAAAATGTAGTCCAGAATAATGCCTTCTTAAAAAGACAGAGGTCTTTAGTTTCAACAGATGAAAGAGTATACTAGAGTATACTGTTCATCCCCCTCAAATAGCAATAATCCCCCTGGGAAAAATTATTCCAAGTCTTGACTAGACAAGGTCTTTTATTGTCCAAGGAACCAAAGAATATAAAGTTTCCATCCTTCATTGTGTTTCTGTGTAAAAGCTTTTTCAGCTTCTAACAGAAATGATTAATTCTTCGGAGATATTCTTTAACCCATTAAATGCTTAAGGATGTTGAATGTACATGCCTTGCCAATTCACTGTGCCAGCTGACTGTTCCTGTCCCCATCAGGCCCACTTTCCCTTTCAGATCATTAAGTAGCATAACAATAGATCTGAACATCCTTAAGTCATGAAGCAATGTGGAATTATCAGAGCCATTTTCTTTAAAGGTCAAAAGCTTAAAGTCAACCAATGGATTCTTAAATGAAGTTAAAAATTATTTTTGGTGTTTGAGGACTTATGTATAATTTTCATTTTGAAAGAACTAGCATCTTTAGTGACAAGAGAATCCATCACAGAACAGAAGTGAATACAACCAGGAAAAATGTTAAATTTGCCTTCTTGTCTCTGGACACAAACAAAAATTTTTATAGACTAGTAGGAGAGCTGTAGTGATTGTATGCTGCGCTCTGGCTCCAGGACACATTTAGCGACATTATGTAGCGCATTCTTAACCCCTTCAAAGTCCTGTCCCATGGAAACTCCACCACTGACCAACAAATAGGTCATTTGGCTGGGCTTTCTTGGGGGTACTGATCTTGCCCTCTCTTAGCATTTAGATACTAAAGTTCTATCCCTTTGGTCATGACAGATTGGATGACTTTCGGAAAATCACTTAACTTTGTGTTTTCAGGTTCTCCATGTGAGTCATCTAAGCTAAAAATGTACAGAGACCAGCATAATGCTGGCAGCTATGACATTCTGCCTAGAGATGGAACCCATCTGTGTCTTTTCTTTTGAACCTTAGTATGCTACTGGCGTGAAATGGAACATACTAGAACTGGAACTCAGCCAGACCAGCCTCTATCTTTCCCTATCCCCAGTGACCTGAAAGTGGCAACCAGCCATTTGAATGTTTTTTCCAAATTTGTGTCATCCTCCTCCTCATCTAACCATTTTCATTAATACATTAGGTTATCTTTGCCAAATGGAGAAGAGGGGAGTAGCTTTGCTTTTTAAAAATACTGTGAGGAATAAGCAATGATGCAAATGTAGGAACTGAGGCTGAGAGAGTTTAAGTGGCTTGCCCACTTGCCCAGCTGGTATGTACCAGAGATAGGATTCAAGCTCAGATCTCTCTGACTCTCTGTCCCACATTCTATTCACTGTGCCACTTTGCTGCCTCATTATCCTTCTCCTGTCCATGATAAATGGGTATCCTTCAAGGCTTTGTCAAAAACCTTGGAAAAAAAGAAGGCACACCCTTGCCTTTACACACTCACTATTCCAGTCAAACTCTCCTATTAACTGTTCCCATTGCACTAAATTTCAATACCCATTTCTTTGCCTCTGTCTCTTTGGTTCCCCATGTCTAGAATATACTTCTCATTTTTGCCTCTTAGAATCCTTACCTTCCCTCAAAGCATGACTGTGGAACCATCTGCTATAGCTTCTTCATCCTCTCATCCCCATCCCAGGTGTCAGCATTCTCTTCTTCTTGAAATCACTTTGTATATTTTAAATTATTTTTGTTTTTTTCTGTATAGATGTTGTATTCTCTCCAATATAATATAAATTTCTTGAGAGAAGGAACTATTGTATTTTTAATCATTTATCTTTATGTGGCTTGCCCAATGCCGGGATTCAAATTCGAATCTTTTCATTCTAAGCTCAGTACATTTTGAGTAATGATATTATTGATAATATATTTGATGTCCTCATGACAAATCATCCTCCACTTCAAACATTCCACTATGACCACCATCATTCTTGTCCTTATCCTTATCAATTTGGGTCATTTCTGTGATCCCAGCAAAAACACAAGCTGGTGCAGATGAGAAAGAGAAAGCATGAAAAGTGAATAATGCACAGGCAAACAGTTAATAGGGCAATTAGGTAGAGTAATAGATAGAGTGCTGGGCCTGTAATCAGGAAATCTCATATTCTTGAGTTCAAATCTGGCCTCAGACACTTACTAGCCATATGACCCTGGGCTAGTCATATAACTCTGTTTGCCTTAGTTTCCTCATCTGTAAAATGAGCTGGAGAAGGAAATGGCAAACCCTCTAGTATCTTTGCCAAGAAAATACTAAATGAGGTCATGAAGAGTCAGACGTGACTGAAACAACTAAACAACAAGAAAAACAGTTACATCAAGGGGGATAACTGAAACTCTCACTTCTTTGCCAAACTAGAAAGTAGTGGGGTCAGATACAATAATTATCAGCTTAAATACTTCTGAGTTACACAAGAATTCCCACCAAAATACTTTTCCTCTTAACCCTTCCTTAATAAGAAATCACACTACCAAAAGTTAATGCCAGTGGCCCATAGAAATGTGGACCAATTACAGATTCGTGTACTTTATAAAAAGTATTCACAGCTTATATTACTAAAGAAAATCTATAAAACTGATAAGAAAATATTATGTTGACAGAAAAATGAGAAAGATATACCCAAAAAAACCCCAGGTATAATGAAGGATAACTTGTCATTTCAATAATTATTAAACAAATAGTCCAAAGTGACATAACACTTATACCATGAGATGAAGGCTTTTCTTGATGTGTCAGAGCCCCTGCCTCTGTTCTGCACTCATAGCTTGGTCATGTACTACAAGTGTATAAAATTGATCCACAGAAAATGAGATTTAGAGTATTTGATAACCACACAGGAAACTTCTCTGCTAAATACATACCACCAACACAAATATGTCAAGAATAATTTTTATAAGATGTAACATTTTTCAAGGAGCTAGTTGAAGCCTGTTGTGGTTGTGCCTAGCCCTAAATCAATCATCATCTGTACCAAATAGAATTATGTATGGCTTCCAAAGCAGAGAGGGAAGCAGACCATAGTATCTTTTTTTAAAAGCTATATGACTACATACATACACACACACACACACACACAATAGCTCCTCCATCTCATAGTATCTTTCTCCAATTATATAAAAATGTCATTTGGACTTGAGTTTATAACTTTTAGTGGATGCCTGGAAAGGACAGAGACTGGAGCTTTTAGACTTGAGTTTAGAGGTGGAATTGAGCCAACAGGGAATGCTTCATATTTAAAAATGCCATGTTCTCTATCAGGCAAGACACACTAAATATAAAGCTATTAAGGAGGGCAACTCCTTGGGGCATTTTTGTGGATAAAGCACCAAACCTGGAGTCAAGAAGACCTGAGTTCCAATCTAACCTCAGATACTTTGCCAGATGTGTGACTCTGGGCATGTCACTGAAGCTCTGTTTGTCTGTTTCCTAATCACTAAAATGAGAGTAATAATAACTAATGTTTGTATATTATTTCCTATATGATAGGCACTGTCCTAAACACTTTACGATTGCCCTTAAGTTGATGCTGTTATTGTGTCCATTTTGCAGGTGAGAAAACTGAGAAAAACAGAGTGAATGACTTCTTTAGGGTCATAGGGCTAGCACTCACCTCCTAGGTTGTTGAGGATCAAATGAAATAATGTTTGTAAAGAACTTAGTAGCCTGGCACAAAGTGAGCACTGAGTAGGTATTAGTAAGGAGAAAATTGTGCCTGAGTGTGGAATCCTAAAATTCAAGCTCAATGAGGAAAATACAATTACAGCGATTAACCCATCAGCATTAACCTTCTGGACTGTAAAATGGACCGTAAATTTGAAAAGTATCCCAACAAAAATTCATATGATATTAACAGTCAAATAGTATATATTCAGTGACTCCTGTGAGCCAGGCACCATGATGGGTGATGAGGATGCAAATACATTAAATAAAACAATCTCTACTTGCAGATATTCCAACCGGGGAGACAAATACATATGTAAGTATGTGTAGAGTAAATTTAAATAAATACAAAGAAGTTTAAAAAAAGATAAGGAGGATACTAGTAATTATGAGGAACAAGAAAGGCTTTATATAGAAGGTGATGTTTGAGCAGTGTCTGAAAGGAAGAGAGAGATTTTATGCCACAAAAATTAAAAGGGAATGCACTTCCTGGCGTAGGGGATGTCCGGCGCAAATGCCTAAAGATAAGAATCGAAAGGCTGTCCAAGAATGAAATCCTCATGAGCTCAATCAATAACATATAAATAAAAAAGAATCAAACAAATGCAAGGGCAAAATTTGTTTATGGAAACTGGGAGAATTAAGATAATAACCACAACTTAACATTTATATAGTGCGTACTGTAAGCCAGTTACTGTACTATGTACTTTATACTTACTGACTCATTTCATTTTCCCAATAGCCCTGAAGGTAGGGTGAGGAAACTGAAGCAGACAGAAAGTTAAGTGGCTTGTCCAGGGGCACACAGCTAGTGAGTGTCTGATGTCACATTTTATCATAAGTCTTTCTGACTCTAGACGTGGTGCCTTGTGCACCATAGTGCCACTTAAATGTCCTAGGTGGCAATTCAGGAACTCCTCAGCCCCAGAAATTATTAAAAGCTAACTTAAGGAATTCTGGCTAAGTTATCAAGACAGATTATACAAGGAAATAATAGAAAATGTACATCATACTACTGCTGGTTCCTAAAACTGGAACCTATTCAACATCTAGAACGTTTCCATTAGACGGCCAACAGTTCACTATCCTTCATAAACAGATGAGAGTCCCTGTCCTAGAAGTATAGATGTACAGTACTCCCAAGAATTCAATGAATAAACTGGAACTAGACCATTGTAACAAACCATACTGTTGCCTACAGGATATATAACCTTGAACCCTACAATTTTAAGAGTAATTTTTAAAATAACCATCATATCAGATTCTAGGATATATATATATATATATCATGGGATTTGTCATGGGATTTCTGTCCTGCCTCCATTGAACAAGGTGAGAATAGCATAGTAATAATCATAATAACCTTAAAATTATGGGTTACAAAACACTGTGCATGTATTTTCAGTTGACCTCTCAACAATTCCACAGGGTAGATATGGCAGGAATCAAAAGTTTTTATTAATTTTTAAAGATGAGGAACATAACAGATTCCAAGTACCTTATCCCAAAGTCATATGGCTGGTTACTAGCTGATAACTAGGAGATGAACTCTGGTCTCCTTATTACATATCTGGTGCTCTTTCCATGATACAGATTTTGACATTTAGCAACCTTCTTCAGGCAGATTTAACAAAATAAATTAATGTTCTAGAATCAATTTCTGCAACTCAAATTAATAAGAAAGAAAATGATCATTAAATTAATACCAATCAGCATTCCTGGTCAGGTGTATATTGTTCAGTAATTTCAGTCATGTCTGACTCTCCATGACCCCATTTGGGCTTTTCTTGGCAGAGATACTGAGAATGATTTGCCATTTCCTTCTCCAGCTTATTTTACAGATGGGGAAACTGAGGCAAACCAGGTTAAGTGACTTGCCCTTGGTCATACAGCTACTAAGTGTCTGAGACCTGATTTGGACTCATTAAGATGAGTCTACCTGGTTCTAAGCCAGCCACCCTACCCACTGTACTGACTAGCTGCCCACCCAAATGTATTTTATTTGTAAGTATACAGATACCTACAAATAAAATCCATTTTGTTTGATAATCGCCAGTGCAAATTAGGATTATGCCAAAAGTAAAGCATGAAGAGACAGTTTGAATTGGGGAAATGGACAAGAAATAGAAGTTACCAGATATGGATACTAGTGTTATCTCACTAGTAGAAGGAGCACCTCAGTGAAGAAATTCCATATACCGCTGCAGCTTAGTCTTTCCTGTAAGATCTGATAGTCACAGAGTTTTGCAGAGGGCACAGCAGGGCCTCTGACTTGCCTGGTATCATACAGTCAGTATGGTCAGAGGCATCACAACCCAGGTCTTCCTTGTTCCTAGCCCAGTTCTCAATCTACTCTGCTGTTATGCCTTTTTGGAAACTGCTCAACTAAGAAAATATAGCCTCCTAGCTGTTCCGTTTGCATCCACCAACATTTTCTTGCTGACATTGCCATGTACCCTATTTATCCCCTGCCCAAACGCTCCTAAATCTAGAACTTGCAAGTCAAAAAAGTTAAAAGAGTGCCCAGGCACTCTGCTTTGCCCTGACCACTGGGCAAATCCTAAGTTTTTTATTCTAATATGGGTTGTGTCATTACCAGAGAAATGTGTAAATCATTTTGGGAGGTATGGATCTTCAGAATCCCTGGAGCGAAAGCACTTTTCTCGATGTTACAATGCCGCTTACTGTAGTCTGCTTGTTAGAGAGACACTGCCTTAAACAAGTGTAGGCATGTTGCCTGTTAGTTAGAATGCTTCCTAGCTCTCCCCTTTGGTTAATATTGGGAGCAGCGTCAGATCTGCTTGAAATTTAAAATGTGTTTTTCACTCAGGCAAGTCATGTAAATCATGTGCCCCCATGACCTCTCATATGCCCATCTAATTTGCTCCCATAATCTGTCAGCCATACCCATCCTTTAATCTGGAAAGTAAATTTGATTTTCAACTTTGAACGTCAGATATAACCTGTCAACCAAGTTTTATTGACAGGTTGACCATTCCCATGTTTTCTACTCATGAGTCTAAATGAATTGTTAACCATTCCTCCTAGAACTGGAAAGTGGTTACTGACAAAAGAATATTGAATCAGCTTACACACACACACACACACACACACACACACACACACACACACACACACACACACACTTTCATATTTCTCTTGATCAAGTTTCCAAAAAAACAAAGGAGGAAAAAACAGTATTACCAGTAAAAATAGAGTTTTAACTTTAAATATTTTCATCCATTCCTATAACCCCATTTTTAAAAGAGAAAGGATATCAAATAATACTGCCTGAAATAATCCTATTGGAGAGTTAGTGTGTTTCAGTACTATTGAGTCCCCCCTTGGGTTAGACATATTCTATTCTCTGACCAGTCCATGAGTCTCTTGTTAAAAACTTTGAAGTATTGCTCTCTCTGTATGTATATCACAGAACATGGACTTCTTCCCACTGTTGAGGGAGCCCTGGGCCATCCTCTGTAGTGGTACTTGAGCTCCTGTTTCTTGTCAGAATGAAATTGTTGAGGTGTTCTGCATCTGAATCCCAAAGGGCTCCATTATTTCATGTTAAGCTGAATCTGGATAGAAAAGGACTCTCTGATAGGTGTGTCTGCCAAAATCTAATTGATTGGTGCCACAATAATTTGCCGTAGTTGCTTGATACAAGTAAATAACATGTAGTCAAAGGAGACTCAATGGTCATAATTTATTTTGTCTTACAAAAAAACTTTGCTCAAATTTCACACTTCTAACTTTCTATTGTACTGGGAGAAATATTTTTTTCAAGGATACCGAAATGATATAAGCATTTCTGTGGATGAAGAATTGTTAACAGCAAACAAAGCATTTGATAATTTTTGACAGATATATTTTTGATCTAGAAAAATCCAAAGGTAGGCATATATAGCAAGATTGTGTAAGGCTAGAACTGACATGATTTGAGAGAGCTGTTTTGCTAAGTGAATTTATTTCATATTTAAGATTACCTTTCCTTTTTCTTTGGTTCCCACAAATAAACTCAACCATTCCACACTTTTCATTAAAAAAAAAAGCCTCACATTCCCTGTCAAATGTTAACTAAGGCAGCTAAATAGTGTAGTACTAGGCCTAGGGTCAGGAAGACCTGAGTTCAAATGTGGCCTCAGACACTTAAGCGCTGTGTGACCCTGAGGAAGTCACTTACCTTTTGTCTACCATTTTCTTCAACTGTAAAATGGGGATAATAAATAACACCTAATTCCCAGGGTTGTTGTGAAGATCAAATTAGATATTTGTAAAGAATTTAACACAGTACCTAACTTATAGTATGTGCTTTTCTATAAATACTTTTTTCATTCCCCTTAACTATATTAATTTGGAGCACAAATTAGTTGAACAAATTGATCCTATGAAGATAACCTTAAAACCTCACTTTTTTTTTTTTAAGAAAGTACCCACTGTCAGGGGTAAGTAGGGCTTCCAGCTTCTGCTCGGAAGAAGAGACCTCCTGAACTGCCCTATTTTGTGGTCTCAAACTAAATTGTTTGCCTGAACTTCAATCTCCTCCCCATCCGCCTATTACTAAAATTGCTCTTATAGAGAACAATTGAGATTCTGATTTCATCTCTAAGATCCTTTCCAGCTCTAAATCCTATGATTCTTTTACTGTTCTCTGGCCAGGTTTGCTAATAAGAGGAAGAGAGGAATTAGGAGCCTGGGTAACCCACAGACTTAGGCTCTTGGCTTTAGAGAATAGAGAGGTGACTTTAAGACTTATCATGACTGCTGAGTGAAAGAAAAAAAACCTTCCCTACCAATGCAATGTTCATTTATTAAGTAACACAGGAGATATATAGAAAAACGGGAAAACAGAGCTTACATTCTACAGTTCTTCTTGGTTTAAAACAGACTTGATCATATTAGAGGCAATTTCTAATTTACTAAGAAATTGTTTTCCAAAAGTTCATTTCTAAGCAGAATCTCTTCCTAGAAATAGCATTAAACATAGCAGTTATGTTTCCAGGCACCTCACAAATGCATGTTTGGTACTCAGTCAATAGAATATAAGAAGTAGCCCTGATGGTTGTTGACTCTCTCTGAGCCATCTGGAGGCCTGAAGCCCTGGTTCACTTTTGCTGCAAGTCCCTTTGAAGCCTAGAGAGGAAGGGAATACTAAAAGAAGAAGGAAGTTTAGGCAAAATCTCCAGCAGCTGGGACATTTCCATAGCAGCATCTCAAAAGAAAAGCTATGGCAGCAGAGGAGTAGTATGGACATCAGGGCAGTGGGATTGGGGGCTGAGTGGGACTTTCAATGGCTCCCAGAGAAATGATCCTGGCAAAGTGGGTATATCCTTGGCACGGTGGACACAGCCTTTCATGTGTTTGTCGTTTTGATTCTGCCATGCTGCCATTTCTTACTGAAATGAATATAAACAATTTTACCTGAAATCAATTGTCTTAAAATTATTGTATCCCTTCTGTTTTTAAGGTCATCTCAGAAAAATTATAGTGGCCCACAATAACTTTGTTTTTAAAAAGAGAAATTTTCTCAGGGCAAAATTTATAGTTTTAGGGTTTGTTTATTTTTTACTATTTAAGAGTAAAACACAGAAATTACTTGTTTTTAATTAACATTTACTAACAACTATGTGTTATAAAACTAACACCTCTGAGTATGTTGAAATATGTTACTCATGTGTTGTTTTAAAGTTTTGGAATGCCACTGACTGCCTATGTTCAGTTTTTGCCCCACAAATATTTTCAAAAGACCTTCAGTACGCATCTGTCTTTCAGTCACTCCAGATGTTGAAGTATCTGAGGGCAGACACTGCTTACACTCCATACTTTTGAGTACAGTATGTCTCCTTTGAGTTAATCTCATTCACATAACTGGGTGAGAGCCATGACTTGAGCCATGTCCAAGTCTCACCGTGAAGGCAACTCTCTTGGATGCAGCCACTCCATCTCCATTGTTTTTGTCCTTACCTTCATATTGGCACTATTGTGCCTATCAGACTCCCAAAGAATATGTTCAACATCCTAGACTGTGGTCTTCTTTGTTTCACTTTAAACAATTTTACTGATATATCATTTATATCATACACACACACACACACACACACACACACACACACATACATACATAAAGCACTTGAAGTCTATGGCATACTTTTGTGTATATTAATTTCATTTAATTAATGGTACCTAATGCAAGTATTAGTGTCCCTTTTTTACAGATGAGGAAGCTCAGTCTTACAGAAATTGTATACTTTCTATTTCATGAAGCTGTTATGTGGTAGAACCAGAACTCACCTTCTGAGAGAAATCATAGTGTGGTGGAAAGAATATAGAGTGCTGGAGTCAGGAAACATAAGTTTACACAGCAGCTCTGAGCATGCTAGCATCTGACCATGGACAGATCACTTTATCCTTCTACATCTGTTTCCTCATCTATAAAATGGGCCTAATAATACCTGTGCCATCCAACTCACAGGGTGATTGTGAGATGAAACATCGTATAAAGCTTAAAGTGCTAAATAAATGTGAGCTGGCTCTTAATAATCTGAGCCCTCTTACCATGCTTCTTCCTCTGTGCCATGTTGGCCCATCAAAGATATACATATATGTATGTATTTTTATACACACACGAGAAAGCCTGCCAAGACAATATCAAGTAGGTAAACCTGCTCTATATGAGAATATCCTCTTTTGTGGTAATACTTAGACTTGAACCAGAGGGAGGATTTTTCTTAGTTAAAGACCCTAAGATGAGACATATTGGTCTCAATGTCTGTATCTTCTAGTCTTATAACATGGCATTTGGTAAGAAATAAATACCAATCCCATCTCTAATCCAAGATTTCCAGAAATGCTGATTCTGTAACACTGAATTTCAGAATCTTGACTTCATCTAGCTAAATACTGTCATCATTCCCATAATACAAAGAGGATAGAGAGAAGCTTGCCTTGTCTTTTGGTTTATAAACTTTTCAGATTATTATTTATTTATTGGTAATAGGTACCTGAGAAATACTTAGCCCCTTGCTTTTTTTAATATAGGTATACAAGAGTTGAGAAAAAACTTTTAAAATTGATTATAAATAGCATTTGAAACTTTATGCATATTTTACTTTAAAATAAATTAATGTGCTTGTGTGTGTATACAGGGTAGACTAAAAGACAGTGCAGTTTTAAGCTAATAAAGTTGAAAATTGCACTAAAACTTCTGGGATATCCCAAACTTTATTATTATTTTTTAAGCTGTAGTAGCTTAAAACTGCACTAAGCCTTTTGGGACACTTTGTTTATGTATGTGTGTATATGTGTGTATATATAATTTTTTACTGGACCTGTGACATATATATATATATACAATTTTTTACTGGACCTATGACTTTGCCCATGTAAGGAAATCCCTCTAAAATTTACTTTTTAAAAAATGTAGATTCACTTTTCTTTTCATTTCCAAATTCTCTCTTTCCAACCTCCCACCCATTGAGAAAGTAAGAAAAATAAAATCAGTTGCAAATATATATACACACATATATAAACACACACATATAATATAGCCAAGCATATAATATGTATGTATGTATATGTATATATATATATATATATATATACGTATATATATATATATATATATATATGCCAGGCATAAAAGATTCCCACGTTAGCCATGTCACAAAAAAGTAAAAGAAAGAAAATAGGCTTTAATCTACACTCTGAATCCATCATTTCTTTATCTGAAGGTGGCTAGCATGTTTCATCATAAGGTCTTTGGAAATGTGGCTGGTTCCATTGTGTACAATTTATACTCTTAGAAGTTGCCTGGGGACACTGACAGGATAAAATGACCTGTCCAAGTTAATGCAGCCAGGATCTTTCAGAAGGAGGACTTGAACTTTGGTCTTTCTGTCTCTTCAGATAGCTCTTTAGCTATGATAACACACTATATGTTGAAATATATTGAATATATTATGTATATGTTGAAAAGTTTAATATTTGAAAGAAATACATGTTAAATATATAGAATCTTCAACAGTAAAATAAATGTCTCCCCCCTGCAATTTGGTTCCCTCTTCCTGGGCAGCAGGTTATGCCCATTTTCCAGCCATTTAACTGTGATTTATTTATATCATATTTTCACATAAAATATGGTGCCAGGTTAAAAACAAAAGACTAGTCAAACCATGTTTTATGCCATGATTTGACATTAGAATTTTAAGTTTAGCCATTAATGAAAGCGAAATGTCTTTTTTTAAAGCGATACAGCGAAGATGACTAAGCCTTCCAGTCCTGCAACCATCTGATATGTGGATTTCAGAGCTTCTTAGTGTTGACAAGATCAATGAGAGGAAATGGGCTGAAATTAAAGCATGAGACTTGGGTCAGGCATCAGAAAACTCCTTGATAGTTGATCATTGAGGCTGAAGCTGATCATTGAGGGAAATCATTGTCTTTCTTTGACTGATGAACCTTGAGATTAGGGGAGGCCACCATAGGTCTTGATTGATGAAGGTGTGATTCTGGTGGGGAAGAGGGAAAGGAGGGAAATGGATGGCTATTTAAGATCTTTCCCAGCTTCAGATTTGTTTTAGTGTTGAGTAAAATGTTTTCTCTATGGAGTAGCAAAAGGAATTTCTGTTTGTTTTTGGAGGTGAAACTTTGTTTTACAAAAGAGCAGAAGTTGTTTCTAAAACCTTGGACTGATAAAACAAGCTCTCACTTGTCACTGATGATAAGGGGCAGGGATAGTATGGAAAATTACATTCACTGCAAACTTATTTTCTTCTTTGACCCAACTTTTCACCCAAATTGCCATCATACATCCCATATATTTAACAAAATTGGTAATGTAAGTTTTTTGTCTTCCTGTTGCCTTTCCATTGGCCTGTAATAATAATTATTAGCATTTATAAAGTGTTTTAAGTTTTTACTTATGTTATCTCATTTGATCCTTATAAGAGCCCTGTGAACTAAGTTTATTATCCCTATTTTTACAGATGAGGCAACTGAGGCTTAGAGATCTTAAGTGTTTTGCCCAGGGTCATACAACTTCTGAGCAAGGATTCAAACTCAAGTCTTCCTGACTTCCTTATATCACCCAGCTGGGTGTGTCATCCACAGACTGCATCATCAGTGAAGTTAGGTCGAGAACAAATTCAGTAAACTAGAGAAGAATCCAGAAGAGGGCAGAGAAAATTATAGGGAAAAAATAATCCACATATGATCAAGTCTAGGAATTATAAATGTGTTTTGGGAATTATATTGCTGAGGTGTATAACATACTTTAAAATTGGTTTTCTTAGAGCCTTACATTGAAAACTTCCCAGAAGTCATTTCCCAGGTTGCATGTTTGGGGCACTCAGATAATTTATAAATTAATCAAAGGAGAGGCAAAAGTGAACATTTGGAAATACTTGAAGGATCCAAATGAAAGAATTGGCAGGAATAATCAAGGAGAGGGGAGGTCAAATGTGAGCCTTAGAAAATAACTTAAAATCAGGAACTACTGACTAACAATGACATCAGCTAAACTACGGGAAAGAAATTTCCCTGAGGGAAATGGTGGAATCCCAACGTTATACTTAGGCTAGACAAAGAAGGCAGAAATGTGTGGTAGATAGTTTGCCTCAAGAATAAATGGAATAACCTAATTGGTGTTTTATAACCTTGAATTCTCAGTGGACTCTGGCCTATGGTTGTTTTTATCCACAGAAAATTCTTTAGAACTTATGTTCTGCAAGGCTAACTTTTTGGCAGGTTAAAAGTAGAAAATAGAGTCCATAGCTACTTGTCACTAAAGCAGTTCAATTGCAGTCAGTGAAAAAGCATGTTGTGGGGGGAGGGGAGGGTACATGGAATAACTACCTGAACGCTGATGTTTTCAAAGGCACTTGGCAAATCCTGATCTATATATTACAGTCTTCAAGAGTTCCTTTAGCCTCTTGTCCATAGTCCCACAGAGAGTATGTGTCAGATGGAGGGCTTGAACCCAGGTTTTCCTGACTCCAAAGTTGTCCACTATTTTATGTTGCCTCTCCTTTCAAGTGAATAAGAGAATATTATTTCAAGATGGCATTAGATCTGACTTGTAAAGAAATTCTACTTTTCTGGACTTCACGTCCTGGTATGGTGCTTGCCTTTAATTCCAGAAAGATGATTTGTTACTTTGAGAACTGTAGGACCATACATGCACAGAGAGCTGAAAGGGACATTGAAAGTCATCATACTATAATTTTTCCATTTTTAAAGTTGGGGATACTGAGGCATGGGAAGACATTGGGTCCCATTGGTGAGTGATGGTGCCAAGATTTGAACCCCAGTTCCCTGATTTCAAATCCAGCATACTTTTGATTGCAACACAGAATCATCCTGTCTTAATTTAATTTTATATGTAGAAAAAGAAATTCTGGTTAAATAGTAGTATCTGCAGGATTGAAGTCAGTGACACTGATAATCATAGATAGGAAAAACATATCTGGTAAAAACCTCAGAAAGTAGAGATGGAATAGATGTCTTAGGTTACTTTATCCCTTTACTTTTTTGATGCCAAATCATCTCATAAACATTTTTATTTCTTTTGGTCAACCTATTACTAAATGTCCCCCAGAAATTTCTTTATTTCTTATAATGAATTAGTCTTCATTCCAACAGACCTCACAGAAAGAAAATTTTTCTGGATATCAAACCCTCCAAACTTTGATTCCATCAAGTTATTTTTATTTTCAGAACACCTTTTATTTAAACCAAAGCCACATATTTCTTTTCTCCTATGTGTAATTCCCAACTATTTGTAGACAGTATGTCTCATACATTTTTCCCTCATCCAAACAGTACATTATTCTAGTTCTTTCTTCATGTTTTTTCTCTTTCTCATACTTATCTAAGTTCTGTTTCTCTGAACTCCCCCCACTCATCTTTTTTCTTTCTAATAATGAAGTACCCTAAAGTAAACACAGTATAAGAACTGTAGCCTTTACAGAATTCTCCCCACATCCCTGATTTTTGTGGTTTATTTTATTTTATTCAAAGCACAGGGATCTTAGTTTAATTTTTTTGCCATAGTGTACCTAATTTGCTGTTTACTCTTTTCTAGAAATATCACCTTTAAGTTGCTGCATTCCACATTATTTCTTTTCCCTTTTCCCCCTAAGTTGCTTTCTTTTATTGTTTAGTACTCATTTTTCTACCTCTGCTGATGAAAGGTATTTTTCCATTTACAAATTCTTCTCATTTCTTTGTAAACGTAGAATCTCCTAGATCTGGTGTTTATTTTTTCTTATATTGCATAGGCATAGAACATACGCCAGAATTCTCCCAAATCAACTGCCCTGTGTCATTTACTCCTTGAATCAATTCATATCTCATAGGTATTTTATTTCTGTGAGCCTTCTATGACATGTCAAATAATTGTCCAAACACGGCTTTTCATTTTGTATTTTGCATCTATTGTGTTTATTTTGAAGTTCTTATCTATACTATGATTTTTCTAGCTCTGATTAGGGCTGACTATACATAGAACCTCATAGTCTTTCAAAGTAGACTTACGCTATTCTTATGAAGATTGAAACTTCTTATACCCTTTTGTTCACAGATAATGAGATATGAGACCAGGAGATGTACCTTAAGATGGATGAATAGGAGAGCTAATACTGTAATTTTTTAACCATTAAATTCCTGGCTAACTATGATATATATTTTTTTAAAGTCTCTTTTTCGAAAATTTTAATTCCTCACAACTGTGAATGTATACTAGTGACCAGATGGTCGCCACTATAAGTTTCAAATTATTGCTTTTTCAACTACTGTAATAAGAATAATCGGTCCCTTCATACCTATCAGATTATCCACACACAAAAAAATAAAAGCAATGAAATTTAGTGTTGGCTGGTGTGGAGAAACAGATGCACTCATATATCACTGATAGAATTTCAAACTTGTAGAATTTTTTTGAGAAACAGTCTGGCACAGTACACAATGAAAGAAAACAGTCCTTTACCAATGACACACTAATTTCAGGCTGGGGATGTAGCATAAATGTATTTTCAAAAATAACAAATATCCACCTCTTCAAAAATTCTCATAGCAACATTATTTGTAATAGCAAAAAGTTGAAATATACCTAAATATCCAGCAAGAGGATAATCGTTAAATAAATTTCATTTCGGACAGTATGGTAACTGTGACCTAATTGGTTAGAACCAGGAAAATGGCTAAATAAATTTTATTCAGTTCAGTTTTCTCCAACCCTCTTGGTTTGTGGAGAGTGAGAGAAGCAGATAGTGAAAATATGGGCCCATGAATCTTCATCCTTGTTTCTGAATCCAGGCCTACAGCAGGTTCCAACACCTAGTTGCCCATGGTGGCCTCCTTAGGTTTAGGTACAGAGGAATGTAGACTCAACTGTGAAACCAGAGCTTGGCTGACCCTCAATTTTATTAAGAACAGGAGAATTTATGAGAGTGACTATTGAGACTCCTAAGGTAAAAATGAAGTTGAGTCTGTAAACGTAAGCCAGAGCCACAGGCCACAAGTCTGGTTTTGAAGATGAAGGAAGAATTCATCTGAAGAAACCCTTCATGATCTAAAGAATAGGCAATTTACCAATAGAAATGCAACTTGGACTTTTTTGTAACAGCTTGAGTATTAGTAGAAATGAATTATGTAACTATTGGAATTATTGTGGTACATTGTGCTTATTACTCTGGAAAGGACAAATGGAAAAAAATTTAAGTCTGAATCCATAAAATCCCACTCCTGTTGCCCAGGATTCTCTCAAAGCAGTGTAAGTGCTCCCAATTTAGTAGCATGTGAAAACATGACTAATAAACATGGCTTGAGAATTCTCTGAGTCTAATCATAAATTCACTGTGCATGTATGTAGTTGTCATCTTCTTATGTAGAGTTTCTGTTTCAGCCCAGCAAGAATTAGAAATGGACACTTGCAAAACTGCCAAAATTGGTACCTTCTAAAGATACTCACTCTACAGCTTATTTTTTTATTGCAGAAACAGCAGGTGTTAGAATTAGAGCACTAGTCAAGGATCATACTAAAAATGTGAAAAAGGACTGAGATGTTCCATTTTTATTTTAACTTTTTAAAAAAACTCATATGTACATTTAACAGTAGTTTTTTGGAAAGGATTTGTAATGGAAGAAGCTAGAGGCATCAGGAGAAGAATGGAGTATCACAGATAATGCAACATTGCAATATGACCACTTTAAAATATAGCCATCATACTCTCTTGAGTATGATGTTCCCTGGATAAAATCAGATTCAAATGCCTCCTCTCCTCATTGGAATGTGTGATCTCTGGTATTATATGTATGAAAATATCTGTTCTCAACTTTTACAATCCTGAATTTTCTTCTTAAAATTACATTTATATCATTGGACATAATAACGACTTTTTCATTTTTCAGATGCATTGCTCGCAAATGGTCATGTTGTAGACTATTTATTTGTTGGAAACATTGTTTATACAGTAAGTCTTTCAATATGCTTCCTTTTTATGTAGTGTTTAAGGTGTTCTTATTGGTTTATAGCTTACTCTTTTTAAGAGCAATACTGATTCTTTAAATTTAATTTATTGTGTATCTAATATTTGATGTATGTTCCTGAATAACAGACATTACTGGGTAGTGGTTTTGACCATTTATTTGTAAACGGTCAAGATCTGAGGACATAAATATGTACCCACATATCTGCATATACGTGTGTGTATATTTATATCCAAAGAAATAAGAACCTTGGATGTTTCTTAGAATGGGTAGAAATAAAATAAGCAGATTTGATATGACCTCAGGTTTCCTGAGCCTTGACACAGTAACTTGATCAGAAAAGAAGGGGACCAGTCAAGGTGAAAACCTTTGGGTTAGGGTGGGGGAAATATGCCCCTGTGTTTCCTCAGCAGCCAAAGTTTTTGAAGTAGCTCCATCATTGAGACTGCCATGAAGGAATATGGAGGCAAGATGATTTCTAAGGGGAAAATGTGTCAGCACAAGAATATATTTGGATTCCATTCCTCTCTCCACAGTATGTTGTTGTTACTGTTTGTCTGAAAGCTGGTTTAGAGACAAGAGCTTGGACAAAGGTAAGTGTTTCTTTTTTATGGTATATCTTAGTACCTACACCATCCAATGCCATTATCACTGTATGTGCTGTGATTTCTCATTGAGAATCAGGAAAGGTTGGGTAACAAATAAAACTTCTATTTTGCATTTTCATGTTGTGGGTTGATTTAGATCACAGCTAATTTCCGATCTGAAGTTTTCCATCTGTTCAGTTTGCATGCCTGGCATTTGAAATAGACTTCAATTAGCATTGCATTAACTGAGACCTGTGTTAAATGACCCAACATGTATATAATGAAATTTAACATGGCATCACTGTGTGCCAAGGTATACTCTGAATATTGTGAGGGAAGAAAATCAGGTTTTACAAGCTTGTCACCTATGAACAGTTAGATTATATAGCTTACCACATATTCTTTCCCTGAAGCAATTAATAATGTAGCAAGAGTACTGACTCATCTATGGCCTCACTTATCAGGGAATAATATGGCTGTGGGTATTCCAGAAGCAACTAATAAGGTTGATACCTTCACACCTTTACGTTTATTCAACTATTTGCATTCATTTCTCTTACTTTTTTTCTCTTCTTTATTTCCCGTTTCTGCTTCATTTCCTAAAGTCTAACATAGTCTTCAGATATGTGGTCACTTTTCTTTTATCTATATCCTGTGAAATAACATGCTAGACTCCAAGATGAACATTAACTTAGTAAAGAGAATGGGTAAAAAAAATTTTCAACTACACATTTCTGGACACTCCTTAGGCCTTCATAAATCAGCTTCTTAGAGGACCACATATATCATAGTATAGAAGGAAATTATTGAATATAAGAACTTTCCACACTATAGAGGTCCTAAAAAAGATGAATTCAGAGGTCCAGGACCCTACTCCCAAAGCTGGTAAAATAGAGTAGCAAAGAAAGAAATATTTACACTTTAATTTGTATGCTTTCCAGTTATTTTGGGACAGATCTTATGATTTCATTGATACAGGGAAAGTTTTGCCAAGCCCTGGGGAAGTTAAGTAGCTTGCCCAGGATCACACAGCTAGTAGTGTCAGGAGTGGCAGTAAAGCCTAGGCCTTTCTAATTGAGATGACTCTCTGTCCACAGTGTCACACTGCCTTATACTTCTAAAATTATCATCATAAATTTCCCAAGTTGTTTTACCAAAGAAATTTGGTAAGTAAGCCCAAGCTGGGAACGTTAGCTAATGTACTGGAGACAGAAACAATGCAGAAAAATTATGAGTAGGCCAGAGCATCAGACTGAATCTAAAATTAAATTTGGTAGGGATAAATGTAAATTATACATAGTGTGATAAAATTATACAAGGGTTGCAAGAAACGCTAGATAGCAGTTATCTAAAGAAAACAAAATATTTGGGAACTGGTAGTCCAGCAGTTCACTACCCTGGTCAGGTCATATTGGTAACATGTTCAGGTCACCAAATTTTAAGTACATTGATATACTGGAGATAAGTTATTGATAAACTGGATAAGTTAGATAAGTTATTGATTGGTAAATTATGTTAGATACTATATAGTAATAATAAATAATAATAATATAATAAAATAAATAAATGAAACAACAAAAGGAAGATAAGATTCAGGTACTAAATCTTAAGAAGGTCTTTGATAGCCTGGAGAAGAAAACCAGGATTGTAAAGAGCCTCAGAATTATGCTGTATGAGGTTCAGGTGAAGGAAAGAAGGCTGTTTATTGGAGAAGGCTCTGCAGAGGGGTGCAACATGACTCTCTTCACCTGTTTGAAGGAAGGACTGCTATGTGAATGGATTAGATTTGTTCATCTTGGCCTCAAAGACATAACTTAGGAGCAAAAGGTGGAAGCTGAAGAGGCAAACAGGATTCATGTGAGGAGAAACCACCAAACAGCCATCCAAGAGTAGAACAAGCTATCTCAGAAGGTGGTGGAGTCTCTGTTCATTGAGATCTTCAAGCAAAGGCTTGATAACCACCTTTTGGGCACACCTCAGTGGGAATTCCTATTCAGGACTTGTTGGACTAACCCCTGTCACTGGGATTCTCTGAATCCATTTGGGAATATTCACCTATGGACTGTGTTCTGGAGTATGCCTAATTTACTGTCCCCTGCTCCCCCTCCAAAACTTAGGGGCCAAATATAGGACATGGGACTAAGTCAATCAAGAGAGAAAATAGGTTCTAGCCCTTCCCATTATTGCTTTCTCCAGCCCTGTGAATGTCGTTGTCCACCTTGCAGGGTCTAGGGAATCAGGGACTCCTAGCACTTCTTTTATTTGGTGTAGGGAGAGAGTCACGATCCTTAGGGTAGCCAGAATGTCCCATTGCTGACTGTGGGGATCTGCTGCATTTACTATGGTTGAATAGCTTTAAATTCTCCCCCAGAACTATGAACATATGACAATAGGTATTATTGTCTCCCTTTAGTTGAAAACATTGTTCACTGATCCAGATAAAGATCAGTTAGAGTTTCTTCAGTTTATAAGTCACCCCTAGCTGTTTTTGTAGTTCCTGGTCACTTCCTGTTTTTGAAAAAGATATGTCTATGGTCTCAAGCCTCCCTGAGAATTAGGATGACTCTTGAGTCTCTTCCATCTTATATGGGTGTGAGGATATGTTTTCTTGGGGAGGGCAGCTGAATTGTCCATGTGGCAGATCTCTCCTATCCACCGCCTGGACAGTGTTCACCTAAAATGCAGTGCCAAGGTCTGACCTGCTGGCCTAGAACTGCAAAGCACTTATTATTTCAGCTGCAAGAGAGTCAGCAAGTGAAGACCCTCACATTATTTTAAAAGTATTAAGTTTACAGCTTTGGGCTGATGTTCATCTCCATCATCAGGTAGATTGGTTACATGGCACACATCCCCAGGAGACCAAGACTCTCAACTCAGCAGCTCTAGAAATGGGAAGTCAGCTTGAGGAGGAATGGGGGAATTTTTTGAAAAGTGCTCTATTGAAAACCCCCTGGACACGCCTTACATTGAAATATCCATAAGTGGTTTCAGTCGTGTTGCAGCAGCAGATTATCTTCTCCCTCCTGTTTATGTATTTTTTACAGAGATTCTTTGCATTTTTACAAACATCATTTTCTGTCTTCTCCCTATCGCTAGTCTGTCTGACCACCTTACAATTTATCCTCCACACAGCTATAAAAATATGATATTTCTAAAGCACAGGTCTGAGCATGTTACTCCCCTGCTCAGAAAAGTCCATGGACTCCCTGTTACCTCTAGGATCAGAGACAAACACCTCTGTTTGGCATTTAGAGCCCTCCATGAGCTAGCCTCAGCCTACCTTTCTACCCTTATTATACATTACTCCCCTTCTCATGAACTTAGGTACAATCAGTAAACATTTATTAAACACCTACTGTGTGGTAGGTGCTATTCTGAGTGCCAGGGATACAAAGAAAGGCAAGCACACACATACACCCCCACATCCCTACCTTCAGGAAGCTTACATGGAAGAGAATATAAGTAAATAAATGGGAACACATGAGATATATACAGAGTAAAAGAAAGGTAGCCTTAGATTAAAAGGCTCAGTTAACAGAGGAGACCAGGAATGCCTTCTTGTTACTTGTCATATGTGATACTGTATCTCTAGCCTCCGTGCCTTTGTCCAGTCGGTCCCCCAGACTTGGATTGCACTCCCTCTTCACTTCTGCCTCTTGGAATGCCTTGCTCCTTTCATGACTCAGCTTAAATGTCCCCTTCTGCATAAGACCTTTCATGATTCTTGCCCCTCAATTCTTAGTGTGGCTCCTGTCAAATTACTTTGCATTTCTTTTGCATATGTATTAAATATACTAGTATATGTACAAATTATTTCTTCTGATAGAATTGAAGCTTCTTGAGGACAGGGACTTTACCACCTTTGTTTCCCCAGAACTGAGCACAGCGCCTGATATATCATTTGCCCTTAATGAGCCCTTGTTGATGGAGTGGTTAATTTTTGCCATGATCAGATGCAGTCAGGTGCAGCTATTAAAATCACAGAAAAGTTAGGTCATGCAAAGGATAGAATGTCAGTCCTGGTCTCAAGAGGACCCGAGTTCAAATTCAGCCTCAGTCATTTAGTAGCTGTGTGACCCTGGGCACTCTAATCTCTTTGTCAAGAAAACCCCAAATGGGGTCACAAAGATTGGACACAACTGAAACCCCTCAACATTAAAATCACATTATTGAGGTACTTGAAAGTTTTTAAAGTGCTTCCTTCATAGCAACCCTGTTACACATAGGTACTTAAAAACTGTCCAGGCTCCATTTTTACAAATAAGGAGACTGAGGTACATAGCAAAGAATGAGTTGGCCATGGTGACATTACCCACCTAGTGAATGTCATTTGCGTTTCCACTAGTGACTCTGTTCTCTCTCTCATCCATTCTTAAATTTGTGTACTTTCCTAACATTTAGCTAATTGAATTTTGCATATGGATCCTTTGACCTTTTTTTTCCTTGTGGTGTTATTTTTTTTAAAAAGCATTCAAGCTCTGTCCCCAGCTCAGAAGAGACTCACGCTCAAATTCCAGCTTTGATTTGTGACCTGGGCCAAGCTATTAAAACCTTCTGAGTCTCAGTTTGTTAATCTGTAGAACTGAAGATAATAATAGGTGCACTACCTTTTTCATGGGCTTATGATGGAAAGTACTTTATGAATCTTAGAGCTCTATTACAAGTGAGTATTATTAATAAAAACAAAACTAACATTTCTTGCTAAGAAATGGAGAAAAATATCTTTCTGGAAAAGGTTTCTTCCTTCATCCAGTGATAATATAAAGTTTGTTTCTGCCAGATATTTTTCTCTTCTTATCTTGGTAGTTTTTGATACAAACTATATTACTTATCCTAAAGCCCAAAGACAGCTCTGGCCATACACCTCCACTTAGCACTTAATGAGAAAGTACCATCCTTGAAAGACTGTTGTAACGAAAATGTTATGTGTACAAGACCATTATTGTTACTGCTTTTGCCAGCTGTCACTTGAATCCATAGCTAAAAATCTTTGTTGTTTTGGAAATGGAATGGAAAGTTATACGGGAGCAGAGAAATTCACTTGCAGGGAGAGGAATGCTAGAGTTGAAGGAGCTGTGTAAATAAGCCAAACCTTTTGGAGTCAAAAGGACTGACTTATTTTTTTCTGAATTTTTTCTTCTTCCCTAGTTTAGTCACCTCGCTGTTTGGGGAAGCATAGTGCTGTGGCTGGCATTTTTTGGAGTCTACTCGACCTTCTGGCCCGTCATCCCCCTCGCACCAGACATGGTTGGGCAGGTTAGTGCTTCCTCTTTGTGGGTGAATGTGCTTTCCAGAGTGTGCTCTTTGTTCCTTACCATCTTTGACAGCAACTACAGCTATTGTTACCTGCCTACATCAAGAGAGTGGAAAAAAAGCAAAGGCCAAGAATCAAAAGAACCCTCAGAGTTTGTCTGAGCCAGCTGAATGTTATATGAAGTGTTTGATATTTATAATAAAAACATATCCATCCAACTGAAATTGAAACTGTTCCTCAGCCAGCCCTGCCACATAGCTAAGGTTCTGAACCATGGGAGCTGAGGGTTCGTCGTGATTATGGCAAAACACTCTGAAGTCTGGAGTGGTTTTCTGAATCATGAAGGAGACAGTAAATATGAGCTACTTACTGGATTTATTTGTTTGAAATTTGTCAATCTGTATATGGCATATATGTCAGGGCTAAAAACCAGAATATTAACCAAAATTCTTATCCCATATCATTGTGGAATGGAGCATTTGCTATATAAAATTTCCGACTAGTTTAAAAATTACATAGTTTGCTCTTAGAGATGGGATTTTTAAGACATTCTTTTGCAAACATATTTGAGATTTTCGATAACTCTTCCCTGCCTGCCTGATCATCTTTGGCACTGAAGTCCTAGAATGGTGATAACTAGAAGCAGCCCCTGAGACTGCCTTGGTCCAAACTCACATTCCTGGAGCTGCTCCAAAGGATGTGGGCCAAGTATCAATCATGGCCTGGCAAAGCTGAGGAACAGGACTGCTACATGTACCCCACTGTGAACGGCTGCTTTTTTCAGCATTTAGCAGTCAGTTTTATACTTCAGGATTTTCTGACATCCTCTGGATAAGAGGATATTGTATCTTTCTGGGTACAGGAATGAAGTTGAGACTTGCCAGTAGTACTTGGGTTCCTTACCTTTGGAGTGTATCTTTGCACTGTGAAATTAAATGAGAAAACAAGAGATCAAAATGTATTCCAGGTTTTTACCAAACCCTAAGGATCAAAGAAATAGCTTAGTACATAAAAATATCTTACTCACTAATAAAGACATTGGACTAAGTAGTGAAAAGAGCTTTCCTGACAAGTGTACTTTGTGAAATGAAACACATCAAATTTACTTAAAAGTATTACATGCAATTTGATCAAAAAAGGGAGGGAAGGAAAGCGTATATTACAATAACATCTACTCTGTAAGGCATTGGTGCTTACTGTATTTGTTTTATATGTCATTCCTCTGATTTTTAATGCCAAGTCTAATCTAATATATATATGTCTATATGTTTATATGTGTATGTATCTGTATATGTATTAGGTATACATATATATGTAAAATTTTCTGGGCTTTTGAATGAAAAACACTTGGTGGGGCTTCAGTCAATTGCCATGGACAGCTTTCTGACCTAGAGAATGAGAGTGACAGGACACAAGAAGGAATCAGCACATTGACTGAGACAAAAGCCAGTTAATTCCTTTGAAAGGACATCAGTGTCTTGCCTGTGGATTTCCATGCTAGGTACTAATGCACTCTTGCATCATCCAGTTACTGACTCTACTTTACATATCCATAAATTAAGTTGAAATTTGATCGACTCTTGCCTGCCCTGAAAGATTTCAGTGGAGAACAGAGCGCTCATGATGCAGTCATAACTGTGCAGAGATTTCCAGTGTTTAACTAGAGGATGGACATATATTAAAAAGTTAAATAGGATAAATTTCTTTTTTTAATCAGAATGGAGGTAGGATACACATTAGTGCCTTGCTTTGTGACTTAACATCTGCTCTGATGTGTAGACCCATAGGTCCCAAAACAAAGCAAATTAAATGTTAATTAGCATTTCATTTTTGCTTGAATATTGTCTCCAAAGTGTTTTTTCTACTTAGCCCATATTATTTTACCATTTTCTGTTTACCTCCTCTGATTGATGTCTTGAGATGTGACATTAATATCTAACTGTGAGTAAAACAATACTGTGGAGTTAGGCTCCTGGAGTGCACACGCTTTACCCTGAGTGATTGAATGAGATCATTAATGGAGTCAAACACTCATGTAGTCATCTTCCCGTATTGGAATTCTGCAGTCTGAGGCATTAAAGAGCTGATCATCATTTTCATTCTTTTACCAGAGGAGAACTCTTGGGAAAAGGGCATCATAATACAGTGTCTCTTTGTAGTTTAAGAGTTATTTTGAATAATGCCCTCCTGTCCTAATGCCATCCGGTCTTTATTTGGACTCATTGATTTGCCACTTCTTTGGAGAGTGTAAGAAGGTGATTTTTTTTTTAAAGTCATTTTGATCATCTATTGAAAATGCTGAAAGATCATTCAGGTAGCAAGTGTTCATAAAACTGGCATTAGATTTCAGGAAGGCTTTCTGTAGACACAAAAGAGGAATTAAATGCTGTTATAAAACTGGCTGATGGTCAAGTAAACTGCAGCTGGGCTTGGCACTAGTTAATGAAATGAATTACCTCTCTTTTTTGCCCTGAGACAAGTCTTAGGCTTTGTACAGGCCATTTTTGCTTGTGTGGTTCTAGGCAATTGAAAAGTACTTAGAGGGTTCTGGTAAATAAAGCATTTCTTAAAATTTATTTTCATCTTTAACTATGTTTTCAGGCATTTTGTGAATGAATTCTTTTAAGTCCTCTAAGTGCGATGTGCCAGACTGATTCCATTCTTTTGTCCTACAGTGGTCAACATTTCTTGCCAGGGTTAGCAGTGTTTTGGGGCACTCAGAAGATATATAGGATTCTCAGTAGTTCAGATGAAAATCCTTTGAAAAAGTTACTGTTGCTTCTGATGGAGTTTACGAAACCATTTTGACTAAATATTTCTTTATCTTGTCCCTTATACTTGGAGGCTTTCTCACGGGGAGAAAATACAGGTTTTGTCCTTGAGGGCAAAAGGAAGAAACAACAGTCAAGTGTTTCTCTGTTGTCAAAGGCTCTTTCTTAAAGCACCTTCCAATACAGAATATCAAAACATAAGACAAATCAGCCAGGAAGTCCCAGGGGAAAATTTTTAAATCAAAAAAGCTATCTGTCTTCTTTTTTTGCCTGAAACTTAAAACGTTTGTTCATCTATTCCACAAACATTTGCAGATAACTGTGGTATAGGCATTGAGGAAAATATGAAGATATCAGATCTCAAGAATGTTTCCATCTAATAGAGGAATAAGAATTACATGATAATTATAATATAAAATAGGCTCTAAGGAGTATGTAAGAGAAGTACAACAAATTACTTTGTAGGATTTGGAAGGGAGAAATCACTTCTCTGCTGTCATGAATCCAGAGGGATGGAAAGGGAGAGATTAGAGAATGAATCAGGGAAGACTTCTTCATAGAGAAGGGAGTATTTCATCTGGGACTTTAAGGATGGGTTGAGTTTCAGCAACTGGAAATGAGAAATGGGAGAAGGGAGCAAGCCTCTTGCTCTTCTATTTTCTGAGCCTAAATAGGCATGAAAGTGATGAAAGGCCTAGGACTACTGAGAACTTTTGACAAGAATCAAGGATAGCACTGGCTCAACAAATCTGAAATAGACTAGGAAAATGGGGTGAATTTTGCCACAGAGAATCATACCATTCCTATCAATTATATGACTACTGGACTCATCAGTCAACAAATATATCCACTTTTAGATGTCCCCCCCTCCAACGCTGGGAAAAATAAAGATTGTCTTTAATAATTACTATTTTCATAAATTAAAAGGCATTAATGCAAAAGTAAAGAGGTGGGATTTTGGCATGACTACAGATAAAGGAAATGTGATCTTAAAAGAGGAATGTTTCTGAAATCTGGGGATTTGTCTTCAAATCTCATCAGTGATAGTTACTACCTGTGTGATCTTGAGCAAATCGCTTAACTTTACTCATCTGCACAGTGAAGTGTTGAACAAATGGCCTCTGAGCTCCTTTCCAGCTCTAGACCTATATGATCCTTTAGTCATAAACCGAGGTCAAAGAACTACCTTATAGTTATTTTAACATGTATTTATTCCACTTCCTAAGAATCTTCCTTAACAGTTTTGTTCAAGTCAGAGGAGCTGTGTCCTTCTGCAGTGTAGGAGATTAATTGGATTAGCTTTTTAAACCCTCCTAATAAGCACTTAATAAATGCTTCATTCATTCATTCTTGAAAGGAAATGTAGTTTGGCATAAAAGTCACTATTGTCTTTGCAAAATATCTTTGACTTTATGTAGTTTTCAGAGTAGTCTCAAAACTTTTTCTGCCATTCTGTTGTATGTGAGCCGTTTACCTTCTGACCATCTCTGTTTCAGTTAGTGCTTAGTATTATTACAACAGAGAATAGTATACTTAAATTCTTCACAGTGGACTTATATAACCAACCAGCCAGAGAAAATAAGATGCATTCAAGTAATGGTAGTTATCCCCTTAAGGGAGCTAAACTTTCTGAATAGGCAGTTATACCAAATAACATCACATTGTGCACTGTGGAAAAATCTTTCTCACCAACTTTCTTGTTTTTCTTTAAACTCCTTTTCATTGCTAGTAAAAGGAGAAGGGGGGATAAAAGAAACCACTTTCACTTCAAAGGCTAAAAATTACTAACTTCATCTTCAGAGCCAAGCTCACATCTCCAGCCGGTCCATGGCCATGAAAGTCATTTGTGTAAAATACAAGATAAAGTTCACTTAGAATTTACATTTGCACATGTACATGCACAGTGTAAGTCTCTGATCTCATAAGGAGCAAAGAAATGTTTTGGCCATTTTACTATCATTGGTATATTATGTTAACAAAGAAATCTCAACATCTTCCCTCGTTGGGGAAAGAATTCCCCACACTGTCTTGAACCCATTCATGGTGTTATGATTTTTCACTCTTAGTCTAGTTGGAACCCGTGTAGTTCTCACTCCATTTGGAACTTTGAACTTTTATCAAACAGCAAGCTCGATTGCTTTCAACAAATGCCATAGAGAGCAGTGTAGTTGTACGCTCATGTCTCATTCTGAGAGACCTGAACTCTGAAACAGTAAGAATCAACATATTGGTTTTTTAAATATATTTTATTTACTTTGTTAAATATTTCCCAGTTTCATGTAAAAAACCATTTTTAATATCCATTTTTTAAAATTTTGAGTTGTCAATTCTTTTCCTCCTTTCTATTGCTCCCCACCCCTTGAGAGGGTAAGCAGTATGATTTAGGTTATACATGAGAAGTAATGCAAAAAAGATTTCTGTATCAGACGTGTCACAGAAGAAAACACACACAAAAAGAAAGGAAATTTTAAAAGCATGTTTCAGTCTGCACTCAGTTTGTCAGTTCTCTCTCTGGAGGTGGATAGCATTTTTCCTATGGGTCCTTTGGAATTGTCTAGGGTCATTGTCTTTATCAGAGTAGGTAAGTCTTTCACAAATGATTATCCATATATTACTGTGTACCAGTGGTACTCTTGGTTCTTCACTTTGCATCAGTTCATAGAAGTCTTCCCAGGTTTTTCTGGAAACCATCCTTACTTGTCATTTCTTAGTGTACAGTAGTGTTCCATCACAATCATATACCACAACTTGTTCAGCCATCCCCCATTTGATAGGCAACACCTTGATTTCCATTTCTTTGCCACCACACACAAAAAAAAAAGTTGCTATAAATATTTCTATACAAATAGGCCCTTTTTTTACTTTTCTTTGACCTTTTTGGGATAGAGACCCAGTGGTATTGCTGGGTCAAAGAGTATGCACAGTTTTAGAGCCCTTAGATATGGGGTAGGGAACCTGTGTCCTTGAGGCCACATATGGCCCTCTAAGTCCTCAAGTTTGGACTTTGACTAAGTCCAAATTTCAAAGAACAAATCCCTTTAATAAAAGGATTTGTTATGTAAAATTTGGACTCGGTCAAAAGACCACACCCAAGGACTTAGAAGACTACGTGTGGTCTCAAAGCAGCAGGTTCTCCACCCCTGCCTTAGGTCATAGTTCCAAATTGTTCTTCAGAATGGTTGCACTGGTTGATAACTCCACTAACCATGCATTAGTGTCCCAATTTTTCTACCTCCCCTGTAGCATTTGTCATTTTCTTTTTCTTTCATGTTAGCCAATCTGATAGATGTAAAGTGGTACTTAAAGTTATTTCAATTTGCATTTTCTCTAAAAAATGGTGATTTAGAGCATTTTTTCATGTGACTATTGATAGCTTTGATTTCTTCTGAAAACTGCCTGTTCATATCATTTGACCATTTATCAATTGGGAAATGGTCCATATTTTTATAAATTTGACTCAGTTCTCTATATATTTGAAAAATGAGGCCTTCATCAGAGAAACTGGCTGTAAATTTTTTTTCCAGTTTACTATTTTCCTTCTAATTTTGACTGCATTAGTTTTGTTTGTGCCAAACCTTTTTAATTTCATGTAATCCTAATTATTCATTTTACTTCCCATGATCTTCTCTATCTCTTTTTTGATCATAAATACTTCCCTTAGGATCATAATATTGTTAGCAATCTTTAATGCCTCCTGAGTACTAATAGCTTCTGGTAAATATTCCACAGTTTTAAATGAAATCATCAACACTTTCTTCAAGGGGTAAATTGCGAGACAAGCAGAGTTTGGGGTCCTCATAAGTTTCTTCTGCAAGCCCCTTTGTAAATAGTCTGCGGTGCTATAAGCTTGTAATAGCACATATAAATATAAGTTCATATTAATTGAAATAGAACATGTAGACAAAGGAGATACTCTGCTTTAACTCGATCATATTTAGAATATGAGAACATTAAGCACCAACATGTAGGTGGCACAAATATAGCGGTGATTCATGCTTTAGGTGTCGGGATCGAGCTAGATAACATCTGAGCTCTCCTCCATCTCTCAGTCTACAAATCTACCTCTTACTAGAATCTTCACTACAGATTCTGTGGGCAGATACATTTTCATGTGCTTCCTCTCCCAGTGTTATCAATAAAGAATGGACTAATGAAATCCGTCCTCTGCTTGAATGTACAAATGATTGGACGTTTCTCAAGGCTGAAAAAGAGAAAACAATGTAATGTTTTTCACAAACCTGGAGTGGGCCACAGAATGAAAGGTAATCTGTAAGAAATAATTATGCACTTAAATTCAGTCCTTTTTTTTAATATTTCCAGCAAATAAATATTTTTGTCTCTATATTTTCTTGGTCATGAATAACCTATATTTTTATTGTTTGGGGTGACATTGTTATTTTAGACCCCCATTGTCTTGTGCACACATGCAGAGATGCAGAGTCTGCTGTTACATTTTCTGTCGCAATTGCTACCAGCTCAAAAGATATCAGGGCTGCCCATAGTCCAAGGACCGCAGCCAAGCCTTTTTCACAATGACACAGTAGTACTTTCTGCAAATAATGAGAGTCAATTACAGCTCTCCCCCATTATTGCCTTCAGGCACAAAGTGACCTGACTTTAAGTACATTTCTTCCCATGTTTTGTTTAGCGTACTTTCCCCTCCTCTTTTGATTAACTTGATTTCAACATAGGGTACTTGGCTGCAGAAGGCTTTCTCAAACAGGGGCTGTTTCCTGTTGCTGTAACTTTCATAAATTCATACACACACGACATATATATGTATACTTACTACAGTAATGAAATATATGCATATTCAGGTATGTGTGAGTGTATTGCATTACTATACTAATGGAATTATTTTGCTGTACCAATCTAATTGCTGGAATTAGGAAGACCCCAAGTTCAAATCTAGCTTCAGATACTTACAATCTGTGTAACCCTGGACAAGTCATTTAATCTCTGTTTGCCACAGTTTTCTCAACTGTAAAATAGAAATTATAATAGCATCCACTTTCCAAGGTTGTTATGAGGATCAAGTAAAATCATTGTAAAGAACTTAGCATAGTGTCTGGCACATAGGCACGCTTGTTTTCTGTCTTCTGCTGGAAAGATAAAATGTACACAGAATATAAGGAGGTGATGCAAGTATGAATCCTAGGGATGAGGATCAGCTTGTACAAAAGTATAGAGGTGAGAGATGGAATGTCTATATCTGCAGCATCTGAAGAGGAAGTTTACTGTCAGTATTAAGTTTTGGCTGCTTACAAAATTTTAATATGGACATATATCCTCCATTGGGTTCATAAGACCATAGGAACAATATCATTTGGAGCTGAAAGGGACCTCAGAGGTCATGTAGTCTATTCTCCTGCCCCTCCACCTTTTGACAGGTGAAGAAACTGAGAAATTGAGGTGACCTATTCAAGATCAAATGGGTGATAAAGTGGTGAAACAAAAGCACAAGTCTAGGTCCTTTCCTAATCCACTGTTCTTTCTGCTGCATTGTGTTGCCTTTCTTCCATTTCTCTCAAGGCCTCTTCTTCAGATGGAAATACCCTTTTAAAATGCACTCCTCATCCTTATGTGTCTGCACCCTATTCCTGTCCTCACACATATCTTCTCTCTCTGCTAGGCTTAGGCCTCTCCCTGGTGCCTCTGATAGCTGTTTCCTTGAGAAGGAGTAGAAAAGACCCAGCGTATTTGTGGGTAAATGAAGGACCCTAGCATCCTCTACTGAAAAGAAAATGTAACATTTCTATTGGCATAGTTGCAGGCCTGTTCTGTAAAGGTGGTACAGTGTAATGAAAAGGATATATTCTCTCTAGGTTCAAATCCTAACCCCAACACTTACCCTAAGTTTCTCTCTAAATGTTAGTCATATTTTAAATAAGAAAAGGACTGAAATACCAGTACTGAAAAAGATTCACTTAAAAAGTCCTCAACCCAGAGGACCAGTCCAATTCCAATCTTTAGAGAAGTTCATATAGTTCACTTTGAAGGACTCCTAAGAGCGTTGGTTCAAGGATTCATGTCTACCACTGAATAAGCTTTTTACATCCAAGCCTGCCTACCAGAGATCCCTGGCCACTTTATTGGCTCCAGAACCTATGGTCAGTTAAGCATCAGTTAAATCCCTGCTGTATATCAAGCACTGCCTATATTTCATTCACAAGGATAAAGGAAAAACACAGTTCTTATCTTTGAGCACATAGTCCAACTGAGGGGATACTATGTGAAATCAAGCAGTATTTTTATTAAGTAACTTATGAAGAAATGTGAATCAGTATATTATAATAAGCCAAAGTCATAAACCCTGATTTGCTCTTAGTCTCTTGGGACTACATTGAATTGAATTGACCCTGATTAGACCAATCCCTCTTCTAGACAGGTCTCAATCTAAATTCTCACTGCGAGACCTCCTGGGCCATAACCAAACTGGCCATCAGCATAGCTGAAAGGTAAAATTAACCCAGATGAGCTTTTCTCAATGTCAAACTATCAGGAAGGGAAAAGGAAAGTGAGGTGTCATGTGCACATCTGCCAGCCATAATTGTGTCCCCCTCAGCCGTTCTCTGTTTCTGACTGATCTTAATTAGGTGAATGTCCCTGAACTGGAGCACAGTGATTGATGGAAAAGGAGCTAGGAAATACAATCAAACTTTGTTCTAAGAGCAGCAGGTTTGAGAGGCCTTTATCTATAATGACCAACCGACTAACTGCTTCTGTCGAGCAGATTTCAAATTATTGTTCTCATCTCTGACTTAGTATGTTGTGGAAAGTCTTAGCATTTCTTGAGGTCTTTCCTCCCCCTCCTTTCTACTATTCTGCCTCCTGGACCCCACAGCCCAGCCATCATTTTCAATTTAGGGGTAGTGGGTGTGTTTTTAAATTATTATAGTCTGGCCTCTCATTTCAAAAACTCTTCATACTGATTAACTCGATTGGCTGCCTTCGTTATGGGTTATATATCTGATCGTTTGCATATTAGGTTGTGGGGCTGGCTCTTGTTTGTTCATTCTGAAGTTAGTCAAAGAAATCTGTCTGCAAATTGATGTTCATGGGACATGCTGATTTTGTTTGCTTTCCTTATTTATGCCCATTCATTGCAGAGTATACTTGATGTGGCTTTGGAATCTTTCCATTCTCACAGCATATGAAAATATATGCATATGGAGCACTCATGTTCAAGTGGTGCTATACACTTTACTTCTCTGACATCTGCCAAGAGAAAGGCATCATCACGTTTGTGCCAGCCAATGCTCCCTACCATGATAACAGTAATTACAATAGACATTCATGGAGCTTTTTTAAGGTTTGCAGGCCATTTGATCTACTCGTCTTCATTTGATCCTCACAATAACTCTGTGAGGTAGGTGCCATAGGTATTCTTGTCCCCATTTTATGATGAGGAAAGGTTTAGAAGAGTGAAATTACATGCCTCCTGACTCACACAGCTATTAAGTGTCAGAGATGGAAACGGAACTGAGAATTCTCCCAGTCTGAAGGGCACACCCTTTCCACTATATCGCTTTGCCCGTAATTAAACCACACTTCTTCCATCCTGAACAAACGTACTTCTCATTGTTAGTTCTTCCATCTTCAAAGGGATGTGGAGAAATTGGAGGTGCTCCAGAGAAGAGCTACAAAAATAATCGAGTCACCATGATGGTGTGGCAAGAGTTCTGCTCTGAGGTTCAGGAGACAAGGGGTTCCCAGTTCTGCCACTGACTGGCTTGTGACATTAGGCAATTTGCCCTCCTTCTTGAGGCCCCAGAGCCCTCATCTGCAAAATAAACAAGTTGGACTTGAGCGCTAAGATCATTTCCAGCTATCTAGTCCTGCCTTTGGAAAATAGGTCCAGAATGTGGACCTATTTGGAAAATAGCTCAGAATAATGATCAGTCACATGTATAGTATGGTACAATGAAAATAATACCACAGTTGGAGTCAGAGGGCCCTGGTAAGGTGACAGGATGATAGAGTGGAAATTCAGTTCAAGTCGATAAATGTTTATTAGACACCTACTATTGCTGGTCACTGTTCTAAGTACAGTTGGCTTCTAGGTTCAGAGTCTCTAGATTAAAATCCCACCTCTGACCTTAGTACCTGTAAATCTTTGTACAAATCACTTTGTCCCCCTTTAGTCTCAGTTTCTTCTTTGGCAAAATGAAAGGTTGGACTAAATGCTCTGTGAAGCTCTTCTGTGATCTCCATGTTCATAAACAACAACTCTATGAACTCTGGTTAAAATCTACTACTTATACTTCTGTGTCCTTGGGTAAATCACTTAACTTTACTAAGGCCTCAGTTTCCTCATCTGTGAGATGACCACTAAGATCCCATCCAGCTTTTAAATCTATGATCCTAATATTCTTGGATATTGCAGTGATGTAAGTTACTTGAAATCATAGAACCATGTTATATAGCAATTGAAAGTGACTTCAGAGATCATCAAGGCTAAATTATTCGGTTTATGGGGAAACTGAGTCCTAGAGAGGCCAAGTGACCCAAGGCCACAGTTAGCCAGGGGCAGAGCAAGAGGATAAGAGGGATTGCTAAAAGTTCATACTGGGGGCGTAAGGGGGAAGGGAAGGGACAGGTATCGACAGGTCACCTATTATCCAATGCAGTTGACTCTACATAGTAGATTAGGACTTTTAGCAGCTTGGGTAGTATCCCGTACATTTCTTTCTGAATTTTAGAGGGTTAAGGAAAGTGCTAATATTTGAATAAAAGAAGTGCAGTTGATTCTACTTTAACATACTTTGAAAAATTTAAAAAAATATATGATGTCATTGATAAAGTAGTATTCTATCCACTGATACAAATTAGTCTGTACCCTCCCACCCTCACCCCAGGCCTCCCACTCTGGGCTTTTTTGCCCTGTTGGGATGGAAATAAGGGCTAGACTTGTCATTTAATTGATATAAGGATCTTCTAGATGAGGAACATCTCCCTGCTAGTATAGATTTGCACCTTCCTTGTCACTTATAGCTTAGAGTAGGAGTGGGGAATCTGTGGCCTTCTAGGTTCTTGGGTGCAGCCTTTTGACGAGTCCAAGTTTTATAGAACAAATCCTTTTATTAAGAGCATTTGTTGTGTTAAGTTTGGATTCAGTCAGAGGGCCACACTTGAGCACCTAGAGGGCCACATGTGACCTAGATGCCTCAGTTCCTCACACCTGCCTTAGAGAGTTGTTTAGAGCACTAAGACATTAAGTAATTGATTTGCTAGCTTCGCACAGCTGGACTGTATCAATCTTAGAGGCCAGCCCTCTGTTTTCTCAGCCTGTCTTCTTCATATATGATTTTTACATATATTTTTCCATAGTCTGCCTAAAAATCTCCCCTAGATCATCTTCATTCCAGAAGTCATCCTATTACTTTTCTATCAGGAGAACCAGAATACTAATGAAGTCATCCATTTATTGTCTTTCATTCTGGCTACATAATCAGCCCATTTACTTTTCTGGTATTACTTAAAGACTTCAAAAGATTGGTGATTTCATTAGTGTGGTAGTCTCACCATCAATGCAGATTACAATATCTGCATACCTCGAAAGATGATTTTCTGGGTTGCTATGCCAAAAAAAAGTATTAAAAAGTATTACATGTTAGCTAGCCATTTAGTGATGGACCTCTCTTGAACTTAACTAGGCTAACCCTACAGTAAACAATCAGCTTCCAGAACTGTACAGACCTTCATGGCTTAATAGGACCTACATGTGATCATGTTCTGATGGACAAATCACTAATCTTGCTGGGTCTCACTTTCCCCTTCAGTGAAATGAAGGGTTAGACAAAATGGCACAAAAGGCTTTTGCATGGTTTTTAGAATCCTGAAAGATGATCTCTATGATTTCCTATTCAGATCTGCTACTTACTACCTCTGTGACCTTAGGCAAATCACCTAATCTCTCCAGACCTCAGTTTCCTCATCTACAAACTGATGAGATGACCACCAATAAGATTCTGTCCAGCTCCGTGTTTTTTTGAAAATTCAAGGTCAACTTTACAACCCAACAAGGCATCAAAGTAGGACTTTAATGGAAGATTTTGGTCATGTGTATTCTCATTCTTTAATGAAATGTCCTGCATGCACTCTCTCATTGGGAATACATGCATGCTACCTGTACCCAGAATTCTTCTTTTATTGCCCTTTGAGTATTTGTAATTTCAGTTCTTCTGTTGTATTTCAGTATTTGCAGCTGTATGGCATCATGGGTAGAATACTCATGTTAAAATGTGAGGTTTTGTAGTAGCAAGCAATTCAAGATCATTGAAAATATTGTGTAGTTTCCAAAATTCAACCAAACCAAATTCTTCCTCTGGCAACTGCATTAGCATAAAAAAACCAACCAACCTCTTCCTCTGGCAACTGCATTAGCCTAAAAAAATGATCATTTATTTAAATGTGGTTTGTAGATATATCCAGAGACATATAGCCAAGTATACATTTATCATGCTCCATGACCCATTCTTCCCAAACCTTTCTAGCATTGATTTTATTTTGAATACTGACAGAGGAAGGTTCCAAGTCCACTTCATGGCAAATGAGTCAGCCATATCTGCATTATTCTATTCCTTCTCTTTGTATACTTGCTGGGAGTGGGATGCAAATTACCTGGTTTACTGAAAGAAGGATGATGGAGAATGAAATAGTGGAAAAATTGGGAGAATGAGTAACTCCTTTGAAAATATTTTTAAAACTGAAATTGTCTGGGCTCTACATATGTGTGAATGTGACCATTTTCAAACATGCAGCCTTCACAAGTCTACTTGTAAACGGTATAAATAAGATAGCTCTCTTGTACCTTAATATTTTCTCCAATAACTTATATATTATATTTTAGATATTTATACATTAAATGAACATGGTATCATTTGAGCATGAAGATGGCATTATTGACCCACCACCACTGAGGTCTAAGCTTGGAAAGTATTTTTTCTAATGGTGTCAACAGTTTTGCATAGTGTTATGTATCCATAAAATGGCTGACTAGGGAAATGACATGTGGAATGAGACATAGTTATTGTTGGAGAAAAAAAACCTGATCCAGAATTAATCAATATGTCAAAATATGTTCTAGGCATAAAATGTATATATGCACAGAGAGAGAATAAAAATGAAAATGCAAGTTTATGCAAAACAGTGAAATATACAAGATGATGGAGTGCACTAGAGGTTGGGACATTGGCAAAGCACGTGCCTTAGAAGGTAATTCTTGAGCTATGTCTAGAAGGAAGAGAGAATGACATAATTTCTTCTGGTCTGGTTTTCTCTCTAGGAATGTTGTAAATGCTTCAAGATCATGGGGGTGGCATAATTTTCAAAAAAAGGCAAGAAAATGGGATCATAGTGAAATCTAGTAACTAGCATTGTGGGTATCTGTGGCAGAATGGAGATGGAGGTCTTTGGAAGTGAGGTGGTAGTTGAAATGGAAGGCCAGGGTGTCCCAGGGGATATCAATAAAGATATGGGCAGGTTCCAAGCCTTCCTGGGTAGGAAGTCTGAGAACTATATCGTGAACTCCTTGAGAAAGGAAGGGGATGGTTCAACTAAGTAAGATGCACATGGCAAGGCTAAGTAAGTATATTTTTCAAGTAGCAAGCTGCAGTGTATAACTGGGGTAGACTGAGTTAGCTGTGGAAATTTCTGATCAAACTACTGATGGGGGTTGCAGGGAAACGAGGTCTGCTGGCCTATAATCAATCTGGGCAATGTGGAACTTCACAGTTTAGAAAAAAAGCTATTTCACGAACTAGATAGGAAAAGAAATAACCATTCCATACCTCTGTAGAAGTTGCCCAGAAGCCTGAGTTAGACACATGACCTGAGAGTGCTAAGGTGGATAGAGGATATGGAGAGGGACACAAGACTTAATAACTGAAAGAAAATCATAGCCTGATGGAATTCAAAGTTTGGGAAGTTTATAAGGCTGCACGTAAAAAAATCCTGGCATACAAACTAATGAGACTGAGTTAACAGAAAAATCAAGGTGCCATGGAGAGTATTGTAGAAAGCCGAAAGACTGAAATGGGGATAGAAGGGAGTAGAGAATTGATACATGGGAGATCAGACCATCTTTTAATTTGATAGAGAAGGCCAGGTGGAGCCATTAAATCTGAAAGGAAGGAATTTAACAGTTTAACTGGAGAAAGAGCATAAAGTTGATGGGAAACATTGGTTATAACATTAAGAATGTTTTATTTCTCTTCTGAAGATTGACCACAGGCATTTCCCTTCTATCATAATAGCTCAGAATTCTTGAATTTTCTGCCAGCAACATGGAAATTTAATAAAAATTTTTAAAACTTTAAGGGAAAAATTAGTACCCTTTCATACTATCTCTCAAACCATGTAACTACTTTAAATAAATTCTTCTCCCAGCTAAAGAAAAGTAAATGTCAAACTTAAATACTTCATCTGGGTATCATGACTAGATTTTAGAAAAATAAACTTGTTAATCCCAAATGAGAAATCTCTAAAGATGAGTGCTTGGACAAAGAACTAGCCAGGCCAGCACTGACAAGATGTGCCTGACAATTCATTGTGTACAATCATCACTAGTGTTGGATGTGACATTGTATAATCAGTCAAATATTTTGATTTGTTGCATTATGAGAAATGTTTCTTTTTTCCAAGAAGTACTCATTCTTATGTAAACTTTAACATTTGCAAAGCACTCTCCTTGCCATAGTTTCATAAAGACAACAACTCAAGTATTATGCCCATTTTAGTTAAGAAAACTGAGATACTGAAAGGTTAATTTGATTTTCTCGTGATTACACTGCTAGCTCATCAGTGTCTGAGGCAAGCCTGGAGTCTACATGATGTTGGCATTGTGGGTTTTTTTCCAAGAAAAATAATATCTGAGTTTATATTTAAAAGTCTGCCGCTAAACTTATTGGGGGAAATTTTGGAAAACAGCTCTGTTGATTTGAGTACAAAATGTGATCCAGAATCCTCTTGTTGAGGTAGAGGTGGAAGTAGTAGACCCCCTGGTTCTTGCCATCTCTAAGATTCTGTTATCTCCCCAGTTGCTTACTTGTGCCTGAAATTTCTTTAACAAAGGGTACTGCTGCCTTTCATTCCATGGTTAGAAATAAAGAGCCCTTTAGAAAATTCTCCCAACAAGAGTCACCTAGAAGCTATGACTTCAGGGCCATCTACTTCTCCATAAAATATCAGTGATTAACTTAAAGTTCTGGTTTCATAAAATGAAACTCATAAGTTTAAGATAGGGGGAGTATAACTAGGAGGCTCGTCCGTAAGAGATCTGGGGATTTGGAAAGACTGAAAACTCATTATGTGTCAACTCTGTAATGTGACAGACAAGAAGGTTTTTTTCAGAAAGACCTTATGTCCAGGCTAGAGAAGTGATGGCACTTTGCCTGGGTCAGATCTTATCTAGAGTATTGTGACCATTTAGGGGTGACAATCTCAAAAGGTCTTTGGTAAACTGGAGTGTGTTGAAAGGAAGATCACAGTGATGGTGGAGGGTGTCAAATTCATATCAAATGAAAATTGAGAATATTTAGGCTTGTGGAGAAAAACAATAACTAGATTTGTCCAGAACATGAAAATTGTTTTCAGGCATTTGAAGGGCTAAAAGGAATTAGGCTTATTGGCCTAATTGGCCTCACAGGACAGAACTGGAAGCAATGAATTAGAACTGAAAAGAAGGAAATTTAGGCTTGACATAAGGGGAAAAGTTGTTATACATGAGTAGTTAGTTGCATTAAAAGCAGTGAGTTCCCCAAGCTGAAGGTCTTCAGGCAGAGGCTGAATGATTACTCACTGGATGAGTTGCAGAAAGGATTCTTCTTCAGGTATGGGCTGGACTCAGTAGTCGCTGAGGTCTGTGTTAACTCCAAGTTGTTGTGATTGTGTGATCCTTCCCACTTTCTTGCTACTATCCGAAATTTCTTTAGCAAGAAGCAAAGCCTTTCCTTCATTAAGGCTTAAGATAACATATATCTCTAAGAGGGGTAAAACACTAACAGTTCACAGTGACGTGTAAATTATTAGTGTCAGATCCTTTGCCTGCCAGTAGGTTTTAATAAGAGCACCTGAAGTGGGAGAGAGTGGATATCCTGAGGAGAAAGGCTAGGCACTGAAGATAAACTTTGCTTACTTTCATTGTCTTATGTCTTGTCTCGAGAACATGAACAAATACCTTTTCAAATGTTTTTTTTTTTTAATTTTAGAATAAGGTCGTAATTTGTTCCTTTGCAGAGGTATAGGCACCATGTTGCTGAATACTCTAGGTAAAAAGCTGATAATGGGGTTTGGACTGGTTTTGCGCTGGTCAATAGAATTGTTTCTACCTTTAAACTTGGTTCAAATGTCATCTCCTGTGTGAGATCTTTCCTGAAACCCCCCAGGTGCTAGTGATAACCCTCCCTTCATTTGTCCTGTCCTTATTTGTATATACCTTTATATTTGTACATGTTGTCTTCTACAGGCAAATGTAAGCTCTTTAAGGGCAGCACCTGTGGCATTTTTATCTTTGTGTACCCCCCAGACTGGCAATAGTCCTAGCACCAAGAAGGGGTTTAATAATTGCTTAATGATGCAGAGTGAAAAAAAGTAACCTGGTTGTCTGAAAGGGGAAGAAATTAGCAGTTTTGCAGGGCCAGGGGAGGGGGGATAGTGGAGAGAGGAAAGGGGAAAAAGGGGAGAGGAGGTAGGCCACTTTTAGAAGGTAATATTTAAGCCAAACCTTGAAGGAAGCCAGGGGAACTGGAGGGGAGGCATTTCTTGAAAGTCTCTCTGAATGTGATGGGGGAGTTGAGAAGTTGAGAGATGTTTTTTATCCAGACCTATGCTTTCTTTTCCCACATAAGAAACCTATATAGAAACATCCTCCTCCCGCTGAGCGCATCTGTAAACAGACTTACAGAGTTACTTGACCAATTGAGAAGTTAAGTGATTTGCCCATGGGCACTGGCTAGGTTGTGTCAGAGATAGGGACCTTAAGCCAGATCTTCCTCACTCCAAGGATGGTCTTCTCTATACACTGTGTCAATGTGAATTGCTATTATTAATTTAATTTTTGTCATCATCATCATTATTCTAGGAGAGGCAGAGGCCATGACAGCTTGAGCAGAAACATTAACACTGGGCTAGTTTTAATTTTCTATATAGTTTCCATCCTTCAGAAAGACAGATGCCACCATTTCACCCCTCATTCTCTTCATGCTTCCCTCAGGGATGCCGATAGGCCAACAGAAGATAATTGCTCTCCGACTGTGACTCAGAGTGACAGTTTTTGGTTGTTCTCCAGAGCATTAGCTTCAAGAGATGAAGATGGCTTGTTCCTTTGAACATGCAAGTGATTGTTAATAGCCCATTTTAGCTTCATCATCCAAGACTATATCTAAGACCCTCCTGAACTTGAACCTTATTGAAGTATTTTCATCACATGCGACCTTTCCAGGTGAAAGTGCTACATTTAGTATCTACAGAAATAAACGAGCATTTTCCTTTTATTTGCTTTAAAACTCCTTTTGTCAGATTTATTGTTCCTGGTTTGAGGGAGTCCATTTTGGCCATGGGAGGTAACGGGAATTAACAATAGTAGTAGTAAGAGAAGTGTCCCATCAGCACTCTTTTGAAATGTTTCTTTCTTAATTACTGAAAAAGAATACAAAGGGGAAGTTAATGCCTAGATTGTTGAGTTTCTTTCAAGACATCAGACCTTCCAAACCACTTGTCAGCACTTCTTATTTTAAGTGTTATTTCACCTGACACTTCCTGTTCTTCAGTAAACAAGTATGGTGTATTCTCAGTAATATGTGCCTCTTTCATAGCCTGTTAAGTGACTTCTCTTATGAGGGAACATATGCATTCATTAGGCAGGCATTATATAATTATTATTACTACATACATGCACCTCACCAGATCAGCCTGATTTAGTCCCAGTCATGTCTTCCATAGCTCTTATTTATGTGTTCAAACTGATGTTTTCTTCTTTTCCCCCTCACAATTTTTCTAGACTCCTTTACTGAATTGGTCATTCAAATTTCACAATATTCAGTTTCTATTATTTGTTCTTATTCAGTTTATATTTTGTTCAATAGTTTCTGTCGATGGTGGTTCTTTCCATTTACAATTTTAGGGTTGTGTATATTGTTCTCCTGTCTCTGCTTAATTTCCATCAGTTTATATAAATCTTTTAATATTTCTCTGTATTCTTCATGTTTGCTATTTCATAGAGGACAGAAATATTCCATCATATATACCACTTGGTTAGCCATACCCCACTAGAGGGGCATCTACTCTGTTTCCAGTTCTTTGCTGCCACAAAAAGTACTGTTATAAATATTTTGGCTTATATGGAACTTTGTTTTGTCAGTGACCTTGGATTTATGTGAGGTACACAGTTCTTAAAGGAAATATTTAGTACAGAAAAAATGAGAGGGCAGTATAGGCAGGATCAGTAGCATGAGTAGATTTATAGATGTGGAAACAAGCAACATGTGGGCATGAAGGATGATAGAATCATAGACCTAGAGCTCGTAGGACCTTTAGAATCAGTAGGTTAAAAAGCATTTATTTAAAAAGCATATGACTGTGTGCCAGGCCCCTTGCAAAGTGGGAACACAAAAAAAGGCAAAAATAATCTCCACCCTTAAGAAGTTCACAGTCTGATGGGGAGACGTGTAAACAACTATGCATGTGGAAGACACATAAATATACAGTGTACATAAAACATAAGTACATAAAGTATAAATGGAAAGTAATCTCATAGAAAAGACACTGAGAGGATCAGAGAGGGGGTAAGGGAGAGGAGTTGGGGGAGGGGGGAACAGAATGAGGGCCTGAGCTGAGTCTTGAAGGAAGCCAGGAGCAGAAATGAAAAGGGCAAGTATTCCAGCCACAGGAGTTGGGCAGAAGAGAGAATGTAATGTGAGAAGCATTGAGACGGTTCATGTAGCTGCATGGTGGGAGTACTGGGAGTAAAAGAAGACAGAAGAAAACTGGACAGGAAGGGAGGGACCAGCTCAAGAGGAGCCTTAAATGTCAAAGAGAATATTTTATACTCGATTTTGGAAGTAATGGAGACTCCTGGAATTTGTTAAGTGGGAGAGGTGACACAATTGAGAGAAAAAACTCTGTCAGCTGAATGGAGACCTGGATTAGAGTGGGAGATACTTGAGGCAGGGACACCAGGTGTAGTGAGGTCCTAAGAACCAGCTCGTTTTATAGTTGAGGAAACTAAGTCCCAAAGAGGTTCACTGACTTTACCAGTGTCAGACATGGAAGAAGTGGGCCTTCTGATCAAATCCCGTGCACTTTGCACTTTACCAAGCTGCTTAGAATGAGTTGGCTGGCACAGAGGGGTTAAAATGGAGTTGTACAAAGACACAGAGTTGATTAGATGTCAGGGGACTAGTTGATTGATCTTGAATTAACAGTAAGTAATTATCTAAAATTTGTGCTTCAAGGAAATTCACTTACTGATCCATAGGGTGATAACACACACATTAATGCTCAATGAGAAATAGTCTGATGTTCCAAAAACAAAATATGATATTTTTGCTGAAAAAAAAAGAATAATTACCTTGGTGCTCTATCGGTGTTGATCAAGCAAAAAACAAACAACAGAAAAGGAAGACTAATTAGCATCCTTTACTATGCTAGATAACACATCACATGAGTAGAATGGCAGATGGACTGCACTCCAAATTGAATATATCAGTTACTGCAATCAAAGCAAATTTCCCCCCTCTCTGAGAAATTCCTTCTTAGAATAAGGATGGGGGATGACAACTGCTTGAAGACAAGCTTATTCCCAGGAAAACATAGATATTTTCAGCCTTTCTTCTACCTACTTAGTTCAAACTCAGCCATTTCCATTGTGAAAAAATAAGTCTTAACTTTAAAAAGATGGTGGAATAACCCATACAGTGAAGACCTACTGTTGGTGAGTTACTTTTTCTCCACCCATAAGGAGAGTACTTATTGTTATAAATTTTGTACCCAGAAATGGGAAATGTGATCATATCCACCCTGACTGCCTCAGAAGTTTTTCAGCTGAAGAGAGGATTCTTTCCAGCAGCAGGAGTCAAAACTTTTCAAAAGGAATTTGCTGTCTTTGTGGTTTGGGTATTAAATTAGATGTTGTTCTTTTTTACTGGATCTTCAGTGAAATGGGCTTAAAAGATAAATTAAAGCTACCCTTTAAAGTCCCACCCCAATCCCACCTTCACATATAATTCAACATGAAAGGCATTCTCTATAGAGGCAGCCAAATATTGAGTTAATAGGGGCTTGAGCAAACAGTTTCCAGGTCCAAGGTTAAGGGTATTTATTGCTGGAGGCATTACGTGTATTCAGATCCAGGAAGAATGAAATCTAGTACAATGACACTTGTTTGCAAAGTGATAGTAATTTACCTTCTTCCTTCCTTCCTTTTGTTTCTTCACTTTCCAATGTTTTCCACCTCCTTTTCCTTCTCTTCCTCTCTTAGTTGAATTATGAAGGTTTTTGCCACGGATTGCAAGCAAAGCTCTATAATGTGTTAATACACGGGAGATCTGTTGATTTCATTGTACAGACATCAGAGAAATTTTCTCGTGCTCTGCCTTTGGCATAACATGCAGGAAATTCCTCATTGGTTTGTCCAATGCAATAAACAGACCTCCTGCAAATACCCATACTTTACTGAAGCCATTCATAGGGGGCTATTTTTACTTTTCATGTAAAAGTTAAGGATCCCAGAATTCCTGTTCCATGGTTTCAGATTCTAATTTGGAGAGGAGACTTGGATTGTGTTAGGAAGTAATAGGAATTTTGGCTTGGCTTAGCTCTGCCCTGGAGTTTTATCAATTATGCTGAGTAGGTGGAATCAACTGATATAGGTTCCCACAGAAGGCAGTGGGATCTGATATCCTTGGACTGATAAATCAGCCTAATAATTTTGAATTGTCTCAGGGGGTAGTGCCCCTCCCCCCCACCCACCCATTGAAGGTCTCAAGCAGATGCTATCTGATCATTGGTTGGGAATTCCTGCTTAGCTACAGGTTGGACAGGATGACCTCTGAGGTCCTATCCAGCTCTAAGATTCCGTGGTTCTATGGATGATGAAAGAAGCTTGAACCAGAAATCTCCCTCTGGTTGCTCAGTTAGACATTTATTTACCAGTTTCCACTCCAGTGGGCCATTCTACTGAGCTACATAAGCCTACTGCTGGAAGGACTTCAGGAGTAGTTATGAGGGGGGAAGAAGAAAGAAACGTTGAATGAGGCAAAAAGAAACAAGAGCCTTGGAGGACATCGTCTGAGTTAAATTATGTTCATTAATTCAATTTGTGAGAGGAATGTGTGTAAATAAACCCCGGCAGCTGCAGCAGCTCTCGTTTCTGCAGGGCTTTGGCAGGAATGCAGGGGCCAATGGACAAGAAAACCTGGCTGTCTTTGAGAAATATCAGGCAAGACAGTTCTGCAGCCAGGAGAGGAAACAATAATGAAGATATTTACTGAAAAGAGGTAGTTATCATTTTAAGAAGACTGAAAAAGAGCTGCTAAGTGCCAAGCCAAAGGAAACTAGAGGCTTCTTTTCATAGGCAAGATCTTAATCATTGGAAAGCATTGGACTTACCTGATTTCCCTCTGTGTTTTTACAAACACAGCTCAAGTTGGGAGGAGGGGAGTCCTGGAGGCTTAAAATGAATATGTCAGCACCATTGTAGCCCACAGACTGTCAGCATTTCCATAGTAAACTTCAGCTCACTGGGTTCATAACTTGATTACATTCATTTATTCTACTTGGAATTTGGGCCTTGGGAAAGGTAGAGTTTGATAAGTTTGGGGCAGCTTGTTTCATTACAAGCTTAAAAGTCCTAGCTCTCTTTGTCCACCTAACTCACCTCTTTATTGTTAGCCTGGCAGTCATTGATAGTAATTATTTATGAGCAAGGACATGATTTTTCCTAATTTAAGAAGTAGTTTTGTTGGAGAAAGTGACAGTTTTGTTTAGGTTGAGAGGCAATGGTATCCTGGTACTAAGCAAATAAAAGACAGAGCATTAATTTGTAAAGAGCAGTGGACTGAGTACTAGGTGACCTGGGTTCTTTTCATCTTTGTCCCAAGCTTGCCATGTGACTTTGGCAAGTCATTCCCCATCTCTGGGCTTTGGTTTGTTCATAAAGTGATAGGATGAAATAATCTCTGATGTCCATTGTGGTTCTGTAAGTCTATGAGAAGGTATCTTGGCAAAAAAAAAAAAAAAGTCAATTTTTCATCATCTTTTAATTGAGTGTAATAAAATTTATGAGAACTGGGAAATTTTATTTGACTTAAAAAGGACTTTTAGATCAATATTAAAATCCACAAGAAACTTGAAGTTTTACAAGAGCAATTTGAGATCTTCCATACCGTAGTGGAAAGAAAATGACTTTTGAAGTCAGAAAGTCTGTATTTGAATCCTGGCCTTGCCTCTTCTGAATTATACGACCTTGAGTAAATCACTTAACCCTCCCAAGGCCTCAGTTTCCTTGTCTATAAATTGAGAGAGTTGGACTAGGTGATCTTTGAAGGATTTTTCTAGTTTTGAAATTCCATTATTGTGGGAAAATGAAGTTCAATCCTCAAATATAATGTTTATAGCTTATTTTTAAAAACCAAAACATTATTGTTTGAAAAAAATGGGGGCATATGGTGCTTCTTATTCTTCCATAAACAAAAAATAACTTTCGTTTTCATAAAATGCTGTTATTAATTCACAATAGGTAATGCATCTTTTAATATTTTCAAGAAAATAGCCTTTTAATTGTTATATGCAAACTCTGTTTTGATAGATATGTTTCTCTTATTGGATCCAAATGAATCACATATAAGAGAACTCTACAGGCATCCATTTTCATTATCATCATCATCACTGAGGACTGTGTACTGTGAATCAGGCTATGAACGGGGGAAGGCAAAGAGGGATAAGTCATGATCTCTGACCTTAAGGGGCTTACAGTTTTTGCCATGCCTAAATGGTTGGCGTAGAGAAGAATGTGGACTACTACTTTGGGATAAATAGGAACAGGTTTAGTCAGGGCACCTGCTTGCCCCAAATATAGTTTAGATATTGACTCATTGGTGTGCTTTGTGTTGCTGTGGTTTCACTAGCAGCTCCCAAGGGCAGCTGTCAGTAGAGTGCAACATATTATGAAACCGTCTCATATGGAACCAACAGTGATACTTGAAGAGACTGTATTTCATGTCAAAGTTTGACTTTGTTCTTTATTACCAAACTTTTTGTGCCCCACACTGGGGAAACCCATACTGGAGAATGCTAGTAATGCTCTAGAGAACACTCTATAGGAAGAAGAACCAAAGGAAATTACTAAACCCCAAGAAAACCCTCAAACTTCTTGGGTTAAATCAACAGTATTAGGGTTTGACTAGATGACGTTACATGTCATTTTGTACTTTAAGATTCTGTGATGTCATGCAGAAAATTGAGAAATGACCCTGTTCTGCCAACTTTAAGAAATCCTGTTAGAGAACTAGAAACCAGTTTGTCTTAACCAGTGTTTTTCTTTGACAGGAAAGACACTGTGCTACAGGGAAAGTTGGCCCCTAAACTTTAGGGGATAGTATCAATAGTTAGGATTTAGTCACAATAGTAGGTCCATTAAGATATTTTGAATGACCCTTGCCCTTTAAGATGGTCTTGCTAAAATTGATATTAACATCAAGAGAAGTCATTTGCCTATATTTCATAACTTTATAAAAGACACATATGAATTTGAAAGTTCTTGTGCTAAAGAAATAAAATGCTCAGAAATGAAAGAATGTATTTTGTTTCTGCTATTAAACTATAAGGTCCTTGAGGCCAGAGATTATCTCCTTCATCTACGTTTCCTCAGCATCTAGAAAAGTGTGTACGATTGTGTTTAGCAGGAGGGAGGGGGAGCTGCATCATCATCACCATAGGTAGCATTTATAGAATGCTTTAAGGTTTGCAGAGCTCTTCATCTCATTTAATCCTCGCAACAACCATGCAAGATAGTTGCTGGTATTTTCCAGGTTAGGAAACTGAGATTTCAAAAGGTTAAGGGACTTGCCCAGGGTCATACAGCTCTTAAGGGTCTGAAGAAAAAATTTTTAATTCACATGTTCCTGACTCTAAGTCCCATGCTATGTCCATTACATCACCTAGCCTCCTCTAGAAAGCATTTAATAAAAGTTTGGATTGAACTAAATTTCTCAGTATGGGATTGAAGCACAGATAGATCAGTTATCCTTAGTGGACCAGGAAAGGATGTTTATTTAGCATAATAATGATGCTTTTCTGCTTTAATAGGTAGCATGGTATTACATAAAGAAAGCAGAGTCAGAAAGGCCTGGGCTATCGTCCAGCCTTTGACACATTGGCACAATAACCCTGGGCAAGTCTCCTGTCCCTCATTCACAGACCCTCATCACCTTTCACCTGGACTATTGCAATGGCTTCCTAATCTTTCTCTCTGCTTCCACTCTTTCCACTTTCCAATCTATCTTCCATGCAGCTGCCAGTGTGGTCTTCCCAAAACTCAGATCTGACCATGTCACGCCTTTATTCGATAAAATCCAATGTCTCCCTGTTCTCTGTAGGATCAAATATAAATTCTTCTGTTTGCCATTTAAAGCCCTTTAGAACCTGACCCTAACCTACCATTCTACTTATTACATATTACTCCTTTTCATGAATACTACAATCCAACCCAACAGGCCTTCTTATTATTCCTTACACACAGCAATCCATCTCTTCTCTCCATACCTTTGTATCAGCTGTCTTCCATGCCCAGAAGGCACTCTTGCCTCACCACTGCCTTGCAGAATCCCTGGATTCCTCCAAGGCTTAATTCAAGAGCCACCTTCAACACAGATCCATTCTGAATACTTCCAGCTATTAGTACCTTGTCCCCAAATTATCTTGCATCTATTTTAAATATGTATGCCTATGCAAATATATATACACACACATATACATATATACATGTTGTCTCCCTTCACTATATACATACATATATATGTACACACACATAAATAGACAAACATATACACACATATACATGTTATCTCCCCTTACTAGATTACAAGCTCCTCAAGGACAGGTACCGTTTCACTTTCATCTTTGTACACCCAGTGCCTACCAGGGTACCATGTTGTATAATAAATGCTATTTGATTGATTGATTAAAATAACAAGTCCAAAAAAGAAAAATCCCTTTTCTGTTTTATGCAAGAACCTTAACCTCACATCTTAGCTGCTCTTTTCCTCTAGGTCTAATTAATGGAAAAGAAGATTCTATAAAAGTGAAATGACTTGACTGTGTCTGAGCTGATGTTTGATTATGGCTGTAACCCTAAGTGACTAGTATGACTTGTGGCTGTTTCATAGAAAAGGAGAATCCAGGTCTGACCTTTCCCCTGCTTTTCTAAACCACTAGAGAATAATACTTCCACACAGGCTACTCAGATTAAAACTGAAAAAAGATTCAGTAAGTTGCAGTTGCCTGTGCCTATATGGAACTCCCATTAACATTGATGGGCCCTGCAAGTGTGTATCAAGAGAATACACCAGGTAACATTTACAGACCATTGAGAGGCTTGATTGACAACTTTGGCATATCCATTGCTTTTACCATCGGAGGAGAGGTTTAAAACCCAGCTGTGAGTGACAGAAAGCGGAGCAAGCTGCTTACATTTCTAGCTATGTCATCCCCCTTTTGCTCCCTTTCCACTTTTCAGAGATGGGGGAAGGAGAAGTTGCATCTCTTTTGTCTTTCCTCCCCAGCATGTGCCATCAATATTACTAACTTGTAACAACATCTAATGGGAGATTTTAGCAGCAGAGCAACTGTAAGGTTTTCTCCCCTCTGCTGTCTTTCAATATCTGCCTCTGGGTCAGTAGCCTCTGGCTGGCTTTAGCAATCTAGGGTAACTTGAATTTTAATCATTCTTTACCCACTTCTTCCTCCGGGCAGTACTGCAATGAGATTCTGCACATTCATACAAATCCCTGGGATTGATAGGATCTGTTATACGATATTTGGAGAAAGGAGACAGCTTCAGAATTTCATTCTCCCCTGTCAGTCATCCACTCCAGCAGCCAATTCCCAAATCTTCAGAGACTGATTCATTTGTGGATTATCCAGCTCCCTCGCTTCTCCTCCTACTCCCCTTTCCTGCCTGCCTCTTGGGAATTTCCCTTTTCATTAGCAGTCTTTCAAAAGGTGGGTTGTGGAAGGGAAAGGAGGAACAGTTTTACCACTTTAGTCATTTGGGTAAAAGTTTTAGTGGAAAAGAGTAGAGTGTAGCAACTTTAGAATATTTCTCTGGACCTCAGAACATGGCTGAGAGAAAAACTAGATAGATATCTGCCTCCTCAAAATCTTGTATGTTTAATTTGCATTTATTTTTCTGCCTTTTGACTTTCCCTTAAATCTAACTAGGCAGGATTACTCTGAGAATGGGGTAGGTCACTCCTAACCCTGTCCTGTAAGATGCCTGTTGCTTATTTTGAAAATTCAAAGAGCAAAATGAAGAGGCCTTACTGAGGTTATCTTGAGCCCTTCCTCTTCTGTCTAAAAAGTATTGTCCTCTAGAGTCAGAAGCCTGAGGAGGGAGGGGAGTTACTGGAGCTGTAGATCCCTCCTCTGCCCTGCCCAGGAGCCAGGAACCCACTGATGAGTAGCAGATTGAGAAGGGCAGGTAGATGATCACTGGAAGCCTATGGGACAGGGTTAAAAGGAGGCTTCAGACCCTTCAAAATAGGAAGAGGAAAGGGACAGAAAAGAATGTTTTTTTCTGGTTCCCAGCTAGATCATTGGTAGAGGAGAGTGGAACAGAAGAAGATGCTGATGCAGGATGAGGGCAGGTACCTGCTTTGCAACACAGGGGCAAAGTCTTACAAGTCAAAAGCAAAGCCAGCAGGAAATGAAGATTGCCTACTGGGGTCCCTTTCCAAAATGGAGACCCCAAAAGAACTCACCAGTGGGAGAAGGGAACTGGAAAGGAGGGAGATATTCTTGGACAAAAAGGCTCTAGTACTGAGGGAAGTTTAGGGTGATGAGAAGACGGCTTGATGCACAAGTGCAGAGAATTAGCACACTTGGGAGGGGAATGGAAGAATGTCTAAGGGAATGAAACTGCAGTCACTGCTCACTAAAGGCATTTCTGAATTCTTGGTTTTCTTGTTGTTCCTAATGTTCCTCTAGCCCTTGAACTCAGGCTTCTAGATCTTTCCTTCTGCTTATCTCTTTCCCCCTGAATAAACCTTTGGCTTTCCTTCAGGGCTTCTCCTGTTGCCATAGTGCTGTGGCTGCTCTGCCAGTTCATCTTGTTTACCATTGCTCTTTTATCCTCTGCCATTTAAGTTTTCTGCTTGCTGCAGTAGCAGCAAGCATGACCAGATGTAAGGGCCTAACCAGCGTGTATGTTTCCTGGGGCCCATGATCAAGAATTTTGAAATTTCTTTATCTAGCCATAAGCTCCATTCCATTTCTCCATAAGCCTCACTTCTCCTAAACTCACTTACCATAACCATTACCTCTTTCTCTCCATTATTCAGTATATTCAGGCCATTACTTTAGTTTCTTCCATTTCCAATAATGACTCAATAGTTAATGACTTTAAAGTTATACACTGTCTTCTGCTGTTGAATCCCTTGCCCCCTTGTCCTGTCATCCCATTTATACTTTAATAAATGTTTGATGGTTGTTGACTGATAAGTTGAACAAAATACAAATTAGCAAGTGCTTTGTTCTTACTACTGTTTCTCCCCTTCCTGCTTCCAAAAAAAAAAAAAAACAAGAACAGCTTCTATTTAAAATGGATAGTAAGGTTAGGTTGAATATAAGAGCTAAAAAAACCTGTTTAAAAATTATCTGAATTGCCTGTGCCATCCTTTAATCTCACTGACAGAGATTGACTGTGCCTAGTTCTAGATTCATGGAGTTTTTGAGCCAGAGGAAAGTTTGGAGATCTCCTATGTCAGACTTCTTTGACATATGACGAAACTGAGCCACAGAGAAATATAGTAACTTACCCAGGGTCACACAGTGAGTTAGTAGCTGATCTGGGAGTAGAACCTGACTTCTAGTGCAGCATTTTTTCCACTGTGCTATGGTCACAAGAGCAAAGAAGTAGTTTCCTAACGGTCAAATAAACAGATATCGAAAGCAGAACAAACCCCAAGGTCTGCCCATCAGTATAAGTGCACATTCCTTCCAACTCCCTTTTTTATGTTTGTACCTTTTGCCCACTCCTCTTCACAGGTTCTGCAGCTTTGCGTGTCATTAGAACTAGAAATCACAATCAGATGCTAGGAAGAGTTTGACCACAGCAGGACTTTTATGGATATATAAGTTACCTCTTCTTTTCTGGATCTCTATTCAATCTACAAAATTATTTTAACCTTCAGTCCTTGATAATGATTTTGGAATTATATGTGTCTATGAATCAGTTTATCTGGATTATCTGTGTTCTCTGTTGCTCTAGATAATTAATTATTAACTTATAATAGCCTAGATTCTTGATTACCTGTCCAGGGACAGTGATTAAATAATATATTGTAAAGGAGGGAAAATCCAGTGGGATTGCTATCTCAGAATCCCAAAGAGAGATTCTGGATCAAATACCTACAAAAGGAGTAGAGGGAAATAAAGACTGGATTAACAGTGTGATCTCTTGGAACAGGATGCTGCCAGATGCTGCCTGTTATCCCATGGTTTAAAAGTTGTACACATGGTTTTGAAGCTGTCTTTGCTTCAGATGCAGGCTCATATTAGCTACTTAGGAAATTGGCATGCAGGACTATGTCAGTCCCTTGATGAAGTGGTCTGTGGTGTGCATCTTTACACATCTGTAACTACTCAGGATTGACCGAAAAGTTTGCCAAATTATTATTAACCACAAAACAATAATAACAACGAAAGGGGTGGGGTTATGGGGGCAGGATAAGATTTGTTGTGGGTTTGCATAATGAATCCAAATGGCCTTTTTTTTTTCATTCTAGAAGGTAGTAAATATAGACATGGTGGCATTTGGGGAAAGCATTTAGTTTGAACATTGCTTTGTGGTTTTTCATAGCTGGAAGAGTTCGTATGTTTCGATTTTATATCAAATTCCTTTTGTATCTGTTCTCTTCCTTTCTTCCCCTAACCCCTTTTCCACTTTTGTATGTCACATCTGCAGGCATGGTCTGTCTTTTGAAGGCAGGTCACTAAATCTAACCTAGTGGCATGAAACGCCTCTGACACCTTGCATGGCCATGTTAAATAGCTTTCAGGCATGTATGTTGGACACCAACTACTGGGAAATGAAGAGCTCTGGGGATCAGACCTCCTGGAGTCTCATCACCCCTGGGTCATTCAGTTGGAATCAGCCCAGATTATGCTTGTGCCATCTGGTAGCTGTTCAGTAGTCTATGAGAAAAACATTTCTAGGCTTAGCCTCTTTCCTCCTTGACTGCATCACAAAAGGCAGCATGGTCCAAATTTAAGTGAGTGTGGAAAGAGGCCCGTTTATATCCATAGGCTAGCCCTGGCTGATTAGGATTTAGGAGCCATTGGTGGAGAAATCTGGGCAGATTGGAATAATACTGCCAATCTAACCCTTTTTGCTAGCACTAACCTAACTTGCCAAAAGGAAAGGCCAGGAAATTCCTGTGTTCAACAGGAAGATGGTCTATATACATAGAGTTGGTGGTTATACTTTGTAGAGTTGAATTTTCCAAGGGAAAAAAAAAGACTAATAAAGCAGCTTGGGTAAGTTTAATAATATCTGTCCAGCTGGCAGACCCAGGACCCCTTTTCATATACTAGTTGACTGTGTAATATATTTATATGGTCTACATAAAAGCAATATTAAAAGTATGACCTAAGACCTATAATGGAAAGGCTTTTTAAAGTTAAGGAAAAACTGCTGTCCTCAATTCACCCTAATGCCATTGAAAAGCATTCAGCCATGGTTTCTGTTTGTCTGACTTCAATGGTAACTGGTTGGGTTTTTTTTTTCATTTAGTATTTTAATTTCTTTTGTTTAAAGTTTTTGTGCTTTAACTGACCAATAATTATTATTAAATGAATTTAAAGGTGTAATCCAACACTTTTGAATAGCCTTTATATCAACTCTTTAATTACCATGCATTTAATCATCAAATTCAATCAAAAAAAAATACTTTGCATTGTTAGGAGGAGCAGCGTAGTCAACAGTCTGTTTGCTAGTCTAGACTCTGAATGTTGGTATTGAATTATTCTGCTTCTGCCAACTCAGTCTGTTCACTTTTGCAAGTTACTTAAGATTTGCATCGACAAAAATAATGTAACAAGTGCCTACTGTATTCATGTACCATGGCTGTGCTCAGGGGGATACTAGTCTGTCTAAGAGATCTGCCTTCAAGGATCTTACAGACTACCACAATTTAAAACAGCAAATAAAAAGTGCCAGTGAGTGTCCCTGAGGCCAGAGACAGTTTTCATTTTTGTCTTAGTATTCTTAGTACCTGCCATAGTGCCCAGCACATAGTGTAGACACCAAAAATGCATATTGATTGATCTGACTGGAGCAATTAGATAAGGCTGGGATTTAAGCTTAGCTTTGAAGGATGGAGCAAGCAAATCTTTGCACTTCCCATTTACTGTCAAGTTTACCATCATCCTTTTAGTCACCCACATTCACATGTTGTCTCCTCAATTAGACTGTGAGCATCTTGAGGACAGGAATCCTGTTTTAATTCATTTTTGTACCCCCAGTGCTTAAAATAATACCTGGCACGTAGTATTTAATAAAAATGCGTATTGGCTGAGTGACTTGAGGATTAAAGATGGGGGAAAGTTTTCATTTTCCAAAAGAAAAAGAAAATGGGAGTTTTCAAACTATAGAGTGACCACTAATTAAGGAAAATGTTGAGTTAATCAAAAATAAATCATAAAACTAAACTTTTCTTAAACCAGATTATGAGATTTATGAGCCAGAAGAATATTTTACCTGGATTTCAACAGGATATTTAGCAAAATCTCTTAAGCTCTTTGAACAAAATGAAGAAATACAGATTGAATATAAGTATAGCTATGTGGATTCAAACTGGTTAAAGAACCAGAGATGAAGAGGGATGATTAATGGATAGAGGTCAGCCTGAAGGGAAATCTGTAGTAAAATGGCACTGGGTACAGTCTTTGCCCTAATCTTGTTCAATTTTTTTTTATCATTGTCTTGGATGAAGACATAAATGACATGTTCATTGTATTTGAAGGTAATTTATGTTGAGTGTGGAAGAGAGGGCCATGTGAAGTATTGTGTGAAGTTCAATATGGGAAAGGTCAAAATCAACTGGGAGGATATTTCTTTGAAAAAGTGATCTTTGAGTAAAGTAAATGTTAGGAATGTGCATTTTGAACACAGGGAAAATCATGAGGAGTCATGAAGAAGGGAAAGCATGGGATGGGTAGGAAGGAAAGTGAGTAGTTCCATTTGGCTGGAGCATAAGCCATGTCAAGGGATGAATTTGGAAAGGACTGTTGTATCACATTGTGGAAGCTCTTGGATACCATGCTGAAAAGTTTGAGATTCATTGGCTTTACAGTAGGAAGCCATTAAAGGGTTTCGTACTGCAAAGTGATATGAACAAACCTACATACAAAGAAGATAAATCTGGTCATGTTGTGATATTGATCCTGAGAAGTTTGATTTGAGTGACTCTCCAGTGCCAGAAGAATGGAAGAATTGGATGAGATGAAAGAATAGACAGATTCTCATTGGGTAAGTGGGACATGCTTGAGGAGCTTTATGAACTATACTGCAGTAATTCCTAGTCATTTTGAAAATGGTCTAAAAAGATTATCTGTAAAAGAAGGTCTCAGAAACTATCTTCAAGAACTATTGGCTGATGACATCTTAATCGAATTTAACAGTCCAGGGGAAACAAGGAATGGATACAAATGTATGTGAAATCTGAACCAAAGAATTTAAGTGGATCAATACACAATGCCAAGATTTCAAGATGCTAACTCTTCTTGATGCAACTCAGAAGTTGTATCAATTCGTTAAAAGACAGCTATTAGAGGTAATACAGGGGGGAAAAAAGTCAATCTTTGGTAACTCGATCGATTTGAGATATGAGGGAGCCTCAAAGATAACGGTAGAGACAGTGAAAAATGTTGCTATTGAAAGAAATATTTGTCAGAAGGCAGAATAGGTCTGAATGAAAATATAATCTTGTTAAAAAAACATTTTGTTGAGATAAGAGTAGCATCTCATCTAGATAGTAATACCCTATTAGCAGTAAAAGGTGTAAATTTGGAGCTTGGTAGAGAGGTATGGACTAGAAAGAGATACTTGGAGAGGCATTAGTTAAAGTTGTAGAAGTAAATAAAATTTCAAAATGAGATGGCATAAGGAAATGACCAAAAGCCAAAGACAGTTCCTTGTGGAATCCCCTCTTTAAATGATTAGGAAGAAAACAATGAAATAATGAATGACATCCACATCAACCATGGTAAATCATTAAAATATTTTTGTTAACAATGAACTGCATATTATTATTATTATATTTAGCAATTTATATGAAACATCTCTTTCTAGGTAGAGACATCACATCCTTAAAAGCTACCCTCATAATTTATGCTTTTCTTTTTAGTTAAGATTTTATGCTTAGTGAAAGACATGAACAATGGTGACATTTTGGCAAGCCGCCTTTTCTCTTTAGCTAACATTTCTGTTATAACTATCTGTAACTCTCATGTTGGGCTTTCCTGACCAGGAACTTCCCTTATATATAACACTTTGTGGGAAACCCATTATGGGGATTGAAATTAGACTTTTCAGAATTCATTTTGTCTTTATGGAATAGACTGGAATTGAACATAGATCTGTGGCGTAGGAATACTTAGACATTTGGATCCGTTGTCCCTAATGGGAGCTTTTATTATTGCCAAAAATGAATATCCCATACAGTTGGAGGGGAAGCCTAAGAAATTTCACTTTCAAAAACAAAGCTGTGTTTGAATTCTATGGAAACAGAAGGTATCACTTAAAAATGACACAACAGATGTTATGAAAATTTGTTTTAAAGTATTGCTCCCAGGTCAAGATTTAGTTTGCCAAGTTGCAACCTGGAATGAATTTTTACAACTCAGCAGAGCTTTGGAAAAATAAAGGTCTGCAGCTACAGAGAACTGCTTCCATTGTGTGATATGCCACGTGTTCTCTGTCAGGTGGTGGATTATGAAATATCTTGTGTCTTTTTCAAAAAATTATTTTTATCTCTTAATATTTGACTTAGATTTCCAAAGGTCTTTATTAGGATTTTTTGCTTCATTAATATTACTTTTAACAATATTTAAGTTTAAGATCTGATTTAAGCAAGCTTGCAATGCTGTTGCTGAGTTTGGGAATGGGTCCCTAATAATTCCAATGCTTGATGATTTCATCAAGGGATATTCCCTCCAGTAACACATATTGTAAGTCACCCATGACTGCTCATTCTGTGCATTTCTCATCTCTCTAGAAGTTCAACATGGATCCACTGAACATACTAGGAGCCTGTGTTGCATTCTCTTATGTGTTCGTTCTTCATTGCCAAAGAAGACCATGCCATCAGAGAAATGATGACATGACTTGCACTTGACTTTGTTTTGAGTGAGGGAGGACCGTGCAGGTCACCAGCCTCACTTCTCCTCCAGAGCCATCTGAATCCAGTGACCAGATATTCATCAGGATGACTGGAAATGACCCAGGATGAGGCAATTGGGGTTAAGTAACTTGCCCAAGGTCACACAGCTAGTGAGTGTCAAGTGTCTGAGGTGATATTTTAACTCAGGTCCTCCTGACTCCTGCACTGGTGCTCTATCCACTGTACTACCTAGCTGTCCCTGTCTTGCATTCTCTTACCATTATAAGGATAGCAGTACAGCATTCAAACTATCTATTGATCATCTCTTGAACATCAGTATTTGTCTGGTACAATTAGTGAAAATGGAAATAGATTATTGATCATATAATTTAGAGGTAAGACCTTGAAGATCACTTAGTCCAGTGATTCTTGTGGAGCAAAAATTCCAGTGGAGTTGGGGGGAGTATATAAAGTTATTTCAGCAAGTTTCCAAATCTACACATATTCCAAGTATCATCATTTTGTCATTATATATTTTTCTCAATCAAGAGATATTAATAGTGTGACAACTATGAAGGGAAGGAAGGAGAGTTAGATTTTTTTTAAAACTTAAAAAAAAAGACAGATCCTCTTACTCAAAGATATTGGGGTCACTGATATGTGCCTTCATTTTACAGATGTGAACCTAAAAAAATGACGATTTGACTAAAATCGCCCACATATGGAGGGATAGCTCCCCAACAATAGAAAATAAGTAATAGCCTTTCCTATGTGCCAGGTACTGCACTAAGCACTTTACAATTATTATCTCATTTTCTCACATACAGTGACATACCTCTAGATGAAGATCCGATCCCATGAAAGGCTTTGTCCTAAGAGTATGTGACGTTGTGAAAGACTGAACTCTGTGGCACTGACATTTTTAGTCATCTGCCCTTTGGCTTCCTATTCACGTCTTTGACCTTCAGTTTCCTAATCTGTAAAATGGCTTGTGGGATGTAAAGCTGGAAAGAGAACTCAGAGATGGTTTAAGTCAAATCCTTCATTTATATAAGTTAGGAAACAGGTTCCCAGAGAGGTTAGTGCTCAGGATCATACTGGTAGTAAGTGACAAAGAGCTGAAATTCATGGTTTTTTCAATTCATGAGTCCAAATCTAAGGCTTTTTGTACCACATAGTGCCCATGCATGGTTTTCTTCAATGCATATGGTATTTTTTAGGTGTGATTGTGCCAAGCAAAGTTCCTATGTGATAAAACTCAATTTACTGTTAGGGAGTAGTGATGGAATCACCTTTATAGAATATTAGCATTTGAAAGGCTGACAGGTAGGAGATTGAGCTCTGGGAGTGGATTCTAGTTCTCCTTTGAAGGCTGACCCACTGCTGCCTTGTACTCTCTAACCAAATCTGTTTCAATACTGAAGTTATTAGCCAGACTATAGCATGCCATACTGTCTATACTGCTGAGAGGGCAACATAGAACTGAGTAAACAAAGTTATTTTGCTAATGCGTCAAAAATCTAAATAAAATAAAACCATGCAGAAAAGTCACTAGTAAATACTAAATTTATCTATGAGGATTCTAAACTAAATCAAATAAACATTAATTTGATTTGATTTTAGGGAAAAAAACCAGTGTATTTTAGATACAAAAATCAGCCATTGCCTTTTCTCAAATTCAAATCATTTGCACTAGTACAGATAAAATGAGACATCTGAACACTACTGTATAAATCATAGAGACCAAGTACAATTTCAGGAAGTTGATAATGGAAGCATTCAGCTTAGTTTATTGTTCAAAGACATTGGCCTTGTTGATAACTATAGAGAGCAATCCTTTCAACTACATATAAGTAAGGAGCCTATTATCTGATTTGCTGGTGATTTTTTTCTTATTTCTTTACCAGAAGAGTGGCATAAAGGAAAGGTAGAGGAGAATAGAGCATTCCACATAATAATCCTATGAGTTCAAAACAAGCACAGCTCCATGTATTTATTATCTAAAGAAAGACAATTTGTTGACATACGTATGGTAAAAGGCAATTAGAGGGTAAAATGTTTATCGGAATTAAGACATTTAGTGAAATACAGTGAATGAATCTAGCTTACAGAGAAAATTTACAAGTTGATATGAAGGTAAAGAATTACATATACTTATAGGTACATTCAAATGAATATCGAAGGTCACATTTAAGACATAAAATTGCAATTTAGTTAGGAAGTAGCTCCTTGGCCAGTGACTTACTATTGGAAGCTTCATTTCTTATTATAAATTACTTTAAAGCCAATCACCCCTATTGTGTTTTGAATCTTTCTTTGTATTCCCAGGTTTTATCATAGTGCTTAGCATTTAATAGGAGTTTAATAAATGCTTCCTAACTTGACAACACTTTAATAGACTTTATTCATTGCCTAAATTTTCCATTCTTTCTCTTCTCACAGTCCCTATAACTTGTCACTTCTTTCCTCCCTCCCCTTCTTTTGACAGTTGTACCTGTTGGTCTGTACTGGAGTAAAAGCTATATTCTTTTCTTGGAGTTTTCATCCCCTAGAAAAGTTTTGAAGTAGTATGGTAAGTGTGACCTAAGTCTCATCTGGGCTTAGGCATTGATTGCAGTGTGGTTGCTGTTAGGTGGTGGTGGTAATAGTGGTGGTTGTGGTTGCCTTTAGTAGCATAAAGTGCCAGATTGAACCCTAAGGGAAATTATGGTAAAGTTATTGCCTTGACCCTTAACTGTTAAGTGTCAGAGGTTAGAATCAGAGAAGCCTGGAAGTTGACCTGCTTTCTCAAAGCAGACTGGACAGACTAGGCAAAGGTCTGATTCTGGAGGAGGTTAGCTTTCTCAGAGGAGGCATAAATGCTCTCACTGTGCTCACTTTTGGACTCTATTTAAAGATAGGAGATGGCAGTGGAGAAGGTAGAAAATTCCACTATAACCCTCCTTGAGCATTTGGGAGTAGAGAGGAAGTTCCCTTGATTATAGGAAACAGTAAATCTGAGTTGTTGTTTTTAATAGCTAGTTTAGTTTGGGGCTGAGGGAGCACTAGGAGAAGAATGTCAAAGTCATACTTGGATGTCTATACTCAGAAAAAACCCAGAGACCTAGGTTAGCCCAGCTAGTAATGAGGGCTGGAGAGATAGGGATACAGGAACTCCAAGACTGGAGTTCCCTGCATAGGACGTCTGGAAAAGAATTCATGGACTTAAGCATTGTTGAAGCCAAAGGGGTAAAGATTTATTACTCTTTTCAGCAGGTAAGAGTTCTTAGGGAACCTGCAACCATAGAGGGGTAGAGTTAAAGTTTATATAGGATATTCTGTAGTAAAACATGTGCCAAATATGCTAACTGGGTGATTTAGGGCAGGATTAAGGAATGGTTAAAGAGTGGTTAGTTCTTAAATGAACATACACTTTCAGTATCAACTGTCCAGATATTTTACCCAGAGTTCATTAGGAAATAGCCCAAGGGGGTGGGAGGGGCTACATGGAGGTATGGTTTTAGGCCTGAAATGTCACTAAGTCAGCTAATGGTCAGGACTGACTAAGGAATACCAGGCTACTCTCATCAATGTCATGTCAGACAAGATAAATGTAAGAGAGTATACATATATCTAAGTCTAGGATACATATGATTGATCAATGAGTACTAAATGTTGTTATGACCCAGTACATGGCCCATTCAGCCATAGACAGCTGGTTCAGACTAATAAGTTCTATAGGTGCAGCTGGCTACTGTAGCAGGAAAAGAGATAAAAGTTTTTCTAAGGCAGGCTGTGTCCTTGGGCTGGGAGAAACTGCCTGAGACAGTGTTTTGAGGCTAGGGAGAAATATGATTTTTAAAGAGAAATATGATTTTAGAATTGTGGTCCAAGCACATGTACCCAAACACCCCATCAGTAGGAAATGAACATTATTAGCAGGTTTGAAGATTATTACTGGACTGTTGTTTGAAGGTTCATGAGCAGAATGGGAATGAGAGAGTTTGAGAATTGAATCACAAAGAGAACAGAAAAGAGGAGAGGGAAGTAAAGGGACAAGGAAGGCCTGAAGCTTTTGTTAGGTTGAAGGACTTTTCTAGAAAAGGGAGTTCAAATAACATTTCCTTCCCCCCCAAAAAATGTAATCTTAAGCATATAAGAGAATGAAAAAAACGTATTTTATTTAAAGCATGTTTGAAAATATGTACACATATGTAGTGACACAAATGATTGACTTTGGTTAATGGTGGATAGAGTCCTGGACTTGGACTCAGGAAGACCTGAGTTCAGATCTAGCCTCAGACACTTACTAAGTTGTTTGTTACCTTGGGTAAATCATTTGACCCTTTGTCTGCCTTAGTTCCCTCAGCTATAAAATGAGATTAATAATAGCACCTACCTTCCAGCTTTATTTCGAGGATAAAATAAAATAATATTTGTAAAGCTCTTTGAAAATCTTGAATCTTGGGGGCAGAGCCAAGATGGCAGAGTAATAGCACGGACTTTGTAGAGCGCTTCCCCAAACCCAGCCAAATATCTGTAAAAAGTGGATCTAAACAAAATCTGGAGCTGCAGAACGCACACAATGACAGAGTGAAGCAAATCCCCAGCCCAAGACAGCCTGGAAGGTTGCCAGGAAGTATCTGTCGTGCCATGGTGGGGGCAGGGCATAGTCCAGTGTGGACCATACCAGACAGGACCAGAATAGGCCTCAAGGGGACTGAATCTTGGGTACCTGTGGTGGTTTCCAGACTTCAGCACCCCAAAATGCTGAGGATAGATTGGAAGGTCAGTGGAAAAAGCCCGTGTGGGAAAGTGGAGTGGTCTGACGCCAGCCCCAGGGTAGCAGAGGGGGAAGGGGGTGGAGGAACCCACAGTAGCCATAGCAGCAGCAGGGACAGCAGCAGTGACTGTTTCTGGAGCTCTAGGCCCGCAAATTGGGGGGGAATCAAGTGGCTAGCAGTATACCTCCCACCCCCACTGGAATCAGAGATCTACCTTGACAAAGAGCTCAAAAGTCAAGTAAATGACTGGGGAAATGAACAAAAACCTTTTTTGGTTTTTGAATCAGAATATAGACTCTTACTTTGGTGACAAGGAAGACCAAAGCATACAAACAGAAGAAAACAAAGTCAAAGCTCCTCCATCCAAAGCCTCCCAGAAAAATGTGGATTGGTCTCAGGTCATGGAAGAGCTGAAAAAGAATTTTGAAAAGCAAGTAAGAGAAGTAGAGCAAAAATTGGGAAGATAAATGAGAGTAATGCAAAAAAATTATGAAAACGAGTCAACTGCTTGCTAAAGGAGACCCAAAAAACAGTGAAGAAAATAACACTGTAAAAAATAGACTAACCCAAATGACAAATGAGATCCAAAAAGCCAACAAAGAGAAGAATGCCCTAAAAAGCAGAATTGGCCAGATGGAAAAGGAATTCTAAAAGCTCACTGAAGAAAATAATTCTTAAAGATTAGAATGGAGTAGATGGTAGCTAATGACTTTATGAAAAATCAAAAAATTATCAAACAAAACCAAAGGAATGAAAAAATAGCAAGCATTGTGAAATATCTCATTGGAAAAATAACTGATCTGGAAAGGAGTTCCAGAAGAAACAATTTTAAAATTATGAGAGTACCTGAAAGCCAAGATCAAAAAAGAGCCTAGACATCATCTTTCAAGAAATTATCAAGGAAAACTGCCTGGATATTCTAGAACCAGAGGGTAAAATAAATATTGAAAGAATCCACCAATTGCCTCCTGAAAGAGGTCCCAAAAGGAAAACTTCTAGGAATATTGTGGCCAAATTCCAGAGCTCCTCAGTCAAGGAGAAAATATTGCAAGCATCCAGAAAGAAACAATTTTAGTATTGTGTAAATACAATCAGGATAACACAAGATCTAGCAGCTTCTACATTAAGGGATTGAAGGCCTTGAAATATGATATTCCAGAAGTCAAAGGATCTAGGATTAAAACCAAGAATCACCTACCTAGCAAAACTGAGTGTAATACTTCAGGGGAAAAAATAGTCATTCAATGAAATAGAGGGATTTCAAGCATTCTTGATGAAAAGATCAGTGCTGAATAGAAAATTTAACTTTCAAACACAAGAATCAAGAGAAGCATGAAAAGGTAAACAGGAAAGAGAAAGGGAGAAATAGAATAGGGCAAATTATCTCTCACATAAAAGAGACAAGAAAAAGCTTTTTCAATGGAAGGGAAGAGGGGGAGGTAAGAGGGAAAAAGTGAACCTTACTTTCATCATAATTGGCTTAAGAAGGGAATAACATGCACACTCAGTTTGCTATGAAAATCTATCTTACACCTCAGGAAAGTAGAGGAAAAGTGGAGAAGGGGGGAGGGGATAATAGAAGGTAGGGCAAATGGGAGGAAGGGATAATTAGAAGTAAACACTTTTGGGGAGGGATAGAGTCCAAAGAGAGAATAGAATAAATGAGGGCTAGGATAGGATGGAGGGAAATATAGTTAGTCTTTCACAACCTGACTTTTATTGAAGTCTTTTGCATAACTACACATGTATAACATCGAATTGCTTACCTTCTCAGTAGGGATGGTTGGGGACGGAAGAAGGGAGAGAAGTTGGAACTCAAAAAATTTTTAAAACGAATGTTAAAAATTGTTTTTACATGCAACTGGAAAGTAAGATATACAGGCAATGGGGTATAGAAATCTATCTTGCCCTACAAGAAAATAGAGGGGATGGGGATAAGAGAAGGGAGGGGTGTGATAGAACGGAGGGCAGATTGGGGGAAGGGGTAATCAGAATACACGCTGTCTTGGGGTGGGCAGAGGGGAGAAATAGAAAATTTGGAACTCAACACCTTGTGGAAATGAGTGTTTAAAACTAAAAAATAAATTGTTTTTTTTTTTAAAGAAAAGAAAGAGAAGGAAAAAACTAATAAAATCTTGAATCTTAAACCTAAAAATGCTAGGTATTATGTAGTTGACCTCTACAGTTTACTACCTAGGTTATTTTGGGTGAGTCATTTAATCTCTCAGTCACCTCATTTGTAAAGTGAGGGAATCAGACTAGATGAACTCTAAGATCTCTGGCAGCTCAAAATGCATTATTTCTGACACTCCATTCCTTCTAATAAATGAATTACTAAATTTCAAATAAAAAAATCTTTTAGATTCCAGCTATTGTTAGGAGAAAATCAAACGAGGGAATAGGAAGGACGAAAATAATTTTTAATGGAAATAAGGAAACGTTCATAAGTTTTCCTGAGTTTTTCCCTCAAATTCAAATCTTTAAAACTAGAAGTCACTAGTTTCAGTGGCAATGTTGTCTATGTCAGTATTCCTTATTATGGCACAAATAACATAAAAATTGCTGTGGATGACTTAGTTTTTAAAGTTAGATTAGATTTCACTCTAGAGCTTATTAGCTAAACTACTATCATTTTGTGGAGAATGTTCCTGGCTTGCTGGCTAAGAAATTATCTCCAAATAAGATATGGTGATTATTTGTAAATGATCATTTGGGGGGATGACAATAGATCATTGCTAGGCCTCTTGAGGGATTTTTTTTTCTGTTTAATAATGCATGTACAGATGATTCAGATGGAAATATCAGCTGTACAGTATTAGCTAATGTATCAAAATTGCAGATGCAGTACATTTAATTCACAGTAATTTTAGTATATTAAGATGGATTGGAGGCTCTATGAAACTAAGATATCAAATATAGGAGAAGGTAAAGATAAGTAAACAAATATTGGTCAATCAAGAGCTTATGATTTTAATAGGCCAGTTATAAAGTTCACTGAGCAGGAAAAAAAAATGATGATTACTGAATAAATCTCCAGGAAATCATCCCAACCCCCAACTCTCATCTCTGAATTTCAGAAAGCAAATAGAACCCCATCATGTATCTATAATTGTAAGAAATTCCAGTAAGAAGAAATTATCTACTGGTATGTAATATACTTAAGCTGTTTCTTTTTCTGAGCTGGCATGGGGAAGCGTAACATTTGTAGAAATTCCAGAGAATATGGCTCAGGCTACTCAGGCCAACTATATTGTTGGCCAGAATAAGAGGAATTTCTCAGATAATATCCTCTTCCTATTCATATAGAAAGCATGCTATTCTGGAAAAGAAGAAATCAACTATAAACACCATGTGCATTTTAGATCACAAATTTTTGGGAAAATGGCATTTATTCTTTTGAAACTCATGGTCACCACTATAACAGAGGTCAGTCAAGAAAAATAATTGTTCTTGAAAAGTCTGTTATTGATTGCTGACAGCTTCTTTCAAAAAGGGAAGAGTTGCACCCAAATGATTGCTATGTACAGTAAAATTTTACTTATGGGATTATCAATTGAGATACAATTTAAGAGTCCAAAAATCGAATGAGAGAGAAAAGATACCTCTCATTAAGGTATAATTATATTCTAAGTCATTGAAAATGAGCTCATCCCAGAGAAACTAGTGCAAGGAAAAGATTCAAGGATTTTCTCCATACAATCATACAAGACCAAATGATTTAGATATATGTAGCATTTTAAAATTTAATGTATCAAAACTGGAATAATCTCCAGATTGTTTAGTTAGTTGAATAGAGGAAGGAGGCATCCATCCCCTTAGATATCTAACAGCTTGAACCATCTTTTCATACTCCTCCCTCTGTGCCTGGGAGTAGGAGGTGTCCTGTAGCAACCTTCTAGGTCTCACCAAATGTATTACCTAAAACTTAGATTTTTTTCAGTTCTTCTGTTCATCGTTTGTGCATTCTTAAGTTTACTCCTCACAAAACCAGTTCCAGACATCTTCTTCTCTCAAGCTTTCACACTGTTTACCCCAGTCCATAAATTCCTACACCAGTTCTTTACAATCCAGTGTGATCTCATTGACATGCATCCTGCTGGCATCAGTGAGTTTCATACCTTCCTATCGTGGATGATGAAACAAAATAGTATTTGTAAAAAAGCACTTAGCACAGTGCTTGGCACATAATAGATGTCGTATAAATGCTTTTTCCCTTCCCCTTATCCACTTTTTCCCATAGATCCTGCAGAATCCGCAGAAGATCCACCCAGTATGCTGAAGGTCATCTGAAGACCTTTTTAAAAATAATACATTTTATTAATGTGTTTCACTTTTACATCATAGTTATTTCTAGAAATAACCCTCACTTCCTGCCCTGTTTTGAAACAGAAATTTCCCTAATAACAAAAGCAAATAGTTAAGCAAAAACACTTGATATAGTGACTTTGTCTGACAATGTATAGAACATTCTACCATCGTAGTCCTTACACCTCTCTACTAAGAAAGGGAGATAAGTATCAGTCTTCCATTATCTGTTTCCCAGGACCATTATTAGTTTTTTATATATATTTTTAATACTCAGAGTTCATTTCAGAGTAAATTTTTATGTGCTTGTTATAACCATTGTATATAGTATTCTTCTGGTTCTACTTAATTTCATTCTGAATCAGTTCATACAAATCTTGCCACGTTCCTATGAATTCCTTATAGTCTTCACTTGTTAATACACAGTAATATTCCATTATCTCTTATGCTACAATTTGTTTCCAGTTCTTTGGTACCAGAAGAAATGCTTCTATAAATATTTTATTGTATATTGTACCTTCATTTCTGTCATTGATGTCCTTGGGGTATGTGCCTAGGAGGAGTGCCACTGTGTCCAAGAGTACAGACAGTTTAGACACTTTCCTTGCATAATTCTAAGCACTTAGACCACTTCATCTAGAAACAATATGTTACTGTACCTTTTTTCCTCTAGCCCCTCCAGCATTGTCTGTTACCAGTTTGGGTCATCTTTGCCAATCCTCAGAATATGAGGGAGAACCTTAGGGTTATTATAATTTGCATTTTTCTTCTTGTTTCCAATCTTCTTCCCACATTCTTCTTCCCCTAAAATCCATCTTGAACACTGCTGCCATATGAATATTATTTTTAAAAATCATTATGATACTGTTTCCTTGCTTGAGAACCTAGGAATATTCTTTCCTACATTTTCTTTCAATTCTTATTTCTTCTGCTTAGCTTTTATGTCTCTTCAATCTAGTATTGAATTTAATTTCTCATTACTCAGACATTTATTAACAACTGATGTAAACAATTATAACATTCTAGGTTTATGGAGGGCCTAAAAACTATGATTCTGAACACCCTCTCGTCCCTTTCCCACTATTCTTCCACCATTTCTAAGGAAGCAGAAGGAGACCACACAGCATTTAGGCATATTCAGACACACAGTATAAAGACAATAAATTAAATAGTCTTTACTCTCAAGTTTCCATTCTAACAGAGGAGACAACATGTACAGGCACAAGGGAATCAGAAAAGACTTCTTTTAGAAGGTAGTGCTTTACCTGCTGCTAACAACATCCTCCCACCCATTCAGGCTTAGAACTTTGGAAAAAATCTAAATTGCTATCCAGAACGCTTAGACCAACTCATACCAACAGTGTGTTACTGTGCCTCTTTTCTTACTTGTGTCACACTATGTCCTGTCATTTCTAACTTCACAATCTCTCACATCTGGCCCTTCTCTATTTCTGCTACAGCTGTAGTTCGGACCCTCCCCTTTTCTGACCTAGACTGTTCCATTCTAAACTGGTCTTTCTACTTTTAGTCTATGTCTATTTCCTCTTCAATAGACTGTCTTCACAGCTAGACTATGTTATCTTGTAATCAGTGTATGGTGTTGGTGAAGGACCACTAGTCTTCATTTTTGCCTATCATTCTTGCCATTTCTTACTTAACAAAACTTAAATGTCTGGTCCTAGCAATCAAGTACCTTTTCAATCTGGCTTCAGCCTGTTGTCCAGTTTTATCTTGTATCCACCTTAACCCACTTCATGCATCCTGCGTTACAGCCAACTTGGGCTGTTTTCTCTGTTCTCAGCCTGCCATCTCTTGTCTCTGGGCATTTTACTTCAACTTTCTCTCCTGCTGAAAATTTTCCCTTTAATCAAGGCTCAAATCAAATTTCACTTATTCCTTGAAACTTTCCCAGATGCTCCAAGGTGTAATGGCTCTCTCTCCCACCTCAATTTTATTATAGCATAACACCAGCAGGTGTGACTCTGCAGGATAGAATGGGTCAGTTCCCTTCTAGAAAGGGGTGGAGCTAAAACCTCTCAGGCCTTACCTATCTCCTTCCCAGAGATCATTTCAGGGTATGACCTTTTCCTTGGTGCTTGCCTTCTCTTCTTGGCTGGAGAGTTAATCTAATCATCCACACCCTATTACAAAAATTGAGCACATTTCTAGCCTAGGGGCAAATAACGGCCCTCAGAGATCCATATGGTTGCTTTCTCTATTATTTCATAGTGTATATCATCAGAGGTAAAGTTATTAACAAAATCATAGTAGGTCAGTCACCGTTTTAAAAAATTCTTAATATTTGGAAAGAAGTTTCACCCTCTACCCTAACTTAAATTTTGTGCATTCCCATCTAACCACTGGCTTCTTCTGTTCCCCTGTTCTTGACATAGATTAAGTGTATAGAAGTACAACGTAAGGCTTCATGAGTGACTGTTAGTTTTAATACAAAGCAAAATCAGGATAAGGAAGTATCTTAGTTAAAGGAAATAAGAAAAGAGTTTCACTCCAGGTTTTTTGTTCCAAAATTCCTGTGGCCCCCCATGGTCTCTGGCCTCGCTGGCCTCCCTGCCACAGATCAGCTCTCTTCTTTCTTCACCCAACACTTCCTTGTGACAGAAGGGGCAATAGTTCTCTATGCAGTTCCACTAATTAAAACACAGTTAGGGTTGGGGAACTGCCACCCCCATGACTATTCAGTTCATTCAGTCCCAGTTGGAGACTGAGGATTCTACCTCTCCCATTACCTCTGTAGACTCAACAGGTATTACAGACTATCTTTTGGATGATTCTGAGGAATAACTCATTTGTCTCCTGGCTCAAATATTGTGATAGTGCACATTTCTTCTGGAAGCCAAGAGAATGCTTATCCTTCTGAACTACAAATCCTAGAATGCTAATAAGTTCACAAACCTCTGTTACAATAGCCCTTGGGGGAGGGGGAGTGTTGTGCTTGTTTGGCTTTTTTTATTTGTTTGTTTGTTTGTTTGTTTAATTTTTCCTCTATCACAGTTTACCTTACTTGGTCCTTAACTGTGTACATCATATATAGCTTCTCCCAATGGGCTATAAACTACTTGAGAATAGGGACTGTGATCTGTCATGAATCCCCAGCATGTAGCATTAAGCTTTAAACATTGTAGGCACTTAATAAATGTTTGTTACTCTTTGTGGAATAAACTCCCAGCAGTAGACCATGTCTGCTGTCCAAAGATGAGCCTCACTGTGAAGCTTTCCAATAAGTCATGAATTTTTTGGCCATCTTAGCCCCCGAAAGAGAAATAACAACACAAAATGGGCCTTGGCATGCAGAAATTCCACCCCTGTTCCTCCATCCTTCTCAACACAATCAGAGGAGAAGGTAAAGGCTGCCCCTGATAAGGAGAAAAGGCTCCCATATAATATGTTACCCAGCATCACATGCCTCATTCTCTTCTAATGGTGGCCCTTGTAGGCACCATAACCATCAGTGCTTTTTGCCAATGTTTCTAGCCACCATCACTATCAACCCTCTCATCTCTCACACTTGTCCTAGCATGAGCAAATTTCCACCTTCTGATCCTCTGGTTCCCTGTGGTTGTCACTTTCTACAGCTATAAAAATCTGTCCCCCCCTCCAACTTCTCCCTGTAGTCTAATCCCTACATACCTCATCTCTACTCCTCCCCAGTCTTTCTCTGCTCTCCTCTTATGCTTCACCTCTGTAATCCCTGATTTATTTAGAAACTTTCCTTTTCCTTAAGTCTTTTTCTGGTGCATTCTTTCTACCTTGTGATGCTCATGAAAATGTGGCTTCCTCCTGAATACTTTTCATCCCTTGCCACATCCACTGCAGTATTGAGCAGTTCTATCATGCCCTGAGACATACCGGGCCAGGACGAGGAGTTAGCAGACTCCTTAATCTCCGCTGCCACTTACAGACCATCTCTCATCCTTTGAGATTCACTCCATCTGGCTATGTTATACCATCTAGATTTTGGTCGCGGTCTTCCAGATCATGTTACTGCCCTTTTTAAAGAGCATATAGGTGGTTCAGTTTTCCTTTATACCCATTTGCCTGCTGCCATCATGTCCCTTTACACACACACACACACACACACACACACACACACACACACACACACACACACACACACACACAGAGTATAATAGTAAAGTCATCACTGTCTTAGAGAAACCAGTTTCTTTCCAAGCACACAGAATGCAAACACACTTTCAAGGAAGGCATATTAGTAAAAATAGATTTATTTCTCCTTTAAAAAGAATGAGAAGGCTTAGGTGGGAGGGTGGAAAAGAGATAAAGGTTTGGAATTCATCAGGTTTTAACTCAGCAGCCCAATGAGTATAGAATCCAGCATCATCCTGACTGACTTGCACTCACCCTCAATCACACCATCCCAGTATCACCATCACTGGCTCCCTATGGCAGCGCAACTAAAGCTTCTTGGGTGCAGAGGCTATGGTAAGAGAAAGGCAGCAGAATCTGCTTTACTGTCCTAAAAGGGTTATGCTTTCTTTTCTCATCTGCTCAAAGCTGAAAGCATCTCATGGCCCACCTTCATAGATTCCTAATATCCTCCTTTCACTTCCATTTGTTCATTTCTTTCCCTATAGGGAGTTTTCCTCTTTCCCATTTCTGCTTTGGGATGGAGGGAAGGAACCTGTTCTTTCAGACATAGCCATAGCCCCTTTAACTCTTGAGTCAGAGTACACTGAAGATTTCTTTTCTGAGCTTCAGGTATCCATCTGGAGTCTACTTGTTCCTCCGGGTGCTACCTATTGTTCTGTGTCGATGGAATGTCCTCCCACGAGAATGGAAACTCCTGGAGTTTTGTTTTGCTTTCATCTTGGTATTCTCAACACCAAGCATAATCCATTATATACAGGATGTCTCAAAAGGCTTGGTACAATTTTAAGCTGTAATAGTTCAGTCTAAACTTTGATAGACACTATAGAAGCAGCGAGGTGGTGCAGAGGATAGAACCGGGCCTGGAGTCAGGAAGACCTAAATTCAAATCTGGTCTCAGACACTTACTAGCTATTTGACCTTGGGCAAGTAATTTAAACTCATTTGCCTCAGTTTCCTCAACTGTAAAAATGAGATGGAGAAGGAAATGGCAAACCACTCCACTATCTCTGCCAAAAAAAACCCTACATGGAGCCACAAAAACTCACAAACGACCAAACAACAGAAAGACTATATATATATATACTTTGCTAACTAGCTGTATGACCCAGGCAAGTCACTAATATTTCTGAAATTAGTGACTTTCTGAAGTCTGTCCCGACTCTAAAATTGTATTTTAGGCATATTTTCTACCAAAATGCCTATTTTTCCTAGACTAACTTTTATGACCTTTATAAAAAGACCTTCTTCCATTTGTTTCTAAGGCTTAAGAAGTTTTCCCTCCCCTCCCACCCCAAGCTGCCTTTTTTTAACACACATGCCTCTGTCTTGGATTCCTTCTAATCCTAGGCTTTGCATTTGGCTTTTTTTTTTCTTCTTGAGATCTGCTTTATAGTGAAAACTGGGTCAGTAATTTCCTGATTCTTATTTATCTCATTGCATTAATTTAGGTACTCTAACTCTGTCTTGTTTGATTAAGATTGTTTTTGGTGGGTTGGGTTGGTTTTTAAGAATCTGGTGTATTTCCATGTGCTGGAAATATGCCTGAGCAGATAAAAAGTTGTCTGATAAAGAAGTGTAAGCTAAAAAATTGTCCCTCTCCAGCATGTCCCTAGTCGTGACTGTAGTTCACAAGACCCTACCAATGGTCTTCAAACTTCTGAAGCTCTGTCATTTTAGCTCCTGCCCCTTCTTTTTAGAGTATTATCAGAGACTGTTCTTGCCTTTACCTTAGTGCAAGGGGCAAGTGAACATACCACCTAAGAAAACAACTTTTTGAGAAGTACAAATGCCGGCACACTTACATTAGTAGTTTTTGCACATGGTTTCAGCCATTCAGGAGTTTTTCCATACCTAATGAGACAGAAAGAAGTCCTGACATCATCCACATTTGATTTTAGGCTCTTCTTTGGGTTCATTTGTCTTTGTAACTTTGGCAAGAGTGCAGTGAGGCCACAATTACCCTTGCTATTCAGGGTAGATAAGGCTGTCCACAAAGCCCTATGCCCCTGTAGGTGTCTTGTAACAGCCTTTCACAACAGCTGTTCCATTTTAAGGCTCAGTGCACACAACAAATTCCAGACATCCCGTGGTTGCTGCTGCTGCTGCTGAATGGTAACTTCAGGCTTCGCTTGATTCAGGCCTCAAGGGGGCTGAGCCAGAGCTGTCATGACTTATTGTTCAAGCGACAAGCTCCAAATAAAGAAAACATTTCAAATACCAATTGACCGCTGTTTTGCTCAAGAGAAATAAACATTTGGAGAGTGATTCTTCCATGACAGATATCATCCTTGTCCCATTTGCCTCTGCAGTATTTTAAAGCTTCCTGGACTTCTCAGAAAGCTTGTTCGACCAACAGAGTTTGGATAATACTGGTATGTGGTACTTAACTTGTAAAGGCCAAATCAATGAAGATGACAAACACTTCAGAAGACAAAATGAGCTAGTGTTCTTCACGGAGGAATATTCTTGACAAATACTATTTTAATCATATATGTGATTTCAAATTGTTTTAGTACTGTAATTTAATTGAGATTTGGTGTACCAAGACAGCTTTATACTAACAAATGACCTATTTTTTGTGTGCCCACTTTGAATTTGTTTGGGGGAGAAATGAAAGAAGGTTAAGAATTAGTAATCCATATTAACCTTATGAGCTACCCATTAAACTTGATAAAATTTTTGTGTGTGTAAACTTCAGAGAAAAACAGACATTGCTTTTTCAAGGTAGAATGACTTTCTCTGTGGTCTAAAAGGTTTTTGACCAGGGAGTCATGTTTACATTTGCAAAGACTAATCCAAGATGGAACTTTTTGCTCTTTTAAGGATGAAATGATTCTTTAGTGGGTACTCATTCCCCATCTGACTGTTTTCCAAGTAAACAGCTCCAAACTGTGAAGGTCCAGCCAAAATGACCACTTAATAGCATCAGGCTTCCCTGAAAACAAAATAACAGAACATTTTGAGGCACTGAAAGAAATATAAGTGAGTAAATGTTAAGTAACAACAAATCTTGCTGTTTTTCCCAGGGTTGAGAGATTTGGGTTGAGGGAACTGGGGAAGACCTATGTGTATGTTTGTTTTGTGCCTACGAACAAAGATTTAAAATGTTTTCCAGGAAGTTGTGTTACCAGTCCCCTGTCAATCATAAATCTTCATGATGCTTGAAGCAACTTAAGCAACTGCATCCAAAACTGTGTTTCTGTTGGACCAAATGGTAGCTTAAAACCCCCAGAAGGAACACACATTGTTTCTGTGGTTTCCTATGGAGCTCAAGGCTGTTGAGTTGAAACCAAGCTAGCTGTTGAATTACTCTCCTCACATGTGTTAGCAGATTTGGGGGGAAAGGAGGAACAGTGTGAGGGAGACACTGGACAGAGGTTTGAGTTAAAATACAGGCTATGACCCAGAGAACTTAAAACTAAAAGAACGTCAACTCCCTTTTGGTTGTGCTTAAGATCCTTGGGGGAGAACAACAGATGTAAGCGGCTGGTTCTTGAATTTGGAAAGCTTTGGAGGCTTAGTCACTCAAAATGAATTAAGGCAACAGTCTTTCCTCAAAAGTTGACACCCCAAAATATTAATACATCAACAGTAACTGAGCTTGCAATTTAAAAAAAAATGAATAGTGACCTTTGGAATTATGGAAAGTCTCTGATTTATGTCACATTTTACCTTTTCAGAGTAGTGCTAATTTGTGTTAAGTCCGCATGAGAGACTTGTTTAATGAGCAGATTAAATGGATGATTATATCTCTTAAAAAGGTTGTGGGTTTTGTTGTGTTTTGTTGGTTTTAGTTTTTTTTTTTAATGGAAAGGCTTATGATGCCACTCTCCTATTTGGCAGGGGAACACAGAGCAGCCCTTTTTTAATGACCCCTGCAGGGTCACAGGGACCCAAGCTGTTTGCTTCGTTAAACCCTGGTGGCTTCTTTAGAGCGACTCCCCCCAAACTGTGCTGCCACAATTGTATCTAAATTAGCATCTGACTGACCCTCTTTTCACTCTTTTCCAAATCCCAGCTGACAAGGATTGGCAAAAGATGTTAATTGGTTGGGCCTGGCTCAGGACAATAGACTTGCCAAGACAACAAAAGAACTAATGTTTCTTTCAATATGCATCCAGATTCACAGAAGTACCTCTTTTAATTACCAAGAATTATTGTAATGCCTGGTCAATGGAATAAGTGACCCTCAACAGCAAGAGCTTATTATGTAATAAATAATGGCACAGGCCTAGTCAGAGTAGCAGGTACTGTGCTGATTTGCTGGGACTAAAAAAGAGATTTTCTCAGTTAGGGTTCTGTAATGTACCAAGGCATCTTAGTAGGGGTCTAGCAGAGGGGACTAATTTGAACTTAACTGGGAGGAAATACACTGAGAGGTTTTAGACTTATCCACAGGATGACAAAGAAGTACATAAAAAGGATTCAGTTAGTAGTTTGGCAGCTTAAGAACAAATAGTGAGATACTACTTATACAGTAGATGATGGAGTATGACTCATCATAAGAGGAGAGAGGAAAGCAGATTCAGAAGGCTTCACTTGTAGGAGTAAAAATCGAATCTGGATTTCTGACATCTCTTTCAGCTATTACTTTTTACAGAGGATAACTTTATTTCAAATTCAAGTTTGACCATGTCTTGCAAATTAAGTAATGCCTCATTTTTCTTTTTTGCAAATATATATAACTTTGAAACAATTGGTTATCAACTTGACAACTTTGACTTAAAATCCAAACTTTATGGTTTTCAAAAAGGGTCAAGATCAAAATTACTCCATAAATTGTGTGTGTGTGTGTGCAAGTACATATATCTGTGATGGAAAGACAGCAACTGACAGCTTACCTCAGAGAACTGAATTGGAAAAAAAGTGCTATTCAGTTTGAAATGATATTAACTAAAATGCCAGTGTTCAGCTTTTTTTTCTTAAATAAAATTAGACACAAAACTTTGATAAAGATCTATTTAACAGTTGTTTCATTTATGTCACAGTTAAGTCAAGCGTTTATTAAGTGCTTATTATGTGCCAGGCACTATGCTAAGGGCTTAGGATACAAAGAAAGTTTAATCTGAAAGAAGATGCCAAATATCATAGTTGAAAGAGAATTCAGATAGTTTAACTTCTAACTGAACAAGAATCCCTTCTACTCCATCCTGGACAAGTAGTCATCTAACTCTCCTTGAAGATTTCCAGTGAAGGAGATCCCACCACCTCCCCTGATAGCCCATGCCAGTTATAAGCAACTCTCTTAGGAAGTTTTCTCCTTATATTAAGCTCAACTTCACTTCTTTGCAATTTCCATCCATTGTTCCTTGTTCCTCTAAGGCAAACAGAACACAGCTCATTCTTCTTCCCCATGACAGCTTTTCACATAATTGAAGATGGTTTTCATGTCCCTCCTAAATCTTCTACCAGCAAAATATCCAAGTTCCTCCAACCAATCTTTATATAATATGGTTTCCTGTCCTTTCACTGTCTTTGTCACCTTCTTCTTGATGGGTTTTAGATCGATTGTCTTTCCCAAAATGATATGCCCAGAACCGAACACAAAACTCAAAATATAGCCCAGGCCAACTACAAAGGAATTATCACACCTTTTCTGGATGTTGTGCTTCCATGAATGAAACCTAAGATTATGCTGGGGTGTTTTTAGATTTGATTTTATGCTGTTGACTTACATTGAGCGTGCCATCCATTAGAAACCCCCAGGTCTTTTTTCACATAAACTACAGGACTTCCCAGGCAGTGTTCCAGCCTGCCAGCCTATGGCTGTTGCCTTCACCTCTAGGAATTTCATGAAAGTTCTGAGTCTCCTTGATGCACCACACTAGTTTATGGCCTCTTCCTTTGTTTCTAGTATTTCTCAAGGAGCATTCTGCCTGCTTATCCCTGCTGCCTTAACCCCTGGGATTTCCCATGGAGCCCTATATCAGCTCTAGATCTAACCTATCTTCCCAGGGTACCCTGGATCCAAACCTCTGGCCTGAGTCTGTCTCAAGGCTTTTCCTTGTGCTCCAAAAGCTGTAAATTAGACCCACCTCGGATCACCAGCTCCTGCCTCCTGTTCAGACTCCTCCAAGTTATAACTTCACTAAGTTCCTGCCCACAACAAGGTGGGCTTTCTGGGCTTCCTGGCAGTCAATATCATCACCTGTTCTGATGTTACACATCTAAGAGAGGGCCCTGAACAATGCAGTCACCTGCCTCCCTCAGGAGCCTTCTCTGTGACACTTGTAATCTGCCTTAACTCAGTCCTCAGAGGTTAGCATCCTCTAACCCAGAGATGTCAAACTTGGTGGGCATGCCTGTGCAAAACTCCCTAGTGCTTGCCTGAACCAGATTAAAATACATTTAGAAATAATTGACAAAATGATAAAAGTAACAGTGCAGCATGTTAATTTGTGGTTTTCTAAGTCAGTATGTGACTGCAGGGATCCTATCAGTTTGTGTTTGAGTTTGACACCATTGCTCTAACTCATTCCCCATCCCAGTGATTCCAAACTCCAGCAACCATTGCACAGATCCTGTTCCTGTCTTCCACTGCCCACTCCCTTGCTGCCATACCCATCAATCATGTCTTTCTATTGTCTCACTCAAGATCTACCCACCCCTTCCACTGTTCTCTCTGGAATACCTACTCTGCAGTTATTTTGCTTTCTCAATCCTTACAGTTTCTGGCACTCTGAGACTTGGCTCCCTCCTGATGACACAGTCTCTCTGGCCTCTCTTTACTGTACTGGTTACATTTCATTGCTATTTACAGATTCTTCCTCAGTTCCTGTCACTCTTAACTTTTCCTCCTTTTGAGGTTTATTCAAACAGTCCATGTTTATCATCTAGTAAAGATTATGGTAGTTATTCTCTGCCTGCCTCCAAGATATTTTCCTGCCTTCCTCAATCAATTCGTAGCCTCACGTAGGCTCACGGTTTTGTCTGTACCCTAATTCCTTCCCTCATGCTAAGGGACTACACACACACACACACACACACACACACACACACATCATATACAAATATGTATGCACACATATCTATACATATATACACATATGTTTATACACACATGTGTATATTTTTTTCTCCTCAAATGTCTCAACTTTCTAGTTCCTCCGTTTCCTCCTCTGCTTCCTCTTCAGCTTCCCCTCAGTGACTCTCGCCTATGACTGCTGCCTTGTGGAACATCATACGTTCTACTTCCCCACTTGTCAGTTCTGCTGTCATTCTCCCTCTCCCTTTTCCTTACAACCCCAAGTCCTGCCATTCTTCTTCACTACAAACTCCAAACGCTCACCCAGTCCTCAGCTCTCTCCAGGTCATCACCCCTGCCCGGATGACACTGTCTTCCCTGCCCTGTCTCAACCACTTGATGAGCTAGTTCAATTCTACACCATTCTCTAACCTTGACATCCTTGATCCCTTCTCATTTCATTGTGTCTTGACAAACCCCAAACTTGGATTACTCCTGCCATCTACTACATTCACTCCTAAACACAGGCTGCTGGAAAGAACTAGAAAAAATAGGAAACTCTTCTGATTGGTTCCACTCCAGATTTGTTACATGATCTGAACTAGGTCCTCACTGCAGCAAGGCAAACCTCTTATACCTCTCTAATCAGTTCCCATCCCCAACATCCCATATCATCCCCTCCCCCAGACTCTCAGCTGAGAACCTTACCTCATACTTCCTGAAAGAAATGAGGCCATTTGCCAAGAGCTCCCTTTTTTCCCCTTCTTTTCATCTCGCCTATCACTCAGTTGCCTTCTCTTATTATCACCTTCTTTCCTTTCACGTCACATGAAGAGATGACCCTACTCCTTGACAAGGCAAACCCTTCCACATGCTCCTCTTGATCCCATTCCAATCCCATCTTCTCCAGAAGGTTGCTCCCTTCTATCAACCCTTGAAGTAATCTTCAGTCTCTCATTGTGTCCTGGCTGCTTCCCTGCTGCCCACAAATACCCAGTGTCAAACCTTCACTTGATCTGACCGTCCCCAATAGCAACTAGCCCCTGTCTCTTCTCTCTTTTGATGGCTAAATTTGAAAAAAAGTCATGATTAATCAGTGCTGCTTCTCTTCTCACGCTTTTCTAAATTCTCTGGAAACAGTCTGACTTCCAGCGTCATCATTCAACTTAAACTGCTCTCTACAAAGTTACCAGTGATGTCTAAATTGCTAAATATAATGAACTTTTCTCAGTCTTCATCCTTCTTGACCTCTCTGCAGGCTTTGTCAACCCCCCTCTTCTCCATGATCGTTTCTCCTCTCAGGGCTTTCATGATAGTGTTCTAGCCTATTTCTCCTTCCTAACCGCTCTTTCTCAGCCTTCTTTGTTGGATCTTCATCTAGGTCATTCCCACTAACTGTGAGTATCTCTCAAAGTTCTCTCCTGGGCTCTCCTCTCTTCTCCCTCTATATTATTTTACTTGGTGATCTCTCTGTCACCTCTATGCAGAGGATTCTTAGAGCTATTTATCCAGCCCTAACCTCTCTCCAGGCTTCTTGTCTCATGTCTCCAACTGCCTACTAGACATCTCATAGTGGATATCCCAGAAACATCTTAAACTCAACATGCCCTAAATAGAATTCATTATTTTTCCCCATAAATATTCTCCTCTCTTCCTGTCTAAGGCACCAGCAGCCTTCCAGTCACTTTCTTGACTCTTCACTCTCACTGACTCCCTGTGACAAATCAGTAGCTGAGTCATATGATTTCTGTTCTCAGAATGCCTCTCATATACACCTTCTTCTCTGATATTGCCATCACCTTGGTGGAGGCCCTCATCACTTAATGCCTGGACTATTACAATAGTCTACTGGTTATTCTACCTGCCTCAAGTCCCTCCATTCAAATCCACCCTTCTCTCAACTCTCAGACCGGTCTTTCTAAAATACAAGTCTGACTGTGTCTCACACACGCAGCTCTCCTTTACTCTAAACTCCACTGTCTCCTTATTATTTCCAGAATCAAATATCATCTCCTCTGGATGACTTCTCTAGCCCTTCAAAACCTGGCCCCTTCCTACCTTTCTGCTTTTCTTGTAGTTTACTGTCCTCTATTTACCTGACAATTCAAGAATAAAGACTTTGCTGCTTCTTGCTCTGTGTATACTCTCTTCCAACTCTGTGCCTTGTCTCTGCCTGTCTTTTGATCCCTATGATGAATTCCTGTAGAGTAAACCCTTCTGGCTTCCTTGGCTTCCTATAAGATTCAGCTCAAATCTTACCTTACCTTAATACTAGTGCCATCCCTCTGAGATTACCTACAATTTACCCTGTCAAAATCTTATATGTGCATGTCAGTATCTTGTATGCACAGTTGTTCTTATGTTGTCTCCCCAATGTGAATGTGAGCTTCTTGAGGGTAGGGATTCTTTTTGCCTTCCTTCGTATCTACCAAGGCAAATAATAGTCATTTAATAAATACTTCTTAAAATACTTTGAACTCAACTGTGAGATTTTGGGATTATCATAATTAAAGTTCACCATATTAGATTTAAGCTATAGAGACTTTCCTCCAAGCATGTAGCATTTAGGTTTTGTTTACCAAGGAATCACATTTATCCATAAAAAATTATCCCATTAAAATGTGTCACATAAAAATGGAATTTAAGTTTATTCTCTTCTAGTATTGTTATTGGGGGCCAAAGAGGAAGTTATAGCGCTAGGATACAGGCTGCTTGAGGTAACTGTGAGGTTTGTTTTCAGATAATATATTCAACTGAATTTAACAGGCATTAACTAGGTACCTACTGGGTGCTAGGTGCTGGAAATATACAAACAAACAAAAAAGTTACTGCCCTCAAGGAGTTTATATTTACTTGTGAGAAAATGACATATAAACAAATTGTTCGTTCTGTATAGAGTAAACTGAAGGTAAATTTGGGAGTGGGATAGAACACTGGCAATCAGAAGGTCAGGAGATGTTTCAACCAAGAGTTATGGTACATGATCTATACTTTGAAGGGATTCTACAAGACAGAGGAAGAGCATGCCAGGTGTGAGGCACAACCTATAGAAAGGCCTGGAGGCAGGAGCTAAAATGATGTGAACAGAGATTATTAAACAGGTCAATTTGACTAGAACATGAAGTACATGAGAAAAAGCAATGTGCCATCAGTCTGAGAATATAGGTTAGAGCCAGATTGTAAAGTCTTTAGGTATTAGTCAGAGGAGATTGTATTCTGTCTTAGAGGCATTTAAATGGAAGACACCATCACTAAAGAACAACTCTCTCCCTACTTCAGTTTTAGGAAAATGAGTGAGATCTTTTAGGTTGCAATTTGTCATCCTGCAAGTCTAAGTGTAGCAGGGCTAAAGTAATTTACATCAGTGGTGGAACTTGAGTACATACCTAGCCAGTGTCCAGCCTTTATTTCCATTTCATGAGTATGTAAGGTACAAATCTACCATACCAAAAAAAAGTGGCTTGAGGTGTATGAGCTCCATCTCACTTTTGACTCCTCAGTCTGAGACCCTCAGTTCTTATTTGGAAAGTAGCATAGAGTATGTACAGACAAAGCCAGGGACCTGGTTTCTTCTCCCAGCTCAGCCAGTAACTAGCCATGTGACCTTGGACTAGGGTACCTGACTTCTCTGTCCCTCAGTTTTCTCAGTCATAAAATGAGAGTTACGTGTGGCAGCTTGACTGAGTTCCCTTCTATTCTGAAAATCCTAGCTCAGTGCCTTCCTTCCATTCATCACTAGAGTGAGAATGTGAATTATTTCTTTCTAATAAGTAGAATGTGTTAGGGCATGTTAATTTGTTTTTCATACAGTTCGTATAACTGTTTACATGAATCTGTTTTTTGGTTCCCTTGAGCCCCTGGGATATATGGTAATTTTGAGCTGATATTTTTCAGCCTTGTATTATTTTTTAAAGTGTGTTTGGCCAGCATTAAGTCAAATTAAATGCAGGAAGGGAAGAGTAGAGCATTTGATTTAATAAATGCTAATAATGTGGGGAAGGAAGAAAAAAAGAATGTTAGGGATGAATTCTCCATAACTCATTAGAAATGTTCCCTTTGAATTTGCTCCCTTTTGCCATTTTGTGCCACTCCAAAACCAAACAAAAAATCAAAAACAAAATTGTCATTTAGTTAGGTCTTCCACAGGGCAAAGCACAGCATGTCTGAGGCTGGAGTCCATGTAACCAAACCCAGCCTGATGTTGTCTCTGAGAAAATGTTCATAAGAAGAAAGGTTCTTACCACACCACTGCACATGGGGTCCACCACCGTACACAGGCTTTCTCACAGGATCTCCAGCAGTTTTGCTTTCTTACCTATGAGTCATATTTCAGCATGCCTTTTCTGATGTCACCCGGCCCCCTAGAAACATTCTATGGATTTCCTACTTTGGACCAGAATTTATGGCATGTAGCTGTTGGCAGGGATTTGACAGGGATGAATTCCTGTAGAGTAAGCATGGCACCTGGAAGCTCTCCACCAACTGATAATTCAGTGTTAATTTCCCAAAGTTCTTTCAACTTAGCTTTGAATGATATTGGAGAAAAAGGAAAGGATTGGGAGTGGGTAGGTATTTATGTATATTCACAAATACACATACGAATACGTACATACATTTGTGCATATATATTTGTGTAAGTATGTGTTTTGATATTTGTATAAGTGCATGTGAGTTTACTTTTTACTTTGTCTTCCTTCTCCATACCCATTTCTCTTAAAAGTCCTTTCATTTTGTTTTCCAGTAGCCATTATTGAAGTACTTTTTCATTTCCTTCTCTTTTGCAGTATGTAGCTTCTCAAAAACTTCAGGCTCTAGCTTTACCCTGTGTTGTATACAATAGTCTCCTCTCCTTTTTTGGCCACAATTTCCCCTATCATTTATGAGTCTTTGTGCATTGATTTCTTTCTTTTCTTCTTTGCATGTCAGTAGCATATATCCAACTCAAAACATTTGCTTCTGGGCAACCAATCTCAGTGAAGGATGAGGACACAGAATAATGACAGTAATGATACCTGACATAGGGCACTTTAAATTTTGCAACATACTTTACAAACATTTTCTCATTTAGCCTCATAATTACTGTACAAAGGAGATACAGATTTTATCATGTTTCTTTTATAGAAGAAACAAAGACTCATGGAAGCTAAGTGACTTGTCTATGGCTATACAGCTAGCAAGGGTCAAAAGTGGGATTTGAATTCTGGTCTTGTTGACGTTTTAATCCAGCTCTCCATGCCTCTCCAAAGACATAGAATCTTCAAATCTTAGCATTAGAAGGGACCTTAGGGGTTACCCAGCCCAACCCCACAGGTCATGGAGCCCATGGGACCCTGCAGGCCATCAGAGGCCACAGAGGGCACTGATGAGATGTGAGAATCATGAGATTTCACCCTGACAAAGTTCCTGGGGAAGGAAGGCATGATGGACATTTCCAAAGTCCCAAAGCAGTGGAGCAGATGGTGATAATGGGCAATTCACAACTTTTATAAGTTTTGTTTTGTTCTGTAAAATGGAAATGATATCTGTAATGTCATGACAGGGTTCCTTGTGAGACCCAAGTGAGATAATAGATGTAGATCTCTTTGCAAGTACTACATAGAAGTTAGCTATCTTTATTATCATTATCTCTGGCAGATCCTGTGTTGCATGTACATGTCAGTATTATTACTGCACAATTCATCATCAATTTGGCTTGAAATTTGTGTGCCTAAAATTGTTTCTTACATTTTTACATACAATACAACTTTATTTTAAAATGTAAAAACTATTCTTAGCTCACTGACCATACAAAAAAGACAGCCAACTACAGTTTGTTAAGTCCTGGTATAGTGTATGGAAGTACAGCCTTTCAGTCAGGAAGACCTGGGTTCAATTTCAGCTTCTGACAATATTGGCCTATCAGCCAACCTACCATTGCCTACCAGCCTAAAAGACTTTCAGTTGCAGTACATGTATCATGTACATTTGCAAAAGGTATTTATTTCCTCACTGGTATTTCCCAATACCAATGAAATTGCAGGAGTCATTTAAGTCAATCCTGGTGAAATTATAAGTGAGAATTCACTCTCACTCAACTGTTATGCACTAAATAAAGCAATCAGCTCTGAGTAGAAACTCAGATGGACATGCAGATGACAAATTCAAGTGTAGTTTGATATAATCATACTGCTAGACATGTCATGGTGATAATACCTTTTTTTAACTGAGCAGATTCTTGAGAATCAGTTTTCCATCTTTGAGTATTAGGAAGCACCAAAGCTTTGCATACAGTAAGAGGAAAAATAAGAAGAGAAAAAATGATGAGACGAATTTTTAGGGGAGGAGAATGATTATGTGTAGAAGGACATGTGTTTTTAGGTTCAGTGAATTCGTCTTTTATTAACTGGACATCCTGGCCAAACCACATAAATAGATTGAACCAACTGCCAGATAAGGAGCATTTTGGAAATAAAAGGGCGGCAGGGCAATGTGAAGGATAGGTTTCTTGAAGCATTCAGATTAAAATAAAATACTTCAAGATGCTAGAGGTATAGAGATGATTAGAGGCCTTCTCAGCTAGGACATCAGAAAAATAAAGAGTGGGGATAGAAATTTAATACAGGAAGTAAGGTAACCAAAAACCTTTATTTGTTGTTTTCATGAGTAGATGTAAGCTCGCACAATTGTCAAATTCGTATTCAGAGTTCACTTTTTTTTGATGCAAACTAATATGTTGTGTAAGGTACCAAATTCCAGGGTACACAACAAACCACAAATTGCAACAAATGTGGATTTGTTTCTAGAGTTTACTGTTAGAAATAGTGTCTGGCTTCCATAGGACCAAAAGAGAGAAATTAGATTGCTAAGCCAGAGAAAGTGAGGCTTATAGTTCTGAAAGAAGTGAGTAAAAGTACAAAGGTCAGAAACAAGGGGCTGATGGTACCGCATCTTTTAAGGAAGACTGTACTATACTAATCTGTGGACAATTTTTAATTAAATCAAAACATAGCCACTGAGAGTTGGAAGAAACTTTAAGAGATCCAAAACAAATTCTTCATTTGCCAGAAAAAAAGAGACTTCTTAAAAGTTACATACAGATGGCCTAATTTGTATAATTTCTATGGATATGTCATCCAAAGCTGAGTATTTCTCTTTCTAGGCTTACTCAGGAAAACAGAAGCTCCTTTCCCATTAGTTTAACTTGAGAAAAGAGGTGATGCACCAGGTAATAGGGACATTATATATGCCCCTGAATATCACATAGTTAAAAGGCATTTGTACATAGGGTTGGTCTCTTTAGGCATCAGTATTGGAAAATATTGTACTTAAGACTGTATGTAGCTAATGAATTGGAAGAGGAAGTAAGCCACAATTCTGAAAATTTTGAGAGTAATTTTGAGGGTAAATCTCTACATTTTGGAAACCTACTACATGTAAGATGAAGTGGGGGAAAAAGCAGAAAAAGCCTACTATGTTGTAGTCTCAGATCTTCCTTTTTCTAGTCTGTTCTAATCAAGATGCATCAAACAGGGAGGGAAATGTTCAGGTGAATGTGTGTTCCAGACTTATCTGTAAAAAGAAATTGCTCAATTGTTGTGCATGAAAGAAAAAGATAAAACGACTTGAATAAAGTATCAACAGTTATGAAAGTTGATCTACTCCAATCTCTTATGCTGATTTCATGAAACTCATGAAACATGAGCTCAGAGTTACTTAAAACGAAAAATCCAAAATACTACATAAATACTTTGTGATATTAAAATTATAATAATGAATTTGTGCAATTCAATCTTACAAGTGGTTGAACGTTCCAAATCTGGCTGGAATATTTTTTTAAAGGATCAAGAAACATGTGAGTGGCTGATGCTGTTTATTGCTCTAGAGTAAGACATAGGCATGGTAGTCACTTTTAGAGGCAGAGATGACCAATAAAGAGGGTTATCTATATTGCTCCCTCTCCAGAATATTCCCCCACCTTCTTGGTTGAGGCTTGGAATTACTGTAGTAGAGGACAAAGCCTTTCACCCTTAAAAACCTAAAAAACAAATGCCCTTAAGGAACCATTGATTTAAATTCATAATAAGGTATAACTGAGTGATTTCAGTCTTTTCCTGAAAGTAGGTTAGAGTAGGAGAAAGAAGAGGATGCATGAAGACTTGAAGACATATTGTATCTAGGACCTCTCCCATTTTTGAAAAGGGGTGTTTTGACAGAATAGTAATTGTTCATATGACTTCATAATATCTCTCATGTACACACCTTCTCCCCTCTGGCACTTACCACCCTCCTGATAGCACCCGCCTTTCTCACCTCATACCTGGACTATTACAATAGCCAGCTTGTTTGGTCTCCCTGCATTAGGTCTGTTCCTGCTTTATTCCATCTTCCACTCACCTGTCAGATTGATCTTTCTCAAGGGGAGATCTGACTGTGTATTTTATTGAATGAGGACTCAGTAAAATCCAGTGGTTCCCTGTTACCACCAGGATCAACTCTAAAATCCTCTGGCATTGAAGCCCTTCATAACCTGCCCCTCCCTACCTTTCCAGTCTTCTTATACCTTACATCTTCTCCTAAATCCTCTCTACCCTACATACTTGCTTCCCAATGACAGTGGCCTTGTTGTTTGAACTAGACACTCTGACCTCTATGTCTAGGATGCTGTCACTCCTCATCTCTACCTCCTGGCTTCCTTTAAGTCTCATCTAAAATCCCACCTTCTACAGGAAACCCTTCCTGATCCCTCTTATTTCTAATGTCTTTCTGCTGTTGATTATCTCCAATTTATCCTGTATATAGCTTATTTGTGTATAGTTGTGTGCATGTTGTCTCTGCTATTAGACCGTGAGCTCCTTTCGCACAGGGTCTGGCTTTTCTTTTTTCATAGTATCCACAGGACTTAATCGAATACTTTGCACATAGTAGATGCTTAGTAAATATTTATTGATTAGCTGACTAGGGGTAATAAGCTTCCTGTTGTTACTGATGATCATTTTATTGAAGGAACTGCTTCTGTTTTACCTGGGCAAGAGAATAAATAGATAAGAGAGATGTGATGACTGTCTTCATTTAGTTGAATGAGAATCATATGGAATTGGGGTTAGACTCATTCTCTGTGGCTCCAAAGTAAAGAACTGGAACCACTAATAAAAAGTACAGGGCAACAAATTTCAGCTCCACATGAGGAAGAACAAACAGTCATTTCAGTCTAAATATAGAACTTTGCTGCCTCAGGAAGTAATAGGTTGCCTAACATTGCAGGCCTTTATTCAGAGATGAGATGACCCCTCATTAGGACTGTTGTAGAGTGAACTCATCCATTGTGTTCTCCTCTTCACTCCTTCCCCTGCTCTCCTCAAACTTCAGACTCCTCCTCTCTGCCCATGCAGGTCCCTTTTCCTCTCATGCCACCCTACTTTTTAGCTCACTTTTATGTAGTGATTTTTCCCATTAAAATCTAAGCTCCTTGAGGTCAGGTACCATCTTTCTTTTTGCTTGCATTTGTGTCTATAGTGCATACTACAGTGCTTGGCACCAGTAAGCACTTAATAAAATCTTGTTGGCTTAATTTAATTTGACTTTAAGCAGGAAATTAATCTAGTTTGCCTCTAAAAATCTCTTCCTACCCCAAGATTCCATGTCATATGAGTGCGCAGAAAGATAGAATGGAATATTTAGAATAAGAATATGATTTGGAATGAGGTCCAGTTGTGCAAGCTCTGATAGGGACCCAAGGCAAGTCACCTAACCTCTCTGATAGGGATAATATTTATTGCACAGCTTATCCCACAAAACTGTTGTACGAAGATTATCTTTTAAGTCTTAAAATGCTCTAGAATTATAATTATTATAATATAATTATAAGTATAATTATTATCATTATTATCATTATTTGTTATGTTATTATTATTACTAGATATACAGATATCTGTTATCCCTTTTCAAGTTGCAGATATTTAAGAATATTTCTGGTTCTTTGACTCTTTAAACCACACACACACAATGTGATTTTGAAATATTGCCCTGTGAAGAAACCAAGACCTTGACACAGTCAGGTTCAAAGATGACCAGTAGAGGGTATTCCCATGCCAAGTATATGTTTCCAAACTGAAAAGGGGAAAATGTTGAAAAAGTGAGGTTTTTTCCTGTTATGTAAAATAAAAATTCTTATGCCAATATCCTTGTTGTTCAGTTATGTATGACTCTTCATGACCCCATCTGGGGTTTTCTTGGCCAGGATACGGGAATAGTTTGCCATTTTCTTCTCCAGCTAATTTTTACAGATGAGGAACTGAGGCAAACAGGGTTAAGTGCCTTGCCAGGGTCACACAGCTAGTACGAGTTTGAAGTTGGATTTGAACTCGAAAGATGAGTCTTCCTAACTCCAGGTGCAGCATTCTATCCGCTGCATCACCTAGCTGCACTTTTATACTAGTACCTTATTTCTCATCTGAGCTTATCCTTAAGAATCTGAGTGATAGGGTTTTCAACATCTAACCTTTCCACTTGTCAGGCAAAAATAGAGCCATCATTAAAAAAAAAAAAAGAAGACTCTCAAATTTCTCCCAACAAAGAAGAATAAAAGAAACAACAAAGTAGTAATTAAGTAAGACTTGTGTTGCATTTTTTCTTTGAAAGCTAGTAACTGCATTATTTCTAAATAATTAGTAATAATTCCTTTCTTTAAATACATCCAAATCTTTTTTATCACACAAAATTTCCCACTAGTTCACTGAATTCTATAAGAAGAATTCTAGACAAAAAAAATTGACAGCAAAGTTCGAGGAAAACTTTTTTTTTAATTCTTTTTTTGTTTTGTTTTTATATCACCTAAATTTCTCCTACTATTCCAAGCCCTAAAGGAAAAAAATTAGCAAAACCAGTTAGTACACTGAAAAAGTCAAAAAAAATATGCAGTGTTCCACACTCTCCTCTGCAAAGGTATGAGGGGGGAAGGTGTCTTTTCATATCTCTTCCTTGGGACTATGCTTATTCTTTGTAATTATGCAACATTCACTTTGGGGAATGGAGGGTGGAGAGTCTAGGTCTCAGTCTTGCCTGGGCTGGTAGTACAGTGGCCATTCATACGCTTAATCCCACCACTAATTAATTAACCAAGGTCTTTGACTTGCTCCATTTCCAGCCTGGGCTGATTCTTCCCTCCTGAGGCAGTGTAGTTTCCACCCCTACCCCCAGAGGTTCACCATATCAGTGTTGGACCTAGCGTGCACACTCACTTGGCTTAGCCTACTGTGACTCAGAACTACTGCATTCCAAAATCCACTGGCCTCAGCCTCTCCAGTGGTAGATAGTGTGCTACGACACCCAGCAACATTCCTTTCATCATTTTTTAAAGAAATTTTTATTAATATCTTTTGGTTTTTCATTACAAAGTTTCATCCCATAATAACAAAGAATACTTTTTTAAAGAAAAAGATTTTTTTAAAAGTCACCAAAATCAATCAGTACATCCAAAAAGTCTGAAACTATATGCAGTGTTCCATACCTATGGCCTCCCCACTTCTACAAAGAACAGTGTGCTTCTTCTTTGAGACCAGGCATGTTCTTTGTAATTCTTCAGCATTCAATTTTGATTCCTTTGCGGTTATTCATTCTATTTACGTTGTTGTAGTCGTTGCGTATATTGTTTTCTTTTATCTGCTTCACTCTCCATCAGTTCACATGTTTTCATGCTTATGTATTTATCATATTCATCATTTCTTAAAGCACAGTACTATATTCCATTACAGAGACGTACCACAGTTTGTTTAACCATTCTTCAGTCAGTGAGCATCTACTCTGTGATGACATTTCTTAAGAATATTTTAGTTCTAGCTAATTTTAAAGATAGCATATTATTGAATCTTTAAAAAAAAACAGCCTAGATCTCAGAAAAATGGAATTAAAAGCAAATTGGCCATTCAAAGATGTAGTTTTATTTGTTTATCCATAAAACATTGTGTTAACATGAAAGGCTTATTCCCACAAGCTGGCCTGTGATGGTTTTGATTGATTATGTGATATGTTAAAGCAGCAGAAGTATGTGCTATATTTATAGTGTGGAAAATATTTTGTCATCTATTTGATCAAATGTGGCCGAGGGTGGGAAGTATGCTAAAATCTAGGACAGCAATATTTAAGTTTGCTTTTCCCATACTACTAGCTTAAATTAAGTTTGCCACGAATATGGTAGAGTTCTTTTCTCTTAATTATCTTTCCTAGTCTCATATAGAGATGGAAAAGTGACAAGCATTCCTGAGCCCTGGAGCAAAGTAGGAAAAATCCAGGCTCTCATTAGTGACCATGTCTCTCTAATATACATCCTCTCTTACAAAATATTAAGGTTAAAATGCACCAAATTCCATGTGGTCAATTAATAATACCCAGTAACATCTTTGACTTCTAAATCAGTCAAAGAGCAAACACAATCACCTACTTGGGATCCTGTGCATCTTTATGAGGGCTCAGATGAAGAATAGCTTGGTTTTCCCCAAGATTTTCTATTTTACCTTTTTATGTGCTAGCTATAGCTGATGACAGGATGATGAGATCTTCAGATATCTAGGTTTCAATGAACCAAGTAAAATAGAGTGAAGTAAGCTGACAGCTATCACATTATGGAATCGCAATTATTTTAAATGATGAAAAAAGATGGTGTATTTTTCTAGTCAAGAGGTAGAGTAGTTAGGTGCCTATAAACCAGGTGCCTCCATAGAAGGCCACAAAGTAATTGTAATTTACAAATAAGTGATGACTGGGACCTACTCAGAAAGCACAGCATTAAACAAGAGTGTTAGTGACTTTGAAGTGTTACTTTTTGGCTTGCTGTTAGAAATACTGTGCCATATCTCATATGCCTGCATGCTTCCAAATATCCCTCCTGGCTATGGTTTCCCAAGAAGTGGGGGGGGGGGGGGGGTTAGTCTGTTACACACATTTGTTGTTCTTCTGTACCCATCACAAGAAATGTAGCCCAGACGCATTTTCTGACGAGACAAAATTATGCTGTAACTCCCGTAACAGTGTGCAGAGCTGGCTCAAAGGAAATGCCTGGAGAAAACATTTTATAAGGAACCCGCCATGGACCCTGTTCTTGGTTTCTTTCCTTTTGGTCCTCAATCTGAGGCAGGATGCATTTTTTGGTGTGGGACAAGGTAAGATTAAGGAAAGCCAGAATCTACCACCTCAATTATATTGCCTATGAAATAGCATGAAAAGTTGGTCCTGAAGGAAATGGTAAAAGATCAGAACTATAAAAATAAAATTCTGTGGATCACACAAGGAAAGCCCAAGTAGTAATCAGGTTTGGTGGTGTATGGCTACACGCCTCTACCATGGATCTACCACATTGTAGCAGTTAGCATTGTGCAAGTTAACGCAGTATCCCCTGGAAGAATTTTGTCACAATCACCTAAGTGCCCAATTAACATATATCTCATCTAAGCAAAACACAGTATCCACAATAGTTATATTTGTTTCCACTCTTTAAATTCCTCTTTGTGATTAGGAATTAAAGCAATCTTAAGAGCAATAGAGAACTGAACTGGGAATCCAGAAGATCTATGTTCAAATCCTGCCCCTGGCACCAACTAGGTGAACATAGATGAGTCAGTGAACCTCATTGAGCCACTGTTTCCTCATCTCTAAAATGGGAATAATATCTGCAGTACCTACCTTACTGGATCATTGTGTGACTCAAATGAGAGAAGTGTTTTTCAAACTTTAAAAAGCTGTATAAATACGTTATTATGTTGTAATAACTAATACTATTGGTATTCATTGTTCAGAAGACAGAGATTTCAGGGTCAGAAAACTTGGATTTGAGTTCCCTTTGGGTGTTGACTTGTTTGGAAATGCTGAAATGAGTCATTTGGCCTTTCTGTGTTTCAGTTTCTTTTCCTATAAAAATGAGAGGAGTAACATTTCCTCCTGTTCTCCCAGTGAGGCCGAAAACAAAAATGAAGTAAAAGATATGAAATTATTTTAACTCTAAAAAGAGTGTAAAATAAATTCAAGGTAGAAGATATTCTGCTGATTAGTCAGTTAATAAATATTAGTCAGATGCCTGCTGTGGGCCAGGCCACTGTGGATTCGAAACAAGGCAAAAGATGGGAACTTGCTCTCAAGGAGAGTGGGGAAGACAGCATATAAACAAGACATACATATTTCCAAACAAGTTATATCCAGGATAAATAGGAAAAAATCAAGAGAGAAGGATTAGAATTAAAAAAAGAGATTCCTGTAGAAGGTGAAATTTAGCTTGGACTTGAAGGAAGCTAGGCAAGCCAGGAGGTAGAGATGAAAGAGAGAATGCTAAACATACAGGGATAGGATAGCTAATGAAAATGCCAGGAATCGGGAAGTAGTATGTCTGTTTCAGGAGGAGATTAGTATCACTGAGTCACAGAGAACTTAGGGATGACTTGGACAGGAGGGAAGATAGAAGATGTAGGAACACTGCTAACGTGGAAGGGAGGAGGCAGCTTATGGAGGGCTTTTACACCAAACAGAATTTTATATCTGATCCAGGAGGTGATAGGGAACCACTGTTGCTTATTACTTTTAGAAGGTCATTTTGACAGCTGAGTGGAGGGTGGACTATAGTAGAGACAGACTTTATATAGGGAGACCAAGCAGGTCTTAACAATAATTTAGGTATGAGATGGTGAGAAAAGAGGGGTGTTCACAGGATGTTACAAAGGTAAAACTGACCGGCCTTGGCAACAGATTAGATGTTCAGGGTGAGAGAGTGAAGAGTGTAGGTTGTCTCTTAGGTGGAGAATCTGGGTTTCAGAAAGTTGGACCAGAACATGCTTTTAGGTTACTTCAGGATTTATTCCAATGGAATAAAAGGACATCATCAAACCGTAAGCATCCATGAAGTGCCGATTTTATCCTGGATGCTGAGGATAAAAAAAACAATAAAATTTCCTCCTCTCAGGAATCTCACAGTGTATCATAGAAATTTATAGCCGGGAGAAAAAAAAAAGATGGGCTCATCACATAGCAAGGGTGAAGGATAAGTGAAGAACAATTTACATCTGCCAGTGGTGTGTGGAAAATATCAAGAGAATCAGAGGAAGATTCACAGCACATAGTGGGAAACCCTCTATAGTAGATCATTGGAATTCCCAAATACAAAAGTCATACAGAAAAGAATGGAGTGGATAAGTTATAATCTGCATAATTAGGAGGCATACCCACATTGAGGAAATCTCAGAGCAGTTGAAGTATTGGAGGATTCCAATTTCTTTATTCTCAGATTATAACCTGGATAGGAATATGACAGTTCACCATGAACCATAAAGTCACTTTCTATTTGGACAAAACACAATGAAAAATGACTGCATAGACATCATCTAACATTGAGGCTGAAATGCTATACAAAGAGAATTTCTTTCCGAACAGCCACCAGGGGATGAAGATCCTCTAGCCAGTCAGATTTGATTCTCAGCTTAAATTTCACTTGCCACCTTGAAAGCAATGCAGAAATTTGTTCTGGCCTTAGCATAGCAACCAACATAATAATTTCTCTGTCCAATTAAGAACATGAGCTCTAAAGGTTTGTTTTAATTTGGTCAATTAAAGTATAAACAATAGATACAATTTTTCATGAAGCATTATCCCTCTGGATCCACCATTCAGTTTGATTTTTGTTATTATTATGTGTTGATCCAACTAGAGCCCAAGTAGTCAAAAAAGAACTTAGTAATATTTGGAAAAATAGCCTCAGAATAAAGACAACTGCAAATGTAGTCTTCAGGCATTAGGAAATGAATCAACACTACTCTCTCAAAGAGAAAGTTGTTCAGTCTGTTGGGTTTTGAATGTCAAAGCACTTTTCAGGTGATAGCTAAAGGATATTCAGTTTACTTTTCAGGTAAACTAACAAATTTCCTTTAGGACTTTCAGGTCCTAAAGGAATTTCCAAAACCTAACTTAGTCTTTTATATGCCTATAAAGTCTTATTTTATCATTTTCTACATTGAAAAAATAAACATTTATTTCAAAAGTAAATGTAAAGCCTGAAAATAGACAAGCAGTTTACAGGTACAGAAGGCAGCCATCTAAATTGATGGAGAGCTTCACAACTTTGTACATTGTAGATACTCAACATCTAGGGAGAGAAAACTTAACTCTGATAACCACAATCTAAGTAGATCATTAGGATGTGACAAAATTTTGTCTGCCATCATAGTCAGGCTACTTAGTCTCTCTCTTTCTCATTCCAGTTCTCTCCTTCTGGATGTCTGTCTGTCTGTCAACCTGTAGCCTTTCCCTCTATATTGCTCCTTTTCTCCCTCCTTATCTCTGTTTCTTTCACCTTCTGCTTTTCTTTGTATCCCTAACTCTTTCTCACTAGACCTGAAGTAATTTCTGCCATGGCTACCTGTTACTGGTTTCAAAAATTAGTTCAGTGCTTGGTTTTTCTCCCTACTCACCTCCCCCAAACCCTCCATTCCTAAATTGTATTTGAGTTTCTACTTTTGTATAGTCCACTAGTCCATAGTGGAGTCCATACTTTTGTATAGTCCACTTTTTCCATGGGTCTTTGGTGGCTTTTTTTATGCTCTTTTCCCTCATTCCTAACTATAGTCAGCTGCAAAGTCAAAAACTTTAAAATTCTACTTTGGGAAGTCAGGGTGGGGAGAAACAAAAAGGGTTTTGTCTAAAGATCAGTAAATTTCAAAAGAAGAGAAGAAATCTTCAAGTCTACCAAAAATCTTTTTCTAAGTTTTTGGTTACTGCTTTCTTCTGAGAGGCAGTGCAGGCATCAGGAAAAGAACACTGGACTAAATCACAAGACTTGGGTTCTAGTCTTGGTTCTACTATTTACTAACCTTGGGTTAGTTCCTTACAGTCTCAGACCTCCAGTTTCTTCTTCTATAAAAATGAGAACTTAAACGCCTGTTTGTGAGGTTCTGAAGAGTTCATGGAAGTGCTTTGAAAACTATCCATTATCACTACAGATATAAGGTGATATTATTTAAATTCACTTTATTTGGATTTAAACCCTCAAGGTACATTTCTAGTAACAATTGTTCTAGAATATAAATTTACATGCTGAGAACTACATATCTTCACATTAAAAAACGTTCATATGTCTATCAGTAGTAAAACTGAATTAATTAGATATATTTTTCATCCTTCTCAAATGATCACTACTTCTCTAACCACAGACTTTTATTGGTGCCAGCAGAATTGGATGAGAAATACCATGCTGGTGGTTGCAGGGAAGATGAGGACATGTTGAGAAATCTAATTCTTGGCTCTCGACAGATTAAAATGTTTAAATATTTATAAGGCCTTATCTAGAACACTCATTGGTTATTATTCTTCAAATTGAGGCAGGAATATGTAAATCCCTGGAGGTCCAGGCCCTGTCCAGTGTGAATGAATCTGAACCTTAATAGGCAATTGGCACTTGAAATCTCTCTATTAATGGTCTTCCATTGTGCCGTGAGGTTTCTCTGTATGGTGATGCTTGTCTTTCCTATGCCTTCTTCTCTTGTAGAGTGTGGCTTGAGATTGAGTTGAGAGTCACTTCCATTTGAAATGTATGTTTGATTCAGTGTCACGTTTGCATTATTTGTCTTCCTTGGCTTCCAACATTTCACACAGAGACACATTGCCTTGGAAGCAGAACACCCACATTGGGAATTGCTGGATTCATTTTGCTTCTTAGGTTTTGGCTTCAATGATATCATTTTTAATATTCATGAAGTTAAAACAAAATAAACCTCCTCAACTGTTTCCTCTGAATGGAAATGTTATATTTTCGAACCCTAGAGAGAACAATCAGTAAGTTCTACAAACCCACAGTCCTTGCTGGCAAATGAAGAAGGAAACAGATTTAAGAGATGTTATGAAGGTAGAATCAACAGGAATTGAAAATGGAAGGGGGAGGGAAGAGTAAAGAGTGTAAAAATTGTGACTGATTAGGAAGATGGTGGTATTATTGATGGAAACAGAGAAACTGGGAGGGGCACTGTAAGTTGAGTGTTTGACATGTTGAATTTTAGATGACAGTGGGATGTCCAATGAGCAATAGAAAACATGGGGCTGGATTAGGGTAAATATTCAGGCTTGATATAGAGGCTTGGAAAATATCTTCATAAATGTGATAAGCCCCCAGTAAACAGATAAGATCACCAAAGGAGATGTGAGAGATAGAAAGAGACAGAGAAAGAGAAAGGGGAACCTGGTAGAGACATACAGGTTAGCCACATGTCATGGGAAGGGATAATGAACTCTTGAAGGACTTCAGAGATTATTAGGGAGAGAAGTGAGAGGAGAATTAGGAGAGACCAGTAACACAAATGTGATTAGAAAAGAGGAAAGCAAAATTTAAAATGATAAATGGAAGGTGTAGAGAGTTGTAGATTGGGTTTTATATAAGGAAAAACACTAACAGTTCATGCTATTGAAAGTAGAATGGTCTGTCTTGGAGATAGTAAGTTCCCTCTCAGTTGAGGCCTACAAGTGGAAATAAGCCTAAAAGAGTATAAAGGGGTATTTTCTGGTAGAGATTTTTGATCAGTTACAGGGTGGACTTGATGAGTTTGGAAGTCCCTTCCAACTCTTAAATTTTGTGATTCTGAGGTAATAAGGAAAAGAGAATGGGAAGTCATTGGATACAACAGAAAAGTCAAGGCAGACGAGAAATATGTAGGAGCAATTAGATTTACCAATTAAGTGATTTTCCAATCACTTTTGAACTTTTTAAGATTTTTTGAACAGTTTAAGTAGAATGATGAGTTTGTAAAATCGCAAGGAGTTGATGTATGAAAAGGGAGCAAAGTGGAAACACTGAATATAGATTATTTGTCCTAGAAGTTAAAGAGTGGAGATGGAGCAGATGGCAGATTCAATGAAAGATATGAATGAGTGCATATGTTTTTAAGAATAAGGAAGATGAGCACATTCGAAAGCTGTAGATAAAGCACCAATAGATAAAGAAGGATTGGAAATAAGAAAAAAAGAATGATTAGGGAGAGCTCAGAAAGGAAACAGGATGGGATGAAGTGTACAAGAGGAGGAGTTAACTTTGGTGAAAAGGAAACACCTCAGGCTCTAAGACTGGGGCAGAGAAGAAAAGGAAAAGTGAAACTTTAGAGAAATTTTAAGATATACAAGAGAAAAGATGAGAGGGCTCATGGTGTGAGTCATCTCTGTAAAGTAGGAAGTGGATTCACAGGCTGAGAGAATCCATTACAGGGAAGATCTGAGGATTGAAGATGGAAGTTTTTAATACCTCTCCAAAATGGTCATCCAGTCTTTGTTCAAAGACATGCCAGTGATAGGCACCCACATTCTGGTTGCCCTTCCAGGGATGGTAGTACAGACAGATGAAAGATAGAAGGAAGGGAAGAAACAGGTTAGAGGAGAGTAATGATCTGGGCATCAGAGTATATGGCAAGATAGAGAGTTGGATGGAATGTGAATCTCTGCATCCTTGTCTGGTCTGGAATTCTGGAGCCACTCAGATATATAAATAGATTATTCTATTCTACTATTCTATTCTGTTATCCTGTTCTATTATTCTAGCACACTAATCAAGAAAACCAGACTCATTTAAAACTAAATACATGAACTCCCCACATACAATGAGAAGCTTCCCTAGCCATCTACCTACTTCTAGCTTCATTCCTTTGGTCTTGGCTATGGAAGGTCTCATAATTTTGAAACGCTAGGGAATCTTTGGTTTGAAGACCACCCTGGACCACCTTTGATGCAGAATAAAAAGAAATTTTTTTCAGTACGTCATCAGTTATTTGTCCTCCAAAAACAAAAGTAAAACAACATTCTTTAGGTTACATCTAAAAATCGGTAGTGGTCCATGCAGTTAGAGATTCCAAGCATGCTAGAAGTCAGTGGTATCAAAGGCTGCTGATTTTCTTCCCTCAGGTTTAAAATGCCAGTCAGCCTTAGGGAACCCCAATTAAAACTCTGAGCTAGCCAAAGCAAGCATTTGGAGGAGCTGTTTTGATGCTCCTAAAACCTGAATAAACAGAATGGTTCCATTATGTATGATTGGTTGTAGAATTTGTTCTGGGTGTTTCGACTACTCAGGGCAAAAGCATGCTTCTCATCCCTCTCTGCCCATCTGGCCATTCCCTAAAGAGTTCCTGTGAAGTAACATACAAGGATTCCCAAAAGAGGAAAACCTTTTTATAGCTGTCCTTTAGTTTTAATAAATACGTGGGTATTCAACAAAGAGCCAGCTGTCAGGAGCAGCGGCTTGGCACATCACCCCCACCTTCTGAAGTCACCTCCTTAAAGGATGAGCCAGTTCTGCCTTACTTATAAAACTGTTGGTATTATAAACCAGGGCAGGTTCAAATAATGGGAACCATCTCTCTCAGTCCAGTTGATGCCAAAATATTCCTTGACTATCAAAGGCCTATCATAGAATGTAGCCATTGGGATTATCACATTTATAGGGTTCTTTAGGTTTACAAAGTACTTTTCCCCACACAGCCCTGTGTAGTCCATAGTGGAAATATTACTATTCCCATTTATAGATTAAGAAACTGAGCTTCAGAGGAGTTAAGACATGCCCTCAGTCACACAGATTGTAAATACCTAAAATTGCACCCTAGCACTTAGCCAAAACAAGAACATTATTCAGGAGTTGGAAAATTGAGGGAAGGGGCAATAGGCCCAGAATATTCATTTTGTTGCTTGGGGGCGGGGGGGCATGCCTTGGATGGTCTTATTTTCTCTGGCATTGTCCCGCTTTTACACATACATTCAAAAGCAAATCTCCAAAGGACTAGCCAATGTCACTGCAGCTACTCTGTTTGTCATTTATTTTATTTAACTTCTTGTAAATGAAATTGCACTATTTAAGGGAATTAAATTAATGGGAAAATGACCTCTTTTTTACTGGTGATAGAAATTATCTGTTATTACTGTATGTTGAAATAATTTTGACATTGTGGGCCTGGATTCCAGAAAGGATCGTTCCCAGTGATATAAGGTTAGAAAGGAGAAGGAGCATTGGAGAGTGAAATATAAAAAAATTATTTGGGAAGTGGGTCAAGATAATTCTCTGAGCTGTGATCATCCATTGAACACAGAGCCCTTCTAACATCTTAGCTTTGCAAATGAGCTGAAAGGTAGAGAGAAGTCCCTGAGTCCAGAGGAATCCCCTGGAAGTACAATCATGAACATGGCTGTAAACAGGAAGGGAAGTTGAGTCTGCTAGGGACATTTGCTGGGAGGTACAGCAGCACCTCAGATCTGATGATGAACCACAGAAGTTTTAGGGGCAGAATTACTTTTAAGTAGTGATCTGGAGCAATTAAAAGAGAATCTAAGCTCCACCTAAGGAATAACCAACCTTAGCAACTAGCTACTTGTGTCAGATAATCCAGCCAAGATAGAAAAGTCCAAGAGTTCAGGGACAGCAGAAATTTCCAAAGGTGGTAAATCTGAAATTTCCATGCAGGTAAATTAGTTCACTGCAAAATCAAGGCCAAAAGCCTGAAAGCCACAAAGACTAAGTAAGCTAAGTAGAGAAGGATCTTTCCAGCTGGAGAAGGAAAGGGGGAGATGTGGAACACTATGGAAAACGTTACCAGCCTGTAAAGCCAGATCTGGAATTGCTAAATAAGGCTAGAAAACTAAAGATATTATTAATTCAGATCTGAGAGTTAGAGACCACAAACATTTTTATCCTCTTAATTGAGAGGTGAAAGCATCCATTTAGTGGATTTATTACTTTTAGTTTTAACAAAAATATGTCCTTTTGGTTTCTTTGAGGCAGTTACTTTTGTGAAATGGCTGAAAGTATACATATGTTATGCGTTTTTCAGTTTTAGTACATTATTTTAGCATTCTCATAAACAGTGCTTAGGGATAAGAAGAATTAGCAGCTTTATCAGGAGTGTTTTAATTTGAAATTTGAGGAGGGGGAAAATGGGCAAAGTGACTGATTTATTATATATGTCTGTTGTCTGAGGACCAGTCTAAGTAAGTTCAGAGAAACTCATTACCAAGTTGGCTACAATGTGGTAAAAAAAAAAAAAAAATATTGGACACAGAAATTCTTAAAGATAATCTACTAAGTTATTGGGGGAGGTAGAAGGTGTCAATAAATACCCCTTTAATAAACACTAAATAAATAAACACTAAATAAAAACTCAGTAAACATTTACTAAGTGCCTTCAATGTGCTAGACATTGTGCTAAGGACTGGGGATATAAATATGAAAAAAAGAAAGACAGTCCTTCCTTCAAGGAGTTTACAATCTAATGAGTAGAGACAGCATGGAAAAGGAATCTGACAAGAGGAGTTGGGGAAGAGGGCAGGAAGAAAGGTGACCTGCATGTGTGCATGATGAAGCCCTGATACAGAAGTGCAAGGGGGTGGGAAATGAGTCAGCTGGCATGGGAGACTTCTTTGAATGGAGGCTTTGGAAGTTCTTTGCTTATGATCTGGTAGGAATAGAAGAATTGTAGTCTGCTAAGAAGATATAAACATGCATGATAATATGAACTTTAAGTTAGAAGCATGACATGGAAAGTATTCCAAGCTGCTAGTAAAATGAGAGAGAAACAGACATGATATAAGATTATAATACAGGCCGTCTGACCAGATAGAGAATATAGATGGTGTATCATTTTGGGAGTACCCATTCATACCAATGAGTCTATTGATCCTTGAGATAAAGAGTGAATAAATGCCTGTCTAAAACTGTAAAACTTTTTATTGTGGAGGGCATGGGATATCTTATAGAGAGAGACAGCGAGAGAGAAACAATGGGGAAGGTAAAGAATAATAATACAGGAGAACAAGTAGCTTATGCTAACCCAGAAAGATTAGGCACTAAATAAGTAAATTGAAGGAATAAAAATGCAGTTTCATAGGTGTCACAGAGAAATGTCAGAATGTCTTATGATGGAAGACTGTACTCTATACACAAGAATGGATCTGGTAGGAGTAGAAGAATGGCATTATATTAAGAAGATATGCTTATGCAATGAAGGCTGTGAGCATGAGAGTGGTCATATGGGAGAGAAAGCGTTCCAACCAGTTAGAAAAAAAGAGAAAAACAGAAGTAATGTCATTGTAAGACTATAATACAGACCACTTGGGCAAATAAAGAATATGAATAATACTCTGCTAATGTAAAACTGGTACAAAAGTAATGTATGTGGGAGATTCAGATATCCAGCATCTTCTAGATGTGTCATTCTACCAAAAGTAGAGAGCTTGATAAATTACCAACTTGCCTTGAGGACAATGGTGAGGGTCATTTCCATTCTGACCAGCAAGGGACAGTTGATTAGTGAATTGGACATAACAGCCTTGAGAGAAAATTACCATGGATTCATAATTCCAATAAAAGAAATGCTGGATGTAACTATACATACAGACTTTAAACAAATTCGAAAGACATAATAAAATATATGTGCCTTCATGACTAAAGGCTCTAAAAACTAAAAGTCCTCAAAAGAGATAAGAGAAATTAAATAAATATATACATAAATGCTCAAGGGAGAAGGAGAATGTCTACAAATGCAGTAACATAGAAATGGGGTAGAGGAGGTAGCTCAGATTTGATATCACAGAAACTCTCTCTCATGAAGGATGAAGAGAGCATGAAGAGGAAATGAATGAGGGCGTATGGCCTATAGAGAGGAGAATAGAATTCAGAATTGCCTAGAAAGGGATAGAAATAAGGAGGACAAAATAAATGAAAATTCTTTGGAAGATGTTAAAACACGAATGTTACCTAAGGTAAGACTTTGGTATTGGAGACAGAGGAGTATGATTTTGAACTATATATTGAATGCTCATCTAGCAACAGAAGAGTCAGAAGAGGGAAGGGGAAATAAATACAGAAATTAACATTTTAAATAAATTCAAGAAACTCAGGATATCAAGTAAATGGGGGATGAGCACCTGTAGAAGTATGGAGTAGAACAGTAATAGAGTGGTATAATTAAAACTAATGACAGGACCAGGTCCTGACTTAAAAGCGGAAAGGAATAAAAATCAAAAAGGAAATAAAGTAAATGAAAATATGGTGATCATAACCTTAAATGAGAATCATTTAGAGAATCTAATAAAACAAAAAAATGGAATGGATAAGACAATATTGCCCATCAGTTTGTTACTTAAAATATGAATACAGAGTAAAAGTGAGTCTCAAACAAAATTTACTACACAGTATATGATTTTTTTTAAAAAGCAGGAATTGTAATCATACTATTAAACAAGCAGTTCCACTATACATGTTTTGGTCAGATCACACCAAAAGTCTCATATTCATGTCTGGAGGCCACATTTGAAGAAAGATATTGACAAACTGCTATGTACGCAGAAGAAGGTAACCAGTTTGCTAAGATGTCTCAGAACTATGGCATATGAGGAATGATTGAAGAAACTGGAGGTTATTTAACATGGAGAAGAAAAGATTTAAGGAATCTATTACAGTCTTCATATACTTGAAGGACTGTCATTTAGGAAAGATATTTAATATTCTCTCTGGCTAATGAGGGTTAAATAAGGTAGAAATTATAGAAAGCATATTTCAACTAATATAAGGAGGAATTTTGTAACAATCAGGTCTGTCTGACAGTGAAGTAATCTTGCTTAGGAGGTCCCTGTTCCTGGAAATATCTATGAATGATATAGAAAAGATGGGGTAAGAGGTTTGCTACATAGTCCCTTTCAACTCTTAAATTCTATAACTCTATTATTCTATAACACTAATCTCTTATTGAAATTAGATTTATTTTAATCAGCAGACCCATTAAATAAATTTGAAAGCTTTGAAAAATTCCTCATCTGAAGTAGTATATTGAGAGCAAGAGCTGCCTTGTTCTCCTGAGTGATGTCAGGAAAACCAAATCCAATTCCAGAATGTGCATCTTTTTTTCTTATATTGCGAAGGCAATGAAGAATAACCTATTTGTTATTCATCTGTCGACTTCCAAACATTTCCCTTTATTCAGCAAACACTTATGCATGAAGAACACTGTACTTACATGACTCAAAGTTTCAAAAGACTTAAGAAATTGGAGCTTCTATTCAGAACAGGGCAGACCACCCTTAGAAGACATGGAGTTTTTTGTTGTTATTTAATTGTTTCAATCGTGCCTGAGTCTCCATGTCCCCATTTGGGGAATATTTTCCTATTATACTTTCAGTAACATTTTGTAAGAGTATATGCAAATTACCAGCTGGTACCAAACTATGACTTGGATCAGCAATGTAGTGTTAGAACCCTCAATGGTCTTATTTGGTAAAGTCTTTTAAAGTATTCATCTTTGCTCCTTCTAATTATTATTAAACTTAAAAATCATGTCAGTTACCCTCATCTTTTCTTAAGATTATTAAATTTGCACGTTATAAAAAAATTACAAGGTACATATCTCACAGGGTTGTTGCAAAAAAAAAAGCATTTTGTAAATTTTGAATTGTGATTGTAAATGTTAGATTGTTGTTAACCTTGTTAAATGGATTCAGATAGGCACCAGGTTATATCCTGTTCCCTTAAATATATTTATTATTTAATTATTATTAATTAATGGTTAAAGAAGTAGCAGAGTGTAACAATTAGAGTCTTTTTCTCTAACTCAGAACTACCTGGGTTCAAGTACCTACCACCTAGGGGACATACTGGCTGAGAGACCCTGGGCAAGTTATTTAATTTTTCACTGTCCCGAAGCAGTTCTAATCCTTACATTGCAGAACACAACAGCTGCTGAGCTGCATTGGTTAAGAGCATTTCCTCACCAAGGAATTCCCTGTACCAAGGAGATCACAAATTTGGGCCCAAAAGAAAAAAGTTGTGGTTAAAATCTGATATCACACTGTTGGTCTGTAATTCAAGTGTTATTCCTCTTCTTCAGAATAAATGGTGTAAGGGATCCCAAAAGAATTTCCTTTTCATTAATGGGGAAAGTTAGGGATTCAGTTTGGGGTGAAGATGAATACTTTGTGAACATTTGTACATCATCTCCAAAAAAAACTAAGATTCAAGTCAACTTTAAATCCAACCACCTCAAATGAAATATTGGAAAAGATCTTACTCACACAGACTATTAAGAGGAAAGGAATTTGGGATACATTGTATGTATGGACCAAACTGCACTTAAAAAAGAGAGTGCCATAAATTGAACCACCACTGTCAATCCTGGCCCATTTAAAAGACTTGGAGCGCATTTATTTTGGATGAGTCCTAAACAGGTGCTTCCTTTATGTTGCAAATGGTTTAAATGAGAACCCCACTTTATGTCCGGCATTTTCAGCTGAAATCACATGGCAAGCTGACTCGGGCGCTTGTGTGTTTACTCATCTGTGCTAACGCTGACAGCAGATACTTGCTGATTCCCACAGTTGGCCTCGATTGGACATAGAACAGATGTTGGGGATTATGGGGAAGGATTCAAGGAGGCTTTAGGTCTGTGTGTCTGCGGAAGTAATTCATTGTGGAGATGCAGACAGGGCTTCCTGAACCTTCACTGTGAGCAGTTCTATGAAATAAGCCTCAGTGGGACTGCATCTCTGGACCCAAAACAAATGTTTTCCTGGTGGCCTTTAATTAAAAGAAAAACAGTAAATCATCATGTTAAAGGAAAACTGAATGGAACAGGAAGGTATCGTATTCCTACAAAGTTTAGTTTAGCCCAAGGTCTAAAAATGTTCATTCGCTAGAGACATCATGGCACCCAGGCTTCAAAGTATAGTCTTTCTGCCTGTTCCAGTGTACTGGTGAGCCATTGGGAAAGGAAAGTTCTGTAGTGTGTCTGAATGTTTGCTGGAAAGCTGATGGCCCACCTGGGAAAGCTCCTTCAATGCAAGTCTGATTTCCCCTCCTTTTTATTCGCCACATGAAGCAGGGGAATACATTCTTAGCCATTGCTGTTTTCCCTTGGCAGTCTTTGTACAGCTGCCCCATTGATCATACAGACTCCCCCCGCAGCTAGGCAGATTCAAGACATCATAAGATGGAGAGGTACAAAATCCAGCGAGCTCCAGGTTAGTTGAGAGCAGAGCAGTCTGTAGTTGCCAGGAGAGGCTTCATGTTTTGCCTTTGGGTCAGATGAGTTCCATAAAGCCTCACAGGTTCATGAAACCTGACTGGGTACCTGGTGGAAAGTAAACTTGAGGATGCCCTGGGTTTGTGCTCAGGTGCTTGAGAACAAAACTCATCGGGTTTACCTCTTAATTTATTGTTCTGCAACTTGAAATAGATGCTCTTCTCTCTTAAAACTTGAGAATGTTTCAAGAATCATGAGAAGAAAGGGAAATTTTGTACAGTAAATTCCTTGCCAATAATGGCCATATAAGAAAATCACAATGATCATTGCATACAGAAAAAAATTCAGGCAACATGTTTCTCAGATGGTTTCTCCCTGCCACCTCCCCCCATTTGCTCCATTGTTGATCTATTTATAGTCTATGAAGGATTTCCTAGAGATACAATAAGAGACTAAGATGTAAACTCCACTGTTGCTACCTTAGAAATTTGGAGAAAAATAATTTGCATACTTGTTTTATCAGATTAGGGGTATATGCTTATTTTTTCTAAGGAGAAAGTAAGTCCATTGATAAGCATGAATAAGCTGAAAATGTTGACATAGTTTATTAATGAATTTTGAACAGGAAAAATAGAGTTCAGAAACGAAAAGTCCGTGTGGGAACATTAAGTTCAACAAATGCTTGACAGGTGCTACCAAAAGTATGATCAGACCTTAAGTATGAATAAGATATAGCCTCCAGTGATAAGATATAGCCTCAGTGATAATAATCACCAACAGTGAGATAGTGCTTTAAAGTTTGCAAATCCATTTACATGTATTAGCTCATTTGAACGTTATAGCAATCCTATGGTGTATTATAGTTCTTACTGCCATTTTAAAGGTGAAGAATCTGAGGTAAAGAGAGTTGAAGTGACTTGTACAATGTCTTATGGCTTATAATATGACACAGAATTTGAACCCAGGTCTTCCTGACTTTGAGTCCTGCACTATATCTCTACTACCTCAATTTTAAAAGGATTGATAAAGAAGCGACTAACTCAATCACTTACTCATTGAGTTTAAAAAAAAAAAAACAGCCAAGAGTATGATGTAGAAATTCAATTCAACAAATGTTTTTTCAGCCAGGGAGCATACATTCTACCAGGGAATGCAACATTTACACAAATGAGCTTTTAATGCAAAGTAAACTGAGGGCAAGAGCATTAGCTGGGAATAAGGAAGGCATTACAAGAGAAGTGGCATCTAATATGAGCCCTGAAGGAAGCCAGGGATTCTAAGAGACAGAAATGAGGAGGGATTATATCCATACCAGTCTGGGGATGATTTGTGTGAATTCATGGAAGCAGGAGATGGAATGTTTTCAGGAAACAACTAGTCATCCTGTCTGGCCAGAAGGAAGAGTTTCTGAAGGAAAGCAGACATGTTTGAGGGATGGATGATTACACCTAACCTATGACCAGTAGAATGTACATCCCTGAGAGAGCAAGAGCCATTTCATTTTTGCCTTTGCTCATACACACAGTAATAGACTTTTTCTGAACAATTATTAAATTTTATCTAATGATGTCAGCCTGAAAAAGTATGGAAGAATCAATCAGGTTGCTGAGGACCTTGAATGATAGGTAGAAAAGTTTATATATTTAATCCTATAAGAAGTAGATAGCCATTAAAAGTTAGGGATCCAGGGAATCTCAGGGTCTAATGTGTTTAATAACTATGTGAACAAATGGAGGGGAGAGATTGGAAGCAGAGAGATGAACTAAAGAGGCTGTCAGAATTTTCTTGGTGAGAGGTGCTCAGAAGTCTCTTCAGAGAAGGAAGTTCTGCAGACCCAGAAGAGTGGCCACTTTCATAGAGAAGAGATAGATGCAAAAGGTGCTATGGAGGTAAAATTAAGGCAGCATGGTACAGTGAGAAGAGTACAGAATTTGGAATCTGGGTTCAGATTCCAGGTCAGACACTTACTTTTTGTATGACTTTGGGCAATTCAGTATTCTGGCCCTCGGTTTCCCATCTGTAAAATGAAAGGATTGACCTAAATGGCCTCTACATTGGTTTCTAACTATAAATCTATGATCTATGTGAAGACATGACAGCTATTTGGATATGGTAGATGGAGGAAAGGGAATAGTTGAGGGTGTCTTCTGGGTTGTTAACTTGAATGATCAAAAGGCGCTTGTCTATGTGTGCATTTTTAGATATTTATGGCCGTCTCTTCTGATATTTACTCCATTATTTTAACTAAAGTCATTGAGGTTACATAAAGATCAGATCACCTCTTTTTTTCCTTTCCATCATCTGTGACATCTTTTCAGCTTCTGACACTATAACGCAATACCCCTACCTCAACAAAAATAAGGAGATTTGGAAAAGGTTGGGCTTTAGGGGATAAGATAAATGAGTTTTGGACATGTTGCGTTTCAAATGTTGTTGAAGATATCTAGCATGCATTTTTTTTTTAATGTGCTAGAGTTTGGGAAAGAGCTTCCTATTGGATGAGTAGATTTGGGAGTCATTTGCATGAAAATAATCATTTCATCCTTGGGAGCAGATGAGACCAAGAGTGAGTCTACAGAGAGAAAAGAGCAGGAGACCCAGGACAGAACCTTGAGGGAATACCCATGTTTAGGGAGCAGGACTTAAAGTAACAAAGATTGAAAAGGAGAAGTCTGGCAGATAGGAGGAGAAGCACAAGTGAGCAGTATCACAGAAGATGAGAGAAAATGTTCCAGAAGGAGGTAGGGGTATTGAGTTATAGTGTCAGAAGCTGAAAAGATGTCACAGATGATGGAAAGGAAGAAAAGAGGTGGTCTGATCTTTATGTAACCTCAATGACTTTAGTTAAAATAATGGAGTAAATATCAGAAGAGACGGCCATAAATATCTAAAAATGCACACATAGAGAAGTGCCTCTGAAGGAGAGTAACGAATGAAAGAAGACAGGATGGTTTCATTAAGAACATATTGCATAAATCTTTGTTTACACATTTAACCTTATTTCAAGACAAGTAGATTCAGGGACTGCCAGGAATGTGAACATGTGGTCAACTGTCAGACTGCAGAAAGCTTAATCAGGTATGTTCATGTTGGACTACATTGAGAAGGGTTGAAAAATTAAAGAAGAAATAATATTGAAAAGGTACATTGAAATATCTTGAAAGGGGAAACACATCCAAAGGAATTCTATTAGGATACAATGAAAGTGTTTGGTTCTGTTTTACTTACATTTTCAACAGTGATCTGGAAGAGGAAGTTAAAAGGGCTTTAATTTAAAGGGCAGAAAGAAGGTACAGACCCAGGAGGATAGGTATAAAAACTATAGATGAACCAAGAGAAATGAGAGGAAGTAGATGGACTTTTACAATGTGATATTCAGCCGAGAAATATGCAAACTAATACATTGGGGGAAACTAATCAAAAGTTCAGATAGTCAATGAAAAAAATGATACTAATGAAATGTTGAGTCTGAAATACTACCCAGACCAAAGCCAGGAAATTGCAAAGTTATGGATCCCGTGACAACTGTAAATTAACCTTGTTGCACATATGTAGTATTTCATATTACTGTATAAGGTGTTAACTTCCACGCCTCAATGTGGATATGTGTGCTGTGTCTGAGTTATGATTGCAGTGGGAACAAAAGTGCAAGCAGGGCAAGTGAGTTACGCCTACGTTTTTCGTAAACCATTGGGTTATCCTTAGAGAACAAGTGATTCCAGGCAAAATGGAAAGTATGTAGTGCAAGGTGACAAGTAGTAGTTTACAAGGGAGGTGTGTGGATCAAGGGAGCTGTGAGGATACATCCCCTGCCAAGTGGTAAGAGAGAACACTAGGGGGGATCAGACTGGAGAAAGTGGAGACTACCTTCCCGTCTGCATTTTTCCTGAGTTTCCTTTTCTACTTTCCTTCATCTTCCACCTTCCCATGTCATCCTCAACCTCCCTCTTGTTCTCCAACATCTTTGACGTGAACTTTTCTTCTCTTGTCTGCCACATCTACTACTTCTGCCAGATAGACAAATAGATACATAGAGGATGGATGGATGGATGGATAGATAGAAAAATAGATAGATACCACCTTTCTTTTTGTTGATCTGATTTACAAAAGCTAAGGTTAGTAGCTATATAACCTTGAGGAAGTGGCTTCACTTTTGTTTGCTTCAGTTTCCTCATCTGTAAAGTGAGCAATAAGAGCACCTACTTCCCTGAGTCATTGTAAGAACAAATATATATTTGATATAATATTTGTAAAGCACCTGGTACATAATAAGTACTCTGTAAATGCTACCCCTCACTATGGCAGCTGGTGGCACAGTGGATAGAACACTGGCCCTGGAGTCGGAAAGACCTGCATTCAAATCTAACCTTATATACTTATTAGCTATGTGACCTGGGCAAGTCACTTAACCTCTACCTTAGTTTCTCTAACTGGGGAGGATAATAATAGTAGCTACCTCCCATGGTTGTGAGGATCAAATGAGATAATGTTTGTAAAAGCACTTAGCACAGCGTCTGGTACGTAGTAGACACCATATAAATGCTTACTCCCTTTCTCCTTCCCCAAACTGTGATGTTTTCCTCTTAGAACACTTGGCCAGCCGCCCTAGCTATTTGTCTTTGTACCCCTTCTGTCTGGGGACATCGTGTGTTCCTATGTTTCTCTGAAATATCACTTTGTGAGTACGCAGGACTTTGCAACCTAAGGATCCCTGGACTCTTCATGAACTTTATAGGTCAGAATAGTGCCAGTATAGTAAAATTGATTACCTTACCTCCTATTTTTCCAAGAAGATGAAGCTCTCTAGGCTCCCATCCTTTAGCCTCAGTCTTTCTCTCTCGTGATGCCAGTCTCACTGCAGGCTCCTTTGCCAGTACTAACCGTTTTCCTTGTGTCTTGATTTCACCTCTTGACTCGTGGGACCTTGCTCTTTTTATCATTCCTTTTCTTCCCCTCTCACCTTCAGTCCACACTTCTAACTACTTCCCTTATTCATATTCACATGGTCAGTTCTTATCCTCAACAAAACCAAAAAAAAAAAAAAAATCCCTTAACTCCAAGCTAACTCAATGACAATAATAATAGCTGCCATTTACATATATAGTGCATAAAGGTTGGTGAACTGTTTTACATTCATTATTTCATTGAATTCTATCTCCTTATTCCCTTCTTTGCTAAATTTTTAGGAAGTATAGCCTGCTTTCACTCTCTTCACCACCCTACCACTTCCTCATTCAATGCCTTGCAATATGATTTTTTTCCCCACGACATAGTAAAAAAACTGCTTTCTCAGAGGTCACCAGTGGCTTCTGAATTGTCAAGAACGATGACTTTTTAAATGTTCCATCTTTCTTGATATTTCTGCAGAATTTGATACTAATTACTCTCTCTTTCCTTGACTTTTGTGACATTTCTCTCTTCTGGTTCTCCACCTACCTGTGGGACCACTTGTTCCCAGTCTCCTTATTCATCTTCCTTTGCCCGAAGTGTGGCTATCCACCAAGATGCCCTTGCCAATTGGGCCCTGTTCTCTCTGTGTACTCTCCCTTGGCAATTTCATCTAGTCTCATGCCTTCAATTATCACCTATACAGATGACTAATTTCTTAGATCATATGCTCAAAGGACCTTAAAAATTCAGCCCTGAACTGGAAGTCTCTCCCCTGAAACCTAGTCCTGAATCTTTAACTTCCCTACTAGACATATCAAATCATTTATACCACTTGTTCTGCACATTTAGTATATTCAAAACAATATATACTCTTTCCTCAAAACCTTTCCATCTCCCATTTCCTCGTTTGTTTTGCCCCTTGTCACCCAGACTGAAAATCTAGATCCCTGATGTTTTCTTCTCCTTTTGGTCCCATATTCAATCAGCTGCCAAGTCCTAGCAATTCTCCATCTACTGTATCTCAGAAGTAGGCTCCCTGCTGCCAGTGTCTTGCCTTTATAATTCATCCTTCATTCCCCTGCCTAATTAACCTTCTAAAGCAAAGGTCTGAATCTGTCTTTTTCTCTGTCACTGTCTCTCTGTCTCTCTCTGTCTCTCTCTGTCTCTGTCTCTGTCTCTGTCTCTCTCTCTCTGTCTCTCTCTCACTCTCTCTCTCTCTTACACACACACACACACACACACACACACACAGAGAGAGAGTTAAAACAACTTTTGATAGCTTCCATCATCCATAAGATAAGTCTACTTAACCCAGCATTCATGTCTGTCCAAAATCTGACTCCACCCCACCTCCACAGCTTTATTTCACTGTATTTTCCTTCACATACTCCATATTCTCTCCAAACTAGGCTACTATTTTCCTGATATTATTAGTACATAGACACACACACACATACACACAAAACAAACATATCCCATTTCCATGAATTTTCACAAGCTGTCCTTGCGCCTGGAATGTGTTGTTTCCTCATTGCCAGATGCTGAAAGTCTTCTTTTCCTTCCGGACTGAGCTCAGATGCCACCTCCCCCTTCCATGAAGCCATCTTCGAGCTTTCCCTTCCAAAATGTACTTTTAGTACTCATTCTGTTTGCATCTCTCACACTGTACTTTGTATCACAAAGGTTTGGGTAGATGGTATATTCCTCTTCTCCACTAAGTTGCAGGTTCCATGAAAGCATATACATATTTGCTGAATATTTAACTTTAGCTCAAGTGCCGAGCACATAGTGGATGTTTGTGCTGAAGATATTGACTGTGGGTCTTCTGAAGGTTGTCTTGTGTGATTGATTATTTGCGTAAGATCAGAGCAGTAAGAATATCAGTCATTACCATCTTAGGTGAAGAGCTTGAACAGAACAGAGCTTATTATCCATCATGTCATGAGGTGTTCACCTGGTTCCAGAGTTTGAATGTTACAGATTATGAAGCATCTTAGTCATTCCTAGGCCCCAAAGGGAGAGACCATTCCACAAGAGTGGAATACAGTCAACATAGTTAGGCTTCAAATAAGCCACAAACTTGAAATCCCTCAAGAGCTGTTGCTGCCATCAATTTATATACAGATTCTTCTCCCCCCCTCTTCCCCACACATACACACTTACATAGCATACACAGAAATCATTGTTTCGTAACCTGTTGGTGCCCTGTGGGATCACTGGAAAAGTGAAATATTATTTTTGTTTAACAGTCTTAATGATTAATAAGACTTGGTATCCTATGTGTAATAGTTGCTTAGCACTGCTGAGGAAACATAAAATCAAATAAAGTTTCCCAGCATGTTTATATTCTTCATTTTCTCATAACAGAAAAGAGTCATGTTGTTTACTAATTGGGCAGTAAGACATAGAAATGTTCGTTTTATTGGGTAATGATGCATGATGGTTTTCTTAGCACAAAACAGTGTCATGGCTTCTGTACCTTGTCACGGGATATACCCATTCCTTAAAGTCTATTTCATTGCAATTATAAAAATTAATATTTTAATATGACTTTCAGAAAAAAAATGAGAAAGAGCCAGGGTCAGGAGTTCATCAAAACTAAGTGTATAGGCAATGCTTCACCCTTATGAATAGGAAGGAAAAAATACGGATATGTTGACAAGACTAGAATTAAAAGAATTTCACAATTAGCAACTCACTAAAAAATAGTGAGATATTTATTAATCTATTCAGCAAATATGTGTAAGGCACTGTGCTCAGAACTGGATATTCTGAAATTAGAAATCAGGCACTAAAGAGATTTTCTGAATGTAGGTTTTTTTCTACCTGATCCTTCTCACTTAGTAGTGTGGGAGGATGGGGATTTCATACTTTTCCTGATCAGGATCTGCTTTTGCTTTCTTCAGAATCTTCCAATCTATGAAGAGGGGAAAAGGCGTTAGAGGAGGGAAGAGAAAAGAAAATAGTGCTCACAGGCAACATCAATAATTAAGAAGGAGAAATTTCAAATAATTTCATTCCAAAAAAGCATTTGTTGAGCTTACCATGTGCTAAGCACTGAGCTAGGTGCTTAGGAAATACCAAAGTAATACACAGTCTTTGGCTTTACCAACCAGTAGGGTAACTACAGAACAGCTAGGTGGCACAGTGGATACAGTGCCAGACCTAGAATTAGAAAGACCTAAGTTCAAATCTAGCCCCAGACACACTAGCTGTGTGACCCTGGAACAGTCATTTGACCCTGTTTGCCTCAGTTTCCTCATCTGTGAAAGGAACTGAAGAAAGAAATGGCAAATCACTCTAGTATCTCTGCCAAGAAAACCCCAAATGAAGAGCTGGACACAACTGAATAACAGGGTGAATACAAAATGCATGTAAAATATGAACTGCTGTAAAGCATGTAGAACCACAAAATGATCATTGCAACCATGTAAATTGACTGATAATGACCAAGGAGGAGATATAAGAAGGTGTCCCCTCCCCTACTTCTTGGCAGAGGTGGGCAACTATGAAAGTGGATCAAAGTATATACTGTCAGATTTGATTAATATATTGGTTAGTTTAAATGAACTTTTTTTCTCTTTTATATTTATTAAAAGGAATGGCTCTTTGAGTGTTTAAAATGGGAGCAATATGTTAGAAAATGAAGGTGATATAAAAATAAAGGATGTCAGTAAATATGCTTAACTCTTTTTAAAAGACATGCACGAATAGACAGTGCAGAATTCTGACTTTAATGTTGGACTCAGGCTCTGGGGTATTAGTTATTAATCCCAGTTTTGTTGCCTGTGTGGCTTTGTGCAAGTTCGTTTCTGAACCTCAGCTTTCTCTTTGGTAGAAATGGGCAGATCAGACTAGAAGTTCTGTAATATCTCTTCCATTTCTAAATACTATGAAACCTTAAAAGTTTGGAAATATAGGCAACCTCCTCAGTGCCAGATGAGTGGAGGGGAATGAGCTCCACAAACTCAGGTAACATCAGAGAATGCTACATGGAAGATGTGGCATGTGAAATGGCCTTGAAGGATAGAGACATTGTCAGCTACTCATTTCCTTTGGGCTTTGGTGGTTGTTTGACCAGCTAATCATCCATGTTCATTCTAAGATGTTAAATGGCTTATAATTGATACTAGGGAGTTTATGCCTGACTGCTATCCTATGAAGGTTTTATAAGGCACCTTGCCTCCAGCAAGTGAGACTGACCAGTAGGTCTGAAAGACTGCTGATAAAGCTCATGGCTTTGGCACTTTGTTAAGAGCTATACCAATAGTCTTTAACATCTATTGGTGAGTCTCAGGTAGAGAGGCTGCTCTTGTCCTACAGGATAGCAGTCAGAAATGATAGGTTCTAGTACCAATTTTGCTAGTAAATTGTTTGGGTAAGCAATTAATGTCCCAGAAAGCCCATCCTCCAAAATCATATTTTTTTTTACCAGCACTCTGGAATCATAGATATTAATGAGAGTATTTCTGTCAAGCTTCCTTAAATCCCTGGAAAAAGGACCATATAAGGACTAAAGCATTATTATTTAAATTTCTCGCATTTGAGACCTAGAAATGGATCATTTACAAATTTCATTTTGATATTATGAGATATCTATTTGGCACAGGTCATTTCTCAAACAGAAAGATGCTGAAGGGGAAAAAAAGGAATGATTTCAGGTAGAGAAGAGTATTGGTTAAAAAAAAAAAGGACCAAGTCAGGAGGAGTGAATCCCTGGGGGCTGCTGGCTGTGGCCCAGTTATGACTGTCAGAGTTAAAGAGAAAAACAGCAGGGAAAAAAACACTTGTAGACATTTCCCCTTAAGTTTTCCTACTCTAGCAAATCTACCCAAGGGAAGGCAGTCTGACCAGATGAGAGTGACTGGCATAAAATATGTAAGTCAGGTCACTGACCCTTAGCAGATGAGACTGAAGAAGTATCAATCAACAGGCTAAGGCTATACCTCGTCCTCCTCCTAACTTTCTAAGCATTTGAAAGATGAGTGAGAAGCAAAGTACCCTTTCAGGAAAAGGGACATATATTTATTTTGATTGCAGAGGGATGATAAGATTCTCTTATTTGAAATATACCCTTTTCCAAGAAATCATTTTTATAGTAAAAAAAAAAAAAAAACAATTGGACTAAGCTATCTGATTTCTCTGTGGAGAAGTATTCATGGCTTCTTAGAGGGGACCTTGGTGGTCTCCACTCCTTTCTTAAATGATGGATTTCTTGGACACCATAAAGATTTGAACTAAAATTTATCACAGTAGTCATTTTGACAATGGTTCAGAAAGTAGTTGGTTAAATCAAGATGCTCCCTTTAGCTTGAGGTGTTGAAGTTTTGAAGTATGTGTGAGAGTGTATACTTAGGCTTTTGTTAAGCATCCTTCAAAATATGCACATTGCAAACATCCTTTGCAAATATTTATTGATCATTCAAAAGGGATATAGCAATAGCCTAAATCCGGGGGATTTGTTTAAAAGAGTAAGACATAGTCTCCATCTTCAGAGAGCTTATTGTCTAGTTAAGGAAATAGCACAGCCATATAAGAGTTTAATGCCAGACAGTAAGAACTAAGTGAACAGTACAGATACTACTCTAGGAGGCCATGGAATAAAATTATCACCAAAGACTAGAGTTATCAGGGACAGTTTCACAGATACCTATGATCTTATGACAGGATTATAGATGTAGGACTAGAAGACACTTGAGAGACCATCTAACCCAGCTCTTCAATTTTTAAAAGAGGAAACTAAGACAGAGTAAATGGTTTATTTAAAAGTCATTGATGGAACAAATGGCAGAGGCACAGGATGGGACTTGAGCTGCATTTTTAACAGAGGTGTGGAGGTGGAAATCCTTATGGCACATTCAGAGTGGATCATTAATGAGAAAAGATCATTATGGATGGAGCTCAAGTAGGAATATGATAAGACAAGGTTGAAGAGGTAGGATAAAGCCAGATTATGGAAAGTCCTAAATGACAAACTAAGGAATTTAGACTTTAATCCCATACACAGTGGGGGAGTCTTTGAAGATTTGTGAACCCTGGAGAATGGCATACAAAGTAATATTTTAAGGTGGTATAGTGCCAATGAGATACCCACAGCAGCCGCTATAGATATGCATGAGTACTTCCAGGGTAAATTTGCAAAATATAAATTCTTTTCCTGAAAGATGAAACCAAGACACTTATTCAAACACCAGAAAGCCAAATCCATAATAGTAACAAAGAAATCTATACATATCATCAATGCAGGGAGCATGGCCTTCCCCAGGCCTTCCCCACAAACAAGCTCCCTTAGACAAAATCACTCCCTCTCTCACCCAGGATAGCTGCTCTGCTGGGCCTCAGCTCTCTCTCAGCCCCACCTCACTCTCTCTTCTGCTCCACCTGTTTGGCAAATTCCTCTTACCAACAGCTCCATGTGACTCAAGCTATGAGCTAGGTCAGAGCTCAAAGCAGGTCACTTAGGCCTATTAAGGGGCAGGAGTGACCTTCAAATTCCCTTACCATTACAAGTGGTTATTCTGGTGGCATTGTGGAGAATGGGTTGAAGATGGAGAGAAGACCTGAGTCAGGAATGCCAATTAAAAGAGCATAACACTAGTCTTAGCATGCAATAGTAAGACCTTAAATTAAATGAGAGTCAGAGTCTTGGGAGTCAGAAAAGAGAATCAGGTGGAGGAGACCTTATTAATGTCAGAGAGCCAAACAATACTCCATCTCCCAGTTCCAAGCATTTCCAATGGCTGTATCCCAAAAGAGATAAAATAGAAAAGGAAAAGGACCTATATGAACAAAAATATTTATTACAGCTCTTTTCTGGTGGCAAAGACTCAATTGGGGAATTGCTGAACAAAAGGTGGTATGTGATTGTGAGGGAATACTATTGTGCTATAAGAAATGATGAGCAGGATGTTCTCAGAAAAACTTGGAAAGATTTACATGAGCTGATGCAAAGTGAAATGTACTGTGTACAAAGTAATAGCAGTATCTATGCATGACTTAGCTATTCTCAGCAATACAACGATCCAAGACAACTTTGAAGGACTTGTGATGAAAAATACTATCCATCCCTAGAGAAGGAACTGATGATGTCTGAATACAGATTGAAGCATACTTTTTTTTTACTATATTTTTCTTGAGGGTTTTTTAATCTGTTTTTTTCTTTCACAATATGACTAATATGGAAATATGTTTTGCATGTGTATAATCTATATCAAATTGCTCGCCTTTTCAGTAAGGGGGATGGAGAGAGAAGAAGGGAGGGAATTTGGAACTCAAGAGTTTTAAAAATGAATGTTTAATTGTTTTTACATGTAATTGGGGAAAAATAAAATTCTAAATAAAAAGAGGAAGCTATATATAGGTAATAAACATTGTACATACATATATATAATATTATATGTCTATACATACATATTTTTATTTAATCAATACAAATAAATACAAATTATGGAATATTAGGTATTTAGAGATATATTCCTAACAGGATCCAGAAAAGACAGTGTTTGAGACTGGTGAACAGCCAATACAGAGGTACAGAGGCAGAGAACAAGGGTCATGTGTGAGGAACAGAGAAGGCCCATATGGCTAGATTGCAGAGTGTGGGAGGGGAAATAATAACATACAATGATTTGGAAAGATAGATTGAGGCTAGACTGTGAAGGGCTTCAAAAGTTGAACAGAGGTGTATTTTCTCCTAGAGGTAATGGGATCTACTGAAGTTTGTTTAGTAGGGGAGTGACATGGTCAAATGTACTCTAAGGAAAATGTCTTTGACAGCCATTGGAAGGATGAACTGGTGCAGGAATAGCCTTGAAAGAGAGAAAGAAGTCAGGAGACCATCACAGTGATCTAAGTGAGAAGTTATAAAGTCCTAGAGTGAGTAGAGGTAGCTGCTACATGAGTAGTGAGAAGAGGCCAGATATTAGAAAAGTTATGAAGGAAGAAGAAACAAGATTTGGCAACTGATTGGATAATAGTGTTTGCACTACCTACCTCACAGGGCACTAACCAAATGTAAGTTTTGTTTATTAGAGAAAAATAGAGGATTGACAGCTGAGCCTTGGGATGGGCTCATTTTCCCTTCATTAGTAGAGTCTAAAAGCCAGCTTCTTAGCTAAGAACTTAACATCACAATGTGTTATTAGGTTCATCACACAAAGGAGCCCTGTCATTAATCCTCCCATGGAGTTTCACATTGGGCAGACCAGTTTGGAGCCCCACCGTTTGAAATGTGTGTGTAAGATGGGGGAAAAGTAGAAGCAACAGCATGGTCTAATGGAGAACAGCGGGCTTGAGTTTAAATTTTGTTTCTGAACTTACTAGCTGGGTGACCCTGAGATTCATTTAACTTCTGCAGTATTTCAGGCAACTCCCTAGGATTTATGAGCTAGACCACAAATGAATTGGGAGCTGCTGATGGAGAGAACCCCCCATTCCCACCCCTCCAAAATGTTCATTTCCCAAGGAGAACAGTAGCAAGCTCCTTTCCATCTCTATTGATAGAAGAGCTTACCTTTCTACTGGTGAGATCATCAGGCAGATAACTAGACTAAAAAAAACTTGTGGGGCATATTGTTCTTGAGGATCTCAGACCTTCTTCACCCTGGAATCTTTGTCCTAGGACTTTCTATATTACTGTAGCATGTAGATCTCTTTGCTGTGAGCTTATTCTAAGTAGTCACAAGAGGAAGACCACACACTGTTGTTTGTCACCACCTTGTATGCGCAACTAGCAAGGAAATCTGACATGGATTGAAGGGCTTTCTGAGCATGTAAAAAACAGGCTGAGGCCTTTGCTCGGTTTAAATAGTTCTTCCCAGAAAAAAAAACTTCTTCCCCTCAAAGTTCCTCTCATTTGTAAATCTCATCCCATGAATCTAGAATATGAGCAAATTCTAACCAACTCAGGGAGAGGCAGAAAAGCTGAAAGACTGCCACGGACAGTGTTTGTATTATGTGCACATGCAGCAGTTTTAGGTGTTTCTTCTAAGTAAATGTAAAGATTAACTTCTCAGCTCTGAGAGAGTTAGTTGCCTTTTAACTTCAGGAAGGATAATACATTCCCACAGCTGATAACCAAAGTAAAAGCTCTCTGAAAACTGATGTGAATGGGAATCTTAGAACAGTTAAAACCACAACTTTAGTTGTTTTAGTTCAGTGCGTCATTAAAGCAGTTAGAATAGTTAAAGCAACAAGTATGTGCCACTTCAGGATGTTTATTGATTTAGTTGATGTTTCTGAGATTAATTTACTTCAGCAGCAGGGCCCTTACAGGGTACCATCAGGGTATAATTGTAGCATAAGATGTAGATTTACAATGAACACAGCTTTGTAGTCATTCTAGTTAATTTGAACTAATATTCCATCTATAGTCCATGATACCTATATGCTTACACTCTAACAAATGAAAAAATTTTTAATGTTTTTAATAATTCCTCCCATGATTTTAAAATGATAAAAACATTAGTTTATACTGTTATTTCCCATGTCTCTTAAAAATCCGTACCTGTGACTTCTCTGATGTGGGGACCTCCCAGGATGAAAAGTCCCTCCCCTGATGTAGATCAGTGACTCCTCTATAACTTAGAGTCTTTAAGGACTACCTAGGGCACTGAGTTTAGGCTACTTCCTCATGGTTATATAAGTAGTATTGCCAAAGTGAGAATTTGAACTCAGGTCATTATGACTCCAGTGACTCTAATTCTGTGATGAAAAGGATCTTCCTTGAGAGATTATTGAAATATGGCTTCATAGAAAAATTTTGGAATCCAGAAGAAATACATGCCCAGAATATTAATTAATTAATTAAAACATTTTAAAAATAGAAATAGATGAGGTTCTGTTCATAAGTCTGGCTGGTGAGAGAGTTCTTAATGAAACAAGAAATAGATGAAATCACCAGAAAAATCACAGAATCATAGCTCTAGAGGTCATTTAGTGTTTTGCTTCGCAGATAAAGAAACAGACCCTGCAAGTGACTTAATAAGGAATTCAGGTCCTCCGACTACAGATTCAGTGCCTTTTCTATTATACCACACTGATAAAATCGATCATTTCAGGGCTTGAAATTGGAAACCTTTTGCTTCCAAAACCAGTGCAGTTAGGCTAAGATGCAGCTGGGGGGAGGGGAAGGGGCAGGGTTCATCTTCATATTGAATATCTCTGATGAGGTTCTGATAATATTAGCTAATATTTATATAGCACTTTAAGGATTGCAAAGCACAAGACATATTTCATTGGATTGATCAACACAAAAGCCCTGTGAGGCAGTTGCTACTAGTATTTGCATTTGGTTAATAAGAAAACTGAAACTGAAAGAGGTTATGTGACTTGCCCAGTTTCACACAGCTCATAATGTCTGAGGCAACTTCCTGACTCCAAGTCCAGTTCTCAATCTGCTATGTTACCTAGATCTTAATATCCGAGCTAGATAGAAAACATGTGTGTTACATTTACATTAATGTGTGTGTACCTATATGGAGAGATATATGTTAAAATATATAATATATGCATATGTGTTTGTGTATGCATATATTTATACATATATACACATACACTTATACATATGTGTGTAATTGCTTATAGTTTGCAAATCTTCTTTTGAGAACTCTTTTTTCATATTCTTTAATCACAGACAAAATGATCAAAGAGTATGAAGAAACAGTTCTCAAAAGAAAATTTGTAAATTATTAGCAACTATATAAAAAATGATTCCAAATAAACCAATAATAAGAGAAATGCAAGTCACAATAGCTCACATTCCAGCAAATTGACAAAGATGACAAAAGATGGAAAAATCAATTTTGGAGAGACAGACATACTAATACGTAGTTGCTAAAGCTGTGAACTGGTCCAGTTCTTCTGAAAGGTAATTTGGAATTATGCCAGTAAAGTAACTAACATTTCCATACCCTTGGATCAGCTATCCTACTGCTATACTAGACCCGAAGGAGTTAAAAGACAGAAGGAAGGGTCCTATGTACACTGAATTATTCTTAGCACTTTTAATAGGAGGAATATAATTTGAAAACAAATTATATGCCCACTGATTAGGAAATGGATAAATAAATTGTGATGTGTGAATATAATTCAGTATTATTGCATTGTAAGAAAGTATGAATATGAAGAAAACAGAAACTTGGGAAGATATGAACTGATTCAGAATGAAGTAAGCAGAACTAGGAAAACAGTATAAAAAAACTACAATAATGTGAATGAAAAGACCAAAAAAATATAAAACTAAAAGCTTTGTAATTATAATTACCAAGTTTGGCCCTGGGAAAGAGATGAAAAAATGAAAATGAAAAAAGAAATGAAAAACTTCAGGTGTAGAATATTGCAGTATGCTGTCAGACTCAATCTTTGTTCATTACTAATTTTTTTAATCTATTTTTTTTTTTACTATAAGGCTTGACTCCTTGTGGGAGGGTAAAGGGCAGTGTATTCAGGAATGAAGGGAACAGAAGATATCTACCAAAATTTTGAAAGAAAAATAACCATAAACCAAGAGGCATTCAAGTAGATACAATGTCAGAAGTATCCAGCAAGCGAGTGTAGGTTGTACAGTTGAGACTAGGGCTCTATACGGTACACTTGACTTAATTAACTCTACCTCTCAGAAACATTTGCTTTTTTCACTCTCAAAGTGAAAACCCACTTCTGCCTCTGGACCCTGTAATCCTGTGCTGCTGTCTGACTGAAGATTTTGCCCTATTAGTATCTTCACATGCCTGGCAGAGCCAAAGGATAGTGCTTTCTTCGTATGCTGCTGGATCTGGTTTCCGTTTTTACCCTTCTAACCCCCATCCCAGTCTGGGGATCAGCATTTTCCTAAAAGCGACACACAGGAACCCATTCAAGAACCACATCATTGGAGGAAGAGTGGCTTTCCAGTACAAACTGTTTAATTGCCAGCTTGCTAGGATTCTGAAATAGAGCTGTGGCAGAATATTCTTGAGTATATTTTATAAAACACAGCTCTGATGTTCCTTTCTCCCTGTTCAGTAAATCTAAACTTAAAATTGGCAGCATTGTAGACATCTTGGATAGTAAAGAGAGGGTGTGAGTGGTTGTAGGAAACTGGGAACCTAATATCTTCCTGGAATTTGTTTACTTCCTCTCCTGACAAGTGGCATGGAATCTAGAAGTATTTTAACGTGCCATGGATTTTGATTACCACTGAAGAGGAAAAAAATCCTGCATTATATGTCACTTTGCTAACACTATGAGGGTTTGAACTCTGTAAGTGATAGCAGCATCTGGGAGCACCTGCTGTTTAACCAAAGCTATACTGAAGGTTACTACTTCTAAGTATATCTGAACTGTGACACAACCACCCTAAATTACTGTGTTCTTGCCCTGTCACCCTTCCCAAAATAAAGGTGGGAAAGTGATTAACAAAAGCATCTTCAGCAGGACAGAAAATATTCAGGGTGCCAGAATTCAAAAATAACACTTGAGCCTCAGTAGTTCCAAGTAGGTAAGGCTCCAGAACCTTCATAGAAAAGAGAAGAGGGGAGATTATAATTGTTTAGCCCTGTCATTGTTGACTAAATACTTGTAGTAGAACGAAATGTTCCCAAAAGTATTCTTCCTCCTCTCACTCAATACCAGGGTCTGGCACGGCCCAGAATTAAATTCATGTCATTGCTTTTATACAGTGATAGAGTATCATGCGTTAAAATTAGTCTTGTTGAGAAATAAACAAGCCAAAAGCCCAAAGGGGATAGGTAGGTGATGAGAAACCAATCCCTCATACATAATTTTCTACACCTAGAAAATCTGGTTCTATTCCCCCCAATCAAACTGTGGCCCTCCTGTCCTTTAAATTGTGGGGTGATGACCCCAAATGAGGTTGCAACTCACAGTTTAAGAAGTACTTGAAGGGGTCATGAGTGGAAAAAGTTTAAGAAGCCCTGTTTTAAAATACCACTTAAAATTCCCCCTAAGCAAGATGTGTAAGTTTGCCTCACCCTAGTACCATTCATCCCAACAGTTTTCTTCAGATTTCTTCCATTCTGCTACTGTTCTTATATGGTCTCCAAGTAAGGCCACCACACTTATTAATGTCAGTCAAATTAGATACTGTGTGCCAAGTGTTTTCAAACCTTAAATTGATATGTCAATGTCAGCCATTATTATTTCTGTTATTATTAATTATTACTGATGAACAGTTTAGAAATGATGCCTGGGTTGGCAATCGTCTTATCATCTTAATGCTTTATTTTCTCAACCCCAATTGGAGTCTTCATTAGGTGCCCTTATCACATCAGGGAAATGTTAAAAACCCAGTGGTTAGCTTTGGAAACAAAAATAAATAAAATTATTTCACCATTTGTTACTTTGTCCAACATAATAATTATCTTTTTGATGGACTTGGAGGAGGATCAACCTTTATTATAAAAACTCAATTCCATATTTTCCAAATGAGAATCAAGCAGGTAGAAACCTTAGAGACACTGTTTTTACTGTTCAGTGATGAGGCAGATTCTGATACTGGTTGTGAAAAATCGTGAAACCACTTCCAAACCTCCGCACATCTTCTTTGGATAAGTAAGTTATCTTTGGCCAAGTTTTCTGCCTGATCATCTAGAATTCTCCAGGATTGTTTATATGGGCACCTAAAACTGTGATATTGTTGGTCGTAAACTATTCATTTCTCTTATAAAATGTTGTCAAATGTTGTTTAAAATTTGTGCCATTCTTTGCCACAAGAGGCAGAATTTGCATGGCATGTGTTACTTGTTTCTATAGAAAAATAATAGCATGTCTTCAATAGGTATTTATTGGGTGCTCATTATGCATGAAGTATCAGTACTAGGCTTTGTGTTCAACATGGAAATGTAATATGTAGTCCATTTCTTCAAAGGATTTATGTTGTAGTTGGAGAATTGACAAAAACATAAGACAAAAACTAGTTTAAAGAGTTAATGAAATAAAGGGTTTGGATTTGTGGAAAAGGTATATGTGGAAGGGTAGTAATTGTGAGTGATGGGAGTGAAGGGAAAAATGAGCATAGATAAAGAGCTAGAAATGTAGATGGCATAAACATTGATCAGTATGGCTTTAAGTGTCTCCCCTGTATTAGCACGGAGGATACGAATTCAAAAGTGAGACAGTCAGGAGTTCCAAATAATAGAGATGAGGCAGAAAGAGATTCAAAGTAGGGGGACCACTTGTGCAAAGGGAATGGAAACTTAAGGCAGAATGTTATGTTGTAACAGTAAGGACCCTGGCACACACAGGAGGGTCTGCTGTACAGGTTCTTAGATCTACTTTTCTAAAAGGAAAGCAACTTTTGAGGGAGTCAACAATCTACTTTAATCAAGCACAAATATTATTCACTTAGTTCAGGGGGAAAATCAGCACCCTGAACTCAGAGAAATATCTATCAACAGACAGGGCTTCTGACTGTCTGACCATAAGTAATACATACTTAGTTACCAGAGAGACAAGCACCAACATCTGGCTTTTCAAAACGGGATCTCCTTAGCAGTTGCCCAGAGTCTCTTCTGGCTAAACAAACACTTCCAATGAGTAAGCCCCAAAGTAAAACCTTACCTCAGAGTATTTATACACTTTTGAGCATCAGTGGGCATCACAACCCTTGAGAATCAGTGCCTCATTAGAAGTTAACAAAAAGTGTGGGCCTCCCCTAATCAAGCTTCCCCTTAAAGGGCAGATGCATCAATGTGTGGGGAAGATCTTTAACTCTCTAATTAACATTACATACAAATAAGAAGCAACATCTAAGACAGTTTGGCTGTAGAGTACATTATGATGACTAATTGGTGGCTATCCTGGAAATGTAACCTGAAACAAGATTATAAGGGGTTTTAGATGCCATGTGAGGGGATTCATGTTTTATTCTAAACATATTATTTATGTTTTATTCTAAAGGTAGGAAGTCTTGAGCCTCTTGAAGAGGAGAAGAATGTTGTCAGCTTGGCAGCTATGTGAAAGATGGAAAGGAAAGGGACACAGATGGGAGGCAGGGAGGCCAATTGGGAGGGCATTACAGTAGTCCAGGTAAGAGTAAGGACCTGAAGTAGAATGTGTGTGGTGTTAGTGGAAACAAGGGGTCAATTTCAAGAGAAGTTGAGGCAGAATCAATGAGTTTTAACAATTTGCAGAGAATGGGATTGAGTGAAAAGAGTTAAGAAAGGCATCTTTGCTAACAACCTGGATGGCTGAAAGAATGGTGGTATTACTCAACTGAAACAGGAAAGTTAGCAGGATAAAGGGGTTTAAGAAGAAAGATGAGTTTCGTTTTGGACTGCTGAGCTTCAGTTGTCTATGAAACATTCAGGTGGAGCTGTCCAGCAAGCATTTGGAGAATTGGGAGGAGAGCTTTGGAGATGAGGATAGGATGTATAGGTTTGGGAGTCATCTACATAGTTAAAACTTGAGGAGCTGATAGGACCACTAAAAGATAGAGTAGAGAAAGAAGAAAGGCCCTATGACAGAACCCTATGCATGGGGGCAGAATATTAATGATTATCCTGCTAAGAGTGGGAAAGATCAGTTAGACAAGGCAGAACCACAACAAAATAGTTATAAAAATGCAAGGAAGACAAGATTCTCTAGAAGGAGGAAATGATCATGAATGTCAAATGCTACAGAGATGTAAAGAAACATGAAGACCAAAGAATAAGCCATTGGCTCTAGCAACAAAGAGATTCATTAGTAACCTTCAGGAGATTGATTTCATTCAGTACAGTGGTGGGAGAAAGGGAGTGAAAGCCAAGTCCAAGAAGTTAAAAGTCTGGGCAAATAGATTAAGACAGCAGATGGAGGCAGGTTTCGTTTCTTGTTGGTTTTTTTAAAGGAGTTTTTTTCTATGAAAGGAGAGATATAGGGCAATAGCTCAAAGGGATGGTGAAGTCAAGTAAAAGGACTTTGTTTTTGTCTATAAGGATGGGAGAAATCTGGATATATTTGTAGGCAGCAGGGAAGGAGATAAGTAGTAGATAAGAGAAGCTGAAAATTAGGGAGAGAGGAGATGCTCTCAAAGGGAATGGGATCACTGGCATAAGTTGAAAGATTGATATCAGGTGGGATGTTTTTATAATGTATCAGTGATGATATTGTGGAGCTGTGTTGATCAAGGCAATATTATGTAGGATTTCCAAGTTTGCAGAGGGAATAAGAAGTAGATTAATCAGACTTTTGTAAAGGAAAATTAGGAAGTAAGTTTGGAAAAATAGGTGGTTCCCAAAGTATTGTTCATGGACCTCTACAGCTCTATTAAACCCTTTCAGGGAGTCTGTGGGAGCATAATTATTTTCATAATAATACTAAGGTGTTATTTACCTATTAAAATACTCCTTCCCTTTCCAACTATATGACTATGTGAGGCCAGATTTGTTTGTATACTTCAACCAAAATAGCATATTGCAGTAGATGGAATGTAAAAGTAGATATGAGAATCCATATGTCTTCTATTAAGCCAGATATTAAAAAGATTTTTTAAAATATGGAAAACATTGGTACTCTTTCTAGTAATTTTTGGTTTTGAAAAATATAGTTCTTTTTCATTTTTAAAAATCTATGTTAACATGTAATATGTTGATTTTTGTTACTTTTACTGAATTAATAAGTCAGTATTTTAGAAATATTTTCTTTTTAAATTCTGATATGGTAAATATTAGTAGCTATAACCCATATAAACAAATTGTTTCTTTTTTAAGAATTGTTTAATTGTTTAATTTTTAAGAATGTGAGGGAGCCCTGAGATCAAAAAGTTGGAGAACCACAGGGTTAAAACACTCTGTCCTCATCTTAATTACCATTGTCTACAAACTGCTAGGATGTCCACTCACCTTCCTTAGTAATTTAAACTTCACAAACTGGCTATCTACTACCTACCATTCTTGAAAGTTTGAATATCTCTATGGATTACTTTTCCAACACATGTGCCTCACAGTTGCATAGCAGTGACATACTCAATGACCTCTATCTCTGTTCTGTTTCCGAGTTCCAGTGGTGCAGCCACACCATTTAAAACCTTTCCTCCTGTAGGAGCACCAAGAAATTTGGCTGATCTGATGATGGCTTCTTATCCTTCTACTTCTCCCATTCCTTCACTTGTTTTGAATCTGTTTTTCATTCATATCATAACCTTTGGTTCTGTGGACCCTCCTATTTTCCCAGTCTGTCACCCCACACACAGATCAGCTGCCACTTTACCAAGCCTGTGGTCAGCCTTACTTTATTAATGTTTGTGACCTAGCAGCATCACTACCATCCCAGATTTTAAGTTCTTTGAGGAACAGGAACTTATTTATTGTTGTCTTTTTCATCTTCATATGCCAAGCAAAGAGGTAATTAGTAAATTTTTAATGAATTAATTACTACGAATATGTGCTTGTGGGTCTCATAACTACGTCACATAATAGGATATGGGCTTTGGTAAAAATCCCTCATGAATATATTGATCTTGGGGGCTATATTTTGCTTCCCGTAGAATTGGATATTACACCATTCTTTCTAGTTGTGAAAACAATCTGCTATGGCTGATCAGGTAAAAGTACTGGCACTAAGAATTCATTTCTTCTTCTTTCCAGGCAGGAATGGTGTTAAGTTGTGGATACTTCTGGCTGGGTTTGCTTCTGGTGCCTGGGGCATGCTTACTTAAAGATGTAGCATGGACAACGTAAGTTAAAAAGTGAAATAACAATGTAAATGTATTAATGATGATCATAATCCCTCTTGGTATCAGCATTTTTATTCAAATTAAGCTAATAATCTCATCAGATTATTAAATTCTCTGGTAATTCTTGTTAGACTTTCTGTCGAGTCAGTTGAGCTATCTTACCTGCATATATCTCGATAAGAATCTAGTGTTAAGTTGTAATGCAAACACCATTCTAAAAAAGAAACAGCATCCAAAAGATACAGGCTTTACTCCCTCATACCTTTTGAACCCTTTCTTCATTCTCATTATCTGCAGGCCTCAAGTTCCTTCCTCTTTTTACCTCACTCTCTACCTGGCTGATTTTGCGGTTACCAGCACTCATATGTAATTATTTTCTTTCTTAAAATGGTAGTCAATAAGTTAGGTCTCAGGAGCCCAAATCTTATATATTATTTCTGCTTTAAAGGAGTCAAAACTAGATGCTCAGTTATTGTAGGCATTATAGGTTATCAAGCTCACTTAAAATTAAATGGAAATGAGGAAGGAAAAAGGGCAATGATTTCCAAAATTTCCTTCTCTAGCCCAAGAGTAGCATGATGCAATCATTGTCTACTAGATTCTCAAGCAGAGGATCACATAAAAGCCATCTCCTCCTAGATGTGTTCTCAGACTTGCCTGCATAGGTTGGATGACTCCTAGTTCCTGGTAGTGAATGAATGGCACTGGTTCATTTGTTTTTGTTTTCTTTTTTAGTGGTCTCAGTCAAGTAAGATTCTGTCATCTTAAATCAGTCTCTTAAAAATCCCTTTACTGACCCTGAATGTGGAGATTTCAGCAGCAAAACCTTTCTGCCATTTTAGAGAAATAATGAGCATTGATTACAAAGTTCACTAAACCAAAAGCCTCACTGTCTAATTTTCTGGATGTTTTCCTAATGGGCTTTAAACAAAAGTACCTCTATCACTAGTAAGCAAATAATATGTTCTCAAATTTTAAAAGGATTCTTCACTTTATCAAAGGGATTCATGACAGGACTCCTTTAAATAGCAATTCCCCAGATTCATTTAAGTATTGACTTACAGATAACCAAACCCATGACCAAGGGTCAGGGGGAGGCAAAGATACACAATGAAAGTGTTTGGAGCCCCTCACACCTTATGATTAATTAGAAATAAAGACAAAGCATTTCCAAGATAATGATATGGGAGGTTGAGGGAAATTATCCCATTTTTTTAAAAATTTGATTTGTACAGTTTCTGAAATAGTTACATATTATGAAACAATGAAATAAATTGTAAAACATTGTAAATTATATCTTATTGTATAAGCGAAGGAGTTCATTGGTTTAAGAGAACAATTTTTGCTTTTATTTTAGGGGTGCCCAAGCCTTCCCACAAATACTTGCCAGTTTCCCTGAAGATATAGTTTTCCTAACCTGGCTACATTTAGGACAAAACATAATGGGGGGATCCCAAAAGTAGAGAATTATGGCTTTAATCTGAGGCTTCCAGGAAAAGACATCAGGTTTCATTTTTGTCATTCCCTTCCTCTCACCTTCAATGAGAATTGTACTTGCCTGACAGTTAAGGATATATCTTTTGAAGGAGTTTTCATTTTGGCATTATCTTGACAACTGATGATACCTAATATGAAAAATATATAAAAACCCAAAATATGCTGTATAAAATTGTCAGCGATTCACTAAGTTTTTTAGCTGTTGAGGTAAATTCAATAGTTCTTATCTTCTTGGGCTCTTAGCCTATGTCCAGTTTTATGGATACAGTGATTTAATGACTCCCCACCACCACCATCTTAAGTGCCAAAGCTATATTTTCCATTAACTGGCTCTCAGAATTCTCTGTGATTTTAGGGATAGCCAGAAAAGACATAATATGCATCTAACTGAGAGTTGAAGGGAATGCTATGCCCCACATTTGCTCTTTGGGGAAATGGCCCCCAAGTAGCACAATGTAATCATTGTCCACCAGGTTTTCTATATCCAACAAGAGAATCAAGTACAAATTGCCTTCTGACAAGTGTGCCCTCAGACTTACCTGCATGCATGACTACCTCTTCCTGGTAATGAATGAGAGCCATTGGTTTTGTTGTAAAGTGGTCTCAATTGATTAAGATTTAATCATGTAAAATTAGTCTTCTGAAAATTCTGTTGCTAAACCTCAGTTTCTGCCTAATGGGATTTCAACAACAGTATCTCCCCCTCCCCTTTCATTCTCCATCCCCACCCCCCACTCCCACCAATCTCCATTTTAAAGACAGAATGTTCAGGAATGAGAAAGTTCACTAGACCAAAACTCTATACCTCATTGTCTGATTTTCTGGATTTTTTTCCCAGTGGGTTTTAAACAGGAGGCCCTTATCACTATTAAGACATGTAATTCTGTTCCCTCAAACTAGATTTTTTTTTTGACTGGTATCATCGTAAAAGTTAGTACCATTTATATTTTAACCAGGATAAGTCAAATGACACAGCTTACAACCTCACCATATGGAAGAAGTAAAAATACATTTCCTTTCCAAGGGCTTGGACAGACAAAACTTGAGCTGAGACCAAGAACCTTCGAAAAAAAGACATTTTAGGGGAAAACGAAGAGAGGTCACTTTTGTTTGTGCCTGTTGCACTGCAATATTTGTGCACAGTTGTCTGTTTTTCAGCAACAAGCCTCTGTGTCCACATATGAACCACACACAGGACATCACCTAATGCAGAAAATGCTGCCAGCAGTGAAGGGAAGGGTGATTTGGGAAAGATTCTGCAAGTATTGTAGCACTAGGAGAACCCTTGGAGATGTAGACATTCAGTTTGGGAATAGGCATTTTAGTCCCAAAGCAGAATGGACTCTTGTTTTGGCAAACTTGAGTTCTGTAATTTTCTTTTGTTCAAATAATCCAGCCATCATCATACACACCACTTATCTCATACCATGTTCCTTTCAGCCCTGAGCTTGAAACATTTGCTATTGAGTCAAGTAAATCTGGAATGTCTTCCCGCCTTTTCTGAGAAGAGGAAGCTTATTATTAAATATTTGGCTCAGTTAGTGCCACATTGTTTAACTCTAGTCTCGATTCCTAAATTTCAGTTTTGGAAACCATGCAGTATTTTTCCTTCTTGCTTACCATATTGTTTTGAATAGACAGTCACCCTGATGACTGAAAGCCCTCCATGTTCCCAATTTTTGAACTTCATTATTTAGGGGAAATAATTATAAATGAACAGTTGATGTAAATCAAGTAACAATGCAGAATTTAGTGTTAAGTTTTGTGATAAACTACATAATGAGCCATTAGAGCAGTATTGTGAGATTTTATTGGAAGGGTTTTTCTTTGCTTCCTGGATTGAACCAAGAACAGAGAAATATCATTCATTGGTAATGTCTCGTCATACTGAGAAAGCTGAAAAATTCTTTCCCATCCCAAAGATTAGGTTTTCTCAGCTATTGCCAAGAGTCTTTGAAGAGATCTGCTATCCCAGTCTCCTGGGTTTCTGCTGGTTTTCTATCCATTCTATCTCCCCTTACATATGACTACCCTAACTTCTAAGGGTAGTTGGCTAGAGTCCTTGACTTAGAGTCAAAAAAAATTCAAATCCCGCCTCAGACAACTTACTAGTCGTGTGACCACTTAACCAATGTCTGTCTCAGTTTCTCAGTTTCCCTAATAGATTCACCAGTAAAATGCGGATAACAATACCATCTTCCTTCCAGGGTTGTGAGAATAAAGTAAAATATTTGTAAAGTGCTTTGCAAACCATGAAGGGCTATATACAATGCTAGCTGTTATTATTACCTTTGATTTAAAGTGCTCTGTCAGATAAATATGATCCCTGACTAGTCAGAAAGATATTTGGTTATAGAAGTAAAAATCTTAACTTGCCTGAGAAAAATTTAACATTCTTCAGTTTACATTCTTCCAAGTTATTTGCCTGTGATGACTTTTATGTATAATCTCCCAGCCTGCCTCTCAGCAATGGAAAATTCATTATTTGTCTTAAAATCATCTGTTAAAACTTTAAAGACAGTGAACCCATTTGAGAGGATTTCTTTTTATTTTAATTTATTTCTCTCAGGAACTTAGTTATCATTTCCTAAATTTGTATTATATCCAACCATTCTTTTCCTTGCTGTAATCCCCTATAGATACTTAACTTAGAACATAAAGCTGCAAATAGTTTAAACATATAAATGGCAGGTAACTTCTGAACCATGTAATTAAGCTCATTTCCTTTTAACTAGTATCTTTGTCCATGTGAGAGCACTCAGAAGATTTAACATTTTCTTTTGATCTGCTAACTCTCAACTCCTATACATCTCAGGGAGAGGAAACAGTTACCTGTGTTAAGACAAGAAAAGAAACTAAGATAATGGAAAAGCCATGGAAAATACAAGATTTCTAATATTCAAATTTTTAACACAGTTGAAAACTTAAAACGTACCCACTAGTCAGAGATGATTCTAATACCTAAGACAAACACAGAGATTTGCACCAGGACCCAACCCACTACAAACAACAAACAGATCTTAATGTAGATGAGGGCTGATCAAAATAGCCCTAGCAAATTTACTTCGTTTAAAACGTGTCTCAGAAACACCCAAATCCTGATTCACATTCATGCCTCAGTGAGATGCCAGTGATTAATTTGTAAAATGTCTTTGGACCTCTTAGTGTTAAGGACTTAGCCAATCCACAAGTAAATATTACCAAACAAAGATTTTGGAGTTACTTGTTTAATTTTAGGACTTTTTTTTTAAGTGGGGTTGGGGACTGAGACTTGAACAGGACTTTAAATCAGGAGACCTGGGTTTGATTTCATCTTGGTTTTCATACTTATTAGGTATGTTACATTGAGCACATCACTTACAGTTGACTCATGCATCAAATGAGCCTAATTAAACTTGTCTACCTATCTTACAGGGTTCTACAATGATCAAAGAAGAGACCATAAAAATATGCAAACAAATGAGAGCTGTACAAATAAACATAGTTATTATGAATAATATATCATCATGATCAATACCACTCCATACTAGGCACAATATGAGTCATGAGTTCCCTGCCACTAACGCTGGTGTGTTCTAAAATTTCTTCTCTAAGTCATTGTGGAATTCTGAGCACATTCTGCCTTAGGAGTAATGTTCATCTACAGTTACTAAGAAAACTAAAGGAGAAAGATACCTTTATAGATTTGTAGTATTCCAGATACCTTGTAGGCTATAAATGGGCTTTTATGAGCATGTCTGAGTACCTAAACACTATTTATAACATCATTTCTACAGGGAGAAATGCATTCCACAATGTATGCTGAGCTAGGGAACATAGGCCCAGTACACAGAGGTTCCAGAAACATATTCAAGACCCATTGAGAAGCTGAAGGAGGGGGTGGAGGTGAATATGCATAATTTAGGAATTGAGACCAGAGTTAGACAATGTAGCACTCCCTCTTCTTAGAAAAATCCAGATTTACCTGATACAGTAACGAATGTATAGTGATAGAGGGGCTAGAGTGATAGGAAGGCCCCATTACCCAGAATAATCCTATCATTCAGGCTTTCACCCTTGAACAGCTCTCAAGACCTAGGCCATAGTTCCTTCAAACCCCCCTCCCCAAAGGAAAGATGGTGGCACCAAAGACATGTTTTCTATTCCCACATCTTGCCAGTGCTTCAGCTCCCACCATCTAACATGTGGTCAGAAGAACCAGTTCTGTCTCTGGGAGGAACCTGCCAGAAATAGCACAGGCCAGCCAGGTATTTGAATATGTGAGATAATGTGAGTCAGGTGTTCATAAGTTGGGGAAGTAGTACCCGTGCTTAGCCTTAAATGAAACTAGCCTGACTTACAGATAGTCTATCGGAGATGGGCATAATGAAAAGTAAATGCTCAAAGCAACCAGTGACCTTTAGCTATAGTAAGTGGTAATGTTGCTCAATGGAGTTTTGGATATCTTACTATCACAAACATACTATTTAGCTTCCATAAAATTGCCATGGTTTTGTCTTTACACCACAGAATTTATCTGTAATCATAGTCTCATGGATATGAGGGTATTTCCTTTATTTAAATATTATGTGATAAGCTTTTTATTGATATGTTACTCTGGGGAGAGAAGGATAAACTGTGCATATACAGTGCATGTGGAATACTCATCAGCTACAAATTGATATAGACTGTGAGGAGTTTGTGTTTTATCTTAGTAGAATTCATGCCAGTTAAATATAGGTATGTATGCATATGCAGTCATAATTTGAAAGTTCTTGGACACATTGTTACATAAAAAAATAATGTCTGTACAGCTAAATTATGTCTTATTAAAATTACATAATAAGAGGTTAGTTTTTAAATATGCATGCATGTATATGTAGAGAATTTTATATGTATATATAAATGCAGTAATTGATGTTTAAGTTAAGAAGATAAGTTTTTTTAAATTTTCAAGATGTTAATTAAATTTCTGAATATTTTATTATCACCTAAAAGCTCTACAAATGCCAGCTTTAGAGGCTGAAAGCCTTCTGTTCACTTGTGTTGGAATCTAAGGGTTTTACCACTGCTTACCTGTCTTCTTTCATTTCTTGACCAGATATGCTAAGTCTTCTCTCCCTACCTTAGATAAATCTCTTTTGTGGTACAGCAGATCCACAGGGCTGGTTTGTTTAATAATAAAGGTTGTGTTTTTTTAATAAATGGGAATTCTAGCCCATGTTGATAATACCTCAATTCTCTGCCATCTTACAGCTTTACTTTGCCCAGATCTTCCCAGAATGCCTTCTCTTCCATTTTCTTTGACCAAGTGGTAACTTTCTAGGCCCAGAGTGATTTGTCTCTCTACTTTGAAGCGATCCTGTGGTCAACAAGTTACATGAAAATAATGACAAAGGTTTTAGTGATTTTTTTTAAGTATGTAGAGGTCATTATAGGTAAAAACTATGGTGTTCTGATAACTTCGAGGAGAAGAGGTAAGCCTTTTTCTTGAGAGAACAGCTCAGAAAATGTCTGGAATTCAGACACAATATGTTATTGTGGAATAAAATGGATTGTGGGGAATAGGAGAAATTCTTAGGTACGTATTTATCTTTTAGTTTGTAAACTTTATTTTTATGAGCATTATTAATATCCAACTCATTTCACAGGAGATGAAAATCATAGAATCTAATGGAAAGTGATTAGCCAGAGAAAGATGAAGCATGGGTGTGTCATGATACTTTCATTACCTTCCAGGTTTGGGGTCAGAGTCTTCACTCCAAGGGGGTGAGCTCTGCCAGGATTAACCTCTCTACCATGTTACAATTTATGTAATAGCTGCCTGTGGAAAGGAGCAGGAGAGAAATGCCTGGCATGGACCCCAACACGCGCGCGCACAGACACACACACACGTTTCTTTCACAGTCTCAGACTCAGGGAATGAAGCAGTATCCACAAGTGTGACCATTTGTATAAGGTTTGTAAGAACCAAGATGATCAGCTCCTTGCATCAGATTTTCAGTCCTCTTTAATGAAAAAGTCTTTCAGAACAGATTGGAAACATGTCTTGCTTGACTCACTGAATATTCAGTGAATCATCAGGTCTCTCCTTGGAATGGCAGAGGGCTGGGCCAGTCCCATGGTTTGCCTGTTGGGGCTCCACAATTCAACCCCAGATCATTAGGGTTTTCATAAGATTTCTATGAGGTAGGTGAATAATTCTTTTCTTCATAGACCAGAAGCTAGCCCTGATCACCAGCATCCTGGTAAGGCTTTCCTATATATTGCATGGAGGCTTTGAATGCCTCATTATATCCCAAGCCTTCCTGTGGCCATGGATGAACATCTTTGTTCAGAGAGGGGAATATGGGGTCTTTTTGTGGCTGTGTAAACCTCATGTGTTGTCTTCTCTTTTTGTCTTTCCCTTATGATACAGGGCCAAGCATGCCTACCATAAAACTTTGCTGGAGCAGGTTCAGGAGTTGGAAACTAAGTCCAAAGAGCTGGGAAAAACTATGCTTCGTGATAGTAATGGAAAGAGGTGGGGCAATTCCATCCTAATTAAAAAAAAAAAGTATCAGTTCTCCCTATCGTTTTGCCCAGATCTCTCTTTACCTTCCCAGTTTTGAAAATAGTCATGATTTACTCATGCTTTTCCCCTCCCTTCTGCCCCCCCCCCCAAAAAAAAGCATTTTTACCTCAGGAAGTAAACAAATCAGAGACTTTAGGCTCTGTCCTTGTATGGCAGTGTGGAACACAGGCTTTCCTAACCACCAAGCCTGTCCCCTTTCTCCACTTACTGGATTCTGTATTGTGGCCTGTCATCACCAAACTGAGTCCAGTGTGGAAAATGGGAAAAAGCAGTCATTCTGACTTAGAGTAGATGAGATCAGGCTCAGCAACATTACCAAAGAGGATTGGAAAGCAGAAGAAAACTCAGTCTGTTTTGGTATCTGGCCCAGTCATCCTCTGCTCAGAATTTATGCATTGTTTGGTTTCTTGCTAATGTACAGGGTTGCCAATGTGGATTCCTCAGCTTGCTGATCTTCAGGGGCCTTGCACATCCCTTGTTACCATACCACTTGGAGTGGGCCTGATGAGCTTATCCATTCTTTTTTCCTGGTTGGCAGCATGCCTGTCACATGAGCTAGAGCTACTCTCTCTCTCTCTGTATATGTTTAAATGATTACACCTTCTCACCTCCTTTGCCTTCTGTACACCAGCAGGCCAGACATCTCTGACAGTAGGTCATGCAAATGAGTCCCATGCAAACTGGGAAAAGTTTGCATCCTAATAGACAAGATCAACATTCTTTCAGTTTGGGATGTCTTTTTGGAAATAAAGGAATTTTGCACAGCCCTCAGTGAAAAGAGTTCTTTAACAACTGAAGAAGCATTTTATTAAACACCTACTATTGCTGCGTACTCTACTAAGCTCTGAGTATACAAAGACAAAAACCAAAGTAGTTTCTACCCTCAAGGAGCTTGACATGACTAATTCTTATGTAATTTCTTCTGATTGATGTACAGTGCCCAAAGAAAAAGTTCCACTGTTTCTTGATTTATTACCACAAAAGTGACACAGTAAGTTGAGTTTTAAGGAGCCATTTTGTAAGATCAAAAGAAGTTATTAATAAAGAATTGTTAATAAACTGTATTTATAATAAACTGCCCTTTCCACTCAGAAAAAAGACCCAATGAAGAGATATAGGTATTAGTGTTTGGTTGAATGGTCATTCTGGAATTGTTCAATAGCTTTATATATAAAACATCTGAGAACTATATGATTGTGTCATTGGGTGATAAGATGGAAACCTACAATGCACTTGGTTGCGTATTCATTGAGATGTAAAGTGAGAAATTTCAGGATGCTGAACCACTTTCCAAAGTAAAGATTTTATCATTATAATGAAAAATTTCTTCACATATCAAGGCAATATAGTACCTAGTTTATTATAGAGAAGAGTTCATAACTCAAAAATTCATAAATGGAAGGACAGACATGTTCTGTATTATAGCCACACGTGATAAGATGAATAGTAAATTATCAGTTGATCATTCGTTAAATGGTCCACAGCAGAACATTAGCTATCAGAGACCGAGTTCTGTCTTTGTAACTACAAATGTTGAAAAGCCCTGGAGACTTTTAGACAATCCTTTTCATTAGTGGCTATTTAAATTTTTACCATTACCCCTCTTGTTTATTAGGGGTAGAGTGAGAGAAAAAGCAGTTTTTGAAAAGAAGGAAAGAGCCCAAAATGATTTGTCAAGACACAACAGAAAGGGAAGTATTTCATTTCTTTTCAAGGATGTTATTTTGGGAAATTTGAAAGGATTTCCATATTTATTCAGAACTTTTTTTATGATAATATTAGCATTATATGGCTGCTATTAGCAGGGCTTGTTTTGAAGAAGCAAATTTTTACCAATGATAATTGCTTTTTTAAAATTTTAAGACATTGAAATCTGTTTGACTGTATCAGGAGGAAGTTAGAGCCTATGTTATATGTTCATCGGGCTAGACTTTGCTCCCCTTCTTCATTCATGTTTACATCTTGTCTAGTTATCATAAAAACTTAACATTGTAGCTCATGCTTTCTTTTTGGTGTGTGCTCATTGTTTTCATAGACTTTGTTTTCCTAAGTTTATGCTGCAAGCTTTTTTATCTGTCTTCATCCATACAGATCCCCAGCTCCAATAGCTTGCATGAAGATGATGTAAGGATTCCACCCCCAACCCCACCTCCCAATGAGTTTGTTTTTCCTCTCTCCTAATTGCTCCCAGATTTTCTGTGTGGTCCATCTGCAAACGAGATAAATGGGGAAGTACTCCAGTCTGCTAGAGGTGGTGGCTTTATGCTCACGTTGTAGCCTCCCAGGCTTAGCCTTAGAATTATTCTTTTTTAATCTTCTTTGTGTAAAGCCCAACTCTCACACACCTGCTTCCCTTAGTGTGATTGTCCTTGGGCAGGGGAAAACAGAGTATGGGGAAGGGGGAATTTCTGAGACCATGACCATACACAATGTTTAAAAATCTATATAATTGCTAAGAGCTGCATTATGGTGGTATGGCTTCCCTGCTGTCTCTACTCAGACCTGCTGAGGGCCCCTGCTGGCACCTCTGATATTCATGTTTACCCAGATACTTTCTAAGGAGAAAAACAAGTAACTGGAGTCTATTTGTATCTAAAGGGAGGGCAGTGGAGAGAGGAAGGACACATCTGTGGTAACCATAGGCTTTCCAGTGCCCTCTCCTCTAGTTGGAAGTATCTGTGCAAAACTGCAGCTAAGAGACATCAGGCATCATTTGGGTTCTCTCAGGCTACTACACATGGCTTTTAGATTGGGGGAGCTGTTATCTAGTCTCTTGTGGAGAGAACAGGTGTAATTAAAGCCCTTGAGAGTTAAAGTTCCCTTGGGAGTGAACTCTTTGAAGCTGCACAAGAATGAACATGTTGGGGGCTAGTCCTTCTTAAAGGCCCAAGGCTGCCTGAATTAGAAGCAAGCACCCTGTCTTAAGTGTGAGTCAACTGTAGGTGCTCAGAGCAGGGTCTCCCAAAGCAACTGAAAGTTCTCTAAGAACTCCTTAGTAAATTCTGCCTTGAATAGGAAGTTCAGAAGGTAGGTCGGTCAAAAGATCTCATGCTCTACTCCCATTAACACATCTAAACAATAAATTTATCAAATTAGTTGTCATATTGAAATGTAGCTATTGACTAGGGATTGAGGGATGGGACAGGAAGGAGCAAAAGTAGAAGGAAATTAAAGTAAGGCAACAGTAAAGTCTTGCTGTCAGGGTCTGGATGGGGAAGTTTCAATTCAGCAGTTCTGAAAAATGGGAGCTGTAGTTCCTGTCCCCAAGGAGCTTACATTGTACTAGGATAATGCATGTACCCTATGACAGGAGTCCCATGAGAGCTCTGTGTTTGGGCAGTAGGAATACAAAAAGAAGAGAAGGAAAAGCAATTGGGCCTCTAGGCTTGAGTTCTACTTTAGGCAGGGTCAGTGGTTTACTCATCCTAGTACCTAAGAATCTTTAGTTTGCCTGTTAATGATGTAGTAGTTTTAAAATAAAGAATAAGGAAGGAGAGCAGTGCTTGGTTATTAAACAAGATGATTTTTCCCTTGCTTTAAATATCTTTTTCACAAATCATCCTATCCAACAACAGTGAAGCAGCAAGGCCTTCCTTTCATGTTGCCCGGTAGACAGATGAATGATGTACTTTGTACTGTTTGTACGAAATCAAAATTGGCCTCTTCTCCAACTTTTGGGACGTTTGATTTTTGGTTTTCCTTTACTCTCTCATGGGGATATCCCATTAGGGAAAGGGTAGGGGGAACTATCTAATTCAGTTTGTAAATGAAAGTTTTAATTTTAGAAATTTCTTTAAAGAGTATGGCTTAATTAAGACACTTCATAAAATGATGTTTTGATTATTTTCAATAATATGAACAGTGATTTTTATTTCAGGGTTGTTTTTTTTTCTTTTTTTTGCAGGAAGGGAGATTGGTAGTATAACAAACAAGAAAAATAGTTTTGGTGGATGAAAATTTTCTCTCATTTCTCAGTTTTACTTAGTTTGCCTCTCATTTAAACCTAGTTCAGATCTGCAAACTAAATTTTGTACTAATCTAAGTCATTTCCCCCCTCTTTTCTAATCATCACTGTGAGGTGAGGGACTCGGGACAATGAAGGGACAATTTTCTAAGCTTTGCTTCAGACCAATTTAAATATCAAATGTTCTGGGTTCCTGTTCTTGTCTTTTACCAGCAAGACCCTGAAATTTTCTTTCACTTAAGTACTTTTCACCAAATGTAACTTACTCTTTTGCTTTGGTAAAATTTGGTAAATGTAACTACATGGCTAGCCTTGCCGTCTTAGATCAGTTATCTTCGAATGAATGCATGGTCAACTGGTTGATCCCCTTTTTCTCCCCCACCCCCAGCTGGTACAGGCAGACATGAAGGAGGATCTGCTCACTCAATAGAGCCCTTGAGAGCAGAGTAAGAGAAGTCTGATTCAGCATTTGCTGAGGTCCCTCTAGCCTAGTGCTACAAACTCCTCACCTGCAGGTTGGGTCTGAAAAGCCAGGGCCTGGGTCCAACCCTCTTCCACCATGGTGTTCCTGTGGCATCTTGTGGGGATGTAATATGGGACAGAGCCTGAAGTCCATTAGCAAGCTTTTCAAACAAAAAGAAGACATTTCTTCCCACTCCAAGCTTAGTCTGGTACTAAGATTAAAAAAAAAACAAACAAATTTAAAAGCAAACAAATATATTTTAAATGGGTTCTTGACCTGAAGAAAACTATCCCTTAAGGTATTTTGTATAAACAGAGAATAATCTTGATCTCCCAAAACCAAAAACCATTTGATACTGTTCTGCTACTGAGACAGAATGTGAATCTTTTAGTATACAAATAGTCTTGAAATGTTGGGGGGGGGGGGCAAATTTTTTAGGATGATCATTTTGGGCTTCTTAAATTTTAAATCCATGTTTTTGAGGTGTTCTTACCATTTCAGTAAAGAAGCCTGTCTCAAAACTAGCATACTTCTCTCTTCTTGGACAGTCAGACTAGGGTTCCAGTCATAGATTCACTCCATATTCAGGTTTTATGGTATATCAGAACCACAAGAACCTTAGAGAACATCTAGTCCAACCTCCCCCATTTGATGAATGAGAGAAGTGAGGTCCATAGATATCAGATGACTTGCTTAAGGTCATACAGTTATTGGCAGAACTGGACCTTGAACTCAGGTCTCCTGTCTGCTAGTATAGTACTCATTCCACCCTCTTACTGTGTAACCATGGTCAAGTTCTAAACCTTGCTTAGGAAGACAATCACAGTGCTGTGGAAGAAGTACTAATTTAGGAATCAGAAGCCCTGGGTTCAGATCCTGCTTCTGACACTATCAATATGACACTGGAGTAAGTTACCTCATCTGTCTCAGCCTCAGTTTCTTCATTTGTAAAATGAGGGAGTTGGATCTTAGAGGCCAGTTAGTGCCTTTCAATTCCAGATCTATGATCCTATGAACTAAGAAGGAAAAAAAAGGGAAAATTTAGAACTATTGCTAAAGCATGTTCAAGTTAATTAAAACCCAAGAAACTAAACAAGGTGTCGATTAAAAAAACAAACAGCATTGCATAAATGACTCAGGAACTACTGAATGGCACAAGTCATTATTTCACATTCAGAATGGGGTGGTGCACATACGATGCTGCCAGGAAGCAGGAAGAGAAGCTGAAAGATGACTATCTAGAAATCATAAATCTGAGACGGGCATTCTTAAAATAACTTATGTATAGTATCCTATGAGAAACATTGAGGCTGTTTTCAGCAGAAATAGAGTTATGAGGAAAAAACGTACAACAGTTAGAAAGACATTTTGTTACTTTATGAATCCCTGAAATTTAGAAAGTATACGAGGAGACACCCTCAGCAGTCAGGAACTAGGTCATATGATATTAGGGCAAAAGAGAATTATATTGGTATAGTCCAGAAAAGAGGAGCTTTATTGGGAAATATGAATGAAATACCTTCCATGGAATATTTGAAAGAAATAAGATACATTTCTGATGCAGACTTTAATGTGAAATTGAGTTGGGTCTAGGGATGGAGGAAGAGTTTTAATTATAAAAGAAAGTTCTCAGTTAAATAACAATTGGACAGTGAATTTGACCATTTAAAGGTAGAAGGTTGATTTAAATATCCATCATTACTGATAAAAACTCAGAAACAGGTAAGGGAAAGCATCAGTGAAACAAAGGGAATGAATGGTCCAGGAAATGACACTGGATTATCTAAATAAGATTTCCTAGTGACCATATTTGCATTCAAGATGCAGGAACTAGAGTTGAAGTAAGTCAATCCTAAAGAAGTAAAACATGCCTGAACTATAATATGCAGCTAAAGATATCAGAAGTCTTTGGGCCCATGGGTACATTTTTTTTTAAACGAATAAAATAAACAGTTTTAAACTATCACTCATGTGAAATGCAGCAAAATAGGGTTCAATTCACTTTAACACAAACGTCTTTGTGATTGGTTTAAGTGGGAAAAGTAATTTTGTTAAAGCCCAGTGCTACAGTAGGGGTTTTTAATTACATCATTCTCACAAAGACTTGAGAGACAAGGTTTCCATGTGGTTTCAACCCCCCCTCTTTTTAACGAGAGGGGAAGCTAGTTCACAGAGATAAAAATGACCTAAGGTTCACTAAGGGCTGAGATGAGAGGGGCACTCTGGACTCCAACTCTGTGTTTCAAGGATGACTAGAATACATTTGTTTTTGCCTTTTGTTTTTAAAACAATGATCACATGTAAATTACCTATCTTTCCTGACAAATATGTACTTCTGTGGGATCCCACAGCAGACTTCAGCAACGGATTGATTAGTGCTGATGATTGGTCGCATTCTTTCAGAAAGCACCCAGGAACCATTTGGCTCCTTTTGTAAAATGTTGATTTCGTTTGCCCCACATGCTCCACATAGAAGCAGTGGATGGCAGCTTTACAAAGGCAAAGATTATTTCATTATGGTGTTTACATAGTAGAGATATCAGCATTAAACTTTCCAGTTAGAGATGACTTCTTTAAGAGGTTCTCAGAAGATCTTGGTTGATTACATTTCTGCTTCATTATCAGTAGGTTGTTTGCTTTTCAGTTTAAAGACCCTCCTCAGGGTCTCCCTCTCCTCCAGCTCTGATTGATCTCAGAAAGTAAGACATTCCAGTTAGCTGGTAACTGATAACCAGAAACCCCTCCTAAAATTGAGTTACAACTTGGACATAATCCTACAGAAACCGGACTATAATCATTGTTTTGTGGGCAATCCCAAAGTACTTGAGATAAAATAGACCAATTTGGTGTTCTTCAAGTGCAAGCTGGGTGCTGATTAGACTTTCCCTCCTATAATAACTGAATACAATGAACTAACCAAATTTAAGAAGAGAAAATGGATTTAAGGGAAATTCTTAGGGTACTTTTGAATTCACATTTGAATTTTTGAACACCCACAGCTCCCTGAGCAGATTTTTAGGTCTTCTCTTCAGTGGTTGTGGGTTAGGTGCCTTGGAAATCCATTGTTCTCCTCCTTTCCAGAGTAGGGCTGGAGGCAGGAAACTCCCTCTACCAAAGGCATCTCTGCAGTTTTTAATTGTAGAGAGCTGCCTAGGTAACTGAGAAGGTAAGTTTGTGGCAAAAGCAGAATCTGGACCCTGGGCTTCCTGGTTTTGATATCAGTTCTTTATCCACTAAACCAGGCTGCCTCTTTTCTCCTTTATTATTATTTGTAGCAGCTAGGTGACTCCATGGATAGAGCTCTGGGCCTGGAATCAGGAAGACCTGAGCACAAATCCAGCCTTGTAGACTAGCTGTGTAACCTTGGTTAAGCCACTTACCTGCTATTTGCCTCATTTTCCTCATCTGTAAATGCAACAATGATAGCGCCTACCTCCCAGGGTTGTTGTGAGGATCAGATGAGAAGACAGTTGTAAAGCACTTGGTACAAGTGCTATGTGGCTGTTGTTGGCATTGTTACGCAGTGAATCTCTCCATGCAGGCCAGAAATAGCCTCTTGGCCAGTATCATACACATCTGCCTGTCAGGGAGAGATTCCTTTATTGGGAGAAAAGAGAACCTGTAGCTCTTGACAATGCAAGGGGAAATCTAGTTAACAAGCATGTAATAGAAGCAGTTAATGGGCACAAGAGACAGAGCCCTGGAACACCCGGAGTCAGGAGGATCTAGATTCAGATTCTGCCTTAGACGCTTGCTTGCTGTGTGACCCAAGAAAGTTACAGCCTGTGTTTGCCTCTGTTTCCTCAACTGTAAAAGGAGAATAATAATAGCACCTCTCTCCCAGGGTGGTCATGGAAACCAGATGAGGTGTGCACAGTGCCTGGCACACCCAAGGTCTTGAAGTGCTTGTTTCCTTTCTTGTTACATGCCAGCTACTTTGCTAAGCTCCGGACATACGATGAAAGGCAAAAACCAGTCCCTGCTTTCTCAGAGCTCCCATGTCAAGGCAGGGCTAGGAGCTGATACTTCATGGAAGGACCTCGAGTTTTAGATGGCCTGTGGAGCGAGCTCAGCTAATCTTCCTTTTGTATCGAGCTCATGATGCTAGTGTTTATTCAAGTAATAACTCCTCCTCTGCCCAGCTTAAACCCCCTTAGGTGATGCTACTTGTGTATTATTCACAGTTACTAATGAGTAACTCCTTGGGTTCTTTCTTAGACTGGAGAATGAAACAAGTTGATTCTCTAGCCCCATAGTGATTAAGCATTGGGCTATAGGTAGGTAATGCCAGTCTTATGAATGACAGGGCCTGGGCAAAGGAGGAAAGTTCATGGCCTTCTAAGATAGCTTCCTCCCATGCCCAGCCCAGAGACTTTTACACAGGTGCTGAGCCACAAGTTTGGGCACCTTCACCCAAAATATAGACATCGTTGTTGCCTTGATCTGTTGGACTTACCAGAGCAGCATAACGTAATGTGAAAGCTCAGATAAAAGAGAAGGCTAAACTTTAGGCCTCCTCACAACTTTCTTTTAGGAATGGGCCTGTTGAGATAGGAAAGGAAAAGGTATATTGAGAAGTTAATTTGAACAATTGTGTCAAAACCTTAGTCTCCTATACTGATGAGATGAAAGACATAAGTAATAAGCAACCCCACTAAAGCCAAGAGGTACAAATTAAGTTTGTGGAATGGTAGAATCAAGAACCTGCTAGAAGATAAAAATGGGGAGAATTAGAAGATGAGGAGACAGGCAGAAAATAACTAAGGGGGATGATTGAGGCCAAAAAGAGAGATTAGGGAATTCAGTGGTATGGGAAACTCCCAGATCCAAAAACCCTCAGCACTCTTTCTGTAAAATAGTGTTTTAGAGAGGTTCTGAGTGCACTTGATCTCAGGTGTTTCTAGCCCCCAAACCAGCTTGGGAGTCACTAAGCTACTATATCTTATTGTAAAGGTAAACCGAATTAAGTGAGCTCTTTGAACATTCTCCTTAAATTGTTTGAGTCGTCTGACTACTGTCACAAGATTTCTAGAACCGTTAACACTATAGAGGAGCAGGGAGAGTGGAGAGAGAGGAGCCCAAAATTTTGTAGGTAAAAGTCTTACATTTGGTTTTTAAAAAATCAGTCCTACAAATATAAGATGGGGAACATGTGACTGTACAGAGCTCACCTGGAAAAGAATCTCAATACGAATTATAATATTAGATAGCAGCAAAAAGAAAAAGAGATAAAACACCTAATGGATTAAGTTATATTGAAAGAGGCAGAATCTCCAGCACCTGAGAGGGCAACCCTCCTGTGGTCCTCTGCCCTAGCCAGACCAGTCTGGAGGATTTCATTCAGTCCCACCCACCATAACTAGGGTACATGTTAGAAGAAAGCAACCATAATGGTGAAGGCCTTAGAGGATCAATCAAAGGAACAAGAAAGGTTGAACCTGAAGAAGGCTTCTGTAGCAACAAGCCATGTGGAACAATAGAGAGGCTGCTGGACTTGGAGTCAGGAAGACCTGAGATTAAATTCCATCTCAGATACTTTCCGGCTGTTGGACCCTGAGCAAGTCATTGTACCTCTGCTTGCCCCAGTTTCCTCATCTGAAAAATGAGGATAGTCATAGTGCCTCACCTCCCAGGGCTAGGTGAGTATTTATATTTACAAGACACTTTGCACACTCTAAAGCACTTTATCAATGCTAGCTGTTGTTGCTGCTACTGTTACTCAAGTTGTTGAAGATACCTGTTGTGGCAGTGAGTGAGGTTGACTAGAGAACCAGTGGGCTGAAGGTGCAGGGGCAAATTGAAGCCCGATGTAGGGACAGTCTTGCCACTGAAACCTGCTTCCTGGAAATCTCCCAGCAAAGGCTGGACTCTAATTTGTTTGAGATGTCAGAGGGGATTCTTGTTCAGACGTACTTTGGACAAAGTAACTGCTGAGACCCCTTACCATTTGGAGATTGTGTAAGTGCTGCAAAACATGGGGCTTTGTTTCTTGGCGTTTATAATAGTCTTTAGTATTTTGGAGTGGGGAAAAAATCTTACTCAAAGAATATCTGCTTGACAAAAAATGGTACAATAATTTGGGACAGTAAACACTTCCTTCTATTTGGCATATTCAGCTTTTGATAGTGATGTTTCAAAAGAGGAAATTGTATTTTCAGGAGTTTGGTCATTTCCCATAGCCCCTACCCTGTCTCCATATTCAAATTTATGCTGACTGCAAATGAAAGCTTTGACAGTCATCCACATCCCCTAGTTGGCTATAGTGGGTCGTTCCAGGGTGTTCACTGGTCAGCCTTCTGAAGCAGAGGCTGATGGAAGATCCCACCTGGAGAGAGAACATGGGAAAGATGTTTTATTGAACCTTCATGGTCTCCCAAACATATGCACTGAAGGATATTTTTAATGTCTCTAGGATATTTTGTATCTAGTGATATTTGGAAGCATGTATATTATTTGGTAGTATTTTCAAGCCACACTATAGTTGTTTAGCATCAGCAAAATAGCATTTGCAGCATGGGAAAATGTCCACATGCTAGAAATTGACCTCTCTGCTTTTTTTTCTCAGAAAAGTGTAATTGAGTGGCTGTTGTTGTTCAGTCCTGCCAGTTCTATCCCCACTCAACCTGATCCCATATGGTGTTTTCCTGGCAAAGATACTGAAGTGGTTTGCCATTTCCTCCTCCAGCTCGTTTTACAGATGAGGAAGATGAGGCAAACAGATTAAGAGTCTTAGCCAGGGTCACACAGCTACTAAGTGTTGGAGGCTGTATTTGAACTCAAGAAGATGAGTCTTCCTCACCTCCAGGCCCAGTGTTCTATCTACTGTGCCCCCTAAGTTACATACACTTATAATGGTATCCTTCAGAATTAATTATAAGCAGTGTTCAAGCCTCACAGCACTGCCAGGATCAGGTAGGACATTTTGCTGCAACATATAGAACTGATATGATAGGAATTGAATTATTTGTATTGGCTATGAAAATAGGCTGGTTCAGATAAAATGTAGTTGAATATTCTGAAATCACATCAAGTTAAATGCTTATCTTTTGATAAAGAAAATCAGTTTCTGCTTCCTGTGAATTTCAGTCATAGAGCTGAGTTCTGACTTCCTTCCAACTTGAAAACCTTTACCCACAGACTCACTCCTTAGTCCCTGAGCCCTTTGAGCAAGCAGGGTAATAAGCCTTTTGTTTCTAATCTTTACAATAATAAATGGATGCTACTGGCAGTGTTCATTCTACTCTCAGTCTTTTGAGGCCTGGGAAAGTAAGACAGAAACATATTTGGGCTTTAAAATTCTGTGAAATTTGAGATATTCGCCAGCCATGAGATCAAAAGTCAACCAGAAAAAGCCCCATAAGCAAAGAAGCTGTTCTCTTTACTTTTATTAAAAAAAAAAAAATACGGCAGTTCCCCATTCCCAGCTTAGGAATGCAAATAGACTGTCTTTCTGAATCTATAAGATGGACTAGTCTTTTTTCTTCAGTGCACAGAATAAGTATTATAATCTGATTTAATAGTTATGTGTTACATTTTCACAGTTCATAGTTTGGTTTTTTTAATCACTTGTGAGGAGCAAAGGCTAGGGTAAGAACTCAGACGCTAGCTTACTCTAAAAAATTGCAATATACATAATTCTAGTCTAGGGAAAGAGACTTTTTCTCCTCGTATTCTTCCATTTCCCTATCCCTTTCCTTTCTCTGTAGTGGACTCTACTGCAGTGAGCCTTTCTACCTTCTACCTCTTGGAGGGGGAGAAGAGAATGATTCAACTGAGCCTACCAGGACAAACCTGGAGAATGGAGGAGATGCTTCTTGGGGAGCAGTAAAGTTGACTCCCCTGGAAATTTTTAAGAAAATTGTTGCCAGAAATTGTGTAAGTGCTGTGTAGAGCAAGAGAGATGAACTGGATGACCTCTCAAAACCTCTCATCTCTGTTTATGACTCCTGAATGAATCCACATCTTTGATACTCTGTGGATTTATGTCATACAGGCAAAACCTCCCTCTCATGGATTCTTGATTGAAACTGAGCATTGAAAGATTTCCAGCGGGAGGTGAGGTGAGAGCCAGAACCCCTAGGCAGACTCTCTCATTTGGCAGAGAGGCAGACTGAGGGTTAGAAAGGTTGTGACTTTTCCAAGGTAATGAGTAATAAAGGTGAAATCTGAATCCAGCTCTTCTAACTCCATGTTCATTGCTCTTTCCATTATGCCATAAGAAGATTCATGACTTGTCTGAGGCTGCCCATGGGCCCAAGCCAGCTATCAAGTGAGTGAGACACCATGTGAGCCTACTGTATGTTACAGATGTGTGGTTCTTGAATTAATACAGAACAACTAATACTAGTCAATTTTGAGGGGTCCAGTTGTATGATGTTTTCACTGTATGTAACTTGCAGTGAAGAAACTCCCCCTACCAACCTAGATTAACAACCATTCTGTAATTTATAGACTTAGAGGGTTGCCATAACTGTCTTACAGTCTGAGAAATGAAGTGATTTATGCAGAACCAAGGCAGGGATTGGGATTTGGACCCAGTTTTTCTCACCCCTGAGATCTTCTGTCATTACTAGGCAATAAAGTATTGAATTATTAAAAACGTAGCATAGTATAGGAACAAGAAAAATGGTCTAGGATGCAGAGACCCAGGTTCTAATACTCCATCTCCTTTTATTTTCCTGCCTAACCTTCACCTCTCTGGTCCTGTTGCTAAATCTCCTCCAAAAACTGATTCTATAAATGCCTCTAATTCACTTACTCAGTGGGGAATATATCTTTTTTGAGTTATAAAGCCAATGCCATGGATTCTCAAAAATTCTCCAGAGTTTTTCAGTGCCAACACTGTCATTACTAACCTACAAATAACCACCCAGCAGGCCCTTTTCCCATATAGAAAGTTTGAGAGTCCATTGATTAAAATCACTTTCTTTTGAAGGAAGGTAACTTTCTCAAAAAAGGATGGTGCAAGCATATTTGCTAGAAAAGCCTTTTGGAGATTTAACCCAGGTGGCTGACAGTAAGAAACAAAGAGATGAGTTTAAAAAAAAAGTGAGTGCAGGATTATGGAGAGTGAAATTGTAGCACTGCCTCCAAAGTTAATGGGAATCCATCACAAGTTAATGACCAAGAAAGCAAAGCCAAAATGCTTAAGTGTCCAGCCTGTGACAGTCGATCCAGCTTTGGGGAGGATGTCAGCCTGGACTCCTGTTCCTTAGCTGTCCTATCAATTAGACGTGACTTTGTGGCAGCTCTGCAGGGAGGGACTTTTAAGACACAGCAATGCAGCACCAGTGAGTGGGAGAAAGCTAAGGTGTCAGTGTGCTGGGAAAGAGTCTTGCAGGCAATGAGAAAAGCAGTTATACATTTATTTTCCTCAGCTCTTGGCTCGGCCTGCGTCCTGTGATACTGGGGCCTTTTAGGACAACTCCAAGATGCTGAGACCTGTGTCTATTTTATGTTTGCTGTACATTCAGACAGGGGAAGGTATGGGCTGGCAGGCGTGGTGCCCACAAATCATCCTGCCAGAGGGCTTTTTTAACAACTCTGAGTAGGATTTGACTGCCCATATTGCATTACTTCATATGGGATGATGGGAAAGCAAATAATTTCAAATATTTGTGGTGCTATTTCAGGAACATAAATAGGGGCGTCTGCTTGAGGGGGGTAAAAATGATGAGGACAGCAAAAAGGCATCGTCTGTTCTACTCCAGGGCCAGGCTAGGCTTTAGGTACCAGACATCATGGATATTTGCTGCTGGCAAACAGTGGCTGAAACAGTCTAATTTCATATGCAGTCTGTCTGTACTTGTGTGCATACGTATGACAACATCCAGACACATCTGTGAATGTCTATGTGATAATAGGTTCACCGATTTATATGGAATTCTCTCCCAGCTTAGCGCTGCCCATAATTCCCAGGGTACTGCCGGAAGCTCACACCTGCACCCACCTTCAGCTCCTCCTCTGGGTGAGCCTTCAGACTGTCAGTGAGCTCCAGCAGGACACTGAGGTCAGGCTCTGCCAAGCACCTGGAATCCTCATTAACGTTAATTAGTGCTCAGTAGGTTAATTGGTGGTGAAGCTCATCTTTTTTTAATTACTTGAACAAATGAGCCCGAGGGACATTGTGGCCAGCTCTGAATTATTCTCTTTGTTGGATGCTTCTCATTTGAATTTGTAAAGACAGATGTTTGTTGTCCAGACCTAAGGCCTGTTTGTTTTGGTGGGGGAGGGAAGGGAAGAAGACAAAAGGGTTTGGGGAGGAAAGAGGGACCTTAATGAAACTTGAAAAATGATTTTTTTCCCCTAAAAATCCTTAAACTCACAGAAAAATATCAATTTCCCTTTGATTTGAATTTTCTTAAGTTTAACTAGAAAAGATGGAAGTAGCTTGCCTTTAGGAAAGGTAGCATTCAAAAAATCACAGTGAATTTTTTTTTTTTTTAGCAAAAAATAAATACAACCCTATTAGGTCATTTAGCCCATTTTCTTGACTATGCATATTCAGTGCACTGTCTGGTTTAATTTTCAGTGCCTCCAATGATGAAACTTTTACCACTTCCCTTAGGAGTTTCCCCCATGGCTCAGAAATATGTCCTTAAGTTTAATTTAACTTTTCCTTGCTCAATTCTACCATATTAATTAGTTATAATGATAATATCACTAACAATAACAATAATTGTTATCATGTATATAGTGCCTACTATTTTCCAGACATTTTGCAAATATTTTTTTTTACTTTCACTTTTACAAATATTTTCTCATTTGATCCTCCCAACAACCCTGGAAGGTAGGTGCAACATTATCCCCATTTTACAGATAAGGAAACTGAGGCAAACAGGTTAAGTGACTTTCCCAAGGTCGCACAGTTATAAATTTGCATGGCCAGATTTAAACTCAAGCCTTCCTGACTCCAGGCTCAGGGCTTTATTTGTCCCAACAGCTCTTCTTTATACCTCATATACGTAAGTGCTATCATGAAAAAGAACACTAGTTTTCAAATCAGAAAACCTGGATTCAAGTTGCTGCTCCAGGGCTTACTAGGAATGTTGACCAAGGGATAAGTCCCTTCAGCTCTCTGAACCTCAAGTTCCCCATCTCTAAAACAGAGGCAGACTACACTTTAGATCTATACAATGTCATTGGGAAGAAAATGCTTTCCAAACTATAATGTAGCCCATAGATATGACCTAAGCACTGTTTTATGATGTTCCTGGATATATATATCATCAGCACCTTCTAACTTTCTCCTATAATAAAGAACTCATAATATCTAGTCAAGTCTTGTGAGTAGTCTGCAGCAAGCCTTTGGCCTCTTTTGTGTGTCTCAAAGTTGACCCATATTTTACAATGCATCTTTCACTATCCTCCCCAGGCCCTGCACTCTATTCATAGTGCCACTATCACAGGGGCATCTTTTACCTTATGCTTCTTACAAGTGCTGTGCTGCAAAATGAGATGGTCAGGGATCTCAGGAATGCAGTTTTTTGTTTCCTGTAAACCCGAGGTAACATCAGCTCTCCCAGTTCCTTTGTTCACCTCTCCTGGGAGAACCCCTGAACCCTATTTCCATTTTGCTACAATTTCCTTTTGTCTTCTGGTTTCTCTCATCAGAATGTCAATATTGATAGACTTCATTTGTTTTAACAGCATATCAGCTCATAAGTCATTGGATAAAGATTCCCTAATAGAAGACCTATAATTAATGTTTGTTGATAATCTAAAAAAAAAATAAAGATGAGATTCTTGGCAAACATCTATTAAGCTCTTGCTGTGTGCTTGATACTGTGAAAAACCCTAGGAATACAAAGATAAAAGCAAAGCAGTATCTGCCCTCAGGGAACTTTCCTCCTAATATAGGAGACAACATGTACAGAGAGAGAGAGAGAGAGAGAGAGAGAGAGAGATCTATACATATATACTTATATATATGAGACATGAACAAATCAAATACCAGATATTTACATCAGTTGGACCGCACAAAGATGCAGAATTCAAGACCAGTCGTTTTCTTGATGTTTGGTACTGTCAGGAGGTATAGGGATGGCTTTCATCATCTCTAATTGAGTTCCTTGTTGACTCCTCTAGCCTTGTAGCTAGGCTTCATTGTGAAATGGCCCTGCATCTCCTAGGAGATACCTGCTCCATAAAGGACTCCTAGAGGCCTAAAGGGTATGTGGAGCCCTTTAATCCCTGTATCAGGAGGACAGTTTCTCAATAGTAGCTCATTTTAATTCCATAAAGATATTTGCATCCAATAAGTGAATGTGGAGCTTCTTCTCTGACAGAATTCACCCACAGCTGGTGGTGTCTTTCAGTCATTTATCCCTGGTATTGGTGGTGTCATCACAATACCCACAATTCCTGGTGTCCTTAGAAGATATCTTTAGGTTAATGCTCTTTGCATGGTCTTTCTTCTCTTCTTGGTCAGTGTATCTCTGGAGGAAAAATAGCTACGTTTCTTTTTGTTTTAGAGGACTGAATGTGGTTCAACCTAACAGGAATAACTTCATGTTGTGAAAGTTTCTTCATCCTCTTCCTCCATGCAGTTCGTTGTTCATTTGTCAGTTTTACTTTGTTTTTTATTCTTAAGATTTTTGTTTATATGTTATCTTGGCCGCAACAAGCAAGTCACTGAATAGGAAGAAATGTCATTCCTACTAGCACAGGCCTCTTTTGAGTTCTATATGACTATCAATTGATAGGATCCTTCTGGAACTCATGAAGGACATAAGAAATGTGTATGGGTCTAAGTTGGCAGATAGATTCTACTTACTAGGCTGTTTCTGCAAGGCTTTGTCAAGGAGAAAGAGCCCTCATCTGTAAAATGGTCATGATAGCAATACCCTCACAGTTATAGGAACCAGAGAGATAGTGTGAACAAAGTGTTCTGCAAGCATATATACATGTAAGCAGTCATCTTGTCAAAGTTGGGATTCTTGTTCATGTGCAGATTGGACCAGAAGACCCTTGAGATTCCTCCCAGCTTTGACATTTTGTGACTCACTGCATTCATGTAGTGAGAGCCAGAGAGAACAGTAGGATAGCCTGAGTGCCTACTGGTGCCAAATGCAGCAACACCTTGACAAGAGGAAATCTTCTACCATGTTGGGCAGATCCTTGGTGGAAGATCTTTGTTTAGAATTTCACAGGATGAGAAGGCATGGATACATTGGGATTAACAGAGATTAAGTCCCCACACTGATTCAATCCCAGATCCAATGAAGTGTGGGCAAAACCCTTCACATCCTTGGAAAAGTGGATTGAAGCATTCTAAATCCTTCAATTCCTTCCTTCTGTGTCTCAATCTAAGAGGGCTTAAGTTCTCATTGCACTGTACTGTATATCATAGGTACTACCTCTATCATGTGTAAAACTGTTTCTTAGCTGGAATAGCCTTTGTTATATACAATCCTAAATTCCTATTATCCTCCTAAAGCTGGGATTTCTTTCTCTTCATCAAAAACAACTTCCTCAACCTATAGTTGATGCAATATATTCCTACCCGCTCCCCCCCCCCCCCCCATAAGGTGCAGCTTATTCTTTCTTGCCAAGGTAGGAAGAGAAGTTGTCAGGCCTGGGAAGAAGGTAAGGAATGACATCATGTTTATGCTGTCCTGTAGGATCATAGATTTAGAATTGGAAGGGGCCTTTAAGGGTATGGAATCCAACCTCTTCATTTTAAAGATGAGGAAAACTGAGGCATGAGAAGTTAGGCACCTACACAGAGTCACAAAGCTCATAAATGCCAAAAGCAGGATTTGAATTCAGGTGCTTCTTACTCCCAGGTCCAGCACCCTATCCACAAGGTCACTCTGCCCCTCTTCCTGCACTTTCATCACAGTCTGGAGATAGTGTTCCATTGGTACAACCACATCTCCTTCTTTTAGAGTAACCTCATATTGACTGGCTTTGGGCCATCACCACTGGTTTTTTAAATATGTCTCCTTCCCTTGAGATTCTAGTTTCTCAGGTTATTCCCAAATGTGTCTGTTATAATGGGAGGTTTTCTACTGTGACCCCTGCCTCCCTCCATAATATCTTATCTCTGGGTCACTTGCTCCTTGCTCAGATATCATACTCTTTTCTTTATAATCTTATGACTAGGGCCTGACCTTTTCACAACTACCCAGGCTCATAGTACCCTGACTTTCCTCATTTAAGATGAGCCTCTCTGCCCCATTCTGAGACTCATGAAGCAATGGTTTCCATATGCACTGGGGCTGCCATTCAAATTCTACCTTGCCTGCCTAGCTAATGAGGTCAGAAACACTACTGCCTGTAATAGATACTTCTTCTCCCTTGGGTAATGTGCCTCCAGAAGAGATGTATTTGAGTTTTTTCCCACCCACCCCTCTTAAATGCAATAGTTAGATAGCATTTATTAGCACCATTTCAAAAGGAAAAAACAATACAGAAACAAATAAAAAAGGAATTCATAGAAACCAACTGGGTTGAAAATCTTGGTGGGGGGACAGTTACTGGTTTTTCTTTAACCCAGAAAAAGGCTGCTTTTCAGCAACAACCATCTTTAGAAATCTGTGGTGGACTGCTGTCTCAGGGGAAGTGACAGGACAGCACTGTCCCTTGGGGTTGGCCTTATGTTATTCCTTTATGACCTAACTTCCTACCAGGCACCTACACCCTGACTGATTGTTTAAGTTGCAACCCTGGCTAGTAGGTCAGAAGGATGGCTTGTTGTTTTACTGGATGTTATCAACTTTCTTTTTCATATCTATCCAAAGCAAGAACTTGTCTTGTGTGGCTATCCCTGGAGACTTTGTTCTCAGTCCTCTGGCACGTTACTTCCTATACCAGCCTTTCTTAATTTGAGGTGGAGGCATTTCCTTGCATCTTTGGATATGTTCTTATGAACTCGCACTTTCCCTCTCATGTGCTTTGCCTAAATATATCACTGAGGTAACTTCTTGGAAAAGAAATCTCTTTTTTTTTAACTTCCCTCTTGCTACAATAAACAAGCTATACAGTATGATCAAAATGTGGGAAATGGATTTCCTCGACTTCTAAAGATGGAGTATAGCCTTAATACACATGTTCTGGACTTCATGTTATAGTGGGGAAAGAGTAATGACTACAGCCATAGGACTTGGATTCAAATCCCACCATTAATATTTATTATGTGTGTAATTTTGATCAAGATTCTTAGCTTCCCTAGGCCTCCTCATCCTCCATTGTAAACAGAAGGAACTGAACTAGATAGACTTTGGGTTCCCTTCCAGCTCTGTATCTGTAATCCTATGTTCCCGTAACTTTAAAAAAATAGATTTCAAAGGGAAAAGCATAAAGTTACCTACTAAGAGGTAGTATGGTTATAGTGTTGTGGAAGGAAATGGGTTAAGTGAGATTAGATCAGATTACTTTGGACCTGGTTGAAGAACTGGACTCAAAAAGTAATAAATAATGTTTTGATGCTAGTCTGAAGGGTAATTTCTAGGCCAGATGTCAAAAGGTTCTTCTGTCCTTAGCCTATCAGTACCTTGGGTAAAGGCATAGACAGCAAGTCTATAATGGTTGCCAAGTAGAGAGAGATAGCTAATATGCTGGATCATAAAACTGAGCTTCTAGTGGAAGGGTAGAGCAGTGGGCCGTATCTCATTAGATAAACCTTAATAGCAATCAGTGTAAAGTACTACAATTCAGTTCAGAACATTAACTGCCTAAGTATAGAGTGGGAAAAGAAATGGCTAGACAGTGGTTCATCTGACAAAGAATTGTAAATACTAATGTCGCATAAACCCCATTAAAGTCAGCAGCAATGTTGCGTAGCAGGTAAGAAGCCACTGAAATGTCTTGGGTTGTATTGAGCAAAGGATCTCATCCAGAAAAGGGATGTGACAGTCCTCCGGTGACCCCCACCCTGCTGAGACCAGATTCAGAGCGTTATAGCCTCTCCTGGGTATTAGTGTTACAGGTACATCCACAGAAAGATGACCAGACTTGCGGGGGAACATGAAGCCATAGCACACAAGGAACTTTTGAAGGAACTACTAGTGTGTGGCTTAGAGAAATGGGGAAAAACAACAACACTACCAACTTCCTGACAAGTAGAGGTGATTAAATAAATGGGGAAATAGGAGTTTCCCATCCCTGGAAGGCTTCCATTGAAGGCTGGATGACCCATATCAGAAATATTGTAGAGGGAGTTCTTTAGGTGCCAACTTTGGTAGGTGACTTCTGATATCTGTCCTAGCTCTGAGATTGTGAATGTCACTTGTTCAAGGGTATCAATTAAGGGTTTCTAACTCTGTCATGAATTCAACTTTATGTCCTATGGGGTTCCTTCAGATTAACACACATGAAACAATCAGCAATGGTTACAAAACAGTAGGATAGCAAGTTCTAAACATGAGATAAGGAGAAATTCCAAGGAGAATATCAGTGAGGACTGGAAATTTCAGAAAAGGCTTCGTGAAGGTGGTGATAACTGAGCTCAACTCTGGAGGATGAATACGATTTGGAGAGGTCAAAGGGAGGGCATTGAAGGGTGGTGGGAGAAACATGAGGGAAGGAAAAGGGATTGGAAGAAACAATGTGTTCGTGTGACAGTGAGAAGATTAGCTTAACTAGGTCCAAGGTTGTAGTTGAGGAGCAGTAGAAATGAATGGATTTGGGCAGACAAATTTAGGTTCATTATAATAGGAATACAAGACAATTGATGTTTTTTAAGCCTGGGAGCCGCATGATGAAAGGTAGGCATATTGGAGGAGATGAGTGTTAAACTAGGTTTGAAAGAAAGGTGAAATATATGTGGGTTGGCAGAGAATCCTTCATAAAGAACAGAAGCTACATGGCACAGTGGATAGAGCACTGGAATTGGAATCAGGAAGGCCCAAGTCCAATTTCTACCTCAGACACAGGCTTTGTGACCCTTACCCTGCTTGCCTCGGTTTCCTCACCTGTATAATGGGGATAATAATAGTATCTCCCTCCCAGGGTTGTTGTGAGGATAAAATGAGATATTTGTAAAGCTTTTTGCAAACTTTAAAGTGATATATAAATGCTAGCCATAGTTAGCAAATATTTGTTGACCACAAGGTGCCTTCCTAGGCAACAGGGGAAACAGATAAATAAGATACAGTTTCTGACTTCAGAGGATTTAAAATGCAGCAAAGCACTAATTGCTATTTATTAGGATAGTACTTATGGAAACTTCTTTGAATACATTAAGTTACAGATAGAGTTCCTACTGGGGGGTTTCTGTCTCCTTTCTAAGTAATTATGCCAGTCACATTCTTGACATCCCCCAGTTGAAACCACTCGTTTTCCTGGTTATAGGATAGATACAGTGACGTACCACAGAGCCACCGTGAAACATCATTCTCTGGAGGCTTTGAAAAACAGGAGACTTTTTCTTTTCTTGAAAGTAAGGAGATATCAGGCTAAGTGAGGTCTCAAGGAAATCTTTCCAAGCCACCTTATTCCCAGTCTCTGTGAGTTAATTGAGAAATGGAGGTGGTGTAGTTTGAACTTCCATTGCTGCTTCAGCTGTGATTCCTGTCAGAGAAGAATGGCTACTGTGCAAAAATCCCAGAGTCCCATTGTAATAATTGCCATCATGCTCAGCAGACTTGCCCACTGTGAGTTAGGCATTTGTGACTTCCTAAGGGCAGCTTGCCAACAGAAGTCACTCACTTTCCTCTTCTGTAAAAAGAGGTCTTTGGTAGATTGGACGAGAATGACCTGGTAGGTCCCGCCCAACTCAGAATCCGTGATGCCACCAAAACACTCCATCACCTTCCTCTATAATGATGGCACTAATGAAAGCACATTGTTACCCCTAGGCCAGCTCAGAACCAGAAATGAACTAGGGTATTATGTAACAATGCTGAGCTCAGCACCTAGTTAGCAAGAATAGATTTTTTTAAAGGAAGTTACCAGAAGGAATGGGCAACAAGGTGGTGCAGTGGATAGAGCACCAGGCTTAGAGTCAGGAAGACATGAGTTCAAATCCAGCCTTAGACACTTAGTAGCTTTGTGACCCTGGGCAAATCACTTAACTCTATTTGCTTCAGTTCCTCAGAAGAAATGGGAAGCCTTCTCTCTTAGGGGCTGGGACAAGGCAGGTTCTTTCTAAGAACAGCCTTTCTAGCAGTAGCTGTGATATGCCGCAGTCTGGGCAAGTGGCCTGAGTTCTCTCCCTTCTTCTGCCCCTTCCCCCTCCTGAGACATGTGTAAGGTCTCCTCCTGAGATTTGCATTCTATCCCTGTCCATGCCAATGGCTTGCCTCCAATGCCACAATTGCAAGCTGTATCTCAGTGTCTACCAAAACAGACCTTTTGGTAGAAAAACATCGGCTGGATTTTAGCATAACTACTTGAGAGGAGCACCAAAGATCATCACTGGGTGATTTAATGTGTCTTGAATATTTGTAATGCCATTGGATCCCAGCACACCAACAGAGGAAGTATACATACAGACACATCCCCTCTGGAGAGACAATCAGGGACACCACACATGACTCTATAACCACTAAGGCACATTGGCATGCATGTCCCTCAGACATGGGATACTTTATTTGTACAAAATCAAGTTCTACCTTTGTGGCACACAAGGAGCTCCCAGTTGTTTCAGTGGGTGATTCATAATGGGTACCTATGGCCAAATCATGCCTGTTGGTCACAGAGGAAATAGGAAAAACCTGTGCCTCTGACACCTCCATTATGATGTTGTTGTACACTTTGAGAGCCTTCCTGATATTCTATAAAACATAAGATCCTTGAGATCAGGGACTGTTTCATTTTGTCTTTGTATTGCCAACAGTTAGCACATAGTGTAATTGCTTGTAGACTTATTTAAAAATGTTTTATTGATGCTCTCTATAAGTCATTTCCAAACCCCTATCCCTTCAGATTAAGCCCTTGCTTGGGGGAAAGAAAATGAAGCAAAAAACATACAATATAGTCATTCTATCCAACAGTGTATACAATATTCTGTCCTGGTAGTCCCCCACACCTCTGCCAGGAGGGAGGAGATATGCTCATGATCTAGTCTTCAAGGTCATCATTGGATTTTTCAGTTAGAGTTCAGAATCCTTTTAATGATTTTCTCCTTTACATTACTGTAGTCATGGCTCTGCTTATATACTTTCAGTGTGTTTCTCTGAATAATTCATATTCACTTCTTGCTGTCCAATAATGTTCTACTATATTCCTATACCATCATTTTTGCAGCCATTCCCCAATCAATAGCATTTTGGTGACTCATGGGATAAGTAGAACCTCAGGCTTAGAGTCAGAAAGTTCTGAGTTCAAATTCAGACTCCAGTACTTAACTGGCTGTGTCCTTTGGCAAGTCACTTAACCTCTGTTTGCCTCAATTTCCTCAACCACAGAATGGGGATAATAATGGCACCAACCCCCCAGGGTTGTTGTGAGGATCAGACTACATAATATTTGTAAAAGTGCTTAGCATTGTACTGTATGAATGCTAAATTATCATAGTAGGCACCCATTTGTTCCCGGTTCCTTGCTTGCTCTGTTTTGGCATCAATTGAACCTTTGTTCCTGTATTCAACTTGCTTGTGATATATGCCCAGCAGTGGGGTCACTGGTCAAAAGGTACAGATGGTTTACTCGCTTTTCTTCCATAACTTTAAATTGAAATATTTAAGAACCTTTTCCAAAACAAAAGCTTCCCCTCCCACCTCAATCCACAGTTACTTAAAAAAGTCCTTAGGGAATGGTGTTTGTAAGATATGCTGAGCCCTGGGAAAAATCATAAGTTTGTGCAGTTTCATTCTGATGCTTCATCTCCCAGCCTGTGGCACTTTCCAAGTGTGGGCATGAGGGAGAAAGAACAGTGCCAACTCTTCAGAGGAACCAAGTTAAGAGGCATTTGTATGAAAAAAAACAGGGCTAAGGAGTCTGTCAGATGACTTTCTGCCTGAGAGTAAATGAAATTTTCATGATGCCACACTACAGGGAGGAGCTTCTGTGGGTGAGGGCTTTGGGGATGTGAGCTGTTGGAACGGGGGCAAGGATAGAAAGGAGCACAAGATAAGCCTTTGATTATCAGCCAAATGCCCCACCCTGAGATAGCAGGCTCTTGAGGGGTGATGGAATAGGAGGTTGGATGGTCCAGCAAGCTCCAAATACCTCTTGGGAACCCTGAAGCCTCAAGTATGGACAAAAAGTCTCAAGGCTGCCTTGTTTCCTTGGGATCTGTCCTGTGTTCTGGGAGTGGATCTGAGCCATCTTCATTCAGGGTCAGGCAGGGAGTGCGACGGGCACTTCATAAAACTTTCAATTTCCTGAAACCAGAAAGCTTTGGAAGCTGTTCGTGGCTGCCCAGGGGTAGGATGGGGACAGGAAAGCCTCACCATGCTTACTTCTCATTTATCTGAGGGTAACTATCTGTGGTCAGGGGCAGGTGCTCAGCGGGGTCCACTGAAATTAATTTGGCCAGTGGAAGAAGGAAAAAGCCTTTGAGAGAAAAGGCAGAGCCAGTGTGATGGCATGGAGCAGGCATTTCACCTCACCAGCCCTCCAACATTTTGCCAGGCTCCACTAAGCCCAGGCTTCCTTTTAATTGGTGATGAATTAAATATTGTGATCTTATCAAAGACAACAACTACAAAACAATCTGTTCTGGATACCTATATACAGCGCCCACCTCACTGCCTGATCATGGGAGGGAAGGTAAAAATCCAAAACCAGACAGAATCTGAGCCATTCTTTAAGAGAAAGAAAGGGAAGAAAAGGGAGTAAAAAAAAAAAAAAGACCCTGACCCAGGAACCACAGCCATGAACCTGCAGGCCCTGGTTACTGGGATTCCTCGCTATAAGAGGATGGAGGCAGTTCAGGACCCCCAGAGACTGACTGAAGACATACCACCACTCTCACCCCACGTGACCCCCCCTTCCACACCCCTCCATGGCTAAAGAACAATGGGCCTTTTGTATATAAGTTATGAGACTCTTTGCCCTTCAAGGCCTGAAATCTCAGTCTGGGTCTCTTCAGACTTGCAAACGAAGGACTACATAAAGCCTTTACCAAGAGGACTAGGGCAGGTATGCCTAGCCCAGTTATGGGAAGGCTTGATTAAGTTAAAGGACCTGGAGTCAGGGAGATCTGGATTTGAATCTTGTCTCTGATATATTAATATCAGAACTTCCTGAACCTGATTGTCTCATCTTAAAAATGGAGACAATAGCACCTACCTCAGCAGAGCTGTTGTGAGGATCAAATGAGATCATGTTCCCAAGAGGTATTTGGAGCTTGCTGGACCATCCAACCTCCTATTCCATCGCCCCTCAAGAGCCTGCTATCTCAGGGTGGGGCATTTGGCTGATAATCATATCCTAAAAGGAAGAAGACAAACCTCATTTGACTATAGGGCTGTTTCAAAGTCTTTTGGGTTTTTAAGGAAGTAGGTTGGTAACAGGAGTCATCTTGGAGCGTGGCTTTTGTGTTGGTCCAAAGTCAGGACACCCCTAAAGGGGTTGTTTTCAAAAATGATGATGATGATGATTCGTATCTTTGTGAAACTCCCTTTGATTTCAGGTGTTATGGATCTGAACACAAGAAGTGAGTTCTTTAGAAAGAAATTTTTCTTGATTCAGCATGGGAACAGTTGAGCCTTCCAAAAGACAAGCAATGAGGAGGCTTGAACTGGTGCCCTTTATGACTGTGGTGTTTAGGTGGGAATGGCGGCTTTAAAAACAGGGAGCAAAGAAATGCATCCTCCCTCCTCTCCAAGGTGTCCTGCGAATGGTGATGAGACAGTCATTTGTAGAACCTATCAATGAAGTGAAAGGTGAAGCCCAGTTGTGTGTCAGGCCAACAAGCATAAGACAAAAGTTTTTTTTTAAAGAAAAGCGCCAAATGTACTGACTTTGTGGCCCCATCGTGTCTATTGTAAATAGGGAGACAACTGGCATTTTTCTTGATGTGGGCCCCCCCCCCATTTGTTTTATTTTACAACCTGAAGTTATTCAGCAAGTACCTCTGAGATGTACTTAAAGGAGCTGGAGACTGACCCTTGTTTCATTTCCTTGCAGCTTGAATGAGCGAGATCACTTGTTAAAGAGACTGGGCAGAAAGACTCCTCCGAGTCTCTTCCGTTCTAATTCTATCCAGCAAGGTGTATCACGTAAGTAACTGGCTGAAAGCCAAGCAGGTAAAGAGAGAGGGAGGCTTAATGAAGAGTGTGGGTAGTGCTAATAGGTAGAGAGGACTGAGCTGCCAACCCAGAGACATAAATTTGGAAGTGGAATTAGTGTAGATGGCCCCAGGCAAGAGTAGCTTGAATGTAGGTAATTCCCTGGGACCCAATCAAATTCCTGAATGACAAAATCCTTATATGTAAAATCCTGATGTTTTCAAGATCCCCTTCTCAGGGTCCCCAAAGGATTTTTTTTTAAAAGCTAAAATACTTTGTTTTGAATTCTTCTTTTTCTTAAAGAAAATGTATAAACTCTGGTTTATATAAATAGAACAACACTCTTGTGATGGTCCATAAGTTTACTAAATTGTTTAATCTGGGCCCTATTCCTTTCCCCAGTAAGCACTCTCCCCCACTTCCTGTTGCAGTTTCACACCTTTTTGCTTCGGAATCTCCTGGCAAAGATGCCTAACCTTGGTAGGAGCACACACAACTGACCATGTCATTGATCCTTTGCAGAGGAGCCCTCTGCCAGCAGAGCCCCTTGGCCTCTACTAAAGATCTAGAGGCAGACCTGCCAGGACTGGGGGAGATGGAGAATTCTGATATAAGAGAATGCTCCGAGAACTGAAGGTTTATCAGAGTCTGAAGTGTGGAGTATCTCCAACTTTTAAAGAGAGGCCTGGAAACCCACAGAAATGTACCCAAAGAAACAGTCTTGGGGCTTTGGGAAATCTTGGCAAATGCGATAAAACTTGTATCGACCATTTGCAGTTAACAGGGCTTTCAGAACTGTTCTATCCATGCTCTCTAGCACAGCACTTCCTATTCACTCCGCTTAATGTCAGATGATCTTTGCTGTTTGAATGCCTGATTTTTTCTCTCCCTCCCTGTGCTACTCCTGTCTTTCCCCCCAGTTTCCCTGTTCCTCCCTTCCACTTCCCTTGTTCTCCTTCTCCCTCCTCTGTCTCCCTCCTTGTCCTTCTCTTCCCTCTCTGCCTCCCTCTCTCCCCTCCTCCACTGCTGCCTTCCCTCAGTCTTTTGACTTCTCCCCCTCCCTAGGGAGGCTGAGGAGGAAATAGCTGGCAGAACAAGAAGGTGAAAATGAATCGGTAAAATCGTTGTAAAAATACATCATTGTGTACATAGCACAGACATTGAAAGGATTTGTGTTAACAATCTGAGCTGACTTATGTGCACTAAGATTCCAAAATACTTTGCAAACCAAAAGAAGACAATTTTTTTCAAACCTTCCCCTCCCCCTCCATAAATGAATAAAAGCTCAAATATACAGGGTCGTACATAACTTAGTTATTCCCATGAAACGCAGATCCTAAGTCAGTGCTCTTAGGAAAGAGACTTCATTTCCTAAACATTAATGACTGCAACACATTTTCTGACTCTGGGGAATGTGAGGGAATATACCACAGGCAATCCAGAAAGCAGGGGGAACACAAAGTCCCTCTTAATTTTCATTATAATTGTAATAGCAATAACTATAGCTAGCACTGATATAGTATTTTAAAATTTTAAAAGTCCTTTACATGCTATGGCATTTGATTCTCACAAAAACCCTAAGAGATAGATGCGATTATTTCCCCCATTTTACAGATGAGGAAACTGAGGCTGTGACTTGCCCAAAGTCCCATAGCTCAAAATTAGCTGAGGCAGGATTTGAGCTCCATGCCCTGGACCACCTAGCTGCCTCTGCAGAATCTTATTTAAAAAAAAGAAAAAAAGAAAGAAACAAGGAAAAGAAATTGCCATAACCACTTCAACCTTCAGCAGCCACCACCCTGATCTGTCAGGAGCCATCCACACAGAAGCAAGTCCTTCCACCAGCAAAAAGATTAGGACTTGCTGAAGGCTCGGATGAGGGTTAGCACCTTTTAGCAATATTTTTTAACTTTAAAAAAATCTTATTTTACTGGAATAATTCGGAACTCAATGGAAAGCTGGTTATTTTTTTTTTCATTTTAGATACAGAAATGGTTATCTAGTGGTTAGTTTTTACTGGAAAAAGAGGCATTATGCAGCTTCTCTTGCTCATTGATGCCATAAATAGTGTAATAGAATAAAAATTCACTGTCTGGGAGTCAAGAAACCCTGAGTTCTAATCCTGCCTCTCTTCCTTCTCTGTGTAATTTGGGGAAGTTGTTTGAAAACATCCAAGTCTTTGTTTCCATATCTACAAAAAGAGGGGGTTGGATTAGTGGATCAGTAAGGTACCTTTCAGCTCTAACATTCTGTGATTAATCCCCTCCGCCTCTCTGAGCCTCAGTTTGCCCTGTAGCATTGGGACCAACCAGCAGTGTGGATTCCTAAAACAAGAGTCACAGAAAAGCTGTTTATGCAACTTGACCATTATGACTATCTCCTCTCTTCAGTAACAGGAAGCTGTGGTCTTTATTAAGATTTCACCAAAACCCAGTTGAATTTAAAAGGTCCACTAGAGAATGGCATTTAAACTAAGTTGATGAAAAAAACAATGGCATGATTGATTTCTGGGCCTCATTGCATGTCCAGTCTAGATGGAGGTGAAAATAGCTGGGAAATTCCCTGTCTTTCCTTTCAGTATCCTTCCGTTTCTTGTAGTGGCTGGATATTTAGAAAGCATCTGCATCAAGAAAGAGAAAGAAAGCTCCCAAGTTGACTCTGCTGAGTGAACTCTTCAGGTCCATATCATTACTTTCAGACTGTAGTGGATTCCTACAAGATTTATGAAAGTGGAAAATTAAAAAGAGAGATTTCCAGTGAGTTGAAGCATTTGGACACAAACTGCAATTAAAAGTTCATTAGCCAGAGCTCTTAGTGCAAGCATCATGAATCTCTGTCATGCTGATGATCAGGGGACTGGGCAGGAAATCCTAGGCTGTTAGGTTGCTTTGTCTACCTGTTCTCCCACAGGTGGTTAGATTCCTACCTGGGGCTTATGTAGAAAATCATGCCCTGTATTCTCAACAGTTTCCTGTGAAGACATTGCCTCCCTTTCTGCCTAAAGAGATGAGTGGCCAGCCTCATCCAAGCAGACTTGGCTCACAGCCCTCTGCAAACACCGACGGGCATTTTACATTATGAGAAGCTGGTGGTGAAAGAGTTTGGCTGCCTGTTCATCGCTTTTCCAGGGTGGTGACCTCTCTAGCTTTTGTCTGCCCAGTAGCATTGACATGTTTGGTAGGAAGAAAAAGCTCTTGCTTATGGCCACACACCTGATCCTTGTACTTCCTCCCATGACTGCATGACTGAGCAGTCCCTTTAGAATGCTTGTGGGAAGCCCAATGCTGGGCCCTCACAGGAAGGGCCCCACAGATTCTCGGGCAGAGGAAACCCACTGCACACTCAAGTCTTTCAGGGCTATGTCTGGAAGTGCTGCACACAGGATAGGAATTTGATAGTACTTCTTTCCTGGGCTTGGGCCCAGGATTCTGGGTGCACCTCCCAGAGGAGGAAGACAGTTGATCCTTTCATTTAAACTAGACAGCTTGATGTGCTAACACAAAATCATAGGACCATAGGTTTAGAGCCTGTTTAGTAAATCAAGTAGGATTCTATAGATGAGGCCCAGAAAGGCGAAATTACTTATTCAGGGTCAACAACTAATAAATAAGATTGCCAGTTATAGGACCTTGGACTGGAAAGGGACCTTTGAGGTCATATAGGTCAACCCCTCATTTCACAGATGAAGAAACTGAGATACAGAATTTACCAAGGTTACACTGGTAGTAATTAGTACCAGCCTTCCAAATCCAACATTCTTTTCTCTGTCCCCCATATTGCTTCTACACAAAAAGGATTGATTCTATCAATTTTATGCCCATTCAAGTTTTTCCTGAAGAAAACACTCTTTTCTTTAAAAAAAAAAAAAAAGGCGTCTGTGTTTCCTTCATTGGCTGGTTGTTTGCATAGCCACCTTTCTTTGGCCATAGACCATGAGGACTACTGACTGGGAGGACTGAGGCTTAGGAAATCTTCTAATGGTTAGCTGTGAGGTCAAGTCATTCATTTCTCTCCTCTTGCACTGACAAATATATAGGATTTACTCATTCACACACATATACCCCTTTAAAATTTTACAAAGGAAATGTGCAATTCATTTTCCCAGCATAGTTCCTTCCTTTTCTCTCTCCTACTTCCTACTACCCCCTACCTCTATAAACAACACCCATACACACACATGCACACAGACACACACACATGCACACACCAGTAGATGAATTTCTACAACGAAAGGCATTCAACTAATTTCCCAATATATCATTACTAGATAGTGATGGAAACATGTACCTTTTAAGATAACTACCCTCACTGCCCAGTATTTCCCCAGTTTAAATAATCAACAGAACAAGACCTTGAATTTATTCTGACTAAACAAGGGCTTGAGGTTGGGAAGGGTGCCAGCTGAGCACTGAAGGTATTACAGAAATCCTGCAGCATACAGAACTTCTAGAAGTGTATGTACAGTCTAGTTGGAGAGATGAGATAGGAGACCACCTGAGAATAAAGATGAGAGCTCACATTGACATAAGGCTTTCTAGCTGATGAAGCACTTCCTTCACAAGGACAACAAAACTGGAAGAGGCATTCTGTCCCTGACATACTAAAAGTTGTATTAAATACTGAGGGGGACAAAAAGAATTTGGTCAGTGGGAGACGTTATGAGTCCAAGATCTCTTTTCTGAAGGAAAGCTCATAGCATGCCCAGCAGGGTGGACAGCTTTCTTCCAAAAGAGCCCCCTGCTATGGAACTCATGCTGTGGAGATTCCCATACATCTTTTCTGGGCCGTGGCTTCCAGATTTATAAAATGAGTGGGCTAGGCCAAATGGTCTCTATAGCCCCTTCCAGAGGTAAACATCCTATGACTCTGCATCACAAGAACTATTCTTCTTATCAGTCCCCATTTTTCCAGATATGTACCTTAGAGAAAAGGTACACAGCAAGGAAGTATTAACAGAAGCCACACAGCAAATGTTAGCCTTCATCATGTCCCAAAATTGCTGACTCTTGCACACCTTGGCAAACCATCAGATGTTTACTAGAAACTTTCTGTTTTTAAAAAAAATGCCAAAGGAGTCCAACCCAAAAGGATTGCTTTCTGCTTACCTACTTTGGGAGGCGGTATTATTCATTAGGTTTAGCTTTGAAAACTCCCGAGAAAAGACTTCGTACTTGGACTGAAGTAAGGACTCTTCACAATGAGTACCTTGTTCTGAGCGGGGAATCTGAGGTGTGGTTTGAAAGGTTAGGCTGGAGGGGAAAAGGAGGTTTGGAACAGCCCAGTTCTAGATGGAAGAGGGAAGTTTTCATTGTCCAGGTTGGTGATTGAAAACAGTGGTGATGTCCATCCTGTTAGGCAACTCCAAGAGAATATAAAAGCCCCTAGGAAAACTGAAGAAGAGTGAAGACCATGTCAGGGCTGTGATATCCAACAGCTTACCCATAAGTCTTAAAGCAATCAGAATCAAAGCTAAGGGTTATGCAACAACCTTTCGTGGGAGCCAATTAAAAGAGATTTTACATAAACTTGTTCAGTGGGAGCACAGGAGAAACAGACCAGCACATGATCATCCTACACATGGGACTCATCTTGACCCAGGAGGTCATTGGCATTTCCAGACACAGATCAAGGGAAGAACCCCAGGCTCACATATCCAATTACTGAGGGGGGGGATCCCACCTTATTAAAAGAGTTTCCAAAACCTCTCCCTTGTTTCATTCTGTCACTGTTTTTTCTCTTCAGTCACTCAATCAGCAAGCATGTATTAAGTACCTACTATGTGCCAGGCATTGTGCTAAAGGAAGGGCTAGGGATACAAAGAAAGGGAAAAGACAACCCTAGCCCTCATGGAACTCACAGTCTAATGAGGGAGGTGACATGTAAACAAGTAGGTACACACATGTTTTCAGGATAAATTGGAGCTGATCAGCAGAAGGAAGGCAATAGAATTAAGAGGGTTCAGGAACTCGAAGGAAGCCAGGAAATGGAGATGAAAAGAGAGAACATTCAGGCCTGGAGGATGGCCAGAGAAAACGTTCGGGAGTTCAGATAGGGAACTTGGTGAGTGAGGAATAAAAGCAGGAAGGCTGTTGTGTACATGAGTGGGCAGTGGGGAGAGCTAGGCTTTGAACACCGACAGAGGATTGTTATGTTGGATCCTGGGGGGAGTTACTTGAATTTACTGAGTCTGAGGTGGGAAGAGTTATAATGCACCTTTGATTCTCTCCCTCCTTTCTTCCCCCAAGATTCTACAGATACGAACTCTTCCTCTTAAACTCCTTTCCCTTTTCTCTCCCAGCTTATTCATGCCCTTCTGTTTCATGTCCCTTTGATTCTCTCCTTTATATCTTCCTAATTCTCCTCCAGCGTTGCTCAATTCCACCTCGATGTCCACAAACAAACCCAGTGAACACATCTCTTGGGGACAGATGGGCATGACTGCTCCAAACTTGCTAATTCTTGGTTCATTCTTTGTGCTTTTCTGCTTGAGGACCATAAGAGAGTCTATTCCTTATCCTTTCTAGGAGGGCCAAGTATTTGACACCCAGAGCTTTGGGACACAAGAGGCTTGATGATGACTCAGAATGGTCTTTCACTATCCCATGTTAAAGAAGGAAAATTCTCCTCTTGTTTTTGTTTTTTCCCTCTTCTCAAGGCTTCTTTTCACAGTGATCCACCTACTCACACACATGTGATTTGGCATTCCTCTAAAGACCAAATCAGTTCATCCACACAATCACACTTGCTTTATTTAGAATCCAGTAGACATTGCCTGATCCCAACTTTGGATGACTGATATTTCTTTTCTCCTTTTAAAGGATGATTGCTGATTAATTGTCCTATTGTCAGTGATGAGTCACGTAATCAAAGACTAGCTTAAACGAATGAACCTGGATGAGAATATCCACCTCTTTGTTATCATTATTATTAATTATGCTTTCATTTAGTTACAGTGTTTATTGTTTGAGTGTGATAGCTCTCTTACCCCTTGACTTACAAAGTCCAGCCAACAATGTAAAAGTCCTTTCCTTGACATCTTAATATGGGAGAAGCCTGCTGTTAGGGAGAAGGAAGAGGAATCCAGAGTTTTCCTCAAACCTGGATTGTGAATGCCATCCTTCCTTTGAACCACAATGCAAGAAATGAGCCTGCTGTGGCCTGAACTGCTGATCAATAAATTCCTCTTAAGAAGTTCAACATGTTACCTTTTTTATTCAAACTGGAAGAAATCCACTTTAAATATCTGATTGCCAGTCTGAATCAATCTGATTTTTTAAAAAAACCTAGGAATGCTTCAGGGCATCATGGAATACCTTTGCCAGCTTTCAGTATTAATATTTTTTTCTTTCCTTCAGCATGTTTACAACTTTGTAAATTACTCTGTAAGCCTTCAGTTACAGGCAGAGTCTGGCATTTCCGCTACAGAAATCTCTTGATTGGTGTTGGGAAAATCTAGATATGGACCAATGCATTCCCTGTTAACACATCTTATAAGGTCTGAGGTTGGCAGCAGGAGTCTCCTAACCAGGAAACCTGTCTATCCCAGAGTTAGATCTCCTTTCAGCAATGAGCAGATGGGTCGAAAGAAAGGGAAACAGATTAGGCATATGGAACAAGAGTCTGCTCTGATCTTAGCATGGACACAGTCACCAGGGCAAGGGTTCTAAAGCTTGTTTGTGTCTGAAATCCCTTTGACAGTCTGGTAAAGTCCACAGACCCTTTCTCAGAATCATGTTTTTAAAAGCATAAAAATCAAATACATAAGATTACAAAGGAAACTAAAGGTTAGTGTACATATAGATGAAATTTGTTTCCTTATCCAAGTTTACAGACTCCTTCAAATCCATCCATGGACCTCTTGGGGCAGGAGTGAGGGTGGGGCAGGGGGTATTATTCTGTGGATTTCAAGTTAGGAACCCTTGCTGGAGATGGGGTGCAGGGGAGAATGATCCCACTCAAAAGCCAAAGCAGCAGTGTCCCTTTCTTCCTCTTCTGTGACACATGACACCTTGGGATAACCAGTCCAGGCTAGCCAAATTGGATTGAGATTTCTCTGACCAGTATTTCAGCTACAGGGGTAACCATCTCTGTGGTACAAAGACAGTCTTATCATCCCCAGTGTTCTGAATTGTGTTCATGAACTAACTTGCTCTGTGCTCCCTTTTTTCAGATGGATATGCTTTTTCCCAAGAAGAACACGGAGTGGTCTCTCAGTCAGAAGTGGTCCGCTCCTATGACACAACCAAACAGAGAGCTGGAGTACAGTAGGACACTCCCTTCCTCAGTGGATATCAGGAAATTGATGAGAATCAGATGATTGCATCCAGCATCCCAGACTAAGGCTGGCAGCAACAGCAGCTGAAACACCAGAAAGAAAACTCATTTCTGTGGCCTTAGCCAACAAGTTTATTAATTTTGTCTCCCCTTTGCAAACCCTGAGTACACACGGTGGGGGAAATCGTTGTTCAGTTTGTCTGCAATCCTCTGCCTAACTTTTGTTTATGTCGTTATGAAGCATTCGACTGTGCTCTGTGAGGTGTGAAATTAAAAACATTATGTTTCACCAATATTTAAACATCAGTACAAGTTGTTCTGGGAGAAAGGTAAAAGAATTTTATGTTCCGTGAGAAACCTATCTTACTGTAATTGGAATAGAGGTATGGAAACTTCCTGTTTTGTTAACTTGCAGATTAAGTGCGCCAGCAGCATGTAAACCTTACGCCAGACTGGTTGTTCCCCTTGCTTTGATTTAAATTTTGTTTGTATGAAGTTGACATAAACTTCTTGATTGCAACAAAATTACAAATATGTAATGGGATGACAAATCTGAGAATATTTATCTTAACCTTCTTAGCCTTCTACCTTCCTAGCTGTGCTAACACATAGGTGTTCTAATGAAGTATTCTTCAGCCATCCTGTGGGCTCTTTCTAGGTCCCTTCTAGCTATTTTTTCTTCCCCATATGCACAGACAGTATTTCTTCCCTTCAGACCCTCTGCATGGCAGGCCAGGTGTGCTGGTGGCATGGTAACCCAATGCTGCAGCTGTCCCAACCGTATGGTTTCCCCAGCTTCTGGCCTCTAGGCCTGCAAACTCAACGGAATCCTGATCTGGATATGAGAAATACCTTTCCTGGCCCCTCTCTCCTTGACCTCTACTGTCATAGAATAGACATAACCATCCTGCATATACTCTACACATCAGTTCTGTTGTCACGAGGCAATCTCTTGGTGGCTGGTGCACAGGACCTGCCTTTGGATCTGCAGCACATAAGGAAGTGGTAGAAGAAGTTCCCTTACTACCTGTCCCCTGATTGCTACACCCAGCAGGTTGGTGCCTTTGGAGTCCCTGCTGCTGCTGGAATCCACACCCATGCTGTCAGGAGTTCAGAGCCCCTGCTGGATATTCACCTGCTATACTTCAGATGAGTCCTAGTGTTTCTCTCTGAAAAGGACAAAGGGCTAGCAATCCCAGCCTGTCCTTCTGTGCTTCTTCACAGAATAGGAGAAGTATACAAAAGGAAGAAAGTAGAAAAGAGGAAGGACTGAAAAAGGAAGGATTGTAAGGGTTGGAATGGTGGATTGGGGGTGGGGGAAATGTAGGGGAGCAAGTCATGAAGAGTTCTTGCTAATCTCTAGAAAAACAAACTATAAAAATCCAGCCTGGGAACTGGGCTCTTCTTTCATTAATCCTGCAGTGAGTATGTCAAGAAGGAAGCCTTTTGGTAAAAGATTTCTATGTATAGCACTGAACATTGTTGTACAGTACTGTCCTTTGAAAGAATGAACCCCAGGATGTTTATACCATCAGTCCACTAAGTGGGGAGGGGTACCAAGAGAGGGGACAAAGAATTAAAAGATGAAGTGTTAATTGAAAAATGCTGACCAACATCCCAAACATTGTCTGGAAAGGAAACCTACTCCTGCATTCTGGTAGGGTATCCATTTATTTCTGACCATTTAAAACACTTGTACCTTCCTCAGGATTAACTGAGCATCCTGAATCCTAAGAAAAAGAATGGGCCCAAGTACTACATTTTCTGGAATGCACAATGATGTGCAATGCCACATTTCCAAATTCTACTAACCTCTGGATGCCTTGGGGTATGAGCAAGAGCAGTCAACTACCTTAGTTAGCTACCAGCCTCTAGGCACATCCCCTTTCATTTGAGTCGCCAACCTAGATTCTTGACTGGTGTGAAGTAAATACTGTTGGGCAGCCTATTAATGATTGACATTTCCCAGTCTCTCTGTGGACCAGGGCACTCTTAAAAATGCACACAACGAAAGAGCAGTACTGTTGGCTTTCGGGACATTTAGTTTCTGGTCATTCATGGCTTACCAGGCATGAATACTTTGCATTCACAAAAAAAGATCTGCTATACTAAGTTCAGTGGAAATGAGATTTGGGAAAGGAACACAAGGCAACAGGAAGGATGAGATAATAGGTATGGGTCATCTTTCTCCCAGTATCACTATAAGGGGCAGAAAAATCTCTTTCCCCACACATCAAGAGAGCAGTGTGCTCTTTCATTCCATAGCATAATTCAAGACAGCTCTTCGAAGCTGACCGCTTGGGAAAATCAGTACCAATGGTGACCATGAGGGAATGACATGTAGCAAAGATCCAAATGCCGTTGTACTTGTGTTAGGGAAAGAGAGTGCTTAAGGTATGGGCGAGAAAAGAAAGCTTTGCTCTAACCTTTGGCAATAATTCTAGAATCTTAAGTACTCTTTCATGAATCCTGTTTGGAAAGGGTGGAATAAGAAATAATTCTATTTCTAGACCTTCTTCAGTCTTAGCAAGTCAGATCCATTAATCATTTTTTCCCACTCCACTACAGACCACCTTTCCTGAGATTTTAAGTACATTTTCCATTTTAAAAGAAGGACCAAGCTCTAGAAAGATTAAGAAAATCTATACAGCAGGAAAACATGGAGGGAGATGATGCCTTTCTTTTTTTCTTTAATCCAAAGAGCCTTCCTATAGCCAAATGAATGATCCAGTTTCCTAGGAGGAGCAGCTGTCATCTGATGTAATTTATTTAGCTAGTGCAGACTTAGAGGCTGTATCATTTTGCCCTATCTCTAAATTGAGGTCAGAATGCCATGCACAAAACCTCCCTGGAGTGAAGCAATAGATTGTACTAAGACACATGTGCTGGATGTTGGCTCAGTAGAAATCCCACATGGGAGCTGTCACTGGACCATACAGTATGTGACATTGCGACTGGAAGGTCAAACTTTATTAGTACTGTAGGATCCTAATCTAGATCAGGTTTAATCCTGCAAAAACCCACCCTAGGTCAAGACCTAGCATTCTTCTTGTTCTCTGGAACCACTACAAGCCTTAATCTATTGTGGTATATACCACTGACTCTGTATAGTTGCTGGGCGTAGATGATGACTTAGCACGTTCCTGGCCATTTGGGCAAAAAAGAAAGGACAGGTCACTCTGTGTAAACTGAATTCTGGGTTCATTTGCAGAGACGCTTATGCCAGCAAAGACAGCCTTTGAAAGTATGCCATGAAAAGGTGATTGACTGGGCAGAGTGGTGGAGCAGAATAAACTGAAGCTTTCTGCTTGGCAATCTGGATTAACACTTCAGTTCTGATCAAAAAGGACTTTCTTTTTTCTTGGCTAATATGCTGGAACTAAATTCTGGGGAGCCATTGATGCATCTATACCATTCTCTTCAGTTTAAAATATTTAGGGTTTCACTTCCCAGTTTCCTCCTCCACCCTGCCATCCCTCCCAGGAAAGAAAACACACAAACTTTTTGGTTTGAAATCAATGTACCGTGCCATATCTGCACATTGTGGATAGAAGATACTGTTTCTTTAACACCTTTAGAGTAATATTTTAAAAAGTGAACCAAGGTTTTAGCAGAGCACTGCTGAGACGTCTGTTGACTTTTTTTTTCCTTGACAAGGCTTCAGGTCTTGCTGTAGGGAACTGGCAGTGGAAATCGGTAATAACTTGTCAAGGAGAAATAGTGAGGAAAAAATCAGAGTGTTAGTTGCTAATGTCGAGAAATGTGTTGGATGTATCTATTATGGACACCAAGCTTGACTATTTTTCAGGAAGCTAAAAATCTCCATTTATTATAACAATGACCCCTTAATTTGCTTTTGGAACCATAATGAAGAAAGGATTCTCATCTGATTTCCTGGTTTCTAAAGTTTTCAGATCCCAGCCCCTAAGTTTGCCTGGAATCCTTCCCACAGCCTTGCTCCAAAGGATCTATTCCTTGTTTAGAAAACAACTGCACACATTTCAGCTGAGGTTTGAATTACAGCCCAGGGTCTTAGTCCTCAAGTAATTCAAGGAGTAATTTAACCTCAGCATTTGTAAGGAATCCTTCATCTCCTGAGATCCTTAGAAAAATACAAACAGGGAGTTGGTAACTGGGTGAAGTCTGACATGCTAACATATCAAAGAAATGAGTTAACCAGGTCAGACCAAAGGACAGTGTCTCCCATCATAATCATTAAGAGGCAGAGAATGCTTGGTGCAAATGAATAAATGAGAGGTGTGGGTAGGAGGGATTAAAAAAGAATGAATATTTGGGCATTATCCAATGGATTTTTATCATTTGGACTACAGGGGCCTAAAGTGAGGTAGCCTTGGGGAAGATGATTTAATGCCATCCCAAATAACTGGTTATTTTTCTGTCTTAAACGGATAGGAAGAAGATATGGAAATAGGAGTCCGAGGACAATCTCAAGGGTTTTCCACATTGCCGAATGTTTTAAGTTTTATGAAAGGAGAGAGAGCAAGGATCTATAGGACTTCTCCAGGTTCAAGACCAAAACTTTAGTGACCCCATCCCTCTACTCATTTCCCTACTTCTCCACTAAAAACTCTATGCTTACAAAATAAGCATGGCCATTCAACAATGGTTTACCTTCCTTCAGAAATTTGGACAGACTCAAACCATTGTGTTCTCTGGCTCTGTTTCTTGTATAATGGGTGAGACTGATTTGTTCTCATTACATGTTTTCCTCTGGGGCCAGAATGGGCCAACATCATAACACTTTTCTCTAATCTTATATTAATTCACTCCAAATCAGCAACTTAAAGTATCGGATGCTTAATTTGCATTTGATTTGGGAATCTAAGAGGCAGTCTTAAAGACAAGAAGGGCTACTGAAAAAAAAAAGTAGGGATAGCTGGCTAGAATGTTAAGTCCTTAAAGGAAGACTGGAGAAAAGGAGGCCTAATTTGTAAGTAATTATGATTACGAACAATACCTATGGAAGTAATGTGTCCACTTTATGCACTAACAGAAAGGAAGCAGGCTAAATACAAGTCAGGGAGGATGATCTGATACCCAAGGCATTAAGGTAGCTTATTCTCAAATGTAGATTCTTTGCCCTGGATACCTGTGAGATGTCTACCCTAGTATTTCTATCATAGCTTCAGACCAAGAAGATCACATAGGCTCACAACATTAACCAGAAGGCATTTCTACTGGGTCAGTGAAGGAAGGGATGCCAACTTAGTAAAAAGATTGACAACTAAATACTTCATGTGTTCACACTATGTAGTGTTGGGTCACTATGACTGAGGGAAAAGAGAAAAGAAATTTGAACTTGGAGTTAAATCTCCAACTAATCATTCCAAAAAAAAAACATGAGAGTCAAGCCAAGATCAATTTGATTAGTCATCCTTTGCGAGGGAAAAAGAAACTGGAAATAAACCTCAGGAATAGAATGAACCCATTTAGAAGGTGAGATGGTCAAGTTGGAAGGATATGGAATATCGTGCTGTGGTTCCTTAGTCACTGGGCAGAAATTTTAAAAAAAAAAACTTCTACTGGTTCACAAAAGCAATCCAAGCTAAGTCACGTCTGCTGGGAATAAGCACATTTTCTCTTATCAGGAAGTTAGTGCACATACTAAATCTCATTCTCTCCCTTTCATACTTTGTCAGCTATGAATGTGCCCAGAGTTCATACTGGATGGCCTCTTTCTAAATATGAAAGCCAAGCAAATAAAAGCAAATGTAGAGACACAAAGATGGTCTTCGTACTCAGTGCTGGTAGACGCAGATGGGAATGGTCTAGGTCCTGGATATTTCACTAGAGTGTGGCCCATTGTTCTTGGAGGTCAAATATTCTTCTGTCTGAATGACAAAATCATCATTGTGTCTTTTTCATCAGCAAGTAAAGTCACGTGCTCCCTTGTCTGTCATATCTGTGCTTGGATTGCTTAAATATTGTTTTAGATGGGGAGGTTTTAATCTGGATATGCAGAGTGAAGCAGTGCTGTAGGGGAATGTTTAATTGGCTCCCAGCAGAGCGACGGGAGCTTCAGTGGTGTGTGGGGGGTTTTTTCTTTCCCTCCGCCTAGAAGTGTTGCCATTTTCACTTCCTATTAATGTCCTCTGGTAGTTAAATTAGAGGAGCACATTACAGTGGAGTTGGGTTCCCTCCTGGAGTGAATACAAATGAAGGTCATTTACTTGCGTTTTTTTTTTTAGAGGGTTCGGAGAATTTAGTGATTTGTAGCTTTGATCAATCCTGTTGACTGGTGTATGTCTGCACAAACCTGTTTCAAATAAACCTTTTGTTAAAGTAAATGATTGGACTCTGTTTTCTTTTAGAATTCTCTTCTCCACTAATAAGCAGTCGCAGTCATCAAGGACCCCAGACTGAAACACAGAATGGTTTTGTCAGCAGGTGCAGCCTATCCTGGGTTTCATGAACCTGGTGGCTTAGGAAAATTGTTATATAAATGGCAGGAGTTCAGGGGAGTCTGAACTGCAGATGAGGTTGGCTTCAGGGCACCGAGGATAGATTTTAAAACAAAAAAAAGAGAGATGTGGAGAAGGGACATTGAGCTTGGGTTTGCCAACAATAAAAAAAGAACTTAAAGAACGAGGCTAATTTTCCGAGGTCATGCAGCTAATAAGTAACGGAAGTGGAATTTGAATCCAGGTCTTTTTGATTTAATATGGCACTCTCTCCACTGTACCATGCTGTTTTACTAGTGAAGAGTCTCTCAGAACTTAGAACAGTCTGAATGACTGCCACACAATCTGTTTCTACGTCCGTACTCAAAGTCTTTCCAAATTGGAAGAACCTACAATAACTTGTATGCTACTGGCCTACTTTTGGATGCCCCAAAGTTCCCTCCATATGCCAACAAGGCACCAGTGCAGTGTTTTAGCAGAAAATCAGAAAGAAAATGTGGTAGAAAACTAGAATATTATTTTAATATACAAACTAAAAAAAAAAGGAATGAGGATAATGTTCTGCCTTGGTCACTTAACCTCCTCTGGTTTACTTGAGATTCTTTGCACATGGAGATATGAGATGTTCGTCCCTCCCTCATCTCAGGCCATACTGTTTTTAACAGTGTGCAAAATTATTGGTCATCCCACATTTGTGTGATTGAAATTCCATTCTCAAGAATATGTTGTTGTGGCATTCCCTGGGAAGAGAAACACTGTAAGCACCCTGGGTCCATTCCAGTCTTTCAAGTCATAGATCCAACAAATGTTATTTTTTAGATAGGAGGAAAGGGGTCTGGGTGCCTAAGAGCCTGCCCTTCCTCCTGCGATAGTAAAACATTCTCATATGTTTAAGAAGAGTTGCTGTACCACTGGGAAAGCAGAGGTGAGAAGACATGGGGTCTAATTTCCACCTCTGATGTTCACAACCTGTGTGATCTTGGAGAAGCCTCAGTTTCCTCCTCTATAAAATTAAGATGTTAGACTAGACATTCTCCAATGTCCCCTCCTAGGTCTAAATCCTATGTTCCATCTCATGGGTTGCATTGTACTTGTTCTGGGGGTGCAGGGGTGGGGAGGGGGGTAGAGAGAGAGAAAGCAAGGAGAGGAAAGACAGAACCCATTAAAGAAATACCAAACTATGCAGGGATAGACTCTGGAACCTGAAAGGGCTGGCTTGTGATTAATTTTTTGCTCCCCCTTCAAATCTAAACCTGGTGCACAGTGGCTACATTTGCTTTCTCAGTCCCAAATTTCATTTTCTAGTGGCATGTATGAAATGAACTTGGTGAACATGGTCCAGTCCTATCAGCTATGGCCATAGCCCCAGAAACACAGATGCAGAGAAAGAACACTTTTTAGGTTTTGTCTGCTTCTCAGCTCCCAAAACTACAGATGAAGTCCTTTGGGGGGATACATAAGTGGGGAGAGCTGTATCTCCTGTATCTGTATCTCCTCCTGTAATCTCCTGAGGTTCTACTCCTCTCCTAGGCAGGGTAGAAAACATCCACCCATATACATCTACCAGCAACCTCATAGGTTGCATCACAACATTTTTGGACATGAAAATTCCCTCCTGAATGTTTAAATAAAAGTCATTGAAAGCCAAACTGAGGGATGCAACTCATGGCTTTTACTGGTCCTGTTTCTATGGCTTGGAAACATCATCCTTCACTGGTGCCCTGTAGAATGAAGGCTTGTTGCTCTTGCGGAGAGGTTAGTGAATACTAGGTTTCTGTCTAAAGCAATGTCTTCATTAGCATGTTCTTCCTGGAAAAGATTCATAGGAGTTTGGAAAATTATTCACATCCAAGCTGTTTATTTTAAAATGTTATTGCATATATGTGTGTGTGTGCCTGTGTGCGTGTGTGTATTTATACATATATAGGGAAGGGATCAACCCAGAGGATGCATACAAACCTGTAGACCTCCTCAAGGAGGAGGAGCGGTCTGAAGACCTTGTTTCTGAAACTTTCCCTCAGCCTCCTGTGACACATATGATCCTATGAAAGAGAATTTTCCAACATTTTCATTTTGAGGCCAAATATTTGCTCCAGGGACTTCTCAGTCTGCAGCTGGGGTTCCCAACTTCTTCTCATACCAAAAAATTGCTAGAGTCAGACCCCTCTGTCCTGCAGCTCAGCCCAGATACATTAAAAACAACAGCCCTTTAAAAAAAAGTTTCTCAGAAAATTCCAGTTTCTGAAAGCACTCAGCACAGTGCCTGGCAGAGAGAAGAAACTTAAATGTTTGCTGACTGAATGAAAGAAATCCAGATATCATTTCTGTGTATTCTAATTCTCAAGGGAAGTTGTCCCAAAGGCTTCATCACTAACAATTTTGTCTCTGTTTCCATATTAAGTACACTACTCATGCCAGATACTTAAGTGCTGGGGATATAAAGAAAGGGAAAACAGTCCCCATCCTCAAGAAGCCCACGGTCTAATGGAGACAACATAAAAACAACTCTGTACAAATAAGATATGTACAGATAAATGGGAGAGAATCTCTGAGGGAAGGTACTGGCATTTAAAGGTTAGTCATTTCTGAGATTAGGATGCACCTAGAATCCAGCTAGGTACTACAAAAGAAGACCCAAGGTGATTGTATTGGCCTGTCTTGGAACAATGAGTCCCCGGAGCTTTCTGCCTAGCATTTGTTAAGAGAGTTATGGGTAGACTGTCCCTCTTTTTTCAAAGAAGAGATGCTGGGATTTGAGGAACCATAAAATAATTGTGTAAATGAGTAGACAGGAAGCCTTGAATCATCCCTGACATGGAGTGGATTTCCTCCCATGTTTCAAAATAGTGCTTCTGCATAAATTAAACTTTGATTAAAAATTCTTTTGCAGACCTAACACATTTTGCACTTGGTGCTCTTGTCTGTCGGCTCAGAGTAGCAGGTATTGGAGTTGTTCTCGGAATGCACCTTGAATGGAGGGTGTGAGGTGTTGCTGTCAGCTGAATGAGAGCAGTTCATTAGCTCTGAACAAAGCCGTTAAACTCACCATTCTCTCCTGGCATGGGTAAAGCCTCTTGCAAATCACTTAGAGGAGGACGACTGGAGGAAAGGCACTGGATTTTTTTCATATTGGATTTATAATTGGGCTGGGTTGGGGGTGGGAGCCCTCACTCATCTTGAAAGGAAACCACCTTCGAGCAAATTAATTTAATACTTTAGCTGGAAAAAATTTTAATGTGATCCCATTTTTCAATTAATTTAGGGAAAGAGACCCAATATCAGCATGCTGCTGATTGAAGAGACCATAGGACTGTGTTGGTAAGTCTTCAGCAGAAATGCCTCTCTTTATGAATGATTTAAAACCATTCAAATCCACAATGTATTTTGTGTTTAAACATACATGTGTGTATATGTGTGTATAAATATATAACAATCCTGCAGAAGAAAAATGAAGTAGACAAAAACTCACATTACTCTACAGGGAAAAAACCCATTCTTAACCTTGAGAATCTGGCTTAGCAGCTCATGGATGCAGGAAAAGGTTTGCAAGGACTTAACCCATTTCTTATTTTTGGAGACAAGCAAGAACCCACTTTCTGGCAGCTGTGAGCACCAAGGGGAAACTGTTCCAGGGTTCTCCCAGGTCCAGTGTTCCTAGATGGACTGAGGAGAGCTGGAGCCTCTGTCTGACAACTCACTAGATTCCTAGATTCCAAAAAAAGCCAACTTTCTCACTCCCTCCCCAGCAGGGCCTACACCAGGAGTTGAAGGATTAACAGAACTGTGCCCAGGCTTTAAAGTTAAAGCTTGTGCCTGTGGTTATGTCTGAAGCAAATCCTGCTAAGGATCCTCAGAGGTAAAACTTAATGCAGAACAAGCCCAGCCAGCTTGGGTTTCACTAAAATACTCCTCCTCCTCCTCACTGCTTTCCAGAACTTAAGCTGTCCTGTGGCCCAAATCAGCATTTTTGCAAAACTGTGGGAACAACAGATCTCTTTCACCAGAAGCAAAAAAACCAAAACAAACCTGTCACCAATAACTCACCAGGACCCTCATGGAAGTGAAAATGAAAATGAAGAATAAGGCTCTGTTTCACAACACCAAAAAAACTATTTGTTCTAAGGTGACCCCATAGCCCAGATCCCAACAATAGGCAGGGTTCTCTCAAGGCTCTACTGTGATGGTATTAATTGGTAGATATCACTGAATCTCCCTTTTTATTAAAAAAAAATATAAAGTCTTAAAACTTTCCTGGTATTTTCCTTTCCCAAAAGTTGACTATGTTAACAAGCGGGAAAACCACAGATCCAACTCTAACTTCTCCATTCTCATTTTCCATGACACTCCAATATCATCAACACTCTTATAGTAAGTTATTGCTATCCCCCAAAAACAGGACCCTCTTAGATCTTCCCTTCTGCCCTCTCTCTGTCGAACCCTTAGCCATCCCTTCCTGACTAAACCCTCCCCCATCCTTTAAGGCAATTCAGGTTCCAATATGCCATGACCACATCGATGCCTGATATGTCAGAATCCCTACGATATGCTTTATCAATACCATTTATTTGTAGCATGTAACCAACAACATAGCATTTCCTGTTTCTACTGGGTAAACTTTACTTTCCAATCAGACTGTAAGTCTTCTGAGGTGAAGGACAAAGGCATATGTGCCTTTTGTGTGCACGCACATACACACACACACACATACACACATACACACACACACCACACACACACACCACACACACACACACACACACACATGCAGGATGATGCTAAGCACTAGATAAATAGTTGGTGAAATGAATTGAAGTTTTGTGACTGTTTCTCGCTGTCATTTCCCAGGGATAATGCTATTAAAAGAAAGACAATGAAAAGCAGAGTTGACTCACATATTATTAAATGTCCTGGGCCTTCATTGTTCTTGAGTTCCGTAGCAACCTCTTGTGAAGCATTATGAGGGCCTTCAGTAATTAAACTTCTTAGAGTGATGCCCAAGGTAGACCTACCTTGTATAGAACTCACTCTATGACAAGGTTTGAGAAGAGGCATCATTCTGGACAGAGCAGTGGACTTAAGTTAGAAAATCACAGTTCAGATCTGGTCTCTGATACTAGCTGTGAGACCATGGGCAAGTGACTTCAGCTCTTTGAGAAGCAAGTTTCCTCATCTGTAAAATGGAAACACTAATACACATAGTGCCTGACAGGCAGATACCTGCCTGAGAGGATTTCAGTTTAAATGCAATAATATACATAAAGGACTTTGTAAAATGTAAAATACAATGTCTGTCAATTACTGTTCTTAATTTTACCACTGAGGAAGCCAATATAGTCATTTCGATGAATATAAACTACGTAATACACCTGGTCCTCCATTGTCGTTACCCTTATACAATTCTTCCAGGGCTTTCCATCACCTAGCAGAAAAGAAAAGTTAAAAGTCAGGCTGGGCCCACCCACCATTTCCCTGGCCAGTAAGAACAAGAGACCTTTCCAATGTCAGTCACTTCATTCTCCACTCAAAAAGTTTAAGCGAATAATTTAACTTTCTCTTTGCCAGGCATTACATTAGGCTCCCTCTCCCGCACCACCCCCGTCACCTATGAAATAAATTGCTACATTTGACAGATTTCCTTTTTGCTCCAAGACTCCTACCAAAAATTAGTACTGCCTAAAACTGAAACTTATAGGTCAGTGCTGCATTTATTTAAGGTTCTTTCCTGAGTAAAACTGGCCAAATGCATGCCCACAAGATACCAACCTTGGCTAGTATATCTACTCAATTTTGTTCCCCTCCTTCCAATTTAAGATTGTGGAAGATGTCGCTAAAATGACTGGCGTGCTTTCAAGCTTTCCCAGATTCTCACATAAAATGCATTGTGTCCTGCCAGCACCCAGAGTTCCAAATCAAACCATGATCAAAGAGAGCCTAGAAAGAAGTAGCAAATGTTAGCCCTGCTCATAAAGGTCACCATAAAAAATGTTCTCATAAAAACAAAGCAAAGAGAACTAGCTTTCTTTGACACAACTGGCCCTCCTAGAAATCTGGGAAAGGCAGGCGTTGTTAACCCTTTGGTTATCTGACAGTGGTATATAAAAAGAAAAACAGATGTGAAATCTGAAATGAGAAGATAATAGCGTCTCAGCAAAAAGTGGAGATGTCTGGGTCAGTGAATTTAGACTCCACTGTCGGGTCAGATCAACACTGGGGTGTTAGCAATGAAGGCTTTTACAAAATTACCTGTAAAGTACCTTCTTGCTCAGAAATTCACACTCACTAGGTAGCTCCCCCTGAGCATCCCATTGTACCTCCTAGTTCCTCTGTAAGCCTTTGACCCAGAGCCTCCAAATGTGCTAACCTGATTCCAGGGGGTGTCTTTTTTCTCCCTTTTTTTCTTTCCCTCAATCTCTTCGTCCTTTGACCTCCTAACAGAGTCTCTGCTTCCAGTCATTCCAATACATCTTCCATCCAGCAATTGTTTTGGTTTTAGGGTCCCCCCTCCCAGATGAATTTTTTTTAATGAGGTAAAAGAGGCCACTCTTTACCTCACTTCTTACCTGGCTTTAACTGGGCCATCTCCAATTGTCCTGATCCATATCTGGCCACTGGACCCAGATGGCTCTGGAGGAGAAAGTGAGGCTGATGATTTTGCGCAGCCCTCCCTCATTCATATCCAATTCAGTGCAAGTCATGTCATCATCTTCCTGATGTCATGATCCTCTTCAAGAACAGAGGACAAACCACAACCTGTGAGTAGTCCAAGTTGCCTGAATGGGGATCCAGCTGGCCAGTTCTAGTTGGACAACTCAACTTGTCCTCTCTTCTCCTCTCCCCTCCCTCTCAAAATGGGGCATCATACCTTTACCTGAGGGTGTATTGCCCAAAGGAAGGTAAATTTTGATGACTAGTTATCTTGGAGTTTATTGCCTAGATTTCTTTCTCAAAGACCATACCTGATTGGACAATAGGTTCCTGCCCAAGCACCACTTAATGGTTACTTTTTTGGGCCCCATATATATGTAATATGTGAATTATATATATATACATATATATATGTATATATATTCATGGAATGGTAATGACCTCACTCAAAATGAGAACTCCGAAAGACCTTAGCTTAAAAGGGCCAAGGTCTCCCACTGCATCCTGGGTCATCTCCAGTCATCCTGATGGATATCTGGCTACTGGACCCAGAGGGCTCTGGAGGAAAAAATGACTTTGCACAGCCCTCCTTCATTTGCATGTCATGGTGTCACCTCCCTGATGTCATGGTCCTCTTCAAGAATGAAGGACAAACCACAACAACATCCTCCTCCCAGATGGTGAAGTGATTTTCCTGCAGAGCTCACTGTGTCCCTCCCCGACACAATAACGTCCAGTAGCTACCTGTTTCCTTTAGCTTTCCTCCCTCTGACCAACCCTTCTAGCCTTGGTTAGCTATTTCTTCTCATCCTACACGCTGCAACCTAGTCAAAGTGCACTTCTCTCTGCCCCTCACACACAATACTCTATCTTCCAGCTCTTTGTCTTTGCACTGACCATCCCCCAAGCCTGGAATGTACTTCCCTGACCTCCACCTCACAGAATTCCTCTCCTTTCTGATGCAGTACAAGGATCACCTCCTGCAAGAAGCCCTCCATGATTCTCCCCAACTTCCAGCATCCCCTCCTCCAAACTACCTTCTACTTAACTTCTTTGCATTTATTCTGTATTAATTCTGTATATGATTACATAGGTATACATGGTCTACTGTGTAGGCACCCCACAGACACACCTCAACAGAATGTAAGATCCTTGTATTTTCCTTTGTATGTCCAGAACCTAGCAGAGTGCCTGGCACAAAACAATAGGACCTGGGCCTGTAGTTTCATTGGTATAGAGAAATCCCAGATAAGGAAAGGTCCTTTGCCAATGCAAGTGGGCACCTCCTCTGCGATGCATAATCTTAGAAAGGTGCCCATGGAAGAGGTATCAAATGTGCTGATGCCCTGTACAGCCCAAACCAGATTAAACTATAAATGGAACAGCATTACATTTTTTAAAACTAAGTCACTACGCAGCCTGCAGGGATTCTTATGGATTAGTGGTTCCTGGTTCTATTTGAGTCTGACAATCTGGCTTAGAGTACTGAGAAATGAAGTGACTTGTTCAAGGTCACACAATCAGGATGTGATAAAGGTAAAATTCCCACCCAGGAGTACAGGTCAGTCTCAGTGCACTACCCCATTTTAGCAGGCACTTAATAAATGCCAGATTGATCTGATGGCAGTGCCAGAGAAGCTAATAAATGATGGGGTAGTGGCTTCCTAATTGCACCATCTCCTCAGTAAAAAGCAGATAATAACAGCTTACATTTACATAGGCCGGACTTACTAGTTCACACAGCACTCTCCTCACAACAGCCTTGTAAGAGAGCCAGTGCTAATGCCATCATCACTGTTCTACAGATGAAGGAACTTAAAAGGGGTCAGAGAGTTTGTGATTTGTCCAAGATCACGTAGTAATTCATGAGAATAAGTAGCATTTAAAGGTTAATAAAGAGCTTTACAAATATTATCTCCTGTTGTCTTTACAGCAAACCTGAGAGGTAGATGATGTGATTTTCTTTGCTTTAGAGATGGGGAAACTGAGGCAGGCAGAGGTTAAGTGACTTGCCCAGGGTCACACAGCTAAAAGATGTCTAAAACTGGATCTGAACCCAGGTCCTCCAGGCTCCAGGAAAATCCACTGTGTCACCTAACTCCACAATTCAAGCCGAAAAGACTTAATGGTTTAATTTAAAATAATCACAAAATCACAGGAAGATTACTTAGAATCAGGAGTGGGGAGCCTGTGACCTTGAGGCCACATATGTCCAAACAATACAGAACAAACTTTCTTAATAAAAGGATTTGTTCTGTAAAACTTGGACTCAGTCAAAAGGTTGCACCCAAGGGCCTAGAAGGCCATATGTGACCTCAAGGCCACAGGTTCCCTATCCCTGCCTAGATTCCCAGCAGTTCTTTGTTGACTTGGCAAGAAACGTGAGCAGATAAAAACATTGGATGCTAAGGTCACAGAAAAATGGATGAAAGTTCTAAGGGCTGTAGGACCAGTGACATTTAGGGCCAGACAGTGAGGTTACCTTGATGAGCAAGCTGACAGAGAATCTAGTGCATTATAACTGGCATAAAGCTGGCTTCCCCCTTTCCCCACTAGAAGTGTAGCCTCAGAGGGGCAAATGAGATTCACTTTGGTTAAAAGTCCTATGGATGGGAATTAGGCCTCTCTATTTTAAAATTTCATCCTAGAATGATGCCAAATGACAAATTAGTCTAGGGATTGATGTTCTGTGGTTCCACGAAAGGCCTTTGGAAAATGCAACTCCTAAAAAGACCCTACAAGCGAAAGTGAGTGGGAGACAACATCTGTGCCTACAAAGAGGCAATAGGGGTAGAGGTATGACTTCTCAAGACATGCAACTCAAGACTTTGGAAAATGGAGTACTGTTTTGTAAGCCAGGTAATGCCTTTCAGAGAAGCCTTCAATTCTACAGAGAGGAAGCTCCCATTTAAACACGACTGGACACTTGGGTTTCACAGATCTTATCTGTGATCTTTACTGATCTGAAGGAATTCTAAATAGCCCAGTAAAGGATCTTATAGCACTAGATTTATGAGAGAAAAGAAGAAGAAGGAGGAGGAGGAGACCTCCTAGGATAGATCATGAGTAAAGGATGCATGTCCTTTATATAGAAAGAAAGGACTTAGGTGGTTTGACCCAACTTAATAAAACAATAACAAGGCAAGAGTGAACTATAGGAAAGTCACATTGAAGGCTATTGGGTGGAAAGAGAAGGAGCAGGGAACCTAATTACAATTTTTTTTAAATCACTGGAGATTCTAGAGAAGACAGACTTGGATGAGATGTTCTTTTATAATAAATTTTTCTGTTTTTGATTTTTCTGTGATTATTATGTACACACATGTATACATACATGTGGTAATTATATATACATGGTACAGATGGTAATCAGTCTCCTTAAGCTGTTATGTCTGTAGAATAAATAACATACTGTGGAACCTATGATTTTTCTAAATGGAAAAACCCACACTTTCGGGGCAGTTAAAATTAAGACTCAAGTTTACATTTAAAAAAAAAAATCCTGCATTAAGACTGATGACTCTTTGCATATTGTGGTATCTTTACTCTGGCACTAAAAGACAAAAGTCTAATTTTACATTTCTCTTTTTCTTGATATGAGCCCAGGTTTTACTCAGTTTGGGTCTACATTTCTAGAGGTGCTGAAGTTTTAACTGAAATGTACACTGACTCACACAGCCACAGCCCTACACAAAGCTTTGTAATTTTATCTCCAAGTTATTCAGACCTGGCAGGGTAGAGTTATATTTAATATACACAAATGCCTAAAATTTTTTAACAGAACAACTGAGAGCAGCTTGGTAGGATTTTAATGCTCCTTAGACAGAATTGAGAGCAGTTGGAAATACGCCCAAGGAAATCAACTGAAATATGCGTACCTACCTTACCACCTAATTTTCCTGAAAAACATCATTTGACAATTTCTGTCCTCTGTCATCACCCGGAATCACTCAATTCTGTGATCTTAAGTCACAGTAGTATTTATATTCTCAGTTAACTAAAAAAAGGGGAGAAGGGGTGAGGGGAAAAGAATATCAAGATTAAGACCTTATTTTTTTTTTAAGCTAATGATCGTTCTGAATTTTCTGTGTTTTTATGTCAGTCCACTCCAGTTCTAACCCAATGCCAGGCATTAGTGTTGATTTCCACTTGGACCAAGAGGACAAACAGGGGGAGGGGAGGGATGGATTTTGGAAGGCCAGTGAAACTCAGAATTTAATAAAAGTTAACCTAAACTTCTCCATCCTCATCTCTAAATCCTATGAAATTGAGCATCTGCCGTAAAGATGAAGAAAAATTAGAAAAAGCCATTGGCAGCCCAAGATGGGGAAGACCCTTGCAGGAAATCTGGGATGCCAGCAAAGTATGTGGACAGTCCCACAGACTCACTAACATGTAGTACAGCTGGCAGTAGCTCTGGGCATTGGTGAGGAAGTAAATTCCTAGCATGCCATCCTATGAGACTGCTGACTTCCTCTCTACCCCAGCAGCTTCTACTTTCTTTGATAATTCATGTTACTTTGTCACAAGCATGCCTAACAAAAACATATCCCCAAGTCCTTCAGAAGACAGAACTGGGAGAAAGAATAGAGCCCCTCCTTTCTTTTGTCTCCCCTGAAAAACACTATTTAAAAGAGTTTGTATTAATGTATCCATTCAAGGCAGGATTCTTAACCCAGGATCATATAGATAAGTTTTAGGGGTCTGTGAATGGATGGGGAAAAAATTACATCTATATTTTCACTAATCGGTAAGTGAAATTTAGCATTTCCTTCAATTATTGGGAGGGGCGGGAATTATTCTGAGAAAGGATCCATAGTCCATACCAAAGGGAACTATAACAATGAGAAGGTTTGGAAACTCTGCTTTTAAAAAGTTCTTTGCATACATCAACTTACTTGGTCCTTACAACAGCCTTACAGGAAGGTAAGAAGACAGAGAGGGTAAGGAACTTCTAGACAGACCCACAGCTACCCAGTAAACAACAAGGCCAGGATTTAAACACCTAATGTCCAAGTCCACAACATCATGCAGCCCCTTTTTGAAGCTGCTGATATAATCTCTGCCTTAGTTCAACAGAACACTCTTCGTCTCTCTCCCATGTATGACCCAATTAAGCCAGTGAGGACAAAGTTAGGGTAGGAGCAGCATAGGGCGGCTGGGTAGAGCAATGGACAGAGCTGAGTTCAAATATGACCTCAGACACTTACCAGCTGTGTGACCCCAGGAGAATCACTTAACCCTGTTTGCCTCAGTTTCCTCATCTGTAAAATGAGCTGGAGAAGGAACAGACAAGCCACTCTAATATCTTTGCCAAGAAAACTCCAAATGGGATCATGAAGAGTCAGAAATGACTAAAAAACAAGTGAACAACAAAAATCCTGCTTTTCATCCTGTCTTGAGGCAGTAATTCTGAAAATAGGATGGGATCTGAAAATGGGATCACAAAAAGTGAGACCCCACTGGGCAACATCATGGGGACAGCATTCACCCTTCCTTAGACCTTACCTCAATTAAAATGTATTAGGCATCTACTATATGCTGAACTAATTATACCAGGGACCATCAAGGACAAAAAAAGAAATAGTTCAAGTGAGGCCTGATCCCAACCAGCTCACTGTCCATAGCCAAAGGGTTCAGGGGAAGGGGATGATAAGGAAGATAAAACCTTTTGCCCTTTATAAGTTCTTCTCTTTAGAACATTTGGGGGAATAAATATGTGAGGTAGTGAATGTACTCCCCGTCCCAACATCACTGAATTTAACTACTCCATATGTCTTTGACATTTTTTTTGCCATTATATACCCCCGCCCATGTCCATTCCTATTCTTTTTTCCTCCCTCTCTTTAAAAGCTGTCGAGTCGCTCACCTAGAATCTACCATGAGCAAGAATGATACTTATATGATAAGAGCTGAAAGTGTCCTGGGTTTGGAGTTAAAAAAGATAGGAGTTCAATTATGCCTCTGACACTGATTACAAATATAACCTTAACTAAATTACTTAATCTCAATGAGGTTCTCCTCTATAAAATGAAAATGAGAATACCTACGCTGCTTACTACAGGATTACTGGATGGAGATAAAGTATGTGAAGTGCTTTGTAAACCCTTAAAATACTAACTATAAATGTCAGCTATTCTTATCCTTGTAGGCTTTAGAGTAAAATCCACTTCAGGCTAGCCTGGTAGGGAGGTCAGTATAAATGAATGAAGAATTTCAAGTACAGACCATCCTAATAATAATTTGTTATTTCATTTGATCCTGAAAAAAAACCCTGTAGAGGTAGGTACTATTATTAGCCCCATTTTACAGATAAGGAAACTGAGGCAGAGCGAGGTTAAGTGACTTGCCTAGGGTCATAAAGCTAAGTGTCTGACACAGGATCTGATATTAAAGAAATTCAGTTATCCTTTTCCTATAGAAGCAGTCACAAAAACAGTTAACAGAGTGGCAAGTCTATTTTTATTTATTTATATTTTTATATTATATCTTTATATAATTTATACTATATTACTTATCATTGGTTATTTTATACATGAATTGTGTGTTTTTGCTGCCAAATGCTTATAGCTGAGATATAATAAGTAACTAAGAAACACAGGAAAAGGAGAAACAGTTTTAAGTGTTATTAAGAACTAAGGGAATTTGACATCCCTGGTTCCTTCGACTCCCTGACCCCAGGATTATTTTCACCTTTTCTATCCTGCTTTGGTCCTCATTTTGTGGGCCTCAGCTCTACCTCTCCTCTCAAATATTAGCAACCTCTATCCTGCTTTTCAGGCAGCTAGGTGGTGTGGTGGATAGAGTTCTGGGCCTGGCCTCAGACGTTTCTTAGCTGTGGGACCCTGGGCAAGTCACTTAACCCCATTTGCCTTAGCATCCTTATCTGTAAAATGAGCTGGAGAAGGAAATGGCCAACTATTCTAATATCTTTGCCAAGAAAACCCCAAATGGGGTCATGAAGAGTCAGACATCACTAAAAAACAACTGAACAACAAAAACTCTGCTTTTCATGCTATCTTGAGACCAATTCTGAAAATGACCCAGGTGCTAAGCCCCTACCCTTAGGGAAAAGACTTCCTGAATAATAAGACACCAAATGTCTGGATCCTGGAAATCATCCAACCAAATGTGTCCAATTTTAAAAAGATCAATCCAAGTTAACCTTGTAGGAGAAATGTTGCATTTGGCAAGGTTCTGCAAAAGCCCAAACTACTAGGATAGAAGGCTAGCTTAACCAAAGAGAAGCGGAGAACAGCTTTTAAAAAAAGTTTTTAATTGAAATGTATTCATTCCATGTGTTTGGCATCTGGTATCTTTATTAAACTCTTATTTTTCCAATAACAAAAATCAGAAAACTAATAGCTCAGTATTCTCATTTAACTACAAGCAGCTAATTGTTTCCTCAGGATCAAAAGATTTAAGATATCGCTCCTTTGAGGGAAATATCTTCTAGAGATATCCAAGAACAGAGAAAGTCCTGAATATTGTACTCTAGCAACAAGATTGGCCAGGAAGTCAGAGGTTTGTATCTCAGCTCTGACATTTATTACTGGGCTGACCTTGCACAAGCACCTTCATTTCTCTAGGACTAAGTTTCCTACTCTGTAAAGAGGACTGAAAAATTTCAAGCACACAGAGTTTTAGACCTAATCCAACTTCCTCTTTTAACTGATGTGGAAACTGAGGCCCACAGAGATGACAAGACAAAGTCACACATCCTATGCAGGGATGGGATCAAAATCCAGTACTCTCCCTACTATATCACAGAACTCAAAATGTAGCACAAGAATTTGGGGGGACAGTTAAAAAAATCAGTTTCTGCAATTGAAATTTGGCTTAAATTTTCCCCTAATCCTAATTCTCCTTCTAACTTTTTGTTGTCACTAAGACCAGTCTCCTGTGTTTGAAAGGTTCATCTCATCTCTGACTTTTCCTTTCGCACATTTTATTTCCAATTAGTCTTGAAGTCATAAGCATAATGGAAACATCAATGACTTTGGAGGTGGAAGTTTTCAGAACGCATCCTATGAAGGCAAAAACCATTTCTTTCCTAAACTTCACTCTCAAACAATTTTAAAAGCAGTAGATGTTTGACAAATACTTGCTAAAATAAATTGAAAGTAACTATAGAAACTGGCATTGATGACTGTGTAACTAATGAAACTAGGGGAGTTCCCACCTCTCAACAAAAATCTTAGCTAATATAAAATAAACTATAATCCAATTACAAGATATATGAGATAATGTTCCAACAGAAGATTTGGATAGTGTAACAAAACATTAGGAAAGTTGTGTAAGAAAGAAGTGGTGAGTTCGTCCAAAAGTATCCAGAAGAGAAGGTGCCCCACCTGGTCAACACTAGTGAACGTTCTTGGAAGGTAAATTCCTATAATGGAGCTTAATGGCACCTTCCTTCAAGGTCATCACATTGGAGCAACAGCTTTGGAGTCAGAAAGTTAAGGTTCAAATCTTGCCTCTGCTGCTTGAGTGGCAAACCTTTGGTGTGTCACATGACCTATATGACCTTGGGCAGATCTCAGTTTGGGCAGCATCTCCCTGACACTATCAATATGACATCAAAGCGCGTCTCCTCATGTACGTGGACCTCAGTTTCCTCATTTGTAAAATTAGGGGATTGGACTAGATGAGATCTAGCTCCAGATCGATAATCTTTCATTTCTATGAGGACTGGCCTTAGAATTTGAGGACCTGAGTTCAAGTCTCAGATTTTCATTAGTTTATGTGACCTGGGCAGTCATTTAACACTCAAAGGACCAGAATTTAAGGATATCTCAAAGGACCAAGCTGTGTCAGAGCAGCTAGGTGGCACAGTGGATAAAGCACCAGGCACAATCTTCTGTGAGCTCAAATCCAGTCTCAGACACATACTAGCTGTGACCCTGGGCAAGTCATGCAACCCTGTTTGCCTCAGTTTCCTCATGAGCTGGAGAAAGAAATGGCAAAGCCCTCCCATATTTTTGCCAAGAAAACCCCAAATGAGGTCAGGAAGAGTTAGACATAACTCAGCAACAAGAATGAAGATGTTTAAGTGGACAGCCTTTACAGACCCTTCCGACTGTAAACGCTTAGCCTTTACTTAGACGCTGTTTTCACCAACTAACCTTCTGACTTCATTTTGGTTTCCTAAGGAGACTTCCCTACTAAAAAGAGAATGCCTATAGCAAATTTTGTTCATACAACAAACATTTATTAAATTGAATATCTTTTAATAAAAGGATTCTTCACATAGTAGAACACTAGCCTCCAAGCCAGAAAGAAAGCATGAAACCAAATTAAAATGTAATTGGGAAATATTTAACATTTGGGGTATATCTGAAAGCCACAACTTGCACATTCAGGTCCCTCACATCAAGGTGAGAAGGTGAGAAGTAGGAGTTGTATAATTATTCCCATAACTGTTGTTTTCCCCATTTAGCAGGTGAGGAAGCTCTGACAGCTCAAACAGACTAAGTGATTTGCCCAAAGTAACAGCTGGTGAGTATCAGAGCCAGAAATCGAACCTCAACCTTCCTGGAGTCCAAATTCAGTTTTCTTTCCACTTCAGTAAGTGAGAAAGAGGGGTAGTACCTAGGAGACCCTTGACCCTGTGATTGACAGAGCATACCATGAACATCTGGAACATCGAATCCTGAATTTGTAAACTGGAAAGGATGGAGGAGGAGTAAGTCTGTATTTCAGACTAGGGAGTTGCAAATCTCCCTGCTCCACCTCCCAAAAGTATGTGAGGTTTTTAGGTTCGTTTTTTTTTTAATACTCTGCCCATCCTACACTTCTTCTAAACAGGCAAATTTGTTGTCACAAAGTAGGGCTGCTCCCAACTTTCTTACATATTAGAAGACCAACAGGCCAAAAGCCTGTTATTTTCAGATGCACACAGCATCTCAAACAACATTCACTAAGCTTGAACTCAGTTTACCTGGAGTAGGACTGCCTTAGTACTGCTTAGATCAGATACCAAAATTATATCAGCTTTCTTTTTCCCCTTTCTATAGGTGTTCCTTTCCTAGGAGAAAATGATGACTGGAAACAAAATTGGCTGATTTTTGTAAGAGAATGAACTCCCCATCATTAGAAGAATTCAAGCAGAGACAAGATTTATAGAGGAGATTCCTGAATTGGGTTAGAGACTGAATTAGATGACCTCTAACAAGAATCCCTTCCATCTCTAATGCTATGATTTCCATGTAGTCTCATGGAAGGAATTTTCCATTCAAGATGGTCAACTAAGAGGCTAGTCATTTGACAGGCCATAAACAATTGTCAGTATCAGTATGACCCACAGAATAGGAAAAAGAAAGTTTCTTTCCTCTGAGAATATAGATGGAAAAACTTACTGCGACAAATTACATTTAAAATAGGTTCTTAACAAGGGGACAGGAATACATACCACTAGTTCAGCAACTTTTCCTAGATTGTTTGACAGATGTTTCTTCAAAAAACAAATCAGAGAACTGTTTGAAAAATGAGCAGATAAGATTTTAAGAACCCAAACACCACCATAAATTCACACCATAAAATATTTATTAAGAAACAATATGTTTGGTTTTTTTTTTCAATTGTAAAAACATCTTAGTTAGGAATCCTTTTTTTGAAATTTTAAAATCATACCAGATGCCAACAATCTTACATTATCTATGACATATATAAAACATGTAAAATACCACACTTCACAGAACTTTAATTAACAGTCTTATATTTCCACCAGCTAATAAAATAATTTCCACATACTTAACTTATTTTTCTTCTTATACGTAAACAATATACAAAGAGATTCACCTGAATTTCATAAATCAGAGCAGGGGTCCTTATCTGAGTATGTGCAATGAATGGAGTGCTTCCTGCAGAGAGACTGAGAGAGGGAAACAACAAAAAATGCCTGACTTCCTCACTGAATAAAGCTAGCATATCTGTAAACCTTTCTCTTGACATAACAAGAGTCCTTGATGTCCAGGGGGAGGTGGGGGGTAGGGGTGGAGATAGCAAGCCATGTCAGAGAAGGTTCATTGAAAAGACTGTATAAAATATCTGCCCATTCTCCTATAACTGCTAGATACTCCTATTTTGGCCAAAGGTCATTAAGTCTGTGGTATAAATTTTCCCCTCAACACTTGGATCATGGCAGAAAAATCCTATTAAGTAAATGTGTAGATCATTTTATCTGTGTTGATCATATGTAAATAGTAAGTCATGCTCATCAGATATAGGCAGAAATATCGACCCTCTGTTTCATCTAGAGCTGAAATGCACTCGCTACTGTCCAGGAATCCAGCCTCTGAAAACCCAAGCAGAACGAAATGCTGAAATGGCTAACTTTCCACAGCAAAAAGTAACCAGGAGTGGCAGGAACTGATTTTTTTTCATTGAAAGCAAAAAATTATCATTAAAATGAATAACCAAGTCTTGCACCTTATTAGATGCTATGGTAAAGTCAGATTAAAATACAATCAGGAAGAGTTCATGGTTTTATTACTATTCCACCCTTCTTAAGTTTTCTTCAAGATTAAAAGTAACTCCAGTCTTCCTTGGTAAAGCCTCTATATCATATTTCAGTGAAGAGTGATTTCTTTTTTGTACATAAAATACCATTTTGTCATAAGATTACTACATAAATAAAGGAGATTTTCACAATCACAAAAGTAGACAAAATACATAATTTTACACTGAAACTAAGATGTGTCTGAGAATGCTGAGATCCAATGGACAGTGTCAGGTAGAAAACAGGTTTTCCATTTTTGATTGCATCCTATTGTCTTCCACTGCCAATCTGATTGTCTATAAAACAGTCAGGGGAAAAGAGGTAACAAATATGATCTTGGACAGTTAAGGGTGGGAGTGGGGGAGAAAAAGAAACCGCCTTACTCTAGCAACTTACAAAATTCTTTTGACTATTGTACCTAAAGGGCACTTGTTGGCTCAAGCATTTCTCTTTCACACTCACACCCACACCCACACCCACACCCACACCCACACCCACTCACACATATACATCCACACAAAGCTATCAAAAAATGCATGTACACCTTCAACATAATCTTTTTTTTTCCAATAAAAATCATGCACTGGAATGAAACATATCTGGAAATGCTAATTGAGAGATACTTTCATAGAGTTTGAAGCAAATGAACCCATCAAAAAGAAATGCTTTCCCAAAAAATGCTGTCCAACATTCAAGGACTTCCATTTAGAGAATTCTTTACAAATGGACTGTTTGTGGATTCATTCCCAAACTATTTCTTGCCTGTCCATCTTAGGTACTGAGAGCCAGTTTTGCGGTCCATGAGTTTACACAGTCACTGCTGGGTACATTTTCTGTTCACTACTGGCATGGGGGTAAGGAGACTGGATCTGCCTGTACCCAGTTTGCAGACCATCCAGGAAGGGTGGCACAGGTGTCATGGGCATGGAGTCATGTTGTACCGTGTAGCCCACATACTGGGGGTGCAGGTATTGTCCTTGGTGGGGCACAATCTGGGTAGCCTGCTGACAGTTCAACACTGAGAAATTAGTCGGCATGTTGACATATACATTATTCATGGTCCCTTCTGGTAAGCAGCAGTTGGTCTGTGACCTCGTAGGGGGAGCTCTGGCACCTGAATTGGCACTGGAACTGGAGCTGGCAGCAGTGCTCGATTGACGGGAGGAGGATCCTCGAGATGTGCTGGCACTTGGTATCATGGGAATGGTTTCCATCAATCGATTGCCTCCAGGGGCTCTGCTCTGCTGTGGCTCCTGCTTGGGCCGCAGACACCTGCAGCAGCAAGCGGCCACTAAAGATCCCAAGATGATAAAGGCAACGAACACTGACCCCACGATGAGGAACGGCACATAGATAGGCACTAAGGAAAGGAATGCAGACAGAAAACTATGATTCCTCTTAAAGCATGTTTATGCAACTCTAATACTAATGTTCTGATAAGATTTGCTCATTGCTTGATAGCTTAAGAACTATTCAATCCTGTCTTTTTCCTTCCTGACCCCCTAAGATGCCTGGGCCTGAACTAGGGGCTATGGAACTAGGGATTATAACAAAGACAAATTTAAGAAAACAAAACAAGTAAACATCAGAATAGTTCAGAAAGACATCTCCCACTCCCTAAAACGTGAGCAACCTGGGTGTAAAGATCTCTTCAGATTAATGAAAAATATGCATTACAGAATAATAATAAAGAAATATAATGTTATTACTTTGAAGCATACAAAGTGAATGAATTCCCATGACTAACCAATTTAATGGATATGTATTACATAGCTCTGAGGGATATGCACAGTTTGGGACTGCTAAGTGAGTCAGGACCAAGTTCAAATCCAATCTTGAACGCTAGCTATGTGACCCTGGGCAAGTCACTTAACTCCATTTGCCTCAGTCTCCTCATCTGTAAAATGAGATGGAGAAGGAAATGGCAGAACCACTTCGGTTTCTCTGCCAAGAAAACCCCAAACGGGGTCACAGAGAATTGCACAAGACTGAAAACAACAGTAGTTCTGGGGATTTAAGTTATTAAAAATTCCATTCTCCTTAATAGATTAAGTATGTCCCTTGCAATCTTCTTTTGACACTATTTGGACCGCAAACTTTTTTCATTGACAATTCAAAAGTCAACTTCAGTGCAGAGCCAACCATTAAAACTTCTGAATAAGTAGACTGAGATTTAGGAACCTTTACTGCAGTAGAAATGGGTGAAATAAAAAGAGCAAATCTTCTTGATCAATCTTAGGGGACTTCCTTGATAAACCAAATTTATGGGAGGGATATAACCTGATATGTTGACGAAGGAGACAGTCTATTCCAGGCAAAAGGCAAAAGCATGGGAATAAAACCTATACAGTGAAAAGTAAATAGTTTAAGAGAAATGGAAACAGGAGAAGCTACAAGGCAGCCTAAGAGTGGACTGATACCAAGACTGCTAAGTCCAAAGTTAAAACACTGGAGGATCACAGGGAGCTCCCGGAAAATGAAAGAAACGTATTATAACATAAAACAACCAGTATGAATTCTGACAAGTTGGATCTATTCTGTACATAAAATAACTTCTGAACACCAAGAATTGGGTTTAAAACAAGCATTAAGGAGCAGAGTATTTCCTTTTGTTTTCTTGTTAATCCTTTTCACAAACAGTCAATCTTTTGGAAATCCTGAAATACTGGAACTATTTATGAATTGTTCTTCACGTAGAAAACACAAGATGTTCAAAAGAGATGCATGCGAATGGGAAGAGGAAGGGGAAAAAAAGCTTTTGCTGAGTCCACTGAGTTCCTCTAGTGCTTATCTGAGTCACTCACGATGTACTTATCTCACACTGTAGTCCTCTACAGACATCACTCTGTTCTACAGGGCAGGGAACTGTCTTTTATATTTGTATTATATTTATTTATATTCCTCTACAACACCTTGTGTATAGTAGGAGCTAAATAAACATGAATGAATGAGCCAAATTCCTTGGCACTGAGGGAACAGACCAAGTTCTCTCAAATTGAGCAACGCTTCTAAATACGTTCTTTATGATTTCTGAACACCTAGTAAAAATTATGAAAATGTAACACCTTGTGGAATCACCTAGACTTAAGTTTGATTTTCATGATAAAAGCTTAGCCAAGAAGGATGGTTTCTGGAAGTTCAACAGGTGGTATAGAGTTGGCTACGCCAAAGTTGTCCAAGAGTAAACCTGCCCTAATTGTTGGAGTTAGCCAGAGGATTTTGTAGCAACATGCTGGGCTTTTTCTTAACCGTTCTATAAATTTTTGTATTCCTCTAAAGAAATCTAGCCTTTCATATTACCAAAGGTTAAAATCAGGCATTCTTTAAATGCGCGCGCACACACACACACACACACACACACACACACATTATCCTCAGGCCTTGTCATAAGCAATGCAAAGTTACTTACTTAAAAAAAAAAAAATAATTGTTCACTTTCAAGGAATTTTAATTGGACTTGCATACCGGCATGTAGGGATAATTAATACAGTGCTCCCATGAGCCCTGGTGCCATTTAATTAGACAAGATAGGGCAGCATGGGTGTGAAATAAATTTAGTGAAGCATAATTTTGTTTTGGAACAAAGCTTTGTAAAATGTAGGGAAATCCCCAAAATGCACATCTCAGCATCTTTATGATTTTGACAAGTTTTCATATTTCGTGTTGAATCACGAAGCAGTTGTTGTGCAGGGATTTGTCCCGAGAGAGATCTCCTTTATATTTTCTTTTCTTTTACTATTAAACTGAGCTCTGCAGACTTGCAACCATCAGACGACACCATGGCTTTGGCACATTCCTTAACGCTTTATTTCATACTCATACACTGCAAAGCTGAGTTGGCACCTTAAACGCAGGCATTTTCCGGAGTTATACTCTCTCCTCTCCTCTCCTCCCTTCAGACAGAGACAGAACAATGCAGCATGAGTAATACAATGCTTGACTGAAAAAGCAGCCGGGTTTAAAGGAGCTCTCCTCTTACAGGGTCACAAGAGACAGCTCTGTAAACACTCCTTGCCTCCAAGAACATTTCAGGCACCTCGGCCTCCTGTGGGTTCAGGATGCAGAGAAACAGGATGGGGCAGAAGGGCAGGAGGAAATGGAGGGTGCTGTAAGTCCCCTTGTCAAAAACCAACTTCCCAGCTTCACGCAGGGAGAGTTCACCTTGGTGAAAGGATGCCCTCTAGAATATTTTGTCCACAGAACTATATCCTACTCACTGGAGGATAGACTCAAGAAGGTGAACTTGGGATGAGGTGGAGGAGAAGAGGGAGAATATCTCAGAAGAGTGGAACTTTTAAAAGGAAATGTTTTTTCAAAGCTATAAAGACAAAAAGTTAACTATCTTCTGCAGGGTCTCAGACAAGTTGGCCAGGCATCTGATGCAACACAATTCAGTTTCAGGTGCAGGTGCCAGCTCTGCTTGCCAGCACACATGGAAGAACATTAGAGCCCTGAGGCCAGGGCAGGGGAGAAGCAAAGGCCATTCAATCCCTGCTCCAGAAATTTAAGATTTCTCTTCCACTGAACTGTCCAGGTCCCATTACTGAACTAGAGAAAGTCCTAAGAGGTGGAAGGAAGTTTGGCGTTTACCTAATCCAAGCCACTCACTGCACGGATGAGGAACAGCCCGGCTTGGGGGGAGAGGGGGGATGCCTAACAGGTGGGGGTGGGGCAGCACCTGACTTTGTTAGGCACATGGCCCAGGCTGGCAAAGGAGTCAAGGCCCTGTTTAGATTCACTGCTATTCACCCCCACTTTTCCTAAGTTCTCTCAATATTTAATTCATTTAATTAGAGAAGAAGGCAGGAGGAAAACAAATCTCTAAGGGGGAAAAACTAGCTGCCCTGGAATCCGGACGGTGGCAAAAAAGAAAGGTGATGAATTCTTCTTCCTGAAACATCTGAAAAGATAATTGACCCCTTTGCCTCAAATAGGGTGGGAGTGATCCCAGCAAGCGTGCTCTGGGGACCTTCTGAGGAGGTGGGGGAGAGGTCAGGGAGGACGTGGGCAAGGCCGGGGCAGGATTTCCTGAAGGAGGGCCTCGGGGCACAGGAGTCAGGGCCGAGTTACAGCGCCCTTAGCAGCAGAGACGACTCAGGACAACGCGCCCAGCACCATCCAGCTCCTGCCCGCGGCCAGGCCAGAGCCAAGGGCCGGCACGGCCCGCCACCCCCCTGACTCCGCCCCTGCCCAGATCAGCTAGCGGGAGGCCCCTCTAGCCCGTGCCCATCGAGGCGCTGCGGACGCTCGGCCAGGTGGCCTCCCCCGCCCCGGCCCGCCCCCGCGTACCTGCGGCGCCGTCCGGGCTGTCCTTGTCCGAGCGGCCCGGCTCGCCGCCCCCCTGCTGGCGGTCGTTGTCGCAGCCGCCCTGGTCCAGGCGCGCGTCGGCGCTGGAGCAGCAGTAGCGCAGGGCGCAGCTGCCGCAGCAGATGGTGGCATCGCCGCCGTCGAAGCGCTCGGGACACTGGAAGCCGATCCGCCAGACGCCCTGCGCGTCCAGCCAGCCGTGGCAGTACTCCCCGCTGGCCCGCGCCCCGGCCGCCAGCAGCGCCGCCAGCAGCAGCCGCAGGAGAGGGGGGGAGGACGGCGACGAGGCCCGCAGGCGGCCGCCCCACATGGCACCACCCGGAGCGCGGGGCGGCGCGGGCGCCAGCGGGCGGAGGGGCCCCGCGGGGGCTTCGGCGGAGGTCCCGGGGCTCAGTACGGGGCAGCCCCGGGCGGGTTCAGGAGTCCTGGCGGGGCCTGCCCCTTCCCATGCGGTCAGCGCCTTTCCTTCCCCCTCCAGTCCAGGGGTGATCCGCGATCTGATGGAGAAGGCGGCCCCTAAGCCATCACTCCCGCATTCTCGGCGCCCTAGCCGGGTAGAGGCGCGGGTCCGAGAGCAGGGACGCCGGGGACGTCCCCACGGCGGGCAGCGAGAGCTCTCCGAGGTGTTCCCAAGCAAGCGTCCACTCCACGCGCCTCCCGCCCACAAGGCGCCCCCAAAGCCCTTCCCCGAGTCCGAGCCCTCTGCCCCGAGCCAATTAGTTATGCTCCCGAGGGACCCGAGCAGTCCGATTCCAGGGTGACGGGCGAGGCAGGACCCCTCAATCCCCCGGGCCACAGAGCGCAGGGGACGGAGAGGAGAGGAGGGGGCCGGCGGGGGGCAGCGCTGCTAGAGGCAAGTGCAGCAGCAAGTGCGGCCGCTGCTCAGTCCCTCCTCCCCATCGCCAAACTTCGTCCGCGCCTCGCGCTGCGAGCCTCGCGCTGGGCGAGGAAGCTGTCCCCGGGGCGCTCAGGAGCCCCGGCCGTCTCGCGGAGGCAAATGCTAAGTGCCGGGACCTCCGGCGCGATCCGTGCGGGGACCAAGCCGGGCCCGCGGGCCCGCCTCGGGAGCAGCTCGCGTCCGGCTCCGGAGGAGAGGGGCGCAGCCGCCTCCCGCCGCTGAGTCTCGGCGAGCCTGGGTGCCGCGGAGGCCGGGGCCGGGGTGGCGGGGCTGCCGCTGCTGCTGGGAGCAGCTCCAGGACTCTGCTCGCTCTCCTCTCCCGCCCGTCTGCTCCTCCTGGCCCCTTCCCGGGCTCCCCACCCTGCCCCTTCTATCTCCCTCTTGTCCTCTGCCGGGCACCGGAGAGGGGTGGCGGAGGGTGGAAGCCGAGGCGGGGAGACGGCCGGCCCGGCTCGCGCGCTGCCCTCGGCCTCCTCCTCCTCCGGCCGGCCCGGCTCGCCTTCGCGGCCCCTTGGCTCGCTCTCTTATTATAGGCACCCGGCTCGCCCAGGCGCGCATGCGCTTCCGGAGCCTCCCTCCCTCCCCCCTCGGAGGAGGCCCCCTACACGGAGAGAGTGAGGGGCCCTTCCTGCCACCCCGGCGCTTGGGGTAGCCTTGGTGTGGAGGACGTGAGCCGCACCGGCTAGGAGAGAAGGGTCGGAAAGGACCCGCCTCCAACGCGGCGGCTTTGCCTCCACGGACCAGGGGAGAACGGAGACCGAGGGCTGGGCACCTCGGCGAGCGCTCCCCGTCGGGGCAGCCTTCCTTCAGACGCCGGTTCTTGTTTGGGGAACCGAAGGCGCAGGTGCCGGTGCTCCGAAAACTCGTTGTGTTTATCCAGGTCAGGCTGGACAGTCCGGTCACAGTCACGCTTGTGCTAAGAGACCTTGGACACTTAACCTCTCTGGTCCTCAGTTACCTCCTCTGTAAAGTAAAGGGGCTCTACTAGATCATCTTGGAGATCGTTTTTAGATGTCCCCTCTAGCTCCCTGATTCCGTATTACTTAGAAAGCAAGGCTATTTTATTTGTAGGCAAAAGGTATTGTCTTTCAGGGGCCCATTCAGACACTTCTTTATCAGTCACAGTAGGGGGTGCAGTGGAGAGAGCACCAGCGCGGGAGTCAGGAGGACCTGAGTTCAAATCTCACCTTTTTAGCTGTGTGACCTTGGGCAAGTCACTTCACCCCAACTGCCTCATCCTGGGTCATCTCCAGGCATCCTGATGAGTATCTGGTCACTGGATCCAGATGGCTCTGGAGGAGAAGTGAGGCTGGTGACCTGCACAGCCCTCCCTCACTCAAAGCAAAGTCAAGTGCAAGTCATGTCATTGTTTCTCTGATGGCATGGTGTTCTTTGGCAACGAAGGATGAACACACGCACAGATAATTCAGCTATAAAAGACTCATTTTACCCTACCTAGCAAGTTCAGTCTGCTTCCTTGAATTTGAAACTGAGGCTGTCACCATAAATAATAACAGTAGGTCATATGGATATAGTTTTTATATATTTTCTCTTCCTCACAATTTCATGTTAAAACAATTATAAACTTTTTTTAAAGTTTTAAATTCCAAATTTCATCCCTCCCTCTCTCCTTCCTGCCCCCCTCCCTGAGATGATAAGCAATCCAATATAGCTTATACATGTGCATATTGGTCATTTTATACAAGACTCAGAAAAATGAAAGTAAAAAATAGCATGCTTCAGTGTTTTAAAGTTTGCAAAACATTTATATATACATATATATATACACACACATATATAATTTGATATTCAAACAATCTAGTGAGGTAGATGCTAGTCCAATCAGGTCAAAAAGCATGTGAGTGCCCACTGTATACCAACCTGTGTGCTGAACACTGACCAGGGGATACAAAAAAAGGCATTAACAGTCTCTCAAGATGAAAACAACATTTGAATAACTGTGTCCAAATAAGATATGGACATATAGATATAGGTGATAAATTGGAGATAACCTCAGAGGGAAGGTGCTAGAATTAAGAATAAGGACAGGCTGTTTATAAAAAGTGAGATATTAGTTGAGACTTGAAGAAAGCCAGGAAAACCATGAGGCAGAGATGAGGAGGGAGAGCACAGCTACCACTTCCACATCAACTTTCCCCATCACAATCTTGATAGAGAGTCAGTATAAGAAATTAAATGGGAATTTGGGGGGAGTTTTGCGAAAACTGCAGATGACACTTGAAGGCCAGCAGATGACACAGAAACAGTTTAGAAACTCAGAAATGCATAAAATATATGTATCCTATTGTATGATATCAACCCAAATTTTACAATAAGGTACTGTAAATATCCCACCAAAGAAAAAAGTCAGACTCTTTCTCTGGTACGGAAGGAGGGCCAAAATTGTTTATGAAGGTTTTCCAGACTGGGGGGGTGCTGCAACCCTAACCCTCATGATATGTTCCAGGCACAGGGAACAGTCAGTGAAAATGCCCCCAAAAAGGAGACTGTACGAAGAACAGTTTGGCCCAGTGTTACCGATTCACAGAGTATGGGAATGTGAGTAAGGTGTAAGAAGACTGGAAAGGAAGTATGGGGCTAGGTTATAATGGGTTCTAAAAACCAAATATGATTTTATATTTGACTCTAGAGGTAATTAGGAGCCACCAGAGTTTATTGAATGGGAGGAAGGAGGGTGACATGGGTGGGCCTCCACTTTAGGAAGTTCATTTTAATAGTTGAACCGAAGATGGACTAGAGCGGGGAGAGACTTGAAGCAAGAAGACCAAGCTGGAGTCTATTTTAATAGTCCAGGCATGAGGTGACAAAGGTCTGCACAGGGTGTTGGTGATATCAGAAGAGAAAAGGGGATATATAGGTGAGATGTTTTTAAGGTAGAATCCATAGGACTTGGTGATAGATGGGATAAAAAGGGTGAGAGAATCAAGGATGACCACTAGATTGCAGATCCATATATTGGGAGGATGGAGGTACTCATAATAATAATAGGGAAATTAGGAAGGGGGACAGGTGGTTGAGGGAGGGAAGGAAAAGGAAGAGCTATTTTTTAAAAAGTTATCTTCATTTTGCAAATGAGGAAACTGGGGTTCCAGGAGGATGATTCCCTTGTCCAAGGCCAAGCAGTTAGTTAAGTGTTAGACGCAGGGTTCTAACTTAGGTCTTTCTGACCCTAGGTCAAGTGTCCCATGCTACCTCTAAACACAGGTTATTTTAATTTATTATATTTTATCTTCAGAACTGTTGTTGTTGATTACAAGGCCAGAGAAGATCCACTGAACAGCAGAACCAGTTTTATTATAATCTATAAGCCCTTCAAAGAAACCAGTCACTCTTTTTTTGGGACAACCTTATATAATTCTACCAATCAAGAATAGGTGGGATTTGTACCAGTTTTTAAGTCATCCCTTTTACACTTGCAATCTAGAAACCTTATGAAAAAGTTGAGGGGGGCGGAGCCAAGATGGCGGAGTAGAAAGACACACATACGCTAGCTCTGAACCCACAGCCCATAAAATATCTGTAAAAAAGAACTACCAACAAATTCTGGAGAAGCAGAAGCCACAGAACAACAGAGCGGACAAGATTTCTGTTCCAGAGGGACCTGAAAACCTCTCACAAAAGGTCCGTCGCACTGTGGATGCGGAGCTGAGCCCAGCCCTGCCTTGGCAGCGTGGTGCCAAGAGGAGAGGATCTGAGCAGGCTTCAGGGACGGAATCTCCAGTGGACGCCCAGGTCCCTCCACCCACAGGTGACAAGGGTTGGTGAGAGGATCTCTTTGGCAGGTTGAGAGGGGAGTGGGGTGCCCCCATAACTCAGGTTCCCTCGGGAGGCAGCAGTGGTGGGAGCAGACCAGGGCTCCCCAAGCAAGCAGGAGCCTGGATCCATTGAAGGTCTCTGCATAAACCCCCTGAGGGAACTGAGCCCTGTGAGGCAGCCCTGCCCCCACCTGAGCACCTGAACTTTATCTCACATTGAATAGCAGCCCCACCCCCTCCCAAAGCCCTGAGGCTGGGAAGCAGCATCTGAATCTCAGACCCCAAGTGCAGGCTGGGAAGATCTGGAGGCAAAGTGGGAGTGAAGAGAATACTCAGAAGTCAAGTCACTAGCTGGGAAAATGCCCAGAAAAGGGAAAAAAAATAAGACTATAGAAGATTACTTTCTTGGTGAACAGGTATTTCCTCCCTTCCTTTCTGATGAGGAAGAACAATGTTTACCATCAGGGAAAGACACAGAAGTCAAGGCTTCTGTATCCCAGCCCACCCAATGGGCTCAGGCCATGGAAGAGCTCAAAAAGGATTTTGAAAATCAAGTTAGAGAGGTGGAGGAAAAACTGGGAAGAGAAATGAGAGAGACGAAAGAAAAGCATGAAAAGCAGGTCAACACCTTGCTAAAGGAGACCCCAAAAAATGCTGAAGAAAATAACACCTTGAAAATTGGCTAACTCAATTGGCAAAAGAAGTTCAAAAAGCCAATGAGGAGAAGAATGCTTTCAAAAGCAGAATTAGCCAAATGGAAAAAGAGGTTCAAAAGCTCACTGAAGAAAATAGTTCTTTCAAAATTAGAATGGAACAGATGGAGGCTAATGACTTTATGAGAAACCAAGAAATCACAAAACAAAACCAAAAGAATGAGAAAATGGAAGATAATGTGAAATATCTCATTGGAAAAACAACTGACCTGGAAAATAGATCCAGGAGAGACAATTTAAAAATTATGGGACTACCTGACAGCCATGATCAAAAAAAGAGCCTAGACATCATCTTTCATGAAATTATAAAGGAAAACTGCCCTGAGATTCTAGAACCAGAGGGCAAAATAAATATTCAAGGAATCCACAGAACACCACCTGAAAGAGATCCAAAAAGAGAAACTCCTAGGAACATTGTGGCCAAATTCCAGAGTTCCCAGGTCAAGGAGAAAATATTGCAAGCAGCTAGAAAGAAACAATTCAAGTATTGTGGAAATACAATCAGGATAACACAAGACCTAGCAGCTTCTACATTAAGGGATCAAAGGGCATGGAATAGGATATTCCAGAAGTCAAAGGAACTAGAACTAAAACCAAGAATCACCTACCCAGCAAAACTGAGTATAATACTTCAGGGGAAAAAATGGTCTTTCAATGAAATAGAGGATTTTCAAGCATTCTTGATGAAAAGACCAGAGCTGAAAAGAAAATTTGACTTTCAAACACAAGAATCAAGAGAAGCATGAAAAGGTAAACAGCAAAGAGAAGTTATAAGGGACTTTACTAAAGTTGAACTGTTTACATTCCTACATGGAAAGACAATATTTGTAACTCTTGAAACTATTCAGTGTCTGGGTACTGGGTGGGATTACACACACACACATAGAGACAAAGTGCACAGAGTGAATTGAAGAGGATGGGATGATATCTTAAAAAAATGAAAGCAAGCAGTGAGAGAGAAATATATTGGGAGGAGAAAGGGAGAAATGGAATGGGGCAAATTATCTCTCATAAAAGAGGCAAGCAAAAGACTTATTAGTGGAGAGATAAAGAGGGGAGGTGAGAGAAAAACATGAAGTTTACTCTCATCACATTCCACTAAAGGAAGGAATAAAATGCACACTCATTTTGGTATGAAAACCTATCTTACAATACAGGAAAGCGGGGGATAAGGGGATAAGCAGGGTGGGGGGGATGATGGAAGGGAGGGCATGGGGAGGAGGGAGCAATTTGAGGTCAACACTCATGGGGAGGGACAGGATCAAAAGAGAGAATAGAAGTAATGGGGGGCAGGATAGGATGGAGGGAAATATAGTTAGTCTTATACAACACGACCATTATGGAAGTCATTTGCAAAACTACACAGATTTGGCCTATATTGAATTGCTTGCCTTCCAAAGGGAAGGGGTGGGGAGGGAGGGAGGAAAACAAGTTGGAACTCAAAGTTTTAGGAACAACTGTCAAGTATTGTTCTTGCCACCAGGAAATAAGACATACAGGTAAAGGGGTATAGAAAGTTATTTGGCCCTACAAGACAAAAGAGAAGATGGAGACAAGGACAGAGAGGGATGATAGAAGAGAGAGCAGATTGGTGATAGGGGCAATTAGAATGCTCGGTGTTTTGGGGTGGGGGGAGGGGACAAAAGGGGAGAAAATTTGGAACCCAAAATTTTGTTAAAATGAATGTTAAAAGTTAAATAAATAAATGAAAGAAAGAAAGAAAGAAAGAAAGAAGGAAAGAAAGAAAAAGTTGAGCTGTATTGATTACTCATGTGCCATGCTCTTTGGAATTACTGCTGACTTAATAGAAATGACAGTATTGGATGCTTTGAACAAAAGTGAACTAAATTCACTGTGTACTGACACATTTATTATAATCAAGACTGAATTCTTTTGAAAATCAGTATTTAAATGTATAAAAAGCCATGGCTCTTCATTTCCTATTGAATATAATATAAATGCCAATTTGGGGCATTCAATGCCTTGTCCAGTGTTACCAACCTACCTTTTCAGTCTTAATTAGTTTCCTTTCATGTACTCTCTGTTTTTGTTAAACTGGACTCCATTCTGTTTCTCTATCCCTTACTCCCATCTCCACAATTTGGAGCCCAACACTCGTCCAATTTACATGAACCTTTAACCTCTTCCTTGAGGCCTTCCCTGACACCCCCAATTGAAACATCATAATCTTGGATTTTTTCATAGCACATTGTCTAAAACTTTGCATTTACTACATTCAATCTTATCATCCTTATTTATGTGTCTTCTTATCCCTTCAGAGTGTAAGTTCCCTGAAGACAGAGACAATGTAGTATCTCTGTAAATACCCCACAAAAGAAAAAAATCAGATGTTTATTGAGTGACCCTGAACAAGTCACTTAACCCTGTTTGCCTCAGTTTTCTCATCTGTAAAATGAGCAGGTAAAGGAAATGGCAAACCATTCCAGTATCTTTGCCAAGAAAACCCCAAATGGGATCACTAAGAATCAGACATGACTGAAAAGCAACTCAACAACCTAGAGAAGAAAAGACTGGGGGGCTCAGAGAGGACAGGGAGATGATTTAAGAAGCATGTAGCATTTAGATATGATAGCTATCTTTAAGTATTTTCTGGCCCATTATGTAGACAGCAATTAGTCTTGCAGAAAGAAGAACTAGGAGCTATGGAAATAAGCTGACAAGAGACAGATTTAGGATCGTTGTAATTGTTTCCAACAATCAGAGCCACTCAAAGGTCAATGGAATAACTCTGGAGGTAGTGGATTCTCCTTTACTGGATGTTTTCCAGCAAGGTCAGGATGACCGCTTTTCAGTTGTGACGGAGAAGAATTCCTGTTAAAGTTTGGGTTGGACTAGATGGCACCCAAGGTCAATCAATCAATTAAAAAGGGTTTATTAAACCTTTACTAAGTGTCAGGCATCTTGGTAGGAGCTAGGGATACAAATACAAGAATACAACAGTCAAGAGCTGACATTCTAATGGGAGCCACAAGAAGGAAGAAAACAAGTATTTATTAAGCACCAACTATATACCAGTCATTATGCGAAGCACAATGCAAGTGCTATCTCATTTGGTCCTCACAACAATCCTGGGAGGTAGGTGTTGTTATTATTACTATGGTTTTCCAGTTGAGGAAACTGAGGCAGATGGAGGTTAAGGGACTGACCCAGAGTCACGCAACTTAGTGTCTGAGACAGAATTTGAACTCAGTTCTCTCTGACTCCAGGTCTAGCATTCTGTTCATTTCTTCCCCTACAACACTCTGTCTCTCTCTAACTAGGTAGAAATTTCCGGTGTGGAAATTCTCTCTTCTAACTAGGGAGATGCCTGGGAGCACTAAGATATTAAGTGACTTGCTCAAAGTCATTCAGTCAGTGTCAAAAGTAGGACCTGAATCAAGGTCTTCACTTCTCAGTTGCCTCTGGCCCTCTATCCACAGTGCCAAATACTCTCTGGTGCCTGACTATAAATTTTAAAAATTACATTTTTTAATAAATTTGTAAAATTATATAAATTTATAAAATTTTTAAAAGTGCCTAACAGATCCTTGGTAGTATGAGTAGAGAAATACATATAAATAATGAAACAATTGCTTGTGAGCTTGCTAAATGGTTGTTCTTACAGATCAAATGGCAGTAATCTTATTTCATTCAGTTTTCAGAAAGTTTTCAGGGACTGTGGTATGTCTGCACATTTAAGAGGTACTTGTCGTCTCCAAACCAGACATTAGTGTGTTAGAGAGCAGATTTCCTCACTGTTCATTCATTTTTTTTCTCCTTTAAAAATAAGCTAGTTATTGCAAATTTACATTTTGTTTACAAGGAAGACTTCTTTTAAGTTAAAATGTTTTCAGTGCCAAATGAAACTTCAAACCCAAACAAATGTGTTAATTTACATTTCTTTTGATTTTTGTCTTGTGGTTCCCAAACCTCATCTGAATAAAACTGGTTATAAAAATTCAAAAAATCTTTCTAGTTTCTTTGGAGTTTTTCAATTTTCTCCCTCATTTCTTGTTCCTGTAATGAAGTTAATCCTGTAACTTCCAGGAAAGTAATTTACTCCTACATTCTTCATTTTCAAATTCAGTTTCTTTGATCTAACCCTTAACTTTATGGAATTTGTGTGTATTCTCTCAAACACACACACACACACACACACACACACACACACACTCCTCTACTTTCACTGAAGTTTTTGGTTTGCTTCTTTGGATAGGACACTCCTCCTACCTAAGCAGAGAAGCAACACCTATTTTACAATTTGTAGCCTTAGAGAGTTCTCTGAGGACACAGAGGTTAAGTGACTTGCCCAGGATCACAAAGTATGTGTCATGGGTAGAATTTGAACCCAGGTCTTCCAGACCCAAGGCCAGCTCTCTATCCTCTGCATCACTCTGCCTCTCTTGCTGAAACTTTACTATATTGATTTCAATCTCTATTAATTATATATTTCCTTACTGGAGATACAGAGCTGAAATTTGTCACTGCCTGCCACTGAAAGAACATCAGAAAAATCTCAGAGATAGAAAGGAACTCAGGGAACATCTAGTACAGGGGTGGGGAACTTGTAGCCTCGAGGCCACATGTAACCTTCTAGGTCATTGGATGTAACTTTTTGACTGAGTCCAAGTTTTACAGAACAAATCCTTTTATTAAGGGAATTTGTTCTGTGAAGTCTAGATTCAGTCAAAGGGCTGCACTCGAGGACCTAGAGAGTCAAATGTGGCCTCGCAGCTGCAGGTTCCCCACCTCTGATCTAGTACAACCCACAACTAAACAAAAATTCCCTCTGCAACATAACTGCCAAGAGGCTGGACTACATCCACTTGAGAATGTCCAGCAAAAGAGAAATCACTCCCGATCTGAGAAGGAAGCACATATTGCTTTGACATAATTCTAGTTTGTTGGGAGATTTTTCCTTTTGACAAGACAAATTTTCTGCTCTATACCCACTGCTCCTACTTCTGTCCCCTCAACTCTGTTTTCAGCTTGCAGACAATTAACCATGATCTCCCCAGTCTTCTCCAGGCTAAATCTTCCCATTTCTTTTTGCCATGGTCTCCAATTATCTTATCATCCTGTCTGTCCTCTTGATACTCCTCCATTATCAATGTCCTTCCTAAAGTGTGGCATTCCAAGCATTTTTCCTACCTGTCTCCCAAGCCTGGAAAGTTCTCTCTCTTCATCTCCACCTCCTGGCTTCCTTCAAGTCTCTACAAAGTTCCACCTTTCCCAGTCCCCTTTAATGCTATTGCCTTCCCTTTGTCGATTACCTCCAAGGTATCCTGTCTCCATCTTATCTGTACACAGTTGTTCACATGCTGTTTCCTCATTAGAGAGTGAGTGAGCTCTTTGAGAGCAGGCTCTGGGTTTTACTTTACTTTGAATCCCCAGAGATGAACACATTACCTGACACATAGTACATAATTAATAAGTGTTATTTGACTCAGTCAAGTCCCAAACTGAACACAATACTCCAGATGTGGTCTGACCAGCTGTGTCTCTAACATGATTGTAAAGCCCTCAGGGGCAGGGGCTATGTTTCTGTTGTTCAGTTGTTTCAGTCATGTCCAACCATTCCTGACAAAATTTAAGGTTTTCTTGGCAAAGCTATTGGAGTACCTTGCCATTTCTTTCTCCAGTTCATTTTACAGATGAGGAAACTGAGGCAAACAGGGTTAAGTGACTTGCACAGAATCACTAGTAAGTGTCGGAGGCTAGATTTGAACTCAGGTCTTCCTGATGTCAGGCCCAGTGTTCTATTCACTGTGCAACCTAGCTAACACCTATAAAATACAGGTTCCTTCAATTTCCTCAAAGTTGAGACCAAGCAGGACTGAAAAGGCAAAGTGGACTAGAGGATCCATTCCAATTCTAAAACTATGATCCCCCAAAATCTCAATACTTGTGAAATATTTTGTGAAATGACTTAGATTTTGATTTTAAAATTTGATTATAAAATATAAAAAAATTTTGATTATAAAATTGATTATTAAAATTATAAAATTTGATTATAAAATTTTGATTATAAAATTAATCATAAAATTTGATTATAAAATATCTCAACTTTTCCCCACTGATCTATTGCTTTACCCATTATTTTTCTACTCTTACCCAAAGCACTTAGCATGGTGCTTTGCATAGAACAAGTACTTAATAAAGACTTTATTCCTATCCCTACACAGTTCATATTTTCTTTTCTTTCACCAACCACATAGTGTGAAAAAATTTAAACCAAAAACTTAGTTTCTCTAAAGATCCATCTTCTTGAGAATTGTTAGTAGTCTCAACAAGGCCTGAAGCTTGAAACTAACATTCACGAAATGAAAGCCAGATGACCATGGCATTTGTATCTACTGCTAATATCAAGCCCTTCTTGTTATGTAGACTTAACAGTGTCGGGATCTCTCCAGACTTAATATCAAGTGGTCTGATGTGTATTGGACTTTGGGAAGGCAAAGGACCAAAGCATATGGTCCTGGATTGCCTTCTCCTGAAGAGTGGTGATAGATACTCCCAGAAAGGACCTCTCTACTGCAGGCTTATGGACCTTGTAATTCTTGTTGGCATCATTTCCCTCCTCTTCTGAAGATGAGAATCTCCTAGGAGGTCCTTTCAGTGCAACAACTTTGGTAAGGAAAAGCCTGAGCACTAGTAGTTTGTGATCCCTCCCCAGGCTTTTGGAATTCTCTGGGAGATGCTCACTCACCTAGGAAAAAACCTTTCAATCAGTAGTGGTACTGTTGGTGGTGATTTCCCTCTACCTATTGCGGAACTTGCATCCTCATCTTCCTCATCTCTAAATACAAGCCCAGGGTACACGATATTTTTTGGTACCCCTAGGAGAAGACCATGAGAAGAATAACACATACAAACTACTTGTACATCGATGTTTTAAGGATCTATGATTTAGTCATTGTGTGCTTAACACTGGAGGGTTTAATTTGGTCTTTATGACTTGGTTTGGTTGAAAAATTGATCCCCACCATGTGGCTAACCTAAACTTAGCAGAAGTATGTCTCAGAAAGCAGAGAGAGCCTATCACCATGCCCATCCTTGAAGTCTAGGTTGTTAGGACCCACCAGATAGTGACAGATCGCATATATTTCTATGCCTTTTGAGACTACCCTAGATATTCATGAGTTTCCCCTTTTAAATCCTACAGTTATGAACCTGAGCACTATGCAACTTCTGAGTGGATAATAAACTATGTAGTGGAATAGAAAGGAGTCAAGCCTTGGCTTTCCTTCCATCTGTGTGACTTTCCTGTTCCTCATTTTCCTCATCTGTACAGAGAAGGGAGTGGGGTGTATGACCTGGCATTCTATGATTCTGGAAACTAACTGCAGTGATAATGTGACCCTTATTCTCTCTGATTGAATATAACACAAAAATCATGCTCTGTTGCATATCACTTATAAATAAATCACTTGATTAGGTTATAAATGTTTACAGTCACAATTTCTTTTTCATTCCCAGATATCATTCCAGTTGGTCAAAATATGTTTCCTGCTGTGACTTACCCCATCCCCACCCCCACAGGACATTGTCCCAGTCCACTTCCTTACCCAGTCCCACATTCAAGCCAAGTAGACTCTATGAACCTGACATCCTGATCATCAGTTGGGAAGTGCTGAAATGTAGCCAGGTCCCACCAGTGTCAAAGCAGTGCCAGCTAGTGTTGAAATAAGGCTGGCCAAATTTTATACCTTTTTCCTCCTCCCATTTTTAAATAAAAATTGTACTATATGACCTGTAAATGTCATGAGCAGGTACCTAGCAGGGCCTTTCCTTTAAATGTTCCTCCTTTACTCAAGTAATTATACCTATGAACTAGCGTAGGGATATTTAAAGTGGTCAGGGAGTATGAAGTGGAAGCAACTTGTTTCTGAAAGTCCAAATTTGAGAATGTGGAACACTGCATCTTCAAATTGAAAGAGACCCCCACCCATACATAAACAAGAATTCATAGGATCATGGCTCTATGGATGAAAGGACTTCAGAGACCATCTAGTCCAACAACTGTCCCCCATTTTACAGATGAAAAAACTAAGGCCCAGAGAGGATAAGCAACTTGCCTGAGGCTGCACGGTTAGTAAGCATCTGAAGCAAGATCTGATCCCATGCCCTCTGATTCCAGTCAGTGCTTGTCCAACATTTGAATAAAGAACCCTAATCAGAGGGACCCCATGACCCCCTGAAATAACCTTTTCAATGTTAGATATTCCTTATTAGTAGGACATCTTTTTTGCCTTTATTTCAGGCCTAAATATGCCCTGCTCTATCTTCTACCCATTGCTTGTAGACGTGCCTTCTGAAGTCAAGTATAATGAGTATAATCCCTCTTCCACCTAACAGCTCTTCAAATACTTATCCTCCTTAAGCTTCCTCTTCTCTAAATATACCCAGGTCCTGCAACCATGGATATTTGGAGATGCAGAGGCTAGGGAATTCAAGCTCTTTCATCAATTTAATGGTCATCCTCTGAATATTCTCCAGAATGTCAATGTGCACTCTGAAGCTTCTGAAAATTTGATGACCCAAAGTGAACACAAGACTCCCAAAGTGTCTGAACATGGCAAGGCACAGGGTGACTATCCCAATCTAGACAATATACTTGCCTCAATGGACGACTTTTTTTGGCTTCCATTTCTTCCTCCCATTTAGAAAATGAGTCTCCTTTTCTCACCCAGACTGTAGATGTCAAATTGGTAAGAAGAAAACAAACTTTATGAAGCCCCTACTATGTGCCAGATACTACACTAAGCACTTTACATGTATTGTCTCATTTGAACCTTACCGCCACTATGAGAAGTGCTATTATTGTACCCATTTAACAGCTGAGGAAAATAAGGCAGATAGAGGTTAAGTAACTTGCTCTAGGTCACACAGGTAATAAGTATCTGGGGCTAAATTTGAACTCAGGTCTTCCTAAGTCCAGGCCCAGACCTTTATCCACTATGCCACCTAGCAGAGGGCCTGACCCCACTACTGATCAAAAGAGAAACTCTGACCTGCTCCATTTCTCACCTGGACTTGTTTGTCCCTCCTTAGACAGCCTGATGACTGCCTTCTCCTGGGAACTTACCATATTGATGTCACACTTAATGTGAACACCAGATTGACTTCACCCCACTTTAGTTCAGAAATTCTGATCTCAGGTAATCTTGAGACCATTTTGGCATTGATTTTACAATGTTGGCTTGTATCAAGTTTCTAGTCTACTAAAAATCCCAAATCTTTTTTCAGGTGAACTATGCTTAAGTGACTGATTCACCAGTGCAACCTTATGGATACAGTTATGTAGATATAGAGTTGGATAATAGAACACATGTTCATAATATAGGGACAGAAGGGTGAATCCAACTGATGAACATTTATTAAGTCAACAATGCAGTCAACAATAAGGATTCAAAGAAAAACAAAAGACAATTGCTTTCAAGAAGCTCATAATATAATGGGAGAGAAAACATGTGAACAATGATGTTCAAAATAACATATATCCTACATAAATCAGAAGGGATCCACAGAGGGAAGGCACTAGAATAAGGGGTGGGGGTGGGGAAAGGCTTCCTGTAGAAGAAAGGCTTTTGGCAAGCATTTGAAGAAAGTCAGGGAAGTCAGGAGGTGGGGATGAGAAGGAAGAGCATTCTAGGCATGATGCGCATCAGGTGTAGCAAGTAGGAGTTTATTGTGTGAAGAACAGCTAAGAGAATGAAATCACTGGATCACAGAGTACATGACGGAGGGGAGAAGAAGGTGTAAAGACTGAAAGGGGAGAGGAGATTGATAGCAAAGGGCTTTAAAAGCCAAACAGAGGGTCTTACATTTGACCATGGAGATGACAGGCAGCCACTAGAAGTTATTAAGTAAAAGGTGATATGGTCAGACCTGTGTTTTCAGAAGATCACTTTGACAACTGAGTGGAAGGTAGGCTGGAATGGAGAGAGACTTGAGGCAGGCAGAACCAGCATCAGGCATGAGATAATGAGGGCCTGTATCAGGTAGGTAACAATGTCAGAGGAGAGAAAGGGGTGTATGCAAGAGAAGTCACAAAGGTAAAAATCAACAGATCAGATTTGAGGAGTGATGAGGAAAGAGTGAGGATGACACCGAGGCTGCAAACCCAGGAGGATGGTGGTATACTCAACAGTAATATGGAAGTTAGAAAGAGGGGTGGATGGGGTGAGAGAGGTTTGATACAAAGATAATGAGCTTGATTTTGGACAGATTGAGTTAAATCTGTGGACAGGATTTTCTAGTTTAAGATGTACAATAGGCAGTAGGAAATGCAGAGACTGGAGATCAGAAGAGAGGGTAGGGTTAACCAAGTAGATCTGAAAGTGATCTGCACAGAGGCTGGGTGAAAAGTATAAAAAGAGATGATGGTCCAGAACAAAGCCCTGAGGGAAAGACCCTGATTAGCAGGATTGATGTGGATGAGAACCCAGCAAAGGAGATAGAGAAGGAGCTATCAGACAGGAGAAAACAAAGAGGAAGCAATGCCACAAAAGTCTCAGAGACAAGATTACCAAAGAGATGAGAGTGATCCACAGCGTCAAAGACTATGGAGGGTCACAAACAATGAGAATTGAGAAAATGTCATTCAATTTATCAATTAAGACATCAATGGTAATTTTGGAAAGGGCAGTTTTGGTTGAATGATGAGGTTGGAAGCCAGGCTATCAACTTCAGAAGACTGATAGGAAAAGAAGAGGGAATCTAGAAAGAATTCCTTCCCAAGGAATGTAGCCACCAAAGGTAGGAGAGATATGGAACTAGAGCACAACGGATGGGTCGAGCTTCTTGAGGATAGGGTCGCACTTCTTGAGGATAGGGTCTCAGGGGCATTTATACAGGCAGTAGGGAAGCAACAAGATAATAAAAATAAATGAGAGAGGAGGGATGACAGAGGAGACAAGTGAATGGAAAGTCAACTTCAGAATCAGGAAGTCTTGGGTACAAGCCCTGCCTATGACACACATAGGCTATGTGACCCTGGGCAAGTCATATAATATCTCAGTGCCCTAGGTAACTCTCTCAGAATAAAAGCTTCAGAGCAGATGCATATCTGCATTGGTAGATGCAGAAATTCTCATCTGAGGGTTTCTAATACTGACAAAATCACCTATCTGGTTCCATTGGAAAGCACCTTGCTAGAGTTAAAAACCTCCTTGAGTTCAGAGAGCTTATATTCCTCTTAGAGAATCCATTATGTAGGCCCAGAAGTGCCTTATAAGGAATATTGAGAGAGAGAGAAAAAAGAGAGAGACAGAGACAGAGACAGAGACAGAGAGACAGAGGCAGAGAGAGAACACTAATGCTTGGGGGAATAAGAGGAAACTTCTTGGAAGGCAAGTACCTGAGTTGAGCCTTGAACAAAGACAAGAATTGTAAAAGATAAGAAAGACTGCATTCAAGGTCTGTTGTTTAATCATCTCTGACTCTTTGTGACCCCACTGGGGGTTTTCTAGGCAAAGATACTGGAATGGTTTCTCATTTCCTTTTCCAGCTCATTTTACAGATGAGAAAACTGAGGTAAATAGGGTTAAGTGACTTGCCCAGGGTCACACAGCTAGTGTCTGAGGTCAGATTTGAACTCAGGCCTTCTTGACTTTAGGCCAGCACTCTATCCACCGTACCATCTAGCTGCCTAGGCAAGAATAAAACAGCATAGATAAGTTCCAAGTCGAAGAATCAGCCCTTGAACTGGTATGTTAAACTCAGGTCTTCTTGACTCCAGGCAAGCTGTCTCTATCCAGGGCCTAGAGAATATGTGAATGCAACCAGGCCAGAGAAAGATTAAGTCTGGGACAAGCTTAGTAGTCTGGTTTGACCTCTAGTTGCACCTGGAGTTAGGAAGACCTAAATTTCAAGCTAACCTCAGACACTTTTTAGCTTGGGCAAGATACTTAACTTCTCTCAGTCTCAGTTTCCTCATTTGCAAAACGGACACATAGTTCCCCAGGTTATTGGGAGGATAAAACAAGAAAATAATTGTAAATTTAATTTGTAAGTAACATTTGCAAATTTAAAAGTGCTACCTAAGTAATAGTTATCATTATACTCCCGACTTCTCTGAGTCACTTCAAAACCTCTCCATCGAACGAGAAAGAGGGACTTCTATATGTCATGTAGCACTTATTAAAGTGAAAACATTAAACTTGAGGTTAAATTATATAACAAATCACTCATCCAGAAACCTTCAGTGCCGTAGCAGTGCCCAAAGACTTTTTAACAATTAGATTCATTACAGAAGTTAAGATATTTTTCAACTTTAGAGTAAATTTTCACCCTTTGCAACATAACTATTTGTAGAGCTTTGGTATATGTTACCTTTATTACTTGATGAGAAGGAAAAAAAAATTTTTCTTTTAACTTCAAAGTAGGCTTGAAGCGTTATGAAATTGAAAGAAATGTAATTTAAATCTGAGTGATGACTTGTTTCATCAGTGTACCTTTTTCCCATCCATTCCTTAATAAAGTAAGGAAAAAGGTGTAGTAGTGTGTTGTCAGATCTCTCCATTATCAAAGGAAGTCAATTAATATTGTTTTCCTATTTCCTTCTTCTAGGTTAATGATTATCTTGGCTCATAATTCTGGGCAGATAACTTCAGGCATCCTGCCAAAGTAAATCATATAAATAACTCATTGGCATGTTGAATGCCAGCTTCAGTCACTCAATGGTTTTTGTGTACAAAGGGGCTTAACTCTGTAAGGTGGCAATCCTTTTTTTAAAATTCTGATTACAAACACTTCCTGTAGAAGGAGAATCATCTCATTTCTGTAACACGAGACTGGGGAGAGAAAGGGGAAAGGGCAGGGGAACAAAATCAGTCACAATAATAGAGAAATAGAAAAGAGATCCAGTGAAGAAAAAATTAAAGTGTTAAATATTTAGTCTGCCAAAATATTGCAAGCTCTTTAATAACTGACTTCCACTCTTTAAAGGGTAATTTTAAGGAGGGCATTAGACAGTTTCTGTCCAGCTCTACAGAAGACAGATCTAGAGGAAATGGGTTTAAATTGCAGCCAAAGAGAAGGAAGAATTTCCGAACGTTGTGGATGATTAAGCACTAAAACAGGTTACTGAGAGAGGTCATGAAATCCCCATCCCCAGAGCCGTTAAACAGTCCAGGTAATCTCCAGTCTTGGATAGTTTAAGTGTATTAATGCCTGGAGGCAGAGGTCCGGACTAGATGACCTCTTGAGATTCCTTTCTATCCTCAACTCTCTTCCAATCCTTCTACCCCTAGACAAATATAGAACATTTTAACATTCTTGGATGGAAACTGTGAACAGATTCAATGTTAGTTCTGTAAACACTGGCCAAACTTTCTAAACGATGTTGGTTGGTTGGTTGGTTGTTTTCAAACCAGACAACATTATTGCTTTTTTTTTGGTGAGAAGTTGTGATTTCTTGGTATTGGGAAACTCCAATAAGGAAACTCCCTCTACCAATGCAGGTGAGCATCTGCTCTGCAAATTAAGAGTCTTATAGAGTTGCCTGGGATATTGAAAGGTTAAGTTACTTGTTCACACAGTCAGTATGTGTCAGGGATGGAACTTAAATCCGGGCCTTATTGATTGTAAAGTAAGTTTTCTATCCCTCGTGGCACACTGCCTTTCCTGTGGTTGATTATTAATGTAACAGATACACCAATACTCTAATGGATGCATGATCTCATCAATGTGGGTATTCTCTCCAACAGTGCAGATCACAACTCATCCATTCCCACCCATCCTGCACAACTCTAATGCATAGCTTCCGATAATTCACCATAGGGAGTTTGCTTAATGGATGAAGGGTCTTTCTCCTTGACTGCTTGAGTTTACCATTGGAGCATGTTGGCTGTCTACCAGGTCTTTGTTTCAGGGGGAAGTCTGGAATTATGCAAATAACTTTGTAATTTTCCAAAGGTATTCCAGCCCATCCTCTTTCTCCCCCTTTTCTCCATCAGATAACTGATTCCAAACCATTCCATCCAATACCACCAGTTTTTAAGTATAAGATATATTCAAACTCATATAAGATGTGTATTCCACATGGTTTGTCTAGATGCTCCTCTTGGATAGATATGACCAGGGGCTTAGGTAGATATGACCACAGGTGTCATCTGCCTCCAAGGAAAGGAAGAAAGCCTGGGAAAGAGCTTTCACCATGATAGTGGGATAGAGATTGTGGTGGGGAAGAGGGAAGGAAAAACCACTTCCAAGAGTACCAAGAACTGGGCATGCTCTTCTCCAGTCTCCAAGGGGAACCTTGGACTAGAATTATATTTGTTTGTTTCCCTTATATATTGCTGGTCTTGGAGTCTAAGTGTGGACCATAAGAGCTGCTTACCTTATTGTTAGTCATTAGTTTACATGAGTTTAGCTCCTTGCTTAGTTTACATAAGTTTAACCAAATGCTAGCTATGTAAGACTCTATCACAAATAGTGAATAACTAGTAAACTCATTTATCCAAGCAACAGAGCAAAAAGAAATAGAAATATAGTAGAAAATACACAAGAGTAAATGAGATGTAATCTCAACTCAAATCCAAGCAGCAGCATGGAGCTCACATAAGAAAAGTCTCTAGAGAGGCAAGCTGGATGTCTTCAGGAGTCAGCTTCCCCTAGATGTCTATAACTTCCAATCTTTCTACATGTCTGCTCCCCCACTTAAAGTCCTGTGGAGACCTGTGGAGGGTCTTTAACTTGGACAAGAGCGAGAGATAAATATGATGAAGATGATCCTAGATTTCTTTAGCTTGTGTCTTTTGGTCCCTCTTATAACCCATTTTCATTGGGAACCCAGAGAAAAGGAATCAGATTACTTCCCCCCCCGTTCCCTCCTCTTTCTTGAGAGCACAGGTTGTACATTCCACAGGAGTTTGGGGCTCAGGTAGTGTGAGATGGGGATAGCATATTCCTTGAGTATTTACACTTATAGTTTACTTGAAAATAAAGTCTTCTCTCACTCCCCACATCCTCCCATTCCTTCCAAAATGGGGGGCAGAGAGCAGCAACTGACCTGTGCCACCTGGAAACCCTTCTCACACACCTGGTAGAGGTGGTCTAACCTTGACTCTGCATCTAAAACCTCTGGGCCCCATCAGTTTCAGACTTAGGCAATTTACATTTATGGTCTTAGTTGAGCCAACTGGATAATTTAAGTACAATCTGAATAAACGGTAACATCAATATGCTGAGGCCAATGAGCAATTATATTTATGAGGTGTAGCAAAGCCAATATTTCTCACTCCACTTGGAAAGGTCTGTCTAGAGAGAGACTGACTGCACTGGACACACTACTGAGTGCTGAAACCACAGGAAAAAGAGAGAGGAATACGTCTTCAAAGAACTCCCAGCCTCCATAATACTATTTCAGATGTGCCTAAATATTCAATATTCCCTCAGTAGAGGATGGATAATAGGTGCTGAGAAACAAACTACTTCCTTTTGAACTCCTTCAGGTTTTTTCCAAGCTCTATGCTGAGCTGCTGAACCTAGACTCATTTTTGAGAAAATATAATCCAGATGTTGCCTAGTGGGAAGAGAGGGATTAAACCAGATTCCAAGTTATACATGATGAGCAGGCAGCTCCAGGGCATGGCTAACTGCTATTTTCATCATTGTTCAAGGGACTCATTTTGATAATCTGGGGAAATGAACTGGACAGCAAAGATCTGGCTTAATTTAAAGTCAATGTGCTGGAGATTTATCTTACCAAATTTAGAAAAAGCAGTCTTCTCATTGCTCAGTACTCAGAAAAAGAGCTGTGTGCTTTGATAAGATATAATATTCTATCTTGGCACAGGGAAGCTGGAGCAAGAAGATTCCTTCCCAAAGAGAAAAAAAGTCTAGGAAGATCTTTCCTCAAGGCCCTCTGGATTAGTGGTGTTGTTGAATTGTTTTTCAGTTAGGAAGATTCATTTTTGTGAGTTCAAAAATTACCTCAGACACTGGCTGTGTGACCCTGGGCAAGTTGCTTAACTCTTGTTTGCCTCAATTTTCTCATCTGTAAAATGAGCTGGAGAAGGAAATGGCAAACCACTTCTGTATCTCTGCCAAGGAAACCCGAAATGGGTCACTAAGAGTTGGACATGACTGGATTAGTGAGAGAACGTTATATGCCAATGGGATGGTTTTCCTTGCAAATTCCTCTAGCAACAGCTCACTTTCTAGAATCACTACTAAGTCTCCTAAAGTTTTGAAATGTAGTTTATACTTCTACCAAATCAAAAAAATTAATTTTTGTTCTATTTTCTTTAACTGTGGATCTCAAAGCTCTTTATGAAGTTCAATTCACTGATCTCTTAGGAAGAAAGTTAAAGAGATGATATTAGTGCTTCAGACAGGCAATGAGCAATTTTTTTATAGGACAAAGTTATATCTAACAGAATTAATTAGTACAGTTGATTTCCATGAAATTAATTTAAAAATTGGATTGACCCCAAATTAACTATGTACTTTCACCTTTGTTAGAATATTATTCTAAAAATATCATGAAAATTAAAAAGGACATAGCTGAGGAAAGATATTCACGGCTCTGTAAAAAATATTCATAACTCTTTTGTTTGGGTTAGCAAGAAACTAGAAATGGGGGCAGAGCCAAGATGGTGGAGTAGAAAGACACACATATGCTAGCTCCAAACCCACAGCCCATAAAAATATCTGTAAAAAAGAACTCCCGACAAATACTGGAGCAGCAGAAGCCACAGAACAATGGAACAGACGATATTTCTGTTCCAGAGAGCCCTGAAAACAGACACCAAAGGTCCGTCGCACTGTGGACCCAGAGCCGAGCCCAGCCTTGCCTTGGCCATGCTGCACCGAGGGGAGCAGATCCGAGCAGGCTTCAGGGACGGAATCTCCAGCCGCCACGTGGGTCCCTCCACCCACAGGCCCTAAAGGTTGGTGAGAAGGTCTTCTCGGCTTGCCAAGAGGGGAGTGGGGTACCCTCATAACTCAGGCCCCTTTGGGAGGCAGCAGCCGCGGGAGCAGACCCAGGCTCCCCAAGCAGGCAGGAGCTCGGATCCATTGTTGAAGGTCTCTGCATAAGCCCCCTGAGGGAACTGAGCCCCGTGAGGCAGCCCTGCCCCCACCTGAGCACCTGAACTTTATCTCACAGTGAATAGCAGCCCTGCCCCCACAGAAGCCCTGAGGCTGGGGTGCAGTATTTGAATCTCAGACCCCAAGTGCTGGCTGGGCAGATCTGGAGGCAAAGTGGGTGTGAAGAGAATATTCAGAAGTCAAGTCACTGGCTGGGAAAATGCCCAGAAAAGGGAAAAAAAATAAGATTGTAGAAGGTTACTTTCTTGATGAACAAGTATTTCCTCCCTTCCTTTCTGATGAGGAAGAACAATGCTTACCATCAGGCAAAGACACAGAAGTCAAGGCTTCTGTATCCCAGCCCACTCAATGGGCTCAGGCCATGAAAGAGCTCAAAAAGGATTTTGAAAATCAAGTTAGAGAGGTGGAGGAAAAACTGGGAAGAGAAATGAGAGAGACGAAAGAAAAGCATGAAAAGCAGGTCAACACCTTGCTAAAGGAGACCCCAAAAAATGCTGAAGAAAATAACACCTTGAAAAATAGGCTAACTAAATTGGCAAAAGAGGTTCAAAAAGCCAATGAGGAGAAGAATGCTTTCAAAAGCAGAATTAGCCAAATGGAAAAGGAGGTTCAAAAGCTCACTGAAGAAAATAGTTCTTTCAAAATTAGAATGGAACAGATGGAGGCCAATGACTTTATGAGAAACCAAGAAATCATAAAACAAAACCAAAAGAATGAAAAAATGGAAGATAACGTGAAATATCTCATTGGAAAAACAACTGACCTGGAAAATAGATCCAGGAGAGACAATTTAAAAATTATGGGCCTACCTGAAAGCCATGATCAAAAAAAAAAAGCCTAGACATCATCTTTCATGAAATTATAAAGGAAAACTGCCCTGAGATTCTAGAACCAGAGGGCAAAATAAGTATTCAAGGAATCCACAGATCACCACCTGAAAGAGATCCAAAAAGAGAAACTCCTAGGAACATTGTGGCCAAATTCCAGAGTTCCCAGGTCAAGGAGAAAATATTGCAAGCAGCTAGAAAGAAACAATTCAAGTATTGTGGAAATACAATCAGGATAACACAAGACCTAGCAGCTTCTACATTAAGGGATCAAAGGGCATGGAATAGGATATTCCAGAAGTCAAAGGAACTAGGACTAAAACCAAGAATCACCTACCCAGCAAAACTGAGTATAATACTTCAGGGGAAAAATTGGTCTTTCAATGAAATAGAGGATTTTCAAGCATTCTTGATGAAAAGACCAGAGCTGAAAAGAAAAGTTGACTTTCAAACACAAGAATGAAGCGAAGCGTGAAAAGGTAAACAGCAAAGAGAATTCATAAGGGACTTACTAAAGTTGAACTGTTTACATTCTTACATGGAAAGACAATATTTGTAACTCTTGAAACTTTTCAGTATCTGGGTACTGGGTGGGATTACACACACACACACACATGCACACGCACATGCACACACACATAGAGACAGAGTGCACAGAGGAATTGAAGAGGATGCGATCATATCTTAAAAAAATGAAATCAAGCAGTGAGAGAGAAATATACTGAGAGGAGAAAGGGAGAAATGGAATGGGACAAATTATCTCTCATCACATTCCACTAAAAGAAGGAATAAAATGCACACTCATTTTGGTATGAAAACCTATCTTACAATACAGGAAAGTGGGAGAGAAGGGGATAAGCAGGGTGGAGGGGATGATGGAAGGGAGAGCATGGGGAGGAGGGAGCAATTTGAGGTCAACACTCATGGGGAGGGACAGGATCAAAAGAGAGAATAGAAGTAATGGGGGACAGGATAGGATGGAGGGAAATATAGTTAGTCTTACACAACATGACTATAATGAAGCGAAGCGTGAAAAGGTAAACAGCAAAGAGAAGTCATAAGGGACTTACTAAAGTTGAACTGTTTACATTCTTACATGGAAAGACAATATTTGTAACTCTTGAAACTTTTCAGTATCTGGGTACTGGGTGGGATTACACACACACACACACATGCACACGCACATGCACACACACATAGAGACAGAGTGCACAGAGGAATTGAAGAGGATGCGATCATATCTTAAAAAAATGAAATCAAGCAGTGAGAGAGAAATATACTGAGAGGAGAAAGGGAGAAATGGAATGGGACAAATTATCTCTCATCACATTCCACTAAAAGAAGGAATAAAATGCACACTCATTTTGGTATGAAAACCTATCTTACAATACAGGAAAGTGGGAGAGAAGGGGATAAGCAGGGTGGAGGGGATGATGGAAGGGAGAGCATGGGGAGGAGGGAGCAATTTGAGGTCAACACTCATGGGGAGGGACAGGATCAAAAGAGAGAATAGAAGTAATGGGGGACAGGATAGGATGGAGGGAAATATAGTTAGTCTTACACAACATGACTATTATGGAAGTCATTTGCAAAACTACACAGATATGGCCTATATTGAATTGCTTACCTTCCAAAGGGAAGGGGTGGGGAGGGAGGGAGGAAGAGAAGTTGGAACTCAAAGTTTTAGGAACAACTGTTGAGTACTGTTCTTGCTAATAGGAAATAAATACAGGTAAAGGGGTATAGAAAGTTATTTGGCGCTACAGGACAAAAGAGAAAATGGAGACAAGGGCAGAGAGGGATGATAGAAGAGAGAGCAGATTGGTGATAGGGGAAATTAGAATGCTTGGTGTTTTGGGGTGGGGGGAGGGGACAAAAGGGGAGAAAATGTGGAACCCAAAATTTTGTGAAAATGAATGTTAAAAGTTAAATGAGTAAATTAATTTTAAAAAAATTTAAAAAATCTGATTAAAAAAAAAAAGAAAAGAAACTAGAAATGACCAATTGTGTTTGCCTTTCATTTTCGAAGAGGACCATGACATCTGAGAAATGATATAACTTGTGCTTGACTTTGTTTTGAGTGAGGGAGGGCTGTACAAGGTCACCAGCCTCACTTTCTCCTCCTGAGCCATCTGGATCCAGTGACCAGATATTCATCAGGATGACTGGAAACAGCTCAAGATGAAATGGGAGACATTGGCCTTTTAGGCTAAGGTGTTCACAGGTACTCACTTAAAGTAAGGAAATGTCCATTCAGTGAATAGGCCTCTTTCACAGAATAAATAGGAAATAATCAAAAGAGAGAAAGGCACTAGAATTAAGTGGGGTTAGAAATGTTCTATTTTTGCTGGGACTTAAAGGAATCCAGTGGGAGCAGCAAGTCACTTTAGTTGTTTGGCTCAGTTTCCTTACCTGTAGAATGATCTGAAGAACGTAATGGCAAACCAGTATCTTTGACAAGAAAACCACAAATGGAGTCACAAAGAGTTGGATACCAACTAACAACAAATATTTATTGACTGACTAATAAGTAGCAGATAGTATCCCACCTTAGGTCTTCTAATTCCAAATCCAGGGCTTCTTTCCCTATGCCATCAACCTCTTCCTGAGCAGAACTGGATTGTTAATTGCATTAAGATTCAAAACCATAGTACAGATCAGTTATGCTGATTTTTCCTCAGGAACGACCAATAATTAGAAAGTGGATAACTAAAAATATTGTATAAAAATGAGAAATATAAAGAGTACAAGGAAACATGGAAAGGAAGCATGTAGAAATATAACTAGGGTGGGATGATTAGGGCTTTTTTCCAGGGCTCCAAAATTTAGAAGATACTGGCAATACTTTTACTCCTAAAGCAGGTTTCTACTGAACTTAGCAATTGAATTTAGCACCCAGTTTTCATGAATGGATTAGCTGGAAAATACCAAATGATATTCTTCCTGCTCTGGAATGCCATACTCTAGGTGAGCTCTCCCATGGCCTGGACCCACCCTGCTCTTCTTCATGGGTACTTGCCAAGGTCTCTATGTCCTCAACAAAACATGGTATCTTGGGATATCTCATCTTTGATAGCCTTCTATCCCAAGATCAAAAATGTCTTCTATTTAAGATCTCTCCCTTCAACTATCTGAATATTTCCTTAAAAGTTGATTTCATAGAAGGCTAGGCTTGAAGGGACTTCATGTGGGATCTGATCCAATATTCTAATTTTACAGATGAGGAAACCGAGGTTGATGGTGATTAAGTGACTTGCTAAAGGTCTCATGGGTAGTGAACTGTAGTAGTAGCATTCAAATTCAGGCTCTCTGACTCCAAAGTCACTGTTAATTCCAGTGATGTTACATGCCTGGAGTGGGTTTTATGGTGTTCTTCTCGGTATCAAAATTGCTCCTCAAGGTTCTGACGAGAAGTGATACTAACCAAGAGATGCAAATCATCAGAACCAGAAAGGTACCTACACACATGACAACTCTATATTACAAAGTAAAATAAAGCCAAAGTGAATTCAGTTGGAGATACAGAGCAAACACATTTTTTTTTTTTGGTTAGGGGTGAAGGGAGGAAGAGAACGTGGAATTAAAAATTAAAATTTAATTTAAATTTTAAAAAATTTAAAAGTAAAGAAATTCTGTGTTTCTATATATGAGGGAGAGAGAGGAACATATTTCCTCTCAAGGAAGCTCATTCCATTTTTGAATAGTTCCAAATGGAAGGAAGTTTTTCCTTACTTCAGACCTTGATTTGTAACTTCCACCCATGTCTTCTAGCTCTGCCCTTGTGGATCCAAGAAGAACATATCAAATCCATCTTATACACAATAGCCCTTCGAATACTCAAAGATGGGCATATAGATAAGTAGTCATTGTTCTCTCGGTCAACATCTTTTTTTCCGTAATAAGATTAAAGACTTTTTTCCCCCCAGGCCTTTGGTATATTTCCTTCTTTCAGATACCTTGAGAACTGAGCATTCAGTGTATCCACACTGCGTTGCCTCCAGCACAATGTTTCTCTCTATCTAACTGGTCTAGAATCCTTGTACTTCCTCAAAATGCACATCTGAGATGTTTTGTGGTGGCTCCACTCTCCTTAACATCAAAAAGGGCTGATTATAACAATCTTTACAGATGTTTTCCATTTTTCATTGCTTTTTTGTCCTTCCAGTTTCATTTTTTAGTTACCTTCAACATTACTTTGCTTAGGGTTCTTGTTAAGTTTTTTTTAACATTTTTTTTTTGTTGTTTTTCCTTCAAGTGCTTTTTGCTCTTTATATGAGTTAATATTGCTAGTAGTATTTTAACATCTTTCTCTGTAAGACTGTATGGATGGTTGTAGAGTGTGAACTGGTGTTGTTTTAGGCAGCCATTTTCCTCTGTTTGACAAAGTTGAGCACTTTCTGATAAATATGGTTTTTTAATGTTTTTTTGGTCTCCTTATTATGGCAAATGGTTAAACTTCTATATCAAATTGGTATGATTTGGTGTCAATGTCCTTTCCTCAATCCATTTCCCTGTTTTTAGCATTAGTCACTTGTTTACATAGGTCAGGTTGGAGGTTTCTGTACATCATCTTGTTTGAGCAAAAAAAATCAAAATTAAATATAAAATTGGAAGAAAAGACATAAATGAAAAAAGAATAGAATGAAATCAAAACACATCACATTCTATTCTTTCTTCATTTATCTTTTCTTCCAATTTTATATTAATTTTGATCTTTTTACTCAAAGTGATATTCTGAAAGCATAAAGCTTCAGTAACAATCCTCACATCAGTGGTTAGTCATTTTCTGTCCTTTAAAATGTAGGCAATTCCACTTTTGTTACATTATTTGTTGCTCACTATATCTAGTACTTCCTAATTCTTTTTTTTTTTAAAGAAAGAATTCACAACACATAGGCTTAAGGTTTCCATGTAAGCTAGAAATAATTAGCCACTTTTGTTCCTTACTTCTGAACAATATTTTCCCACATATTTTTTACCATGCTCTTCAATACCCCTCTTTGCACTGAATATCAAATTACATATTTTTTTTAAATTGAAGGCATTATTGAGTTCTTCGCAGAACTTTTCATTCTCATCCTCAGTAATGGAATATATTTGTTCATAACATGCAATTATTTTCGTAATGGTTTTTTTGCCAATATTTATCATGACCACTTCAACATGAGATGATCAAACATCCCATAAGAAGGTATATCTTGTTAACTTTGAATGCATGATAACAATAATTTCTCCCAACTTCTCTTCAAAGAGACCCTGTCAGCCATTCTTATTATTTGAAATTTCCTTTTACCTTCTGGTTTTGTTTATAGTGAGCATGTCTAACATGGTCTATAACTTGTGCAGGTCTTAGGACTCTTTGCCCCCTTTTATTCCATTGCGCTACTATCACTGTAGAAATGGAAGGAGACCACTAAGATTAGCTGTTTTGCATTTTTCTTTGGTTCTTGGATTGCACTAGCTAAGAATTTATCAAGTGGTCAGCCTACTGGTAATGGATTCTCTCTAAAAATTGGTCTGTGGAAAGCAGATATAATCTGTTTTTTATTAAAAGAAGTTTTCATTGATTTTTTTAAATTACCATAATCTCCCTTACTATTTTTCCCTCCACTTTCCAGAGAGCCATCCTATACAACAAACAATATTTTATAAAGAAAAAAAGAGGGAAAAATCAATATAACTAATCAATACATTGAAAACGTTAAAAAATATGTACAATGTAAAATATTTATGGCCTTCCCTCCTTCCCAAAGGAATGGGAGAATTTTCCACATCTCTTCTTTGGAGCCATGTTTCTTTTTTATAATTTTGTAACTTTCACTTTATTTTGCATGTATGGTTGTTCTTTACATTTTGTATAGTTGTAGTTATTGAATATACTTTGTTCTTGTAAGGTCAGGGAACTCATTTCTTCCCGAGGTAGTCCAGAGAGAAATAAGAACGATTACTTCACTCTGTATCAGTTCATGTAGATCTTTGCATACTTTTCTGTATTTATCTTCTTTGTCATTTTTTTTACATCATGGTAATATTCTATTAGTTTCATGTTAACCCATTCTTCAATTTATGGGCACCTACTTTGTTTCCAATTAGGTAGAATCAAATAAAATGAAACCTAATAGAGATAAATATAAAGTCTTATTTTGGGGTTTAAAAATTCAACTTCACAAGTACCATATAGGGGGTGAGGTATAGCTAGATTTCATATAAAAAAAATTTGGGGACATGAAGCCCCTACTTTTCCACCTATAAAACATTTTTCTGAGAATAATCTATATGTATATTGAAAGCTTCCTTGATGACCATACTGGAAAGGAATGGGCAGGCTTTCACAAAAGTTATTCCCTAATAAGTCATATATTTATTATTATATAAGTGATTTACAGCAGTAAAGAATAGAAAATCCTACTGTATTTAATATTTGTTGGCTACAATAAAAACATTCAACTTTGTAAAATTGAAAGTCCAAATAGAGAAGTTCTTCAAATAAAGTATCACCCCATATACATGTCAAAATTAAACAAGATTCTTTAGTGGACATACAACAGATAGAGCTTTATTTGAAAATTCTCTGGGTAAAAAACAGGGATATATATATGTTTGCCAAAGGTACTTAACATTGTCATGGATGCTATCCAGCACAGATTCCAAGCTGAAGAGGAATTTTTTTATAGGTGATGAGATCCTCCATATACTCCTATTACTATATGACATCATGATGATTTCGTCGAGTCTCTGGAACTTTGCAGTGTCCCAAATGAGAAGTACAATCATTCAAAAGAGTGTCCTAATTTTCTACAAAGAAAAAACTAAATGGATGAAGAATACCTATTAGTATTGCAAATGAACTGTTATCTAGACCCTGAATTTAGTAGAAGATTGAGCTTGATTGCCTTTGAGAAATCATCAAGTTCTCTTAATGATCTTGAGATTCTACCTGGAACAAAGGCCCATCTTTTTTTTTTTTAGAGGCAACTGGGGTTAAGTCATTTGCCCAAAGTCACACAGCTAGTAAGTGTCTGAGGCCAGATTTGAACTCGGGTCCTCCTGACTCCAAGGTTGGTGTTATCTCTACCCACCATGTCACCTAGCTACCCCCAAGGGTTAAATAAAGGCCCACCTTTTTATTTATTTTTAATAATACTTCATTTTTTCCCTAATTCCATGTAAAAACAACTTTTAACATTTATCTTTTTATAAAATTTTGAGTTCCAAATTTTGTCCCTCACTCCTCCCCTCTTCCCTCCCTAAATCAGTAAGAAATTTAATATAGATGTATATATATACATATATGTGTATACATACATATGATAGAGGTACATATATTTATATAGAGAGGTATGTAAATATAGGTATGGTATAGGTATATATATTTATATTTGCAATCATGTAAAATATATTTTCATATTATTCATATTGTGAAAGAAGAAACAGTTTGCAAAAGAAAAATTGCAATTTACAAAAGGAAAAAAACACACCAAAAAAAGTGAAAATAGTATGCTTTGATCTGCATTCAGACTCCATCAGTCCTTTCTCTGGATGTGGATAGCATGGTCTATCATGAGTCTTTTGGAACTATCTTGGATCATTATATTGCTAAGAAGAGCTAAGTTGAACAAAGTTTCTGTTACTGTGTACAATGTTCTCCTGGTTCTACTCACTTCACTTTGCATTGCGATCTGCTTCCTTGTCATTTCTTATAGCACAAATTCCATTACATTTATATACCACAGCTTGTTCAGTCATTCCCCAATTGATGGACATTTCCTCAGTTTCCAATTCTTTGCCACCACAAAAGAACTTCTATAAATATTTTTGCACATGTGGATCCTTTTCCCATTTTTATGATCTCTTTGAGATACAGACTTAATAGTGCTATTGCTGGGTCTAAGGGTATGCACAAGGCCCATTGTTTTAATGCCAACGTTTTCCTAGTGTTGACTACAAGTCATTGAAAACAACAATCCATGATAAACTGAAGTTGAAGATTATCTAAAAGTCAATGAAAAGGAACACAGTAAGTTTCAGCCAGCCATAACACATCATAAATGAGGAATCATAAAAGTGGCATAACATGAAGGGGATAGCTGGTAGCACAGCGCATAGAGAACTGGGCCTGGAGTCAGGAAGACTCCTCTTCCTGAGTTCAAATCTGGCCTCAGATGCTTACTAACTGTGTGACTCTGGGCAAGTCACTTAACCCTGTTTGCCTCAGTTTCCTCATCTGTAAAATGAACTGGAGAAGAAAATGGAAAACCACTCCAGTATCTTTGCCAAGAAAACCTTAAATAGGGTCATGAAGAGTAACATAACTAAACAACATGATGTAAGGGATTTCATCAAGAAAATGTATAACAAAAAACGGGGGGTAGCCACATAGTAAGAAGTAGGAATAGTGATGGACACTACGTGCTCCTTGAGGGTCTCTGCAGCATCGAGATTACTTGAGGAGAGCAGTCAGCACACCATGTGGATGCTCTTTAGTGAAATTATGGGAGGACATGTAGAAGGGTCCATCACCCTGCATCACTGAGGCAGCTAGAGGAAGCACACTGGTCTGGAGTCATGAAGACCTCTTCCAGCTGCCATTCTCTGGTGAAGCCCTTTCCTTCAATCAGCAATAGTGGAACACCACCTGTGTGTTCCTTAGGTCTTTAGTTTTTTACCCCAAACTTTAAGATCTTTAGGAATTCTTTTTTAAAGAAATAGGTTTCCCTACGTCAGTCAGGCTGGAAGTGCACAGGCTGGATCCTTCTTTGATTAGCACAGAAATTTTGACTTACTATTTCTAACCTGAGTCTATTCATAACTCTTTTTAAAAATATTTATTTATTTATTTTTAGTGTACAACATTCAGTTCCATAAGCTTTAGAGTTTTAAATTTTCTCTGCCTCCCTCCCATTCCCTCTCCCCAAAATGGTGTGCAATTTGATATAGATTCTACATTTACATTCATAGTAAATATATTTTCACATTAGTCATGTTGTAAAGAAGAATTATAACCAATGGAATGAACCATGAGAAAGAAGAAACAAAACAAAAAAGAGAGAGAACAAATAGTATGTTTCGATCTGCATTCAGATTCTGTACTTCTTTCTCAGGACGTGGATAGCATTTTCCATCATGAGCCTTCTGGAGTTGCCTTAGAACCTCACATTGCTGAGAAGAGCCAAGTCTATCAAAGTTAGCCATCACACAATGTGGCTGTAACTGTACATATGCATAATTCTATAGGAAACCTGGGGCTTTCTGCTCCTAGAAACTCACCATATTCATGGTAAACTCAGTGCAGACCACTCCAGTGCAGCTCAGAATTCCTGAGCTCAAAAGATTGGCCAGACAGCCTACCCCTCCCCAGGAGAGCCAATATCCATATTCTTTAAGGGAGCATCATTTCTGTCCTTTTCTTCTTTTGCTGTTCATCTCTCACTTGATAGCTATAGATCGACAAACATCTTTCCTTAGAGGGAAAACCAAATGCCTCTTCTTCAGAATATACAGTTGTATAGTATGATAAGAGCTTGATATTTGTCTCTTAGCTTCAGTGTTCAGAGGTCCTTCTCCTCTTTCTTCTCTATGTGACATTTTTCTAACTCTTCAACCTTCTGTTATCTTCCATTTCTTATAATTCATTTCCTTATTTTTCCCAGTCACCTTTCAGACACTTCGAATGGATGTCTGGTGGATATCTTAAAGATGTCCAAAACTGAGCTCGCTATATTTTCCCTTAAACATTCCCTTCTCTCAAACTTCCCTATTGTTGTTGAAGCCACCACAACTCTCTCAGAGCCCCAGGCTGTCAAAGCAGGTGTCATTCTCAACCCCCCACTGCATCTCACCCCACTTAGCCAATCTGTTGCTAAAGCCTTTGGATAGTAACACAGATAACTCTGTGACATCTCTTGTATTCTCTCCATTCCCTGTTCTGACACTACCATCCCTCTAGTACAGACCCTCACACCTGGACTATTGCAGTAATCTACTGGTGGGTCTGTCTGACTCAAATCTCTTTCCATTCCATTCAGTCATCAGTCATTTTCCTGAACCATGTCACCTCCCTATTCAATAATCTTCAATAGCCCCCTATCATCTCCAGGATCAAATAAAAAAATTCCTCTGATATTTAAAGCCCTTCATAACATAGTCCTCCCTATCTCTCCCTTTCCAGCCTTCTCACCCCTTACACTCCTCCCCCATGTACTTTTTGATCCAATGACACTGGTCTCCTCAAAGAAGACACTCCATGTCTATGCTCCAGGAATTTTCTCTGGAGTGCTCTTGTTTCTCATCTCTACCTATTGGTTTCTTTGGCTTCTTTCAAGACTCAACTAAAATCCCACCAAGGCTTTCCCAAACCCTCTGAACTCTAGTTCCTTCCCTCAATTAATTGTTTCATATTTATCCCATTATAGCTTGTTTAGACATATTTGTTTGCTTGCTGTCACCACTATTAGATTGTGAGCTCCTCAAGAGCACAGGCTTGTACCTCTCTTTAACACTTAACACAGTGCCTGACACCTAATTACTTACTGAATGATTATTTTTTAACATTGTGACCCTTCTTCCCACTTTTAAAGGAATATCAGTTCCCTCTGATCTCTAGAAGCATGGAGAGATGTTCCTTTCTTTCTAGGATGGACATCAGCCTGAATGTGAACAGATATGTTAGCTGCCTGGCTGCCAAAATATCAATATTGCCTGCTTAGGACAATCAGTGCAAACCCTGACCTCCATAATTACTGGAAGTAAGGCTCTCAGCCTTTGACTTTCTTGCTAGTAACTCTCCTGCTCAGCTAGATGGTGCAGTGGATAGAGCACCAGTGCAGGAGTCAGGAGGACCCAAGTTCAAATCTGACCTCAGACACTTGACATTCACTAGCTATGTGACCTTGGGCAAGTCACTTAACCCCAATTGCCTCATCCTGGGTCATCACCAGCCATCCTGATGAATATCTGGTCACTGGATTCAGATGGCTCTGGAGGAAAATTGAGGCTGGTGACCTGCACAGCCTTCCCTCACTCAAAACAAAGTCAAATGCAAGTCATGTCATTATTTCTCTGATGGCATGGTCTTCTTTGGCAATGAAGGACGAACACACACAGTAACTCTCCTAGAAAACTACTGCAGTGAAGTGTTTGTAGGAGTCTTCACCTCTGAACTTGTTTCTCCCGTTTATCATCTCTTTAGTAGTCTGACAATCACATTCAACTTCTCATCTCATCTCTCATTTACTTCTTACCAACTTGACTTATTTGGTCTTGCCACATCTTTGTTTTTAAGTAGTTTCAGTTGTGTCTGATTCTTCATGACCTCATTTTGGGGTTTTCTTGGCAAAGATACTAGAGTGGTAACCATTTCTTCCCCAGCTCATTTTATAAATGAGGCAACTGAGGCAAACAGGGTGAAGTGTTTAACCAGAGTCACACAGCTAGTAAGTGTCTGAGGTCAGATTTGAACTCATGAAAATGAGTCTTTCTGATGCCAAGGCTAATACCCTATCAACTGTGTCTCTTAGATGCCTTCTTGCCACATTAAGCTCCTTTTTTCTTTGGGTTCTTTTCCTTCCCTGCTCCTTTTTTCTCAGCTTGATTTCTCCTCCTCAGAAGATGGCAGAATGAGAAGTTTCCTGTGGCACCTTCCTCCCATCACACTAAATAATATAAATAAAAGCCCCCAGTTTGAAAAAAAAATCATCTATGTTAAGAAAAAAGAAAAGTAAAATACTTTGCCACAAGGTCATTCTTACAGGAAAATGAAACGCAGGAAAATTGAACAATTTCGATTTTGGGAAAGATTTTAGAATTAATCCCTTTACATGTCTTTTTAAATTTAATCTGAATTACTAGTATTTTTCTATTATTTTCTTAAGTCCAGACAATCATCACAACTATTTCAAGTCCTTATTTGTAGTGTTTGCCTATTTTTCAAGGTGTAAATGCTAAAAGAGAGAGAGAGAAGAAAAAGAAAAAAAATTTACAGTTGGCTTTCTTAATATGAGCTGGCTTCAGCATGCCTCTGATGGAGGACTGGGGGAAGGTTCTCTGCTCCCAGAATAGCTGGTAATATTTCCCCCCAGGAGGCTACTTCAGTCTTCTCTCCTTATCTCTAGTACTTGTTGCAATGGGAGGCACCAGGCTTTTTAGTTTAAACCAAATCAGCGTCTTAGAACAAGTTGAAACTCATGAACCAGACCATCCCTGAGGTCCAAGAAGAAGGAAAGGAGGTGGTTGTAGAGTGTTCAGCCAGAGAAATAAGAAAGTGGAACAAACCAGAAACAAACCCTTTTTAAAAACAATTAATAAAACACAGGAAGAAAGTGGCAGCCCGGAAAGGGAAGGAGAGGAAGGTGAAGAAGAAATCCGGCTGCACTGTAGCACTCCTCATGGCTATTTCCTAAGAGATTCCCCTGCCACCTTCACAACCAGCTGCATAAAGAGAAGGGCATGGAACCCAAAAGAATGGAACTGGTTAAGGAGAAAAATAGAACCTACTTCAGTAGGTACTTGGTGATTCCCTTTAGTAGCAGTGGTCCCAAGTGGCTGCCCTTACCTTCTGAGTAGAATATATCTCATCCAACAATAGACTGGAATACTGGAAACTGAAAGACTGGAAAACAAACAACAAAGGCTAGAAAAGAGTTGTAATAATGTTAGACATTCTGAAGGGAGAGAACAGGTGATATGTATATTTTCAGCAATAATAATAAAACTCAGTGACTGATTAATAAAGACAAAGAGTGACAAAGAAAAAGAAATGAAAAGGCATTCAAATATAAGATCCACCACAATAGATAAGTTATTATTTCTTAAATAGTTTTTAGTAATTCCCCAATTAACAGTGGTCAAAGGATATGAACAGGCAGTTTTCAGAGGAAGAAATTAAAGCTATATACTCATATGAAAAAATGCTCTACATCATTATTGATTAGAGAGACAAATCAAAACAACTCTGAGGTACCACATCACACCTATCAGACTAGCTAACATGACAAAACATGAAAATGATAAATGTTGGAGAATATATGGGAAAGTTGGAATACTAATGCATTGTTGGTGAAACTGTGAGCTGATCCAACCATTCTGGAGAGCAATTTGGAACTATGCCCAAAGGGCTACAAAAATGTGCATACTCTTTGACCCAGCAATATAGCTACTAGGACTGTATCCCAAAGAGATCATAAAAATGGGAAAAGGACCCACATGTACAAAAATATTTATAGCAGCTCTTTTTGTGATGGCCAAGAACTGGAAATCATGGGAATGCCTTGGGGAGTGACTGAACAAGTCGTGGTGTATGAATGTAATGGAACACTATTGTAATGTGAGAAATGATGGACCTTGGGAAAACCTGGAAAAACTTATATGAGCTGAATGCAGTGAGCAGAACCAGGAGAACACTGTACACAGTAACAGCCACAGTGTGTGAGGACTGACTGTGATAGACTTAGCCCTTCTCAGCAAGGCAAGGACCTAAAACTTTTCCAGAGGACTCATGATGAAAAGTGCATCCACAAACAGAGAAAGAGCTATGGAGTTGGATTGTGGAGTGAAGCAGATTCTTTTCTCTTTTGTTTTGTTTTCTTTCCCATGACTTCTCCCATTTGTTATAATTCTTGTATGCAACATGACTAATGTTGAGAACTGAAATAAATTAATTAAATTTTAAAAAAAATACAAAAATAAAGAGGCAAAAGACAAAAAAAAAATAGTTTTCAGTAGCGTCTGACTCTTTGTGATTCCATGAGGGGTTTTCTTGGCAAAGATACTTCAGTGGTTTGCCATTTCTTTCTCCAGCTCATTTTACAGATGAGGAAACTGAAGAAAAGAGGGTAAAGTGACTTGCCCAGGGTCACCTTGTTAATAAATGATTGAGGCTAGATTTGAACTCAGATTTTCCTGACTCCAAGTCCAGTGCTCTATCTACTGCACTACCTACTTCTTCCCCAGAAGATGAGTACCTCAGAACAAAGGAAACAGAACCAAAATTAACTGGGGAATATGAGAATAATGAAACAAATTTTTCAAAGTCCCTTGAAACAAAGATGGAAAACTCCAGGAATATTCAGAATGTTTAAGAGCAAAGAACTAATTAGCTTAATTATTTATTAAAATTCAATTTATAATTAAAGTTAGATTAAATTTGACTTTAACTAAAATCAAATTTAATTAACCTAATTTTCACTTAAAATATAAAAATAAAGACAGAAAATAGAGTTCTTAAGTAACAAATCAGCAAACCAGCAATCTCTAGCCAATAAGAGGAGGCAAAATTAAAGAGAAAACATTCTTCATATAAGAAGATTTATTGAAAAAGACAATGGCAAGTAGAATGTGAAAATACAGAAAAAAGGAAGAAACATAATGTAGTAAAAGCAAAACTGGAAGAGACTGAGCTCTATAAAACAAAAATACTGAACTTAAAGATGGGCCAATAAGAAATAACCTAAGGAATATAGACCTTACAAAAAAGAATAATGAAAAAAGAAAACTGAGCATCAAACTCTAAGAAATTTTTCTGAAAATTTGTCCAGAAATATTGGAAGCAGGTGATATTTCAGATTAAGAAAACCCATAGAACACCAATAGAAAGTCCACCCCACATTTGAATTATCAAGAAACATTGTAATCTAATTTTAGAACTACAAACATCACAGAACACATCTTTTCAACAAGGAAAAACTACTTTACATTCCAAGAAGAAAGCATGAAAATAGTACAGCATTGTTTAGTGGTTATAAGAAATCAAAGGAAAAATTGAAATATGATATTTTGGCAAAGGACTTCAGTTGATACCCCAAAAATAATATCTCCTGCAAATATGAGCCAAAATATCAAAGAAAATAAATAGGTATTTAATATGCAACATGCAAAGTGACCAAAGAGGCAGAATGTTAAATACTTTCAGGTAGAAATGATGAAAGAATAAGAAACTAAATGTTTATTTTCATATGGTTGGGGGGTAAAAAGGGCTTATTAGGTCCAGCAAAGGCATGCATCATTGTGATGGATGGAGGAGACGCAGCACAGAGACCAAGTTGAAGAGGGATTTCATGTAGCTGGTGAGGTCCTTCAGATGTCCTTGTTTGTGGATGACATTACACTGGTTGCATCAAACTGGGATCACTGCAGAGCTTCATGGACAATATCTCTAATTAGTCAAAAGAATTTGGCCTAGCCATCCACACAGGAAAGACCAAATAGGTGAAGAATATCTATTGTCCAAATTACATTGTGCATTGGGAGACAACCTATAGAAGAGTTGTATGTATGTATGTGTATAAATACACATAACATATATGCATATACCTATGTAAATATAGAGACCATCCACTGTTTTGCATGACCACTCATGTATAATCTATATTGAACTGTTTGCCTGCTCAACATGGAGCGGGGAGCAAGGGAGAGAATTTGAAACTCAAAGTTTTATAAACAAATGTTATAAAATTGTTTTTTCATATTACTGGGATAAGATAAATAAATTTTTAAAAAGAGAATGACCATCCAGATACATATATGTGTGTGTGTATGTGTGTATCTATAAAATCTGGAATAGAACATATAAATGGATCCACAAAATAAGCCCAGAATTTAACAGGAGAAGGAAAGAAAGCTGGACTGCTTCTGAATATTACAAAGCTTCTTTAATGATTGCATACCCTCCAGCGTCTACTCTTTTTAATGCCAACATTCTACTAGTTTTGCTGCAAGACATGGAATAGCCAAAGAATAATGGAAAGGTATAGGGTGGGTGGGTATGAGCAGCTTGCAACATAAAACCAATGAGGATCTTCAATCAAGATGAGTAAATGATGTCATCAGTTTTCTGTACAATAAGTAGAGAAGATGGCCCGACCATTTATTTGGTGAGGATTTGGGATTACAGATATGCAGCTAGAGTGTTCCATTGGTAAGTGATGTCAGAAGAAATTGAGAAGGGCCTCCAAAATTGAATCAATGTCTCATTCAACAATCTTGAATGGAAACCCTGCATTGAATTTATGGAGAACAGGAAAGAAAGCCATCAAGGATGGCCAGGCACAGATCATTTGTAACCTGCATCACTGGGGAGAACTCCAAAGTCAGTGAGATCCCAGATCCCCTGTAGGTGGAGAGGACTAGGCAAGGACATGTGATCGTTTGGTTTTCTTTAAAAGGATATCTTGTGAACTGATGCCTCTTTTTTCTCTCTTCCTTCAGCTCTAGATTTTCTCTTTTTTTTTTTTACTTCCTTCTCCTTCAATTTCTTCTCAAGTTCTCCCAAGTTCTTCCTCCCAAGATCCAACCTCTGGTCTTCTTCCCAATTCAAAAACCTCCCTAGTCACCTCTACTTTTCTTTCTCCTTCAGCTGGCATGCTCCTCTGGCTCCTGCTTCTCCTCCCCCACAATCTTTTCCCTTAGAAGTAATAAGCAGAAGGTTCTTGTTGGTGGTTATTAAGTTTATGATACATTTTAATGGATTGGCCACGCAGCTTCCTTTGGTTCTAGGTTAATGAAATTAACACATTGTAAAGCAGCAGCAAGCCTAGACTGTGGCATTCATTTAACAGTCAAAATAGCCCTTTTAATTCAAACTTTCAGTGCAGACACAAAATAAGAAACTAACATTTCTAACTTCAGGCTCCAAATACATTAGGATAGGGTTCATGATCCATCCAGCTGTTCCAGGCATTAGCCCAAGCCTTGTCTACTAACCCAAGTGATAGATTACTTGACCTGAGTAAATAGATTACCATTAAAATGTAAGCATTTTGAGGGCAGGGACTGTAATTTTTGTCTTTGTGTCACCGGAGCTTAACAGTGACTGGTACATAGTAGGTACTTAATAAATGCTTGCAAACTGGTTAATTACAGTTGATATTACTTAATCAAGCCATACAAATTAAGCTCTAAGTGTAACTGGATGACTTTCTTGACTCTGCTTACTTTAGCCTGTATTAGAGCATACAAATGTTTCTATAATTATCCGTTTTATCATATTCATCCTTTCTTATAGCCCAGCAAATATTCCATTATATTCATGTACCACATTTTGTTTAGTCATTCCCCAATTTATGGGTATCTGCTTTGTTTCCATGTCTTTGTTATGAAATTTCTCAGTAAATGGTTCATATCATATGTGTGTATATATATATATACATATATACACGTATATATACACACTCTACTTAAAAGCTATCTACGTGTATATAAATATATACGTACATATATACACACACATGTATATGCATGTGTATGTAACAACAAAAGCCCTTTCCCAATAGATAAGTTGGTCAAAAGATATGAATAAATGTTTCTTAAAAAAAAGAATCACAAATTCTTGACAACCATGTGAAAGAATGCTACATATCTCTAACAATAAGAGAAATTCAAATAAAAAGAACCCCCAGGTTTCACTTCATACCTTGGAAATTGGCAAAGATGATAAAAGATGGGCATAGTTAATGTCAAAGGAATTGTGGGAAGATAGGCATAGTAGTATACTGTTGGGAGAACTATGAATCAGTATGGCCATTTTGGAAAGCAATTTGAAATTTTGCAAATGTTAAGTACCCATATACACTAAAATATTTTTTAAGGAGTACTTTTATAATTGAACCTATCTAAGTATTTTGTATCCTTTGTTAGATTGATCCCCAAGTATTTTATACATTTGTAGTTATTTTGAATATTTCCATTTCTATTCTTTCCTCCTAGATTTTGTTATCATTCTATAAAAATGTTGATTTTGAGGATGTATTTTGAACCCTGCAGTTTTGCTAGTGATTGTCTCCATTAGTGTCCTTGCTGATGCCCTAGGATTTTCTAAGTAAACCATCATATCATCAACAAATAGGCACAGTTTGATCTCTTCTTTACCTATAAAAACCTTTAATCTCCTTTTCTTGTCTTATTCTTTCCTTGTTCCTATTATTTTCTTATCTTATTGCTTTTGCTGACAATTTTAGAATCATATAAAATAATAGTGGGGAAGGTGGGCATACATGCTTTACCACTGAATTTATTGGGAAAGCTTATAATGCATGCCCAATGAATATGATGTTTGCTTTTGGTTTTAAGTAGATACATGTATGATTTTTTTCAAAAAGTTTCCCTCATTCTTATATTTTTAGAGGGTTTAGTGTAAATGAGAGCTGTATTTTTGCATAAGCTTTTATGCATCTATTGAGATGATCATGTGGTTTTGGTGTTGGTTTTTAATTTGATTATGTTAATTGTTTTCCTCATATTGATCCAATTTGACCATAATGAATGATTTCTTGGATGAATTGCTATAATTAGGATTTTATTTAAAATTTTTGAATCAATATTCATTAATAATGTTGGTCTGTAATCCTCTCTGATTTAGATATTGGGACTATATTTGTCTCATAAAAAGTCTGGAGTGCTTTTTCTTAATTTTGGTGAATAATTTGCACAGTATTGGTGCTAATAGTTCTATAAAAGTTTGTTAGGAGAATTTTCCTGTGAATCCACCAGGACCAGAACTTATTTTCCTTCTTCGGAAGTTTCTTTACAGATAGTTTGGGTTATTTAATCTCTATTTGGTATTTTGATAATTTGGGTATTTTATATTTTTGAAAGAGGAAGGTTAGATGGGGCAGTAGAGAGAGCACAGGGCCTGGAGCGTTGTGACCTTGGACAAGTCACTCAACCCTGTTCGCCTCAGTTTCCTCATCTGTAAGATAAGCCAAAAAAGGAAATAGAAAACCACTCCAGTATCTTTGCCAAGAAAACCCTTAATTGAGTCACAAAGAGTTAGACATGACTGAAACTACTCAGCAACAATATTTTTGAAGGGATTCTTTTATTTATTTTGTCTTTTTAGTTTTCCAGCATGTAACAGTGCATAGTAGGTTCTAGTGATTTTAAAATTTCATCTTGTTTTATTGTGATTTCATCTCCTTTGCTATTTTTGGATTTCCTTTTCTTTTTAATCAATTTTGGGTTGCCTTTCTGTCAAGTCTTTTTGTCTTTTCAAAACTTTTAGTTTTATTTATCATTCACTTAGTTTAATTTATCATTTTTATAATCCTTTTGGTTTCTAAAATATCTATTTTTTCCTCTAATTTTCATATTTCCTCTTCTGTGTTTTTTTTCAATTTGTTGACTTTCTAGTTTTAAAAATGCGTCTTCAATTAATTAATCCTTCCCTTTTCTATCTTGTTAATGTGTGTATTTTAGGGACATAATTTTCCCTTAAGGATTGCTATCTCAGAAAATTTGGTATGTTCTTTCATTATCATTCTTTCACATAATTATTTATTGCTGTATAATTTGCTATTTGACTCACTGATTATTAAGAATTTCATTGTTATGTCTCTATTTGGGTCTATGTCTTATATGTACTGCCTGAACTTACTGCTAGTTTTATTGCATTATGGTCTCTAACATATAATATTTTTATAAAGTGTTGTAAAAATTTGGTCAGTTTTTGTAACAAACCTGTGTGGTGTCGAGAAATATATTCTTCAGTAGAAATAGATATGTCTTTTAGCACTAGTTTTTCCAGCAGCTCATTCAATTTTGTATTTTCCCTTTTGATTATCTTTGTATTAGATTTGTTTAAAACTGAGACAGGGACATAAGTTAGAGTTTTAAAGAGGAGCCTGCCTACCCATGAACAATGAACATTTCTCCAGTTATTTAAATCGCACTTTATTTATATAAAAAGGTTTTTCTAATCTTATTTATATAGTTCCTGGGTTTGTTTTGGCAGGTATATGCCCATGTATTTTATAACGTTGAGTTATTTTAAATGATAATTTTGCTGTATATTTGAGAGGAATAGCAATTTGTACATAGTAGATTTGCAGTTTCGTGTGCAATCATCTTTTTTTGTTGTATCATGTTATGGGAATGCTTGTGTTATTCCGTAAATTAAAAATAAAATAAAATTTTTAAAAAGAGGAGCCCAATTTGCTCAAGGCTACATTGTCAGGATGTGTCAGAAGCAGTATTTTATTTAAGGTCTTCTTGAATTAGAGGTCAGATATCTCCTTCCAGTGATCCACATTGACCCTTCTGTCATTTCTACTTGCATAATAACATTCAGTGACATTCATATACCATAGGTTTTTCAGTTATTTTCTGTGACAAATACATTAAAATCGTGTAGGACCTCATGACAGGAGTGAATGCAAAGATAATTTTGTTCAATAAATACCTGAGTATTGACATCAAGCAAGGTATTCAACATGCCTGCAAAAGGAATTTTCTAGTCTGTGGAAGATGTGTTTGCTAAGTTCCAAGCACTGAAAGATTTCCTTTGGATGGAGAAATTGTCTAAATGCCCTAGTTATAGACGATGCCTAATACACCAAAATGCCTTCTTGCTGAAATCAGTCAAAAGTCAATCTGTCAATAAGTGTTAGATTTTTAAATGCCTTCAACGCAGCAGCTAGTATGCCAAGTGCTAGGGATACACAGAAAGGTAAAAGACAGTCCCTGTCCTCAAGAGATTCAGAATCTAACGGAGATGAAAATATCTATTACTGTTGTCATTGCTGCTGTTATTAAGAATAAGAAGACATAGCAAAGATTTGGGTAGCTACTCTATGGGAGATTTATGGGAAAACATGAATAAAAATCACATAGAATGAGGTGTGGAAGGGTAATTCTCTGTGTTGGCTGAAATAGTACCCATTTCAGTGAAATTAAGGAGAGTAAAGGGTCCATCAGAAAAATGTTCGATCAATAGGATTCTCTCCACAGAGATCATTTGATGAGATTACAGGCCACGTATGGATCTTTGTCAGGAAGAGGGACGTCCCATCTGTCAACATTCCCTATGGCTCCTTGATGTGGGGGCATGTAACATGCTGGGAAGACATAGTGAACTCCTGCTTGGTCCCTGCTGAGTGGGACTGGATCAGAGAGGACTGACTTTAGAACCATGATTCTTCTTAGTTTATGATTGGGACTGAGTATTGATCTTTTGAAAAGCGATTTTCCTGGGCATCAACTACAAGGAGACCAGTGTGACAGAAAAAATGTTGGGGTGAAAGCCAGGACACTTGGGACTTGACTCTACTGCTGGCCAATAAGCTGTGGGACCTTGGATAAATCACTAAACTTCTTTGGGATTTAGTTTCCTCACCTATAAAGTGACAAAATTATACTAGGTAAAGATGAGTCTTTTGGATGCAAAAGTAGTTTGTTTTACTAATAAACTGTTGAGAGGCAGCTTGGCTTAGAAGTTAAAGAGATCTAGTTTTGAAGTCAAGAATATCTAGAATCAAGGGCTACCTTGGAGTGTGTGTGTGTGTGTGTGTGTGTGTGTGTGTGTGTGTGTGACTCCTTTTTCAATGTCTCAGGCTATAAAATGCAAAATAGCTTCTAATGGATTTTGGTAGATCTCTTACCAGGAGTTCCTGATGCTGGTAAAATCATGGGTCTGAATAAGAACATTTTTTTAAAAAGATAATAAAATGTTGTTAAATTATAGTTATTATCAAAGTTGCTAAATTATAGTTAACTTTGCTTCTCTTACCTTGTTCAGTGACCCATACCATAATTTTCATTGCACAACACCCTTTGCTTTTGGGGGGTACTACTCCTCAGTGTGTCAGTTGGAAGAGTCCCAGAGGCCAGTGACATACATTTTGGGCAGGAAGGAAGTTCCAGGATACAGAAGCACAGATAAGGCCAGGTGTCTGGGGTGGAGAGACTTTTTTCCTGTGTGGTCTGCCCTTACCTACATTCAGTTTCCTTAGTGAGGAAGAATGAGTTGGGAGTATAGCTGTAGATCTATATATACAGCCCAGCTACAGCAAACTAGGAAGAAATGTAGATAGTCCTGGAGATTGCTGCCTTGTGACAGAATGAGAGCCTTTGAAGATCCTTCTTCCCAGTGCCAGAACATGAAGGAAGACTGTGAATTTAATAACACTTGGGGCCTCCATTGTATTTCCTAGTCCAAGGGTGGGGAACCTACACCCTCGAGGCCATATGGGTCCCTCTAGGTCCTCAAGGTTGGCCCTTTGACTGAATCTAAACTTCACAAAATAAATCGCTATAATAAAAGGATTTGTTCTGTAAAACTTGGACTTAGTCAAAAGGCTACACCCAAGGACCTAGAAGGTCTAGAGGCCGCAGGTTCCCTACCCCTGCCCTAGGCTTTGCCTACTCCCAGCCACCATGGTGAGGACAAAACAATTGAACAAAATGTGTCTTTCCTCAAACCTCTGGGTTTGGAGCATGTACTAATCCACAAGTCGTTGGTATGCAGCTGCATGGTACGTGTTATTTTGTGTATCTTTTTAAATCCCATTTGTTGACTCTGCCGAAAGTATAAAGCATTTTATATAGTAATTGGGCATGTCTGTCTGTTTGCATAGGGGAAAGGGGGACTGATGATTCTTTTATAGCAAGGTCACTATCACTAGGGCTCTGAGAAGTAATAACAGATACAGGGAAAAGGGAGGATTTCCAGGAGATGGGAACAATTTCTACATTGACCATTACCCTTAGAACTGGGGTTACTAATCTGGGGTTTTATTTTTTTATGGTTTGATGATTGCATTAAATATAATTGATTTCTTTTGAACTCTGGCTTATTTTATGCATTTAAAAATGTTATTCTGAGAAGGGTCCATAGGCTCCACCAGACTTCCAATGAGTCCACAACACAAAAAAAGGTTAAGAACTCCTGCCTTGGGCTAACAAGATGGTACAACTACCCAGAGAGGGGCAGAACTAAGGGACAGACTGGGCCCTATATCTGAGAACAAGCCAGAGCTTGGCATTTCCTAAGAACTACCTTTCTAATAGGGCAAAGTACTAAACCTCCAGGGAAACTAAGAACTTCCCAGGGTAGAGTTCTTGTGGTGACTAGAATCAGGTGATTGACAAGCCCCACCACCTAGTGATCAAATAGTGAATGAAGTCAGTTTCCTTGCACATCCAGTGTGGTTGTGAAGCATTGTTTACTATGAAATGGGTTAAAAGGGAGAATATTTTTAATGTTTAAAACTGTGGAAGGTTATTATTGCTGCCAACAACTTTCATGTTTCTTTCTAGCTTGTTGCTGTGGGTCTCTCAATCCCACAAGGACAACTCATGGGCTTGGTCCCACTGTGATTGGCTCAGGAGACTCAATATGCTCCATTTCCAATCTGAGTTAGCTCACCTCTCTTTTGGCAAGCTGGTTCTCACTGGCCCCTGTTCACCATATTAATGCCAAACTTAGCGCAGATACCGGATTGGCTTAGCCCACCACTGCTCAGAACTCCTGAGCTCAAGAGGTCTGGCAGACTCAACCTCCCTAGTTAACTGAGATTTTAGATGTGTGTTATCAAGCTGCAGATGGTATTAGTATTAAGAAAATTTTAAAATCCTCCCCCAAGGTCCTACTTTGATGCCTAATTGTGGTGTGGTTAACTGTGGTTCTTGAAGGGCTATCCTAATACAATATATGCTCTGGTAGGACCCACCCAGCTGGAAAAGCTTCAAGTCTAGATAGGCAACAACTGTGCCCTCCAAGGACAAGTCAATTTAAGTATGGTGAGGCCCATCACAGAGTTGGCCTTGGGCTGATGAATACTTTGGCTACAACTATCCCTGAAGACTGTCTTCTAAGTCATAGAAGGCTTATACTCTGAATTGACTGAGGCAATACTCATACTGACAAGATTATTTATCTTTGAATTATTAAAGAAGTCATAGTAATAAGAACCAATTATTAAATTTTCAGTGGATTTATACCTCTGAAATTAGCAAATGCTACAAATCAGTGCTTGATTTATTTTGATTGTTCAGACTAAAGAAAGTGATGGGAAAAATATTAATAATGCAAATTAAGCTTCAAAGTATGTTGTGCATTCTAAGAACTGGTTGCTTAACATTTACCAGTACATGTCTCTATATGTGTACAAATAAGCCTTAGAAACAGATAAGTAATCATCCGTACTGGTTGAGAATTAAAGAATAGTGCTTCCATTAAAAAAAATGCACATCATGTATAATATATATGTATATTTCTACACACATACATAGTCAATTTTTTATTATCTGTTCATGCAGGCAAAGGGAAATGTCAGCAGCAAGAAGGCTATATTCAACTGATGTTTCTGTTCAATAATATCTATCGCCTCTGTTGAAAGAGAGCTTCTGTAGTTCCCTTATCTTAAAATGATCACCTGCATAATTCCTCCCCTATTTTCACTTTAATATTTTCATTCTAAACCAAATTCATTAACATTATTTGAACATTTAGGCTTCGGTCCCAATACTTTTAATTAATCTGTATAATCATACATATACATTTATTAATAATATATGTAAGATTCTACATATGTAGCATATAAAATACTTATATGTTCATATTTTGTACATATAATGAATGTGTATAATAATTGCACATTTATATATGTAGTGCATATGTAATTTTACACATATATGTACACACAAATTTATCTGTGAAGATTTATCATGTGTGCATGTTAATGCATCCATAAGAGCACACAAAAGGAGGGAAAGGAGAAATGATTTGTTTGAATATAACTTGATTTTTAAAGTGATGGAATGTGTCATTTCTATCTAAGATTTCTGTTCCTTTTTTTTTTTTCCCATTTCAGGTATAGGTCTAAGTCCTTTCTTCAAGGGAAGAAGGACCAGGCAGCTGTTGCATTCCCAATGCAATGCTCCAGTGTCTTCTGATGGGGTTGGAGGTAGTGAGAGTGATATAGTCCTGGTAGGAAAATAGAAGAAGAAAAGGAAGAGGAGGCAGCTATGCTGAGGTAGAAGGTGATTGACTTTCTCTCCTTCCACCCCAGTCATTGTCAGATAGCCAGGTGGCGCATACTGTTCCTTTAATTTAACCCTCTGTCTACCCTGAAAAGGTAAAAGCAGCTCATGTTTCATGTAAAAAGTGTTCCCTATGGAAAATACTTTGCCTCCAGCTGTGAAATTGATTAATGGTCTGAAAGCCCCCAAGAGCCTCCGCAGGCAACTGTAATTGCTATTTCAGGATAGGAAAGGGGGGAAAAACAAGGTGTGCATGTTGTGCTGAAGAAGAGTGGGGAGTGAGTGGTTGTGATTAAGAGAACATTTTTCTTTATATTCTCAAAATAGGTGCGAAGGATAGATCCTGGGGGAATATGGACATGAATAAACATGGCATTATTTTATTTCATAATTTAGAGCAACTTTTTCCTAAAGCCTGTAGAAAGCTATCAAATTTATCAAAAAGTTACTCAAGCTATCATAAAACTAAGAAAAAGACCATTGCATCAGTCAGTCTACTTTCCAGTGCAATTGTTTTCATGATAAGATGAAAAGTCTCTAGAGAACATGGTAATCACATCTAGAAATTTTGCTTGGAATACATTGAGTCAGAACTTCTTTGCAAAGTAGACCTGGGTGCAAATGACTGTTCAGAACTGAATTTTTCTTCCAACTTCATTACTTTCTATGACACTGGGCTGATGAATTTCAGTTGCTATTGCTGGGAGAACATCTAAGAGAAAGAGGAAAATAACAGTTTAAAAAATATCCAATTCCAAGTAAAAATTAAGTAGTTCTTCAGGATATTAGTCTCTCCACACCTCCCAGAAATACATTGGAGACTGGCTGATTATTTAGGTCCCTGAGAAGCCACATGTGAAACTTGATCTGAGATTGGAATCATAAGTTTCATATATGTGTATATTTGCACACATATACACATACGTGTGTATCGTTGTCTGTCTCCAAAATCATACAACTTAGGGCTGGAAGAGATCCTGCCAGAGAAAAGAATACTGCTTTACAGTCAAGCCACAGTTACTCTTTGCTCTTTGACAAAACATTTGAAAATCCTCAGAGTCCAGGGGTGGGGAACTGGTGGCTTTAAGGCTACATGTGGCCTTTTGGTCCTTAGGTGTAGCCTTTTGACTGAGTCCAAGTTTTATGGAAAAATCCTTTTATTAAGGGGATTTGTTCTGTGAAGTTTGGATTCAGTCAAAGGGCTATGCTTGAGGACCTAGAGGGCCACATGTGGCCTTAAGGCCACAGGTTCTCCCCCCCTGCCTCAGATATTCCTTTCCTATAGTATTGCTTTAAAAATTCAGTTCCCTTTTTTCAGCTTCAGCAGAAGAGGCAAACATACATTTGAGAAAAGCCTCCTCTCAAATCCACCTTGCCATAAAAATGACAGTAAGAGCCCTTGCCAATAGAGGTTATAAGGTTTGTAAAGTGCTTTCCCCACTATTTTTGTGACTATTCACATGTCTACAGGAGAAAACTAATAGGATCTACAATTGACAAAACAGAATTAAAATGGAAAGAAAAAAAATCCCAACATTCTGAGAAGCTCACACACAACACTGAAAATAAAGTGCTCCCTCATGACTTTCAGGGAGGAAACCCTTAACCAACTCTACAGAATGAAGAATGGTGTCTCCTGCCATCTGGTGACAACTCAGCAGAATTGCATGCAGGGTATTAGAATAATTTTGGTTCACTGTTAGGGGATAGAGATGGTCCTTAGCTCTCCTTTAATGTATTCTAATTTTCATGTTTATGAATTAATTCTCAAATCTGAACCTTGGTTGTTTTTTTTTTTTACTTTTTCCAATTAACTTTTTAATAACTCAAATATCTATCTAAATATAACAAAGCAGGCAATGACCACCCCTGGTCCTAGGGAATAGATGCTGAAATATCTTCCTCTAATTTGGGGATGGGGAACCTGTGACCTTAAGGCCATATGTGGTTCTCTAGGTCCTCAAATGCAGCTCTTTGACTGAGCCCAAGTTTTATAGAATAAATTAAGGGGATTTGTTCTGTGAAGTTTGGATTCAATAAAAGGGCTGCACTTGAGGGCCTAGAGGGCCACATGTGGCATCAAGACCACTTGTTCCCCACCCCTGTAGCCTTATTTCAATAGGGAGGTGGGGTATCATAAGAATGAAGTGTTGTTATAGACCGTCGGATGAATTTGTCTTGTTGGTTTTGGCTTAGCTGTTTTTCTTTGTGACAAGGGAAGATTTCAAGATTTCAAGGGAAGGAGAAAGGTACTAGAAACGTCTGTGATACGAAAAGACAAAAGGCCTCAACAAATCTCAAAAATAGATAAACAAGGAGGCATGAGAGTCAGGACACCTCAGTATAGCACCTAATGGTCTTGAGTAAATCACTAAAGTTCTGCATCTCTTTCTCCATCTGTTAATTGGGAATAGCATTTCCCTCTCTCTTCTACGCAAAGATATTAGGAGATCCAGGGGATAGAAAGTATTCCTGTAGTAATGAGAGAAAGTGATTGAGAAGAAGGAAAATATGAAGTTATAAAGACCATAACTGTAGATTCTTTCTCATAGGAATCACAGAAAAGGAGCCAGAACGAAAAAAGGGTAAAGAAAAAAATGGAAAATAAGGGAGAACTAATGTAAAATAATCTCATAGAATATTAGAAAAACAAATCCAGGTAAGGAAGATTTCAAGTATTATGGGAGTAGTGACAGGGACCGGAGACTGGACCCATCACTTGCAGAAGAGGCTCCTAGGTTGGGAAGTTCGCTCTGCCCATTCTGTCACTTACAGCACTGAGAGGTTAAGCCCAGAGTCACCCAGTCAATGTGTGCCTGAGGAGTCAAGGATGGCTCTCTATTCACTACACCATGAAGGCAGCCCCATGTTCCATTTTAGAAACGACACTCAAAAAGGTAGGTGCCTCTCTGAAATAGTGAAATAACTGAGAAAATTAGGATGGGAAATCTTCAACTTACAAGGAAATGAGAAATAAATGGAGCCAAGTGAAGGAAGGACTAAAAGCAATATTTATGCTCACTTATCTTTAATGCTAGCAGTTCTAAAATTGGGTATTTCCAAATGAATGGAATTCAGTTCTTTAACAGTCTATCAATAACAGAAATTTTAAAAAAACAGATTTTTGTACATAATGTAATTTGTACATAACACCCAGAAAATAATTTTAATAAAACCTTTTTAGTAGAATTGAGACAATAAATCCAAATTTATTTGAATTAAGATACTTTATACCACATACATATATATATAAGGTAGCCTTTTAAGCAGTTATCTACTTAACACAGTTAACTCAGCCAAATATTTCCTTGTCAAAATGCTTTTTGTAAAAACCAACCAATACCTCTATGCAGTTTTGCATAACGCTCAAAGTGACTTACAATTATAAGTTACTTGAGATGATTCATCTGCATTTTAAGGACATGTTTGTAACTAGGTCAGCTAGGCTACAAATCAGAGAGCACACATCAACAATACTGCAGTGGATTAATACTGGTTTTTGGTGCAGACCCACGAGTTCAGCAGTGTAGGATACTTTCAGTGCAGAAATTCCCAAGCCCCATGGATATGCCTAGGTGATTCAGGAGTCACTTATAATCTCTGAGAGCTATCTGGGGTGCCAAGAAGCTGTGATTTGCCCAAGGTTACAGAGTAAATGCAGGCAAGACTTCTCCCTGAATCCAAGGATTGCCACTATGATACGCTACCTCTCCTCCAGGAATATCAAGAGGCACAATATTATGTAGTACCCAGTAGCACCTCTATAGATTTAAAGAGAAGAAAGGAAATCACTGTATTCACTGGGAATCAATGCTTAATCAGCCTAGAAGAGTGGTGTCAAACTCAGATAGAAACAGAGCCACTATTGACTTTGATTAAAAAAAACCTCACAAATTAACGTTATGTTTTATTGCATTTTAATTTATTTCTGTTAAACATTTCCCTATTCATTTTATTAGTTTTGTAAGCTGCATTTGGTCCATCAGCCTTGAGTTTGACATCTCTGGGAAGATTTTATTCCAAAAAAGAAAAAGGTGCCTAGCTTTAACTCTCAAGATGTGAATTTACGTCTCCAGAAAGGTCACCTCTACATTGGGTTCGATTGAATTCAACTGGGTCTTTGCAAGTACACAGTCCTTATCTCTCTGCCTATGAAGTACAAAGTTTCAAGAAGGTTAACGCTGGTAAAATGGACTATAGTGCTAACCTTAAATTTGTCCCATTCAACATTTTCTTTTGCCTATGACTTGGATAAAAACATGGAAACTTTTACTTATTGTATTTGCAAATGATACAATATATATGTGGTGAGAGGAGAGGACAAGGGAGACATATCATTAATTTGTACCCAAAGGTAACAAAAATCAAGCACCAGGCTAGATCCTAGAGATACAAATGAAAAAACAAGTGTCTGCACCCAAGGATCTTACACTGTACAGTGGAGGAAAATAGCATGTACATAGATAAGTATAAAATAAATATAATGCAATTAGGGGAAGGGATCAGGGAGGTGAGGAACATTGATAACTGGGGGAATCAGAAATGATCTCATAGGAGATAGCCCTTGAGACAAGACTTGTAGTTATGGAGGGAGAGCATTGTAGTCATGAGGGACAGGCATCATCTACAAGAACATACATTAGAGATGGAATGGCATATTTGAGGACAAGTAGGTGAATTTGGCTCGAATTTGGAGGACCTAAGAATTATTGGAAATCAGCCTGGCTTACCAGATAGGTTGGAATCAGATTATGAAAGGTTATGACAAATAAAGGAGTTTGTATTTTGTCCTAGAGGTAGGTAGTGAGACACTGATCTGCTTCTTGGGCATAATACAATCAGAAATGAGTTGTTAGAGTTTCCATATGGAAGCTACACGAAAAACAGAGAGGTGAGGCCAAGGGCAGGGAGTTCAGTTGGGAGGTTATCACAAAAAGGACTTGGAGTAGCAGCTGTGTGAGAGGAGAGGTGAGTACAGAGACAAATTGTAGAGGTAAAATCAGTAAGACGGGGCAGTCAATAAACATTTATTAAGCACCTACTGTGTGCAAGGCACTGTGCAAAACACTGACACAAGAAGAGGCAAAAGATAGTGCCTGTCCTCAAGGAGCTCACCACCAAACGAGGGAAAACAACAGACAGCACAAACTATATGTAAGACAAACAAACAAATAAATAAATGACAGAGAGAAGGCACTAGAATTAAGAAAGGTTGGGAAAGGCTTCCTCTCAGAGACAGGATTTTAAGTGGGACTTAAAAGGAAGCCAGGTGGCAGAGATGATGAGTGTTCCAGACTTGGTGGACAGCCAGAGGAAAAATCTGGAACCAAGGGATTGAGCATCTTTTTCCCGGATCAGTCAGGAGGCTAGTGCCACTGGATTGAAGAGTATGCAGGGGTTGGATGGGGAGTGGAGTGGAGTGGGGCAGCTTATGAAGGACTCTAAACACTAAATTGACTGGATGGAAGAAGAGCGGTCTTGTCCCAGTGAAGAGTTGAAGATGACTCCTAGATTTCAAACCTGGATGATTGGAAGAATGGTTGACACCCTTAAGAGAAATAAAGTGGAAGGGAGGGTTTGTGAGGAAAGATAGTGAGTTCTGTTTCAGACAAGATGGCTGGCAGTCAGTTAGACCTAGGGAATTGACACTCGAGAGAGATGAGGGTTTGGCAGATTTGAGAGTCATTTGCATAGAGATGGTAAGTTCAACCAACAAAAGCTAAGAGAGGTTACAGAGGTAGAATCAGCAAAACAACTGATTAGCTAAATTTGATTAGTAAACAACAATTAGTAAAGAAAAGGAAGATCCAGAAGTGTCCATGTGTAAAATTAATCTGAAAAAAAAAAACCCAAACTAATTTAGAAATGTCTACTCATGACCTGATGCAAAGTAAACAGAACCAGAAAAAACAATATACAAAATTACAACATTAAAAAAAAGAATCAATAGAAAGAATGCAGTAAAAACATAATGAGTAAGTTTGACCTCAAAGAAAATGTATGAGAAGGCATCTCCCCTCTCCTTTCTTTGCAAGGGTGGGGAGTTACAGGTGTGGAATAATGCAGAATGTCAAGCCTTTTTCAAGGAAGCCTGGTATAGCAGACAGAGCAAATCTTAGAGCCAAGAATACCTGGGTTTAAGTATTACCTCTGAGGTGTATTGGCAAATCAGTTATAACTTCTCAGTGCTCTGGGCAATGCTCTAAAACTAGAAACTGCCAAATGCCAACTCCCTATACCAATGAAATTCCAAGTTCTATCATTTTCAATATATTGGTTAACTTATACCGAACTGTTTTCCCTTCTTTTTTATTCATTTTTATGATGGCTGGCTTACTAGGACCAGGAGGAAAGAGATCCAGAAATATCTGTGATATAAAAACAAAATACATCAAACTTAATTTTTTAATAGTGTGTTGTTCAATTTTTTTTTGGTTGTGACCAACTCTTCATGACCCCATTTGGAATTTTCTTGGCAAAGATAATGGAGTGGTTTGCCATTTCCTTCTCCAGCTCATTTTACAGATGACTGAGGCAAAGAGGGTTAAGCAATTTGCTCAGTCACATAAGTGTCTGAGGCCATATTTGAATCCAGAAAGATGAGTCTTCCTCACTCTAGGCGTAGCACTCTACCTACTAGTGTATAATCTAGTTTATAGTTCTAATAGCTTTCTAAAAATGAAATCTCAGAGGCAGAGCATAATGTACTTTTTGTTTGCAAGTGTTAGGGTATTTTTTAGAGTATAAAGTGAGTTATTTACTCAGGAAAAGAAAATTAATGTATAGAAAAAAACTTAGGAAGGACATGATAACTGTCTCAAGTATTTGGAAAATCTATCACATAAAAGTATTAAATTTGTTCTTCTTGCCCTCATAGGTCAGAACTATGAACAATAGGTGAAAGCTACAATTTATGAAAAAAAAATTCTAATTAGTGGTGCCCATTCTAATGTAAGTGTGATGGTGCTGAGGTGAAATGGCAGGGAGAGGATGGCTTTCTCCTCACTAGAAATCTTCAGGCAAAGGCTGGATGACAATTTAGGCATTGTAAAGGGGACTGTTCATAGGCATGGGTTAGACCATACAGTCTTTGAGCTACTCCCCAGCTCTGAATTTTTTTTTCTGAGAGCAAACTGTGTACAAGAAACAAAGATTTCTGGTGCCATTTGATATCTCAACTCCTAGTGTTCCTCCCCACACTCATCTCTGTTATATAATTCTGATTCTGCGGATCTGGGTCAATAGTATAAATGATTGGGAACAACAATAAAAAATAGATCAAGAAATGATTACGGAAAAAATTACCTTGAAAATTATCTGAGAGTAGACCCCAGTCTATGTAAAAACATACAAATTGCATGCAAGTAAAGATGTTAATCCAAGCTAGAGCTATGAGAACTTGCAGAAGTATCAGATTCTTCTACTACATCTATAATTCTAATACCACATCCAAATGAATAAATCCAATCTAAAAATATTTAACTTTTGTTAGTATCTACAAATTATTTTTATCTGGGTATATTTTCCACAATGGCACTATTCAATAGAAAAGGGTAAAGAGGTCACTAGTGTAAAAAAAAAGCTTTTACTGATTAAAAATACTGGACTATTCATTTTTAAAAAGTGGTCATCATACTTGACACTGTTAAAACTATAAATCTACTTCTTTTTCCGACACCATAAATCATTCAGGCTTATATAAGGAAATATTCTAGTACTCAAAATGGAATCACTATAGACTGGAGTCAGAGGAACTGAGCAAAAATTCTGGTTTTCCCACTGTGAATGCCTACCTGTGTGGAAATCGGGGGTTCCTCATCTAAAACAAAGAAGTCATAAAAGATCATAGGGTCAGATGAAGGACCTTACATAGAGGTCATCAAGTTCAATTTTCCCTTTGTTTTACAGGTGAGGAAACTGATATTCAGAAACGCTAAATTACCCAAAGTCACACAGTTGAGTGGGAGAGTAGAAATCTGAATCATTTTCTGTCTAAATTTAGTCACTTTCCCATTGTACCACATGGACCACAAGTTTCTGCCAATTTAAGATTTACAATTCTCTTAGAACTTCAGAAAATCCAATCCAATAAATAATTATTAAATACTATATGCAAGTCATTATGAATACACAGATATACTACCATAGTAAAACAAGGTAATTTTCAGATAATTCATGTAAATTTGAAACAGGGTTAGGCCAGTAAGTGAAATCTTCAAAATCTAAGAATCTTTGGGACTACTCTATCACATCTGATAATGACTTGTTTTCTTCCACAGTGTTTCAGATGAATAACAAAACCACCTTAGCATGTATGCTTGAATATACACATTGACAAATTGGACTATTAGCTGCTTCCATTCTCATCTTGTCTATTTCCCAATTCTTTCATCTTACAGAAAAGGAACCTGATGACAAATGACCTGGCCAACATCACACTGGTACTGTCAGTGTCAGTACAACTACCTGATACTAACAATACTCAAATGCATGATACTCCCTCATGCTTGAAATACGCTCCTCTCAATGTCTGCTAAAATCCTGCAAGCCTTAACTCAGGTGCCACCACTTCCACTAAGTCCCAATTCCCTTAGCTAATAAAGTGTAAGTAAATTCTTACTTGAACAGAGCAATATATAGGTATTTGTATTGGGAGTCAGAGGATACCAGTTGGAATCTCAATTCTTCTATTTACTACCTGTGTGATCTTAGCCCAATCACCTAACCTGGAACTGGTTTGTTCATCTGTAAAATGAAGAAGGTGGTAAACTAGAAAATTTCTAAGGTCCCTTTGGGTCCTAAAGTAGAGCACATTTAATTTGACCCTGTCACATTCTCTGTATTAACTTGTGTACATATCTGCCTTGAAAAGGCAAGGGACTGCCATTTTTCATGACATACCCCTGTATCTCAGGGACTTGCACAGAGTGCTTATGTTTTTGCCAAATTCAATTATCAATTGTCGTGTCTAGCGGTTGATCATAATCCTTTTCCTGCTAGTTCTCCCATGGCTGGATTCCAGATGGCTTCTAACATGTAACAAATTAACTGGGTATGTCTATGACAGATCTAAGTACCTCCCAGATGTAGTTGTTTAAGAGTCTGGTACCATTGCAGAATCTACATGTTCTCCATCCCTAACTAAAGCACTCTCAAAGTCAACCAGACAAATGTTTTAAAATTCCTGGCAAACTTAATATATTATTGGCCTCCAGGTAAAAGATAATCTACAAGGTGAAAAGGAAAAATTTAAGCAAAACTGGAACCATGAACTAGAGTGCAAATATAGTTCATGACAAAATACTTCCTTGTCACATGATTGTCTAAGTAGCTTTTGGTTATTATTTTTTTTGGTCTTACTAAGAAAACAAAGAGCCCCTGGAGAGCAAACCATATTAAAATCTGTCCATTGCCCCACCCCCTCAAAGCTGTATTACTTCCACTGGGGAATGGTCACCTTTGGAACAAATATGTAAAACATTTGACATTTAGTATATTAGGGAATCTAACAGTCTACAGTGGTATTATACCTTTTGTCTGCTCACTATGCCAAAGGGGCCCCCAATCAGCCAAGCGCATAAGCCAGGAACAACCTGTTACCCACCTTGATACAGACTTCCCTAATACAGAATGTAATAGGACATGAAAGCTGGGTACTAAGTTTCTTGCTTTAGAACAGCAACAGGAAATCAATTGCCAGTCATGCTGCCCAAAACAAGGAATATCGAAATCAATGTGGTAGCAGGTTTATCTGAATCCCTCCTTGAACCAAGGAAAGCTGCAATATATGCCACTGAGGAAGGAAGTTCTGGAGCCTCCTGACCAAAATACACTTTGGATTCTTAAGCCTGAGGGACATTTTTGTTCAAGCAATTTTGCATTTGTGTGATCTGGGAAATGCCATTTGAGGATGCCATTCTCTGATGCACATACTAAAAAGTACAAATGAACAAATCTGTCTTGTTCTAAAAATGAATATCCACAGAGCAAAATGTGGCCCACTATTATAGTATTCACGTAATGGGACTTATTTTTTTTCAACAAAAAGGCAACATTTATGCTCAGAAAAAAAAAAAACTGACATGGTGCTCATTGTATTATGAGCAACCAACAAACAGATGTGGAAAATACAAAAGAGAAGTTCACCTAGATGTTGCCAGGGGATTCAAAAGAATACAAACCAATTAATAAAACACATCAAGACAATCCATCTAACTAAGAGATTAAAATTCTACAAACCACCAGTAAATTTTCATATTAATGGGCAAGTGATAGCTATAAGGGTTTGAAGCAGTGATGCAATAAATTTTATTGTTTACACAATGGTAGATTGCAGACAAAGTGCAGACAATGTGGACAATGGCAGCACATTTAAAATTTTCACAAATGGTACAAGAATTCCAGTGGTTCAACATTTTAAAATTTAACACTTTTAAAATATAAATGAAGCAGTAACAAAGCAATGCAAATACCCAGATTATTTTTTTTTGCAGCCCAATGCAATATATCTTTTAAAGAAAAGTTTGGTTTGAACGTAATGTTTAATTATGACCAATATTCAAAAAACAATCACACTCTTTTTCTTTATCTCCCTTCCCCTTAACCTCAGATTCAGTAACAAAAGTGAAAGTCATTTTAGTACTAAAATCCAAATATATCCTTTTTTTAATGTATCAAGGAACAGATATTCCAATTTAATGAAGATTAATTATTCTATGTGGAACCATTCCAAACCTACAAAATGGTACTTGACAACACTGCTACAATCAGAAGCAACTGACGTCATACTAGAAAAAATATATATATACGCGATACTTGTTTTAGAAAAAAAGTTGCCTTGCTGAAAATGATTCTGTACATATTTGATTGGATGCATGTTATATACAAAACCCCTCTATATAAAAAAGGTACATTACTGTCAATGAAGTTCCATGCTCACATTCCATCGGATACCTGTACTTGCAAGACAAATAACTCAATGTTTGGTGGTGGAAGCTATTATTTTTGTAATAAATCTAAGATAAGGCAGCTCACTCCTTAAAAGGGTTTCCCCTCCAACCTCCACCATTTTACTTTAGAAATATTAACTACAGAGATGTGAAGTGACATTATTAGCATTTTATAACATGGAGTTCCCTATGTTAGAAAGACTAAGGGGAGTTCAGAGATGCTGGCAAGAACGAATTTTTACTCTCAAAATATACTATTTCTCTATTTCATATTAAGCAGTTACTTAAGACACTGAGGGCTGATAAAAAGCTACTTCTTTTGGTGTTGATGTCAATAGCCCTATGTGAAAAAACTCCATATTGGAATGGTTAGAACACTAGCCATCAGAGTAATAGTCAGTGCATCCATCACCTGCATAGAATAGGGAACTTTGGCTTCACAGTTCTTTGACCCTAAACCAATGGTCTAGAATTTTAAATATTCTCCTGAAGGTCAGTCTTAGAAAAAAATGAAAGAAAAAAAAACTTTTAAAACCTCATTATTACCCAGGATGCTGATCATATAGGAACAGATAAGGTTTTAAAAGCCATCTGCATATGCCACAGGATCAGATGCTGTGAGTCCTTTCTTTGGAGTGGCTATGGAAAATGAAGGCTGAAACGGAGAGGGAAGAGACAACTCAGCAATGAAGCAGACTGGCAAAGATTTGTTAGCAATGGATTGCAACATAACATCCTAACAAGCAGTGAGGCTCTCAAGACAAAAACATGGAAAAGGAAATACTCAAAAAGGGATAGAGATGACATTGAGGCAAGGTTTGTAACGTGTGTAAATATATATTTTAATATGTACACACATGTGTGCATTATGGTGTATATATTTACATACATATTCACAGAAATGCCCTGCAGTAGATTCCAAAAGGCCTTTTCAAAGAACAGAAATTATGAACGTTTTCATATCTATACTAGAATATACTTTATATATGTACAAGGAACAAATATGCATCAACTTCTATGAATAAGTGATACTAACAAAAACACTGCTGACATTAGGCTAAGTAAATGGTTTTACAAGTTTTCTCAGTGATATCATCAAAACATTTCTAAAGCTAGAAAGTAAAATAATAAAAACACACAAGTGGGCTGATATTAACAAGAAAATAGCTGTTCATCATGACCGGTGTGGATACAATTTAAATTTCAGAGTAGGGAAAAATATCAAAACCTTATAAATCTCTTGGGATGCAATTTAATTGCTGCATCAGTTTCTAGAAAAATAGATTTATAGAATGAATAGAGCGGCTGCAGCTTTTACTGCCCCGCCCACCCAAGTGTTTATCTTTTTCCTCTTTTGTTTCCAGCTGGCGGTTTCTTCAGCTGAAGGAGTTGTCCTCCTGTTCCAAATCCTGCAGAGGCAGGATTGGACACCCCGAATGTCAGGCCAGCTGATGCTGTGATGCCGGGATTGCTGAAGTTAAACCCAGTTGTACTTGAGCTGCCAAAGCCTTGTGTGTAGGGGAGAAAATATTTATATCAGAAGTTAAATCACAACAACAACTTCATATATTTCTTGGAAAAAAGCAATTGGTATCTGAAAGAACTGAGAGAAATTTAAATAGCTCAGTAATCCCAGGCTACACTTCTAACATGTGGCATTAGGAAAGAAAAATCTTTCTAGTACCAGAGCTTAAGCATGCAGACTAGGCCAAGGGCCTTGTTTCAAAAGGCCTACCACAACCATTTCGACTCTGTGTGAAAGAAGTGAAATTTATCTTAACCATTCAATCCTCACACACCTCCCCTTCTACAACCAAGTAGCCCACCACCACACACAATGTCTAGCTTCAAGGAGTAAACTGAAAATACAAATAATTTTGCAAGCCTGGCTTGATATAATTACCTTTGGGTAATTAAGATGACATGACATTCTAGATGAGTTAATCATACCACCACTATCATCTTCAGAACAGCAATCCTCACAGCCCTCAAAAGTGAAAAGCATTACGACTAGCTTAGTAAGCTAGCTGGACATATACATTGGAAAGATTACCCAATCACACACTAAACTTCTTTCAAAGTTAACATGTATCAGTACAAATTATTTTAGGGGCATGTTATTTCTTATCAAACACTGAACAATTAAGGATCACATGACATCAATTATTAGTTACAAATCAAATTGTTTCAAAGTTACACGTAACTTGAGGCCTTGTATTAGTGGCTGTCAAAATTTATATTCCAAAAGTAAATAGCTAAGTGTCAACAGAGGGAAATTCTGTTCTTTTAGGCATTACTTATGGACTACTTATGGTTTCATGTGAAGTAAAGCTGAATGGAACTGCTAAAAGCTGCTAAATGTCATATCTTTGGAATAGAAAGCCTTTTCCAGAATGTTCCATGGGTGAATATTATTAAGTATTTGGCTGCAATTTACGGTAAATTTGTTAAGCTAAGCTAAACTGTTTCAAATGACAAAGGCTACCAGTGTCCAAAAGACATTTAGATGATGAGGCTGCTTAGGTAAGGAGGTCAGGATGTAATATACTGGAGGAACGACCAGATCTAGTGTCAGGGACATTAGAGTTCCAGTTCCTATCTTTTTTGACCATGGGCAAATCACTAAACTTCTTTTAGCTTCAGTTTCCTCATCCAAGGTTGTTATGAGATTAAAAGGAGATAATACATATAAAATATGTATAAATATGTATAAAATAATGCTTGGCAAACCATAAATTCTAGCTACTATTATTACAGCTACCATTATTAAAGATGAGCATAATTAGGGGATTAAATTAAGAAGTCTGAAAAATCTGACATATTTAGAAGAGGTAGGACAAAAATTAAGATCTATACGATATATTTTTGTATACCATAATATAGGGTGAAACTGAGTTTTTTTGGATATGTGGAACAAAAGCAATATTTATATTTTTAAATAAAATTCTTTACATTTTTCTAAAATTCAGACACAAACAAACCTGCACTAAGACTTCCTGAGGGTTTATTTGTTGTTCCAAATCCAAATGTGGAGGCCCCTGTGGTGCTGCTTCCAAAACCAGAGCTAGTTCCAAATCCTAGTGGAAGGGTGGTAGAGAAACATACAATGGCACATAAAAGATAGGTCAAAAGCTACCAAATAAAATCTAAAATTGTCAGTTTTACAAATATGATCTTGTATAAGTATATAAATATAAATTAAATAAATATAAGCTTATTTCAAAACCTGTTTTGGCAATCTGTGTGGAATTGTTAAAATGAGCACATATGAAGAGTTAATCTAGGAGTTATCATTTGCTCAAATCAGTGCTGAACAGACATGTAAACTTTAATTAGAAGATGTCATAAGGAAACGAATTTTGAATTAAGCAAATATGCACCTGTTTAGAATTTATATTAATAATCCATTCACATTTTAGATAAGAAAACTGATCAAGAACAGGAACAAGAACATGTCATTCATTAGCTTATTTATCAAATGGGCCAGAGATTTTTAATGAATCCCATGGGCTAACTCCAGCTTACTAGGCACAAAAGTATCTCCTTCTGTTAAATTATTTCACTTAATGAAAGAAGATTCTCTATGTCATAAGCATAGCACATATCACTATTAAGAATTCAGTACTTATAGATATTTTTATATATTAAAATCTCATTTTATTTTGCTTTCAATATTCAAAAATTACAATAGGAAGTCTGTACTATAATTCCCATTTCTTCATGAAATTCAATTAGCTTTCATCTGTTCTGTTTAAATAGACCTAAATGCAAAATAGAAAAGGGGTATTTCTATGTATACAGTAAAACTATTTTCACAAATGCAAAAACAAATTTTATTTTTTCCCAAACCATACAAATTGCACATAGAATCATAGATGATTCCTTTAAGACCACATATGAGAAAACTAGTTGTTCAACAAACCTAACAACTACATAACAATTTGAAATTTTTACAGTATTTAAAAAACTTTTATTGGTTCACAAAACTTTCTGGAACAGAATTTTCTTCAAATACTGACTCTGAAGCTTAGTGTTAAACATTAATTTGTACAGCTAAATGCTTCAGAAATAATATACAAAATCAGAAAAATTCTGTATTTTCATTAGTTACAACTTAGAATTTCATTCCCTGAGGAAAAATTTGTGAACCATAACATGAGGGAACTATGCTATACAGAAACACAGTTTATTCACAGTACAATCAACTCTCTCAGCTCACCATGCCAAAGGTATTGAAATACATTGTTTTTTTTTTTTTTACACTGGATTTTCTTATGGCAACATTAAAATTATACTGCAATGTTTAAGCATGCAGGTGCATAACCAGGCAAAAAGCAAAGAACTGTGCTTCACGGAAGGGCAGAAGTCAAGCTACAATGCAAAAATGGCCAAAGATAATCTGCAAAGCTGGTAACCAGGAATTACTCAGTGTAGTATAAATAAATAATTGAGTTTGTATGAACTGTTCAGTTCTTACTTCCTGTACTAAAATGTGTTTCATTGTTTAAAATGTTCCCTTTTCTACAAATGAGAATTTTTTTAAAAGCTTAATACTAAGAGAAAATAGGTAGGGCTCCAAAGTGGTATTAACACTATAAGACTAATTAAATTAATATAATTTTAAGTGTTACTTTATGTTGGCCTCCTCTCACTTTTTTGTATTAAATTTTCATAGCCTTAATAATCATCTATTTGCTCTCTGTGAAGCTGCCACTATAAGGCATTATTAAGTTTGGAGAATCTTGCTTGCCAGAGCTAATTTTAAGTTCCGAAACATCAGAAGATCCTCTTATAAAATTTTTGCTATTACCAGTTCAGATATATAAAGGTTAAAGGAAACATTAGAAAAGTTAAAGTGTACCTCCAAGATTTGAAGAACCTAAGCCACTTGATTGCAAGCCAGTGCCAATACCTGAGCCGAATGGTGTTCCAAAACTAACTCCCAGAGATGGCTGTGGCCCTGGTACAAAAAAAAAAAGAAAATGGGGAAAAAAAAAGCTTGCCTTACTCTTTCAATATTTAAATTTCTTTATTTTAAGAGTGAACATTAATTGATTTTAGACAGATTTCATTAAAAATTTTAAAACCTAAGTCTCAAAAATTTTCCCATATCTAACTTATCTTTTCCACCTTGATAAACCTAAGATGAAAATTTTAAAATCAAAACTAGAAAATCAAGACAGTATTACCACATGGAAAGGAACTTATAAAGTATATAAATATAAGCCATCTAATCTAACAAATTATACACCAAAATAACAAAAATATTTAATGTATTATCAATTCAAATCTTATTGGTTTATTTCTTAAATAATCTTAACTCTCTTACTCACCTTTTGGTAAAACTAAACAGTGAATGAAGTGTAGGATTTCATGGTTTTTGTTTCTTACTTATAGAAACTTTCATTCCTGTTAGTGTCAGCTCTTACTTTAGTCAACAGACTAATGCTATCACTGTAAAACCATCATGTTACTTACTAAGAGTGAAAACTGAAAACTTGGTACGATTTTGCATTTGAAAGATCAAATTTTGCATGTACAATAAATGGATAAAAAACAAGACAATATTTTATTTTATTAAATTTATTGGTCATTTTAAAGCAAATCAATTACACAAGTAACACGACAATTCAAACTTGTTCACAAAAAGTGATAACCGAGTTCTGTTGTTAAGTTCTGCTACATTACACCATTCCATAAATTATTCAAATCACCTGATTAATAAATATGATAGATTAATAAACATTTACAAAGGCACAGCTGTGTACCTTGACCAATTCAATAAATACATTCAAGATTTCAATTCAGAAACTTTTCCCCATAATTTTGGAAATATCTCAGATCAAGATTCATCAGAAACTCCTTTCCTATCTGTGAGATTATAGTTTAGGCTGAGTGTGGCGAGGACAGAAACAAACTAACCGCCTCTCCTTTGAACAGTGTTAGTGACCCAGAATACAAAAGTCTAAAAATCTCTCTTTAATAAATGATTCATGAAAATGATTCGACAGGTTTTCTGCACAGTACAATCTTCATTGTCTTGTCATTTTCAAACACAGTGATCAGTGCATCTGAAAAGTGTGGGGGTGGGGGTCACCAAAGCAAAACACACATTAAAAAACTGAATTTTTAAAAGAAATCAAAATCTTCAAGTTGTCCAATGCAGAATAAGGTTTTGTGTATTCAAAAAGTAGTGTTAAATTATAAAGTACTTATGGGTAACCGTAGCTGAGAAACTTTGTTCTGTCTAAATAATGAGATAAATTGGATTTTCCAAATAGATTGTAAACATAAAACAAAAAGTAACATAACTGATAGCAGCCAGGGCCCTTACACTATTATTTTTTTTTTAAAAATAAGTTAAAAAATTAATTTTTACATCCATTTTTGAGATTCAAATATCTGCTTAGTAGTTCTTTTAAAAAACTGTTAATCACAGTACAAATAAACTAAAGACAATTTATAATTTGAACAAAATATGCAGAAAACATACGTCCAGTTTCTTCAAGTTTAAGGGAAGGCCTCAAGTTACACATTAATAGGAGGCACTGCTGGTGGAAGACCAAGAAGATTAATAAAAACACCACATCCCTCAGCCCTCCAAATCAAGATATTTATCAAATATAACATGCTGTTTTTGTTGTTTTGTGTGTATATTTTAAGACCAACAGAACATTGTTATTCGAAACACCAACAGTCAAGCTATAGAAAAAACTCAGAATCCATCCCTAAAGCTGACAAGATTTTCCACTGTACAACAGATATGATACTTCAGTTCATTTTGTACTTTAACATAAAATTCCGAAGGCAACATCATTTATAACCTAGTAGGCAAATGTACATCATTTTCAAATAGTGAAAACTTTGTCCTGTGCCAAAGTACTAGCAAATAATGCATTCTTTGGCTACTATCATAAATTGGTTTCATTTTCAGGATGTGAGAGACAACTCCTTCAGACAAGAGTTATTCTAACAAGTCTAAAAGTATACTTCAAAATCTTAATAGTTATGACCTGAAGGACTGTTAGTTTAATAAATTTATTTTCCACTGAGAAACCATTTAAGTAGTAGTAAGTCATCATGATTGCCCAAAGAGAAACTTTACTTATAGGAACATTTTACCAAAGTTACCACATAACATTCACACACAATACAATCAAGCTTGGCATTATAATTCCTATTTTCTATCAATAAATTCTACCATCTACAGCTGGTTTACAGGAAAAGGCAAGTGCTTAAAACCTCTTTAAGATGTTCAAGGATCAGCCAAAATACCTAAAGATGCTACTTTACTGTTACCAAATTCTATTTTTAAAAAAATCAAATACAACCCCCCCCCCCCCCAGATGTAAATTTTCATACTTACTGATTTAATGGGGAATGTTCCTTTGGTTAATAAATAATAATAAAATCACAAACTCCTAAAATTTCTGGATGGAAGACTTAGTTTTTCTTGGTTAACACTAAGCCTAAGATTTCCAAACCTAGAAAATATGAATCCCTAACAAAATGGTCTCAGCTCTCCTTAAGAACAGCAGCCAAGTATGAGAAAAAGTCTCATATTATGTAAACATCAAATACTTTCAAAAAAGCAAATGATAATAACAAAACACTCAGGGTTTTCTTCATTTCTATTCAGTTAACAACAAATATACCACAAACATTACATTTAAATTACTACACATCAATTTATGAAAAGGCTAAGGGAGCTCTTGAGGAGCAAACTGAGAGTCCTTTCCCATTGTCCTTTAACTTATCCAAGAACTCTTCTCATATTTGTCTCATATGTATATGCTAACTTACAAGCAGCTCTCTGGCATCTCCAAAACTCCTCAACCTCCAGAAAAACAGCAGCCATAGTATACACTTGCCTAAGAAGTACAAATATATATCTACACAAAGAAAATAAAAACCAAGACTAAGAAAGGACCTCAATAGATCATCTATTTGATTCTTCTGTCTCTGGGAAAGACATATGGACCACCTGCAAGAGATAGTTGTCTAAAAAGTCAGCTCTGTGCCCATATATTTACATTACCAATGGGCAAGGAGTGGGTCTATTCTTAAAAACCAAAAAAGCACCTGACAACTTAGAAACTGGCTCAAATCTTGCACAGGTCAGTAGTGGCATCTGAAAACAGTAAAAAATACCCTAGCTGCTCATAGATGATTTTTAAAACTTTTCACTGGTATGTTATTAGAGAAAAATTTCCTCTTTATTTAAAACACTTTAAAACAGATCCACAGAGTCATGGACAAAAGAATAAGTTACCTCTGTAGTATGTACAACAGAGTAAACGAATCAATAATGAACTCAGTTTCCAGCCAAGCAGTCAACAGGCTCATCAGAATATTGCTCTGTACATGCACTCAGAAGGATGCGTAAACCTTGTTCCTGTTAAATGTTAATACTGACAATCAGTATGCCAAGATCATTCAAGCTTCCACTGAGCAGAGGCCCAACAGAATGGCTGCATCATGGGCACAGAGTACTGCTACAGGAGGGAAAGAATGAAGAGGACACAGCAAAATTCTAACACAATAATTTGGTTATCAAAACTGCTCAGCTGCTCAGGTCTGACACCCATACAACTCTAAGTTAAAACTCATTCTATAAAAGAGAGCCCCATTACCATTTATTTTTAATACTGACAAGGCTGACAAGGCTGGGGGTATGCCTGTCTCAAGGTGGAAAGTCACAGACTTCATAAAAGTCCTTCATAAACTTATAGGATGAGTTTCTGCAGTGATGAAAAGTAAGGTACAGTTGATTTTCCCCAAAGTCTAAGGAAATCATCTTAAAATGAAAGCATATGGGCAAACAGGAAAACTATTTCTCAAGGTAATTAACAGGCACTCTAATTTAAGCCTCTAATATATATGAAAAGTATCAAAACTCTAGAGGAAAAACTGAAGAATTTTCATGGTAATATTATGTCTCATTTAGAAGTTTTAATTCCCTCTGACAGAGCAGCTTATTGTAGTTTATCTTGGTTGTCTACACCAGAGGAATTCATTTTTGGCAAGACACTTTAATAATTCAGACTTTTCTCAAGTTTTTCTGCTTCGTTTAGAAACTGACAAGAGCTTTCATAAGTAGGAGAGAAATTAGTACTATTCTAATTCTGTAGTTCAGTTAACTCAGTGATCAGAGAGCTAATGATTCCCTAGTTATGGGTTTACTTTCTGTAGGGACCAATGCATTCTTCTGTTTCATGACCAGAGATCACACATCAATAACAGTCATCTATTATGTATATGTACACATACCACTGGTCACAAAAGGACCAGGAAGTAGAAAGTGTCTACGGGTCAGTGCAAATCCATCACCACTGATGGAAAAAATTCAAGGTGCTCTAATGACAGTGGTCAGCAGTATCATTTTCATTTACGAAGTTAAGTGAGAATAATAATCCTACCAAGCAGCAAACACCAAAGAACATACAAGACTGCAAGCTCATTGAAGGCAGGGATCACATTACTCATCCTTATACTCCTCATGGTGCCTTACACAGGGCAGGTGTTAAATGTTTAATCCATGTCATTCTTAGCATGGAGGCTAAATATAAATTGAAAGGCCATAGAACAAGTCAAGATTTCATTTGACATTTTTTTTTGATTTCTTGCACTACTTTAACTTACTGTTAGACCTAGCCTCTTGGTATACATGCCAGAACAAACTAAGGTGCTGTGGAAGAAATAACTCAAGTTTTTTAACGTGTAAAAATCTATTTCTATGAAAAAAAAATACCTTCATTTAAATAAAGTACATGACTTCTGCATACCAAAATCTAGTGCAGCCAATCACAGATTAAACAAGTCTGTGATAGCAGGCAAGTAATAAGACTAGAAATAAGGGTTGGAGTAAACGTAACAAAACTTATTTTGACCCTAAAATGCAGATTTGCCTAGAAATACATTTTAAAATAATCTGATTATATCCTTCTCAATCATTATTTTATAATGTTTAGTTTTCCCCTATTCAAGTATCTTTTTATGTTCAACCTAACCTAAGCAATTTCAACACACATGCAGCTTTCTTTTCTTTCATCATCATTCCTACTCATTTTCAAGGCACTAGACCAAAAGCTGGTCTAATATACTTCTTTTTCAGAAATTGGTTTGGTGAGTCAGTACATATGCCTTCCAGTCAACACAAACACACACACAACACCTGCGTAACCTTTAACATACCTTCAGTAACAGCAAACTTCATTTGGATGTACATGAGGGTTGCCAAATACAATGTTTTAAGATGAAAATGAATCAACTGCTTTACATAGGAAAATATAATGTGTAGCTGGACTGCTTATTTCTGACTCTGAAGTTATGTACTACATAATTACAATTTTAGATTTTAATAGTATATTCTTTAGGGAAATTTAATAGCAAAAGATTAAGTCCCATAAGGTACTGAGTGATTCAGCAAATACCATTAGGAATACTGACAACATTAAATATCTAACTGATTTATTATTATTGCTAAGTCTACCCTGCATTTCTAACATAGATATTTTTATAACTTTGTCACAATAATCAGATTTCTCTAGATAACAGCTACTCGTAGAAACTAAGAACACAAAGTAAGACCTTATATAAAAATGTACACAAACTGACTGCAGTTGTAACACTAATAAGCTATAACTTGAATGCATTCAGACCTGTAGCAGGCTGTTGCTGCTGTGTGAGTGTTGCAGCCATCGCAACGGCTGCTGCATTTGGTATGTTGCTGAAAGGGGTGGGGCCAGTAGTAACTCTTGGAGCACTCTGCCACTTCTTGGCTTCTGCTCGTCTTGCCTCAAAAACATCCATGGCATCTCCCAGGAACATTTTTCTATAACCAAGATACTGTTCTTTGAGCATCTAAAAGAATAAACAACAAAAAGTTTCCCAAAAAGCTCCAATACTGTATTTTATAGTAATATAAATTGTGAACTATATTACCAACAAATTATCCTAAAGTCCATAGCTACTACCCACTAACCATCTTCCTTCTAAACTGATGGTAATGTTAGTACAGATGAATTTTTGCAAAGGGAAATAGTGTTTATGAGGGTGCACTCTTCTGAATTTCTTTTTAAAACTTACCTTCATTCATTTTATATGTTACTTATCTATGTTTGCCATAGTGAAAGTGAACAGAGTACAGTGAACAGTTATATAAATAAAATCTAAGAGAATCCAGCTAAACTTTAGGATAAGTAGATATAAACTTTAAATCCTACTTCACACATTCTTCTCTTCCTGGCAAGTCCCTTCCCAACTGGTCAACTTCTTTGGTAGAGGAATGGGGTAGACCCTTATTTCCTGCTCAGAGCAGAACGAAAAGTTTTCATCGAAAAGATGAAAAATAAGTTTGAATGCATGCCTACCGAATAGAAGTACTAGAAGCAAAATGCTGAATTGCCATCAAATCATGATTGTATTTGCCCATATACTATTAGAAATAATTGTGCAAATTATGACTTCTGCTTTAAGGACATCAGTAAATAAAATGTATAATCAAGTAGGATTTTATTACCTTTAAGAATAGAATTAAAATGTAAGAACAATTCGTGTATTTTCTACAGACATCTTATTTAGTATTTTAAAAAATTTTCCCCAGTTACATGTAAAAACAATTTTTATCATTCGTTTTTAAAACTTATGAGTTGCAAATTCTCTCCTTTTCTCCTTCCCCACTGAGAAGGCAAGCAATTCCATGTAGGCTATACATGTGAAGTTGTGCAAAACATATTCATAAGTCATGTTACATAGTCTTTCTTAATGAAAGAATAAAAGAGGATCAGGTCTTTAACAGTTTCAACTTTCTGCTGCCTGTGAAACTAACTGAAGGGAACCTTTTCTAAGCTGGAAATCGGAAGAAGTGCAGGGACCTAGAAGCAAGATATGGAATGATACAGATACTGACTTAAGGCACAAAGTTTAATATTCACATCTTTTATAAACTTCCTTTTTTGGTGCATTACAAATCACTATTAAGTCACCCACCTTAAACTTCATTTTTTTAACGTAAAGGAGTCGATAAAACCGGAAACATCTCAGATTAACAACATTTATTACTAAGCGCTTGAAACCTTTGTAAATTAAACAATCATAGAAACTAGATGAGAGATGATCTACATTCATGGAAAGCATACACAATGATGAAATCATTAGCCCTTTGAGAACTGCTCTGCTAACTTGGTTAATTATCAGTGGGTCCTAGGTGGATAACGTCACTTAGCTTGTTTCAATAATTAGATACCCTATGTGCAACATTAAACAAGGAACAATGAGAAAAGGGTGCCTGACACACAGTAAGTAAGAGCTTAATAAATACTTATTGACAAGTCATATCTAGTTCCACCTATTATAAATTATCTGTTCAAATCAGATCTTTTGAAATTGAGCTATTCTGTGATACTTGTAGGGAAATAATTAGGAAACAAAAAAGAAACTTGAGGGTCCTAAATTTCTGGCTGAACTATCAAGCATCTGCCACATTCCTAAAAATTTAAAAACTTTAACATGAAAATTTCAATTAGTCGTCATGTTATGGTAACTACTGAAAAACTGTCAAATTTTCTTGTATAGTTTCTTCAACTACAAATAAAGATTTACAGACAACAAAGCAACCAAAAGCACCAGACCAAAACCCCATTTCCCTCTCCATTTCTACTCTAAACCAGGCTTTTTATCTTTCAATTCTACCACTACTCTCTCTCACTGTGAAACCTAAAGAAGGAACACGAAATAGTGCTCCTGCACTACTCAGACTTTTGATTCCAATCCCAACAGTAAGTGAAAAAGCATCAGTAAGTGGCCACTGATATGTCAATGTCAGCTCCACATGACTGTAATCATCTTTTATGAAACACAGTATGATGCAATGTGAAGAATGCTAGAGTCAGGAGTCCTGGGTTCAATTATCAACTCCTACCACCTGTGTGTGACTATAGGCAAGTTAAATAGGAGTAGTATTACATTTAATCCTATAGAAAATAAGGGAACCACTGAAGGTTTTAAAGCAGTGAAATGATATGGACCAGGGAAAACGTTTGGTATAGGAGCAAAAAGATCACTAGATTTGGATTCAGATCTGAGTTCAAACCATAGTCTATAACTTACTATCTGTATAACTTTGAAGAAGTCAGTCATAAAATCTCAGTGGGAAGGGTCTCAGACACCTGACAGCAAAGTAGCCATCAGCTTTCATTCGATATTTTTTCACTGACTTAAAGACTTCTAGGAAGAGGTAACTGATTACCTCTCAAAGCAGCCCATTACATTTTAAGATAATAGTGCTAAGTTATTCCTAATATTAAGCCTAGATTTGCCTCTTAGAAAACCACTCATTGCTCCTAGTTTTTCCTGTGGCAAAGTACAATATCCCAACTACACGACAGCCCTCTGAATACCTCAAGAGCTATTTGCAGGACTTCAACCACGACACTTTTCCTGGTTTTGCAGCTTTGCTATGGTTGATCCCACACTTGAATTTTCTGCCTTCTTACCTTTCCCTAGTTTCTTCCTGACTCAGTCCAAATCCATCTTCTGCAGGAAGCCTTTCCTGAACCACATAGCTACTAATGCATTTCAGATCACCTTCCATCTACTGTGCACAATTTTTTATACACCTTGTTATTTACAGACTGTCTCCTCAATTAGAATGTAAGCTACTTGAGAGAGGAACTGGTTTTTGTCCTTCTTTGTATCCTGACTGAAGATGGTTGTTATGGCCCCTATAAGTATTCTTTTCTTCATGTTAAACACCCTCAATTCCTTCAGCTAATCCTGCTCTTGAGGTGCCTGGCTTTCCCCCATCCCTGGAATGCTTTCCTTCTTCCACTCCAACTACTGACCTGACTGGCTTCTTCTAATTCCCAACTAAAATCCTATCTTTCAGAGGAAGCCCTTCCTAATTCCTCTTCATTCTAGTGCCTTTTGTTTATTAATTTCTTCCTATTTATTCTATACAAGATGTGTTTTGTTTGCATGTTTTATCTCTCATTGGATTACAAGCTCCTTGAGCTCAGGGACTATCATTTGCCTCTTTTTTGTATTTCTAGCACTTAGCACAATACCTGGAACATAGTATGTGGTTAATAAATGTTGGCTGATTGAATGTTAGAAAGATTAAAATCCAGAATAATAACTCGTATTTAAGTAGTACTTTAAGATTTACAAAACAATTTTCTCATTAAAAAATTGTGAAGTATATCATCTCAGAGATGTTAAATTACTTGCCCAGGATAATAATGTCAGAGATGAAATATGAATCCAGGTCTTCTGGGTTTAAGTCCAACACTCTTTTGTTACCCTACTGAGGCTTTAAGATAGATGCTAAAGGTTGAAAGAGGGCTTAAAAAAATTCAATGCTGAAGACAAGAGAAAGCTCAGAAAGGAAGAGGGTCCTGACCTGTATAATAATGGACAACAGAAAGAACTACTCAACCCCCATTTTGCTTGTTTTCTCTACCACAGTGAATAGTCTGCAGATCAGGAAAAACAAAACAAAAATGGGAAACAAAACTCAAGGGAAGTAACCATCTTCTATTTACATCAAGCTTGATAAGCCTAGAATGTAATGATATAGCAATTATCCTGAGGGAGAGGATCATCATTATACTATATGTTGCCCTTAGACTACTTTTGGACTATTGTGTCAAATTCATGGTATCACATTTTTTTAAAGCCTCAGCTTTTTACAGATGAGTAAACAAGGGCAAATGGACATTAAGAAACCTGCACAAGGTTAGACAGACAAGATGTGAGGCCAGATTTTAACTCAGGTCTTCCTAACTCCAGGTCTCACTAAAGAAAATAATTCCTTAAAAATTAGAATTGGGCAAGTGGAAGCTAATGTTTTCATGAGACATCAAGAAACAATAAAACAAAGTTAAATAGAATGAAAAAATAGAAGAAAATGTGAAATATTTCATCATAAAAACAACTAACTTGGACAGCAGAAAAAAAGACAATTTAAGAATTACTAGACTACTTGAAAGCCATGATCAAAAAATATTTCAAGACACTATAAAGGAAAACTGCCTTGATATCTTAGATCCAAAGGATAAAATAGAAACTGAAAGAATCCAATGATCACCTCCTAAAAGAGATCCCAAAACAAAACAAAAAAAAATCCCAGGAATATTATAGCCAAATTTCAGAGCTCCCAGGTCAAGGAGAAAATATTGCAAGAAGACAGAAAGAAAAAATTCAGTTATTGTGAAATTACATTCAAGATCACCCAAGATTAGCAGTTGCCACATTAGAAAAATGGAAGGCTTGGAATATGATATCCCAGAAGACAAAAGAGCTAGGATTCCAATCAAGAATAATCTACTCAGAAAAACTGAGTATAACCTTCAGGTGAAAAAAATGGAAGTTTAATGAAATAGAGGATTTTCAAGCATTCCTGATGAAAATACCAGTGCTAAATAGAAAATGTGACTGATATTCAAACACAAGACTTAAGGGAAGCATAAATAGGCAAACAAGAAAGAGAAATCAATAAAGGACTTTGTTTACATTCCTATATGGGAGGATGACGTAGAACTTTATCAAGTTAGAAGTATGTGGTGTAGGCTGATTTGTTGGGATGATCTCAATAAAAAAAAAGAAAAAATAGTATGTGTAATGGTAATTTAAATGGAGATCTTTTTCATTCATTAATAGGCCTGCTTAAGTCACGTGGATCTGCTTAAGTCACATGGAAGCCTAAGTCACATGAGTTTGAGTCCCAAGAAGCTGGTGGTGGGAGGAGTATGCTGAAGGGTGGAACAGGAAGAGGCAGAGCTGGAGCAGAGCTAAGAGGAAATTGGTCAAAGCAGTTAGAACTGAGGGAGACAGAGGAGGCAGACAGCTAGGCTCCTGAGCCTTTGTTTGTGGGAAGGCCCTAGCAGGGGGAAGGCTTGGGGATGGTGTTATTGTTATTGTGTATAGATTTCTGTTACTATGATGGATTTGTTTTTCTGGTGTCTGAATCAATGTTTTGGTTCTGTCTTCCATGTGGAGAGTCTGCTGTACTTCATGATTCAGAATTGTGCCAGGATATTCATGGGTGCCATAGGTGCTGTGAATATCACGTTAGTGCTACAATGTGAAAGAGCAATGTTCTAGGAGAAGGGGGAAGAGAAGGGAAGAATGGGAATAATTTTCTTACATAAAAAAGGCATTCAAGGAAAAACTTTTACAGAGGAGGGGAAATTGAGAGGAGGGATTTGGTGGGTAACACTCGAATCTCACTTTCATCAGAACTGGAGTGAAGAAGATTTACACACACTTATTTGGGTACAGAAATCTATCTTACCCAAAGAGAAATGGGCTAACAGAAACAGCAATGGGCTTGGGATGAGGAGGGATGATAAAAAGGGAGGGCAGATAAACAGAAGCAGTGGTCATAAGCAAAAGACTTCTGAGGAGGGACAGGATAAAAAGAGAGAGAAAGATAAATAGAAGAAAAGAAGACTGAGGAAAATACACAGTAATCATAACTGTGAATGTGAATAGGATGAGCTTGTCCATAAAATGGAAGCAGATAGCAAAATGGATTAGAAACTAGAATTCAATACTATATTGTTTTCAGGAGACACACTTGAATACAAAATACAGAGAATTAAAAATAAGGGGCTGGAGCAGAAACTCTTATGTTTCAGTGGAAGTAAAAAAAAGGCATGAGTAGCAATCTTGATCTTAGACAAAAGCAAAAACAAACCTAATTACAAGAGATAATCAAGGCAATTACATTTTGCTAAATGGTTCCACAGACAATGAAGTAATATCAAAAATTTTTACAGCTATTTTCTCTGAAAATGGCCTTATTCCTCAAATAAATAGAGAAATGAGTCAAATTTATAAAAATAAGCCATTCTCCAACTGATAAATGACCAAGGGATGAACAAGCAGTTTTCAGAAGAATAATCCAAAGCCATCTATAGTCATATGGAAAAAAATGCTCTATATCACTACTGATTAAAGAAATGCAAATTAAAACAACTGTGAGATATCACCTCACATCTAATGACAAATGTTGGTGGGGAGGAGGGAAGATAGGTACACTAATGTTGGTGGAATTGTGAACTGATTCAACTACTCTGGAGAACAATTTGGAACTATGCCCAGAGGGATACAGAGCTATGCACACCCTTTGATCCAGTAATAACACTACTAGGTCTGTACCCCAAAGAGATTGAAGAAAAAGGACATGCAAAAATATTTATAAGCAGTTTTTCTGTGTTGGCAAAGAATTGGAAATTGAGAGGATATTCATCAACTGGGGAACAGCTGGTCAAGTTATGGCATATGATTGCAATGGTAGTAATACTGTGCTATAAGAAATGGTGAAGGGAATGGTTTCAGAAAAACCTAGGAAGACCTATAGGAATTTATATAAAGTGAAGTGAGCAGAACCAGGAGATCACTGTACACAGTAACAGCAATATTTTAAGGAAGATCAACTGGGAAAGACTTAGCTGTTCTGATCAACACAATGATTCAAGACCATTCCAAAGGATGGTCTTCATGATGAAAAAAATGCTACCCACTTCTAGAAACAGAACTGATGAACTTGAGTACAAAGTGAAGTATAATTTTCTCATTTTCTTCATTTTCCTTTACTTTTAATTTTTTCTTGTGATATGGCTAATAGGGAAATATATTTAGCATGATTTCATATGTATAACTAACATTGTTTGCCTTCTTGTGGGTAGGGTGAGGGGTAGGATGGAGAGAAAGAATTTGGAATAAAAAAAACTTTTAAAAGAATGTCAAAAATAATAAAATTTTTGAATTTAGAACATTTTCTTAAAAGTACTTGCTTACTTTTCTTCATTTAATGAAGTTTGTCTTTCTTAAACTTAGTCATTTTACTTGAAAACTGATCATCAAAATAAATTCTTTTTAACTAAACAAAAGTGAGAAACTACTCTGTGATTTAAACTAGTCTGATAAAATCAAACAGTTCTCAATATTACAAGTATGGATGTTAAAACTAAGGTTTATATATGGGATCCCATATTTATTAAATATATACTGTAGATTAAAACATACCTTTACATTTTCATGGATAGACTGAAGCTGTGCAGCTAAAGCTACAAATGTTTGGTAAATTTTCTGCATAGCCATTGACAAATCTATAAGACAAAATTTATATTAGCAAAAAATTTACTAATTGCAAAAACAGGAGAAGAAATAAGATCAATTTATCTTTACTCTTCAAAATAGAATCTGAGTACTGTGTGGTAAGGAGAAAACCATATTAACATTTCCATAAACAAAAACAAAGAATCAGATGCCAGACTATGTATAAAGAAGTGCCCGAACAGGCTAATTTCTAAAACTAGTAGAATAACACATTTGTTACCGAGCTACTTTTTATTACCACCAAATTCTCCCATCCATTGTACTTAACAAATCAGAAAAATTATATCAAATCCAAACAAAAACCTTGAAAGCAAATTTCCATTAGCATTTCAAAAACAGCTACTTTGCTATCTAGTATTTTATTGACATAGTATAGTTCAATTTCCAATTTTAAAAAAGTATTACACTAAGGAATTATTATAGAGAGCATGTTACCTTGTGGAGTGATATGTGAATTGTTTGCTTGAGTGGCAAGGTGATTTTCCAGTTCTTCGATCTGTTGTCTGTACTGTTGTAGCTGTACTTCAAATTGTCCAACCAAGATTCTGAAGTAGCTATATGAATGTATTTAAAAATTATCAGATCACTTATACTATCTTGGGGCAAGAGCAAGGGTAAAGGAGACATTTATTTTCCTATATGTTAACAGAAAATATATAATGCTATGGTATTATGGGGTAATGGAAAGATAACCAGAAAGAGAAAGATGTGAATTCAGGTCCCAACTGTGATGTTCGGTGACCTAAGCTACTCTTTAAGACTCCAATTTGCAAAAAGTTGGCAATCTGCATTAGTAAAGGGAGTTGGCTTTATCAATGAAGGTTCATACAAAAAAATGCTACCTTAAGTAATATTAAGAGATGATTCTATATGACAACCCTTAAAGCACAATAATTAAAAGTAAATGAGAAGCTTAAAGGTGCAGTGAAAAAGCACTGAACTCAGTTAGATGTGGGTTTAAGTCCTAGCTCTCTCTGCCTCTACATATCTATGTGATTCAAGCATGTCACTATACTCTCTGACCTTCACTTTTCTCATCTGTAAAATAAAGGAATTGTACTAGATGATTTCTAAGATTTCTTTCCATCTCAATAACAAAGGCATTAGCATCAAATATGAGTAGTCTTATACCATTATCCAAGTACTGGTTAATTTTAAAACAATAACATACTAAACATCAAATAGAAAAAAGGAAAGATGCATTCCTATATTCAGAAGGTAGCTAATGTATAGTCAACTAGCCTTGGCGTCAAAAAGACTTGTTCTACCTCATACCCATACTATTAGTGTGACTAATAATAATAGTAATAATTATGAGAGCTACCATTTATACAGTTTTAAAAAAAATCTCATTTGATCTTCAACAACCCTGGAAAATAGGTGTTATTACTATCCACATTTTACATTAGAAAACAAGTTGAGAGGTTAAATAACTTGCACACAGGCACACAGCTAGTGTAGGGCACAATTTAAACTCAGACCTTTTCTTCTATGCCACCTCACTGTCAAATCACTTACCCTCTCAGTGCCTCACTTAACTCCGTTAAGTGTTTATGTTACATATCTGCTGATCTACATTAGTGGAGGGAACTGTCATATTAGTAGTGCCCCACCCCAATTAAGTCACACATCTGTCATCCTCCCCCAATTCTTATAGTTAAAAAAAAACCTTAGATTTTGTCATATTCTAACAACTGGAAAATGAAACATTTAAGAAATGTTGCACTTTGTGTAGAGAAGATCTTTTCCCATATCACTCTCTCTAGTCTTGAAACCTTCTCTATTCCTCCAGACTATAAGCTCCCATCTACTTCATTTCCTTCTCTATCCAGCCTATATCCCATGACTAGCTATACATTTCAATGACTGTCTCACAGAATCCTTCTAACCAGTTTTGTTATTCCTGTTTCTAGGGTACCATATGTCACTGGAAAAAAATCATGAAACCTGCTAACTGATTCCATTACCAATTCTAATTATCTAGCCTGCATTCTGTTGACTTTTTATTCACCTTTCATAGATACCCATGCTTAGGTGATGATTTCAGAATTTTGGTCTCAAGTTTCTAACTGCATGCCCACCCTTTTCATTCTCTCAGATACTTATTCCAACTTTCCTGTAGACTGAAGTCATCTGATGTGAGCACCATTATCTTAAATCCTCTTTCCTGCAACATTTCTTCTGTATCTTTAACTATCTAGCCCTCTTTCCCACCGTAACAATGGAAGAAGTTCTTCTTATTTCCAAGGTTAACTGTTCCATTTATGCCCTGCAGTGTAGCCTGTGACCACTAGGATACAACAAAAACTTTTTGACACTTTGTTTTTGACACTAAGTTTGACACTTAAGCTTCATAAACTGGTTGCAGTCCACCTTCCAGGATCACTACACAGGATTTACACACACACTACAGTCCAACACAATTAGCCTTTTTGCTGTTCCTTACATTTCCTACAATATTTCATTTTAGTTTCTGTGTCTGTGTATAAGCTGCCTCTCCCAACTATAAAGTGCTCTTACACCTCCTCATAGGACTCCCAGCTTCTTTATGAACTGAACTCAAGTGCCACCTCCTACAGACAGCTCATACAGTTGTTAGTGCTTTGCTCCCAGAGATATTTTACACTTAATTTTCTACATATGCGTCATTTCTCTCCCATCCTCCTTGAGCTTATTCTCATTTTTTTATTTCCCCAGTGCCCTGCATATTACCTGGAAAGTATTAGATGCTTAATAAATATTTGTTATCGTATGAACTTTATCAAAAGGAAACTACTGAAAGATTCTGTGTAAAAAACTGACACCTTACAAAAATTTTTAGCATTGGAAGAGACCTACGAGGTCATTTAGTTAGTTTAACATTTCCATGTGGAAAAATGTGAGAGAAATATGACAGATGAGTTGGAGAGGGAACAAAGCAGAAAGAGCAGTTAGGTTGCTACAAATCTAAGATGGTAGTCAGGATGGCCTATATTAATAATTCATTCATTTATTCAAGACATATTATCAAATATTTACTGTATGTGTATGTGTTAAGAATTAGGAGAGATAGTTCCTGGTCTCATGGGAAGGGAAAAGAACAAGCATTTATTAAGCACCTACTATGTGCCAGGTATACAGTATGCTAGGGGCTTTCATATATTTTACAAAAGGAAAATTTATAAAAACAAATATCTCATTTCATTCTTACAACAATCCTGGGAGGTAAGTGCTATTATTATTCCCATTTTCCAGTTAAGGAAACCAAGGCACATAGAGGTTAAGTGACTATGCAAGAGTAATACAGCTGATCTAGTCATAGGAAAAGATGCTCTAAATCATTACTGATTAGAGAGATGCAAACCAAAACAACTCTGAGGTATCACATCACACCTATCAGACTGGCTAATATGGCAAAACAGGAAATGATCAATGTTAGAGAAGATGTGGGAAAGCTGGAAAATTAATTCTTTGTTGGTGGAGCTGGGAGCTGATCCAACCATTCTGGAGGGCACTTTGGAACTATGCTTAAAGGGTTATAAAAATGTGCATACCCTATGACTCAGGGTCATACTTCTAGGGCTATATCCCAAAGAGATCATAAAAAAGAGAAAAGGACCTACATGTACAAAAATACTTATAGCAGCTCTTTTCGTGGTGGCCAAGAATTGGAAATTGGGGGGATTCTGTCAACTGGAGAATGGCTGAACAAGTTGTGGTACATGAATATAATGGAATACTACTGTGCTATAAGAAATGAGGTAGACTTCAGAAAAATTTGCAAAGAATTATATGAACTGATACCAAGTGAAAAGAGCAGAGCCAGGAGAACATTGTACAAAGTAACAGGCACAGTGTGCAATGACTGATTTTGACAGACTTAGCCCTTCTCAGCAATTCACAGACCTAAAATAATTCCAAAGGACTCATGATGGAAAATGCCATCCACATTGAGAGAAAGAGCTATGGAGTTTGAATACAGAGAGAAGCAGATATTTCTTTTCTGTTTTATTTTTCTTTCTCAGGGTTTCTCCCATTCGTTATAATTCTTCTATGCAACATGACTAATGTGAAAATATGTTTAATAGGAATATATGTGTAGAGCCCACATTAGACTGCATGCCATCTTGGGGAGTGAGGGGGAAAAAATTTAAAACTTATAGATTTCATGTTGAAAACTAAAAATAAATAAATTGGAGAAAAGAGTCACACAGCTAGAAAGTATCTGAGGCCACGCTTGAACTCAGGTCTTTCTGACTAGCACTCTTGTCCACTGTACCACCTAGCTGTCCTAGGTCCTACCTGAAGTGGTAGGATGGAAGAGGCTTACAGTACCCAAGATAGGAGAAGGAGAAATAGAAGAGCAAAAAGGTGTGAGATGCTACTGAAGGAAAATCAAAAGAATTTGGCAACTGAACCATATTTTAAATGCATTAGAACAACTGGCATTTAAAAAGCTATTTAATAAAGCAAATTCTAAGAATCAGCATTCTAAGTATCTCAACCTTCTACACAAAGAGAAGCAAGTAAAACAATTTTCTGAGTGTCCCAAACAGAATGACAATGATTTAGAGCCAGTTACTGAACACAAAGTTTCTCAAGCCTTGGTCATATGACTTCAGAGTCCATAGCAAAAGAGAGATGACAAACTTGAAGGGTGAAGGTGAACAGCTGTTAAAAGAGAAGGTGTACCACAAGATTCACAAACTGACATATGAATAGTGAAGGGAATACCATATCCACCAAGAGCAGGCATCTCCATTTACTCTAAGGGTGAGAAATATCAGCCTTGTACAATCATCAAGCACAATAAGATTGATATTCATAATTATGATCCTCAGTTATCAAAAAAAGGAGGAAATTATGTTGCCTCTTCTGTTTAATAAGTATATGAAGTATAATAATGTACTAGAAATATAAACATGAATATGTGAAGTATAACATACTAGAGAAAGATTTTCAATGAACATGTTACAAATATGTAATGCTGAAAAACTTGCAATGATTTTTACATTGCTACCATCTGAAGGAAGAAGCTTCAATTATCTGGAAAATACATTTAGGTGAAAAGAATTGTTATCTTACATTAAAAGGCAAATGAACATAATGTCTTGCATACAGTAAGTATCTAAAAATGTCTGCCAAATTAAGCAAATAACACTGGCACTGGCTAAGAGAGAAATGCTTTAGTATCAAACTCCAATTCACTTACTCTGCAGGAGCTGTATTTTCATGTTGAAGTCCAGGTGGAGTTTTCTGTGTTCTTAAGGCAATTTCTGCATTCTTTAACTCCTAAAGATGTAGGGAAAGAGGGGAGAATATATGTTAAAGTTATATATAGTTATACAAAATACAGACTCTATTCAATTATTCCATAGAATCTCAGACAGGAAGGAACCTAACTGAACAAGAATCCTTTCTAAATAATACCATTAATGTTCTTATCTGCCATTTGCCTGATGGCCTCCCAAAGTAGCCCATAATTTTGAATAGCTGCAAATCTTGGAAAATACTTAATGTCAAACCTACACTGCCACTTTTCCCACCCACAGTTTCTAGCTACTGTCCCCTTTACAGTTCCCTACTATTATTTCTAGTTCTGTCCTTTGTTGTTAAAACAAATAAGTCTAAACTTTCTTCAACGTGACATTCCTTCAAATACTTAAAAAGAACTATCAAGTTTTTCTTCCCTAGGGCAATCCCTACTTCCACCAACCAATTCTCTTGATATAGTATGAACCTGAGGTCTTCAGGCATCCTAGTCATCCTATCCTAAGCAATCTTCAGCTTATTAATATTCTTCCTGGACTTCCAGGAGTAAGCAGTAAGTCGCTCTCACTCTCCTTTATTGATCTCCAAAAACCCAGAAGATATTACCCCAGGAAAAATCCTGCAGTAGCTGAGCTAGCAAGAAAATAAGATGGAGCATTCTATTTGCCCAGGAGGCTTGGGGGATCTGTAGGAAAGATCCTCTAGCTCTGGTGGAAGGGCAGCACAGTCTAGGACTGGAGGCATCCCAGCAAGTCAGGGGTGAGTCCCACCTCAGCAAACTAGTGAGAGATCCTGAGCCCCAAGGGTGGTAGAGAAGGCAAGCAAGCAGGCAAGAAGAAAATGTATAATACTTAAATGGAAAAACAACTGACCTGGAAAATAGATCCAGGAGAGAGAATTTAAAGAATTACTGGTCTGCCTGAAAGCCATTAAAAAAAAAAAAAAGAGCCTGGACAGCATCTTTCAAGAAATTATCAAGGAAAACTGCCTAGAGGTCCTAGAACCATAGGGTAATACAGTCATCAAAAGAATCCATTGATCACCTCCTGAAACAGATCCCAAAATGAAAACTCCCAGGAATATTATAGCCAAATTCCAGAATCATCAGGTCAAAGAGAAAATACAGCAAGCAGCTAGAGAGAAACAATGCAAATATCATGGAACCATAGTCAGGATTATGCAGGACCTTGCAGCTTCTACATTAACAGACTGGAAGGCTTGGAAAATGATATTCTGCAAGGCAAAGGAGCTTGGAATACAACTAAGGATCAAGTACCCAGCAAAACTGAGTGTAATCTTTCAGGAGAAGAAACGGACATTCAACGAAATAGGGGACTTCCAAATTTTCCTGATGAAAAATCCAGAGCTGAACAGAAAATTTGATCTTTAAATACAAGACAAGAAAAACATAAAAAGGTAAACAGGAAAAGGAAAAAAAAACCATGTTATTCAATAAGGCTAAACTGTTTATATATTTACAGAGGAAGAGAATACTTCCAACACTTGAGAACTGTATCTTTATTACGACATTTAGAAGGGGTATACATAGGGTGTGGATATAAGTGGACTTTGATGTGATAATAAAAAAAAATAAGGGATAAAAAAAGATTGTGTTAGGAGAAAAGGAAAGGAGGAGGCAGAAAAGGGTAAACTACATCACAAGAAATGGTACAAAGACTTATTACAGGAAAGAAAGGACAGAGACAAGTAGTGTTTGAACCTTACTGTCATTGGATTTGGCTCAAAGAGGGAATACCATACACACTCAATTGGGTATTGAGTATCTTACCCTACAGGAAACAGAAAGGGAAAGGGGGAAAAAAAGGGAGGGGGTAGACAGATGAAAGGGAAGAAGGAGGAGGGAAAAAGGGAAAGAACAAGGAGGTGGGGCTGATAGAAGGGAGAGTAGACTGAAGGAGGCAGTGGTCAAAAGCCAAACACAGGTGAGGACAAAAGGAGAGAAAGAAGAGAGAAAAAACATAAATGGGGGAGGGGAATAAGATGGAAAGAATAACACAGTTAGTAATCTATAACCCTGGATGTAAATAGGATGAACTTTCCCATAAAACAGAAGTGGATAGCAGAGTGGATTAAGAATTAGAATCTTATAATATGTTATATACAAGAAACATGAAGCAGAGAGATACACAAAGAATAAAGATAAAAGGCTAGAGAAGAACATATTATACTTCAGCTGAAATAAAAAAAGCAGCGGCAGCAATTCTGATCTCCGACAAAGCAAAAGCAATAACAGATTTGAAAAAAGAGATAAGGAAGGAAACTCCATCCCACTAAAAGGAACTATACACAATGAAGTAATATCAATACTAAATATATATGCACCAAGTGGTATAGCATTCAAATTCTTAGAGGAATCACTGGGAGTTATAGGAAGAAATAGAGAGCAAAACTGTATTAATGGGAGACCCTAACCTCCCCCTCTCAGAATTAGATAAATCTAACCACAAAATAAACAAGAAAGAAATTAAGGAGCTGAATAGAATCTTAGAAATCTAACTTAGAAAAGTTAGATATGGTAGACATCTGGAGAAAACTGAATGGGGATAGAAAGGAATATACCTTTTTCTCAACAGTACATAGGATCTATGCAAAAACTGACAATGTACTAGTGCATAAAAATCTCACAATCCAATACAGAAAGGCAGAAATACTATATGTGTTCTTTTCAGACCACAATGCAATAAAAATTACATGTAAAAAAGAGCCATGGAAAAACAAACTAAAAATTAATTGGAAAATAAATAATTTAATCCTAACTAATGAGTAGGTCAAACAACAAATCATAGACTCCATCAATAAATTCATCCAGAGAATGACAATAATGAGACAACATACTAAAACTTATGGGATGCAGCCAAAGCAGTACTTAGGGAAAATTTTATACCTCTCAATGCTTACATGAAAAAAACATAGAAAGAAGAGATCAATGAATTGGGCATACAACTAAAAAAGTTAGAAAAAGAACAAATTAAAAAACTCCAATTAAATACCAAATTAGAAATTCAGAAAACCAAAGGAAAAATTAAGAAAACTGAAATTAAGAAAATTATTGAACTAATAAATAAAACTAAAAGCTGGTTTTAAAACTAAAAGCTGGAAAAAAACCAATAAAACAGATAAATCTTTGGTTAATCTGACTGAAAAAAACAACAGGGGGCAGGGCCAAGATGGTGGGTAGAAAGACACACATATGCTAGCTTTCCCCCCACAGTCCACAAAATACCTATAAAGAAAGACTCTCAACAAATTCTAGTGCAGCAGAAGCCACAGAACAACAGAGTGGAGATTTCCAGCCCAGGGTAACCTGAAAGGGCGATGGGAAACGTCTGTCACACGGGACTCGTAGCAGAGCCCAGCCCACCCTTGGCCCAGCAGTGGAATCTCCAGTCGCAGTAGCAGCCCTTCGCAGATCCCTGAACCCACAGGCCCCAAAGGTCAGTGAGATGGTTTTTTCAGCTGGCCAGGAAGGGAGAAGTGCCTTCCCATAGCTCCACCTCAGGCTGCGGCCAGCAGAGGGCAGGTGGCAGCAGTTCCCACAGCAGCCCCTACAGTAGCCAGCATCCATTGTTGGATTATAAAACCCCTGGGGGCACTGAGCAGCTGATTCTTACCTCAGCCCAGTGTAGAGGCCCTGAAGAAGCTGATCTTTTTCTCATGCTGAATGGGGGCCCTGCCCCTGCAGCTTCTCTGAATCTCAGCCCTCAGGGCTGACTGGGTGGAACTGGAGGCCAGGTGGTTGTGAAGAGGAAACTGCTAAGATTCTGGGCACAAAAATCTCTTCCACCTCCCACACCAGTGTACACACGTGATTGTACCACCTTAGAGGAACTGAGACCTTACAGATCCCCAGAGTATACTCTACTCTTGACAACGGACCCAAAAGTCAAGTAACAGGTTGGGAAAATGCACAAAAAAGGGGAAAAAAATAAGACTACAGAAGGTTACTTTCTTGGTGAACAGATATCTTCTCCCATCCTTTTGGATGAGGAAGAACAATGCTTCCTATCAGGGAAAGGCATAAAAGTCAAGGCTTCTGTATCCCAAACATCAAAAATAAATATTCAATGGGCTCAGGCCATGGAAGAGCTCAAAAAGGATTTTGAAAATCAAGTTAGAGAGGTGGAGGAAAAACTAGGAAGAGAAATGAGAGATATGCAAGAAAAGCATGAAAAGCAGGTCAACACCTTGCTGAAGGAGACCCAAAAAAATTCTGAAGAAAATAACACCTTGAAAAATAGGCTAAGTCAAGTGGCAAAAGAGGTTCAAAAAGCCAATGAGGAGAAGAATGCTTTAAAAATTAGCCAAATGGAAAAGGAAGTTCAAAAGCTCATTGAAGAAAATAGTTCTTTAAAAATTAGAATGGAACAGATGGAGGCTAATGACTTTATGAGAAACCAAGAAATCACAAAACAAAACCCAAGAATGAAAAAATGGAAGATAATGTGAAATATCTCATTGGAAAAACAACTGACCTGGAAAATAGATCCAGGAGAGACAATTTAAAAATTCTGGGACTACCTGAAAGCCATGATCAAAAAAAAGAGCCTAGACAACATATTTCATGAAATTATCAAGGAAAACTACCCTGATATTCTAGAACCACAGGGAAAAATAAATATTGGAAGAATTCACTGATCATCACCTCCTGAAAGACATCCAAGAAAAGATTCTAGGAACATTGTGGCCAAATTCCAGAGTTCCCAGGTCAAGGACAAAATATTGTAAGCAGCTAGAAAGAAACAATTCAAGTATTGTGGAAATACAATCAGGATAACACAAGATCTAGCAGCTTCTACATTAAGGGATCGAAGGGTGTGGAATATGATATTCCACAAGTCAAAGGAACTAGGACTAAAACCAAGAATCACCTACCCAGCAAAACTGAGTATAACACCTCAGGGGAAAAAATGGTCTTTCAATGAAATAGAGGACTTTCAAGCATTCTTGATGAAAAGACCAGAGCTGAAAAGAAAATTTGACTTTCAAACACAAGAATCACGAGAAGCATGAAAAGGCAAACAACAAAGAGAAATCATAAGGGACTTACTGAAGCTGAACTGTTTACATTCCTACATGGAAAAACAATATTTGTAACTCTTGAAACTTTTTTCAGTATCTGGGTAGTTGGTGAGATGACAGAGAGAGAGAGAGAGAGAGCACAAGGTGAGTTGAATAGGATGGAATCATATCTTAAAAAAATTAAATTAAGGGATGAGAGAGAAATATATTGGGAGGAGAAAGGGAGAAATGGAATGGGGCAAATTATCTCTCAGAAAAGAGGCAAGCAAAAGACTTTTTAGTGGAGGGAAAAAGAGGGGAGGTAAAAGAAAAAACATGAAACTTACTCTCATCACAATCAACTAAAGGAAGGAATAAAATGCACACTCATTTTGGTATGAAAACCTATCTTACAATACAGGAAAGTGGGGGAGAAGGGGATAAGCAGGGTGGGGGAGAGGATGGAAGGGAGCGCAGTGGGAAGAGGGAGCAATTTGAAGTCAACACTCTTGGGGAGGGACAGGATCAAAAAAGAGAATGGAAGCAATGGGGCGGCAGGATAGGATGGAGGGAAATATAGTTAGTCTTACACAACACGACTATTATGGAAGTCATTTGCAAAACTACAGAGATATGGTCTATATTGAATTGCTTGCCTTCCCAATGGGGATAGATGGAGAGGGAGGGAGGAAGAGAAGTTGGAACTCAAAAGTTTTAGGAACAACTGTTGAGTATTGTTCTTGCATACAACTAGGAAAGAAAAAAAACTGGTAATGGGGTATAGAAATTTATCTTGCCCTACAGGACAAAAGAGAAGATGGGGATAAGGGAAGGGAGGGATGTTAGAAGGGAGGGCACATTGGTGATAGGGTTTGGAACTCAAAATTTTGTGGAAATGAATGTTGAAAACTTAAATAAATAAATTTTTAAAAAACACCAAATTATCAGTATCAAAAATGAAAAAGGTGAATTCACCACCAATGAAAAGGAAATTAAAACAATAATTGGGAGATCTTTTGCCCAACTGTATGCCAATAATTTGACAATCTTAGTAAAACAGATGAATATTTACAAAAACATAAATTGCCCAGATTAACAGAAGAAGAAATAAAATGCTTAAATAACACCATTTCAGAAAAACAAACTGTATAAGCCATCAATGAACCCCTAACAAAAAACCTCCATGGCTAGTTGGATTTACAAGCTAATTCTACCAAATATTTAAAGAGCAATTAATTCCATACAAACTATTGGAAAAATAGGTGAAGGAGTCCTACCAAATTCTTTTTATGATACAAATATGGTGCTGATACCTCAACTGGGAAAAACCAAAACAGAAAGAATATAGACCAATTTCCCTAATGAATATAGATACAAAAAATTTAAATAAAATATTAGCAACTTATCACAAAGATAATACACTATGACTAGGTAGGACTAATACCAAGAATGCAGGGATGCTTCAATATTAGAAAAACTATCAGTGTAATTAAACATATCACCAACAAAACTAACAGAAATATTACATAGATACAGAAAAAGCTTTTTGACAAAGTAACACCCATTCCTATTAAAAATGCTTAAAATCATAAATACCACCTACCCACAAGAATTATATGTAATGGGGATAGCAAGCATTTCCAATAAGATCAGGGGTGAAACAAGGATGTCCATTATCACAACAATTATTCAACGCTGTATTAGAAATGGTAGCTTTAGCAATAAGAGAAGAAACATATTCCTCTCTCATCCCTTAATTTTACTTTTTTAGATATACCTTCCTATTCAACTCACTCTGTGCTCTCTGTCTATATGTGTTAGTGTGTTAGTGTGTGTGTGTGTGTGTGTGTGTGTGTGTGTATGATTCCTCCAACTACCCAGATACTGAGAAAAGTTTCAAGAGTTACAAATATTGCCTTTCCATGTAGGAATGTAAACAGTTCAACTTTAGTTGTGATTTCTCTTTGCTGTTTACCTTTTCATGCTTCTCTTGATTCTTGTGTTTGAAAGTCAAATTTTCTTTTCACCTCTGGTCTTTTCATCACGAACGCTTGAAAGTCCTCTATATCACTGAATGACCATTTATTCCCTTTAAGTATTATACTCAGTTTTGCTGGGTAGGTGATTCTTGGTATTAGTCCTAGTTCCTTTGACTTCTGGAATATCCTATTCCATGCCCTTCGATCCCTTAATGTAGAAGCTGCTAGATCTTGTGTTATCCTGATTGTATTTCCACAATACTTGAATTGTTTCGTTTTAGCTGCTTGCAATATTTTGTCCTTGACCTGGGAACTCTGGAATTTGGCTACAATATTCCTAGGAGTTTCTCTTTTTGGATCTCTGTCAGGAGGTGATGATTAGTGGATGCTTTCAATATTTATTTTTCCCTGTGGTTCTAGAATATGAGCAATTTTCCTTGATAATTTCATGAAAGATGATGTCTAGGCTCTTTCTTTGATCATGGCTTTCAAGCAGTTCTATAATTTTTAAATTGTCTCTCCTGGATCTATATTCCAGGTCAGTTGTTTTTCCAATGTGATATTTCACATTATCTTCTATTTTATCATTCTTTTGGTTTTGTTTTGTAATTTCTTGGTTTCTCATAAAGTCATTAGCTTCCATCTGCTCCATTCTAATTTTTAAAGAACTATTTTCTTCAGGGAGCTTTTGAACCTCCTTTTCCATTTGGCTAATTTTGCTTTTTAAAGCATTCTTCTCCTCACTGGCTTTTTGAACCTCTTTTGCCAACTGAGCTAGCCTATTTTTAAAAGGGCTATTTTCTTCAGTATTTTTTTGGGTCTCCTTTAGCAAGCTGTTGACTTGCTTTTCATGATTTTCTTGCATCGCTCTCATTTCTCTTCCCAGATCCTCCACCTCTGTTACTTGATTTTCAAAATCTTTTTGAGCTCTTCCTTGGCCTGAGACCACTGCATATTTATTTTGGAGATTTTGCATGAAGAAGCCTTGACTTTTATGTCTTCCTTTGATGGTCAGCATTGTTATTCCTCATCCGAAAGAATGGCAGAAAATGCCTGTTCACCAAGAAAGTAACCTACAGTCTTATTTTTTTCCCCCTTTTTAGGCATTTTTCCAGTCAGTTAATTTGACTTTTAGTCCTTTGTCAAGAGTGGGGTAAACTCTGGGGACCAATAAGTTCTCAGTTCGTCCAAGGTGGCACAATCAAGGGAGAGGAGTTTATTCCTCTCCTGGCCTGAGCTCTGATTTGGGAGCTGCCAGAGCTTTTCTGCCCAGGACCTTCAAGAAAAATTCCCTTTCCAGAGCCTCCACCAGCTCCACCATGCCAGCCAGCACTTTTCCCCACCCCAGGGCCACCACTCAGGGCTGAGACTCAGATCAGTGTCTGAATTCCCCCAGGGGCTTTAGGCCGAGGGCTCCAAAAATGAATGCTGTTGCTGCTGCCGCCTCCACTGAAAAGTTTTTTCACTGATCCTTGAAGCTGTCTTTGGCTTTTGTGGATTGAGGGATCTGAGAACCACAGCTGCTCCTGGGATTCTGCCCCCGAGGCCTGTTCCGGTTGTGTTCCTCCATGGGCTGAGCTCCACTCTGCACCCTGTGCAACAGACCTTTCTTGTCAGCCTTCCAGGCTACTGTGGGCTGGAAATCTCTTTCATTCTGTTGTTTTGTGGCTTCTGCTGGTCTAGAATATTTTTAGAGTCATTTTTTACAGGTATTTTGTAGGCTCTGGAGGAAGAGCTAGAGTAGGTGCGTCTTTCTACTCTGTCATCTTGGCTCCGCCCCTCCCAAAACAAAATATTCTTCCTAAAATGTGTGGCTAGAATAGACCACAATACTGAAGATACAGTATGACCGTGGCAAAGTTCACCAAATATGTCATTTCTCCAGTCCTGAACACTACAGACTTCTTTATGATTCCTTAAACCTTAGCTTTCTTCACTTGGTGTCTGATATAAAGTAAAGAAAGTAGAGCCAAGAAAATGGGACTCACAAGGACTACCCAAAATGCAACTGGAAAGAACCACCACAAAACAACTGAAAATGAAGGCTGCAAAATTATTAGCATGGTCCCAGACAAGAGAAATGAGAAGACACCTTACACCTTCTCCACTTCCTTTGCAGAAGGAGAAGGTCCCAAGGTGTGAAACTCAACATATTTTCAATTTTTTCCCTAGGTATTGATTCGTTTTATTCATTCCCCCTCCTTTCTTCCTTTTTCTTGTTATGTGGAATGGCTCTCTGGTAAGAAGGAGGAAGGATACAAGGGGAAATTCAGGCAATATACATACACATACACATGCACACACACACACACACACACACATACATATATATGTATATGATTTATCTTTTATTTAAAAAAAAACCCTAGATCTTTTTCTTATAGACCCACCTAAGCCTTCTCCATATTACAATTATGAAGTGTGAACCCATACATAAGACTTTATATGTATACCTATTTAACTTCTTCATACTCGACAGAACCCAAGGTTTTATCAATCAATAAACAAGCATTTATTAAGCTTCTGCTATCTGCCAGTTACTGAAGATTGGATGACAAGAACTGAGCCCTCAAAACAAGCCCTCAAAAGCTTACATTCTACAAGGGGAGTCAAACATATGGTACATATAGGTACTTCCAAAACAGATACACTGCTATTTGGATGGAGAAGGAAGTACTAGGAACAGGGATGATCAGGAAAAGCTTCATGTAAAAGGCAACATTGAGTTGCATCTTTAAAAGCATATTTTATAGAACTTGGCAGATATCAATAACATAATGATTTATTTCCACATACAAAGAAACAAGAGAATTGTACATGAAACCATGAATCATAAGTATAAAATACATATGCTATGGTAATTCTAGTAAATCTTGGTTCTTTTATTTTCTAAACTTACTTTTGTTGAGGTGAGTCTTGAAGGAAAGTAGGAAGGGGCAGATGAGGAGAATGAGCACTCCAGATATGAGAGAGCCATGCAAAGATGCAGAGGACAGGGACAGTCATTTATGAGGAATGTTAAGAAGGTCAATTTGGCTAAATCTGGGAACACGTGAAAGGAAGCAACGTGTATTAAGGCTGGAAAAGTTAAGTTAGACTCAGGGTTTAAATAGCTCTCACTGCCAACCAAAGGAGTGCATATTTGATCTCAGAGGTAATAGGTACTGAATAGGGGAGTAACATATTCAGATTCGTACTTTAGTGAAGTCACTTTATCAGCTGTGAAGAGAATAAAAGGGAGTGGGCAAGCCTTAGCATTTACATAGCACTTTAAAGTCCGCAAAGCACTTTACACGCTACCTTATTTGATCTTCTCGACCGTTTATGAGGCAGAGGCTACTATCATCCTCATTTTACAGATGAGGAAACTGAGGCTGCGTGAGATAAGTAAATTGCCCAGGATGACAGACCTAATAAGTGTCCAAGGCAGAATTCAAACTGAGTTTTTCTTGACTCCAAGGCCAAGACACTCTTCACTGAGCTAGCAAGCTGCAATTAGGATGGACTACATCAGAAGTAATGAGATATTCAATTGGGGGAGTGGTCACAAGAGTAGAGAGGAAAGGATGGATGAAAGACAGATGTGGAGAAGCAACAAGATTGGCAACTGCCTGGATATGAAAGACAATGAAGAGTCAGAGAAAAACAACACAACTGCAAAAATGAAGCATAATAGTAGTACCCTCAATAGAAATAAATTCAAAAGAGAAGTGGGTTCATAGGGAAAGATTCGGTTTTGGACATTTTGAGTTTTAGATGTCTCTGGGACATACGGTCCGAAACGTCTAATAATTAGTTGGTGATAAGAGTACTGAAGCTGTGGAGAGAGACTAGCTTGTCAAGATCTTTTTGAATCTTGTCATACAATGTAATAGCTACATGTCAGCATTAAGAAAAATGTTCAACAACATAAGACCAAGCACGAACTCTGGGACAATTCACCAAAGACCTTCTAAACTGACAGGAAATAATTTGTAATTACTTTTTGAATCTGGCTAGTCAATGAATTCATCTAATTAAACTATTGTTTAGCCCATGTTTATCCATCTTTCCCATCAGACTGGTGTGAAGAGATTTTTGTCAAAGTCTTTATTAATATCTACATAAACTGTATCTAGAGCACTCCCTTGATTTACCAATCCAGTAGCAAAAGCATATCATAAATTTGGATACTCCTTCTAACGTTGTAAATCATAACCTACTTACATTTACCCTTCTCCATGCCTTTCCATAAGTTTCCCCTTGGGAGTGCATTACCCAACCTGCTGGAGGCCTTCCTCCTGACATCCAGTGTATAACAGAACTATCTACCTGTCATTCCTCTCTGTCACACATGACCAGGTAACCTTTTTCCGTTAAAGATTTATTTGATATTTTTTTACTCCTGTTCTTCAAAGTTCCCCATTGGTTATATTACCACACATCCCTCCAATGTTTCTATGTATTTACTATGAACTTTTTCAGAAACTGTGGTGCATGCCTCATAGCTATAGTAGTATTAAAAAACACCTTTGCATCTGGAAGAAGTTTGGGGTCGTTAAAGTTCCTTGCAACTTCCTCAATACAACTCAAACTTTTCTTTTCTTTCTTTGGACCCAACTTGATGTCCATTTGTACTGTGTCCCAGATATACAAAATGATGGACAATCTGTATGAGTTGTCTATCCAACAGTCTGTCATCATCTACACAGGACATTCTTCATTCACCTGGTTTTCCTATGAGGCTGAGTATATCTTTTGAATTGTTAAGGATCTTACCTGGGATGCTCTGTAATGTTCTGGAGCTTAATGCAACCACTGTAGTCACCTACAAACTGGAACATGCAGGGGACAAAAGCATCCACAGAGAATCCCTCTTCTAATTACGGTCTTTGAAGGATTTCTCCTTTACAGTGGAGAATATATCTCACTATTTTATACTTCATCACATTCATGATCAGGAGGTCATTGTACAAGGTTGTACAACCTCTAATTGATAACTTTCAAGAAATCTTGAATGACTGTGATGTACAAATGAATCCCAAAAAGGTTAAAAGACTTGCCTAGGGTTAATAATATAAAATTAAGTGTCCAAGGCAGGTTTTAAACTTGGGTCTTGATGACTCCAAGTCCAGTACTATGTCACATTAATCCCTCATGAAAGAAACATGAGTTTCTTAAGCAAAAGAACCTTTTGGAAAAGATTTATAGATTGTTACAAATAGATTACAGCATGAAAGTGCTAACCCCTTATCAGAAGAGAGCCATGAAGGCAATGTTTTGCTCTACTAAATCAAACATTAAAGGCAGTGGGAACGTATTCAATACAGTTATCAGTCAAATATGTGATGGTAAAGAAGGGGTTCACTTGTGAAAGTCTGTTTCCTATTAATTATAACTCCCTCAATGATGCCCTCTATCTTGCATGGAGATGATTCTCCCAAGAATCTTACCTAGCTAGAAAAGAAGACATATAGGCTAGTGGTTGTCAATGCTATCTCAGCTACTTTATTTGAGTATTAGCAAAAGTTGAGATTCTTTGTCAAACCTTTGGTATCTTCCCCTCTCTCTACTATCCCTCAATACCCTCACAACTATGTAACATGCAGGAGGGAAATCCTTGTATACCTGGTCCAATCCAGCTGCATTTCCCATCTCTGTTCTGTCTAGTGGCATTTTTATCTCCCCTGTAATAAGCGTGGGTGGGAATGAATGTTAGATGCCAAGTGCAGTGGATCTACTGTCCTTAAAACTGGAAATAGTTTATTATTAAAATATTTACAGATCTTTTCCACTTTTCTATTTTTTCTTTTGTTTGCTATTGTCCTTAAATAGTCTCAAAATTATTTTGCTTATCTGGATATTTCATTAAACTTTTTTCAAACTGGTTTAACTTTCCACTGCTTCTGTTTTATGATATGATGTTGCTCATAGGTTTCTTTCATCCTTTTTTAATAAGATTTCACAAAATAATTTATGTTCTAAACTGACTTTTTAATTTGGCTGGCTGTCCCAATGACTACCCGGTGTAATAACCCTATCAAAAAAGTAAATTAGACTAGTCAAGCAAGATTTGCTCTTAATGAAGCTCTGCTAACACTTTCTAACTATCCCATAGAATCTAATGCAAATACCTTGAGAGAAGGGACTATCTACTTTTCTACTAGTAAACTAAGCTCTTGATACAGAGCAGGCACTTGATGAATGACTACTGATTCACCATTTCCTTGTCTGAATGTTCATTATTATCATTTACTCTACAACTGAGGCTGCTATATCACTAGGACTTCTTATCTAACCCACAAGTACATCTTCCTAAATTTGGTATCTCTCCCTGTAAGAATGTAATTCCTTGAAGGCAGGATATATAGATTAGCAATTCTCTTTGCATGTATATCAATGTCCTTAGAAAATTTATCTTTCTGTTCTTTATGAGAATTGTTTCTTTGTATCTAAATAATTTAATTCTTGAGAAATTCCCATTTTTTTTAGGGTGACTTCCCTCAGAAATTTTTAGTTCATAGGATACTACCTTGCCTTTCTTTAGAAACTCTGAAATACGTTCTCCTTGAATCTATAAAGTATATAAGATTATTATCAGCTTTTCTCACTTCCCAAAATTCTAAGATGATGTGATCATTTCCTCCAAAGCTTCCTAACATTTCCATTCTAGCAGCCAGTTCTTCCTTGGAAAGAGTTAAATCCAGAATAAAATTGCCCTTTCTTAGTTCTGTCTTTTGAAAGGTGAACTTATCATCAATTCAAGTCAAGACATAAATAGTTCTATGGCTTTTGGCACAGAAATCAAGCTATGGATACTCAGATAATTAAAATCTTCTATCACTACAAAAACATGACTCTGTGCTAAAAAGCTTGTGATCTCTTTCCCAACTCATTTATTTTCTCTGCCCAGATGATCAAATTACTCCAATGACAATCACCCATGTCTTTGGCTTCACTGATCTTCATTCAAATGCTTGCTACTACTATGTTTTTCCATCTATAGTTTATGGATTTCTGCATAATATACAATCCTATTTACATTATTTCTTTCCCCCACATACATTTTTACTATACTATTTCATAATACAATGCAATCCTTAGAAGTTCATATGATATGAATGCTTTATAGGAAAAAACACTAATTTAATAAGGCCTTTTCAGTATTCTGAATTCCTTACAATGTGTTAAATATGGGCCAGCCTTATAATAAATTCTACCCTCCCTACATCACTTAAAGTGAAAGGCTACAAAACTTTGTTGAAATTATTTTAGACTGCCATCATAATTCTAACAATGTACCAATTTTTCTCAGGTCCCATTCCCAAAAAACCAGGGCCGTTTCCATGGACTTGTAAATTTATAAGAGGATTTAAACTGCATTAGAAACTTGATTCTACTACTGATAAATTACTTATCTCTAACTCTTTCCAATTTGCCTCTTAAGATATCTCTTTCTTAGGACTATTCCTACCCCCATCCACAAAGTCCTTTTCCCAGTGAATTCAGAAAACTTTTCTCAAATACATGGGCTTCTCAGCTTCAGTATAAATAGCATTTCTTGTAAATTTAGGTAGTCAGTATCTGGTGGCAGAGAAGGTATGACTGGGAGAAAAATAACAGGAGGGTGAGTGCTGATACTTTTGTAGTGCTAAGTGGCTTACTAGCAGCTATCATAGAAGCTGAAGTGGGCATTACAGAACCTAGAAGTGGATGTCATATTCCATAATTCCCCTGAAGGCACATTAAAACTTTAGAAGCCAAATGTTATGTTCCTAATATAGGATTTTAATTTTTAATAGACTTATCACAAATAGTGCTTGATAATTATCTGGCTTAAAGACATATATGAACATTTAAAAGTATAGATCAAATATGAACAGCATCATATTTATATGAGCTAATTTTATAGGGTAACAGATTTATAGCTGTAAGGGACTTTAGTAGTCATCAAGTCATGCTCCTTCATTCATTAGAAGAGGAAATCGGCCCAAGAGAGATTAAGTGATTTGCCTAGGGTTCAAGGTAAGTTTTGAACCCAGTTCTTAAGGACTCCAAATCCAGCACTCTGTCCAGTAAACCATAGTTTCCTTATAAGATTACATGAGTTTCTTAAGCAAAAAAACCACTTAACATTTTGGGAAGAATTTAGATTGCCACGAATGGACAACATTCCACAAATACATCTTGTAATACCTTGACATAAGAGGTCAAACCAATCATCTATCACAGGAGGCAGCTAGAAGGCTTAGTGCATAGAGGACTAGGCCTGGAGTCAGGAAGACCTGAGTTCAAAACCTGCCTCAGACACTTACTTGTGTGACCCTGGGCAAGTTACTTAACCCTGTTTGCTTTAGTTATTTACTGGAGAAAGAAATAGCAAACCACTCCAGAATCTTTGCATGAAAACTCCACGGACAAAATGGTCCATAGTGTCATGAGGAGTTAGACACTACTGAACAACAACAATCACCTATAACTTCTCTCCCACTCATGTGGAATCTGCCAATATATACGGGGGCCAGGTAGGTATTTTTGAATCATATTTAAATAAATCCTATCTCTATTTCATAAAATGTAAAGTGAAGGAGCATGGCATAGTTTAAAAAAAAAAACCACACTGATTTGGGAGCAGACAACTCAATTTCTAGCACCAAATATCCCTGTTTTTGCTGATGCAAACTTGAATTATATCACCTCTTTGGGTCTCAGTTTTCTCATCAGTAAAATGAAGGTGTTGGATAAGATGACCTCTAAAGTCTTATCCAATTCTAAATACAGAAAATACATCAGTTAAAATGTATCTCCTTATCAACTGCAAATTAAATGACTCTGGAAGACTTGAGCTACCAAGAAGACTATGGTTATGGCTACTTATTTTTCTATTTTCTATTATTATGATTCAACATTTTATGTAGTCCTTATTCTGATCAATGAAGAGAGATGGCATTCTAGTTCACAATGTTTCAATTAAGTAGTATCATTTTAAAATGACTATATAATACCTGGGCAGTTTCTATTTTCAACTTGTCAATATTGAGAGTATTTCTCTGTAACCCACTGGCAGTCAATGACAGAAGTTGTTTCAGGGCTTTAATATCCTCTTGAACTTTAAGCATTGCTTTAGAAGACATTCGACTAATTTCTTCTTGAACCTGTTTTTGTTCCTTCACAAATTTCCTGTAAAAGTTTCAAGAAAATGCAATTTTAAAAACCATTTTCTAAACCACTTACAATCAGAAATAAGAGGATGACTACCAAGTCAAAATCCAAGTGCTAGAAATATACTAAAAAGATTCACCTAAAGTGCATATGTCCTACTGCAGAAATACACACAATGCAGTCTACCTATCTGGACCACTTCCCCAAAGAGGTGGAGGGAAAGATAGATAGGATGACCAGATAAATACAGCCCCTGGCACCAGGAAAAAAACAAACCTTACCAACTCCTAAATCTAACCTACTCTGACTTATTCATTACTAGTGTATTCCAAGGTTGCTAGAATCTACTTACTCAAAATTAGAGCATTTGTGAAAGTGACACTTCTTTTTTGTGCTCTGGAGTTAAAAATACAACCCAAGCCATTTAGTGGCATGAAAAGTTAGGACCAATGTTTATGCTATTTCATTTTTCAGATCAGGAACCAATATGGAAGCTCAGATAACAGTAAGGCAGCCAGTGAGCTTGAATTCTCAATAACTTTCATCTATGAGGCTAATTTGTATATTACTGATAAACTCTAGATTTAGAGCAACTGGATATAAAGCTCTCTGTTGCCATAAAATCTCAAAGCATATTTTGCTTCCTATTCTCCATTGCTTAAATTTCTTTTAAGTTTTAAGATTTTATTCAACTGCAAATTTTCAGAAAAAACATATATTCAACTTATAATAATGTTCAAAATTGGGACTTGAATGCTTATCTTTGAAGTTCAACATTTTTAATTTTATTAGATACTTACTGGAGATTTTCAACATCTTGGCAAATTACGGGAGGTAGATTTTCATCCTTCAGTGCTTTACTATCCCTAAGAAAAACAACACATATTAATTTTAACCCAAAAGATAAATAAAACTTGAAATTTTTTTGAAAACAAGTAAAACAATAGCAAATATAATGCAAGAGAACAGTTTATGTATTGCTCATGATCACAATACTTTCCATTTACATAGTACCTTTCCTAGAATAATTTTTTTCATTAGTATGTGAAGTTTTTAATATGTGCAAATATTTCAGGAATTGGGAGTATAAATGACATCCTTTTACATTTCTAGTTAAAAAGCTTTAATATGGTTTTAGGTTGACAACATTTGAATGACAGGGACCCTAACAAAAGTATGCCAGTTAAGACAGTTCCCAGCAAGTAGTGTAACCTGGGAAAAGGGGGTCCCCTTGGCTAATCCCCTATTTAAACCATTAGCAGCCATAAAATTAGGACAAACCTACTCAATTTTCCTGGAAGAATTTTAAATAACTTTAAAATCAGTATTTCATCAATAAGTTCTTTGTTGTTGGCATGCAAGAGTATCAATAGCTCTTTCGATGCCCCTTAGCAAAAAAAAAAAAAAAAAAAATCACAAAAATGGTTATAGGAGAAAACACTTTTTAAAGCTTCAAAATAAAAATGATCTATTTTTTTTTAACATTTCAGATTCTTTTATTTTTATCTTTTTTTTTTTATTTAACTTTTAACATTTATTTTCACAACATTTTGGGTTACAAATTTTTCTCCCCTTTTATCCCCTCCCCCCCCCCAAACCCAAGCATTCTAATTGCCCCTGTGACCAATCTGCTCTCTCCTCTATCCTTCCTCCCTGCCCTTGTCTCCGTCTTCTCTTTTATCCTATAGGGCCAGATAGCTTTCTTGACCCCTTAACCTGTATTTCTTATTTCCCAGTGGTAAGAACATTACTTTTGATCCTAACACTTTGAGTTCCAACTTCTTTAGCTCCCTCCCTCCCCACCCCTTCCCTTTGGAAGGCAAGCAATTCAATACAGGACAAATCTGTGTAGTTTTGCAAATGATTTCCATACTAGTTGTGTTGTATAGGACTAATTATATTTCCCTCCATCCTATCCTGACCCCCATTACTTCTATTCTCTTATGATCCTTTCCCTCCCCATGAGTGTCGACCTTGGATTGCATTCTCCTCCCCATGCCCTCCCCTCCATCCTCCCCCCCACCCTGCTTGTGCCCCTGTCCCCCACTCTCCTGTATTATGAGATAGGTTTTCCTATCAAAATGAGTGTGCATTTTATTCTTTCCTTTAGTGGAATGTGATGAGAGTAGACCTCAAGTTTTTCTCTTGCCTCCCCTCTTTATCCCTCCACTAATAAGTCTTTTGCTTGCCTCTTTTATGAGAGATAATTTGCCGCATTCAACTTCTCCCTTTCTCCTCCCAATATTTCTCTCTCACTGCTTGATTTCATTTTTTTTTTAAGATATGATCAAAAATGATCTATTTTTATATGAAATAGATAAGCAAGGCTTGAATAAAATATCTAATAAGAATATTGAGGGAGATAAAGCTGAATAAATGAGGCAGAGCCAGGCTTGGGAGGACCATTTGAATGCCAGGATAAAGTGTTCTGATTTAACTTAATAGGCCAATTTCTCAAACTAATTTTGGCAATAAACATATCATTTTTTTCATATTTATATCAATGATCAAAGTTGAACTTAATACAATGTGAATCCAAACCTGTTTTTCAACACCCTATCCAATTTTTCCAACAATTTTTATTCTTTTCCCCAATGTTTTGTTTTCCCCAGATCTGAGATGATTAAACACCAGTTATTTACATACAATGGTTCTATATCTGGATTCTCTATACTACTGCAGAAAACTGTTCTCCTGTTTTTATAATATTTGTTATTACCATTCTAAAGACTATTTTGAAATTTAGCAAGGTAACCATCGCTTTTTCCCCCTCAAATTCCTCTGGACGTACCTGCTCATTTACGCTTCTACGTGAATTTTGCTTTTTTCTCTAATTCTGTAAAGTAGTCTATTGATATTTTCATTAAAGCTGTAATTTAATTTGAAAAGCATTGGCAATGATATTATATATTCACTTGAAATAACCAATACAGGGAAAAAAAATTCTCTATTTGTTCAGTTCTTTCCTAATTTCGTCAAAATTATCTTAAGGTTTTTACTGTGTAAGCCACAAGATTGGACATTTCCACAGAACAATTCCCCAATAAAGGAGATAAACCATTCTCAAAAGAATTTTTTAAAAAAATGGAAACTATTAACAACCATATGAAAGAATGCTCCAAATTACTAAACTGAAAAATGAAGTCTCAACTCATATCAAAAGAATTGGCAAAAAGAAAAAACATAAGAATGGTCAATGTTGGAGGGATTATTAGTCAGAAGGGATTTGGAGGCCATTTGGTCTGTCTCATTTTTCACATGATATTGAGCGACAGATTTAGATTTTGAACTCAGGTCCTTGCCTCAGCCATGTAATATGTAGGATGCATGCAGTTTTTTAAAATTAGAGCTCAAATATTTAACATGCTGTGTTGCTATTGTAATGTTCTTTCTCTATCCTGCTTTGTTTGTTGTTTTATTGGTAATAATATTGAAATTCAGGGGACAGTTAGGTAGCACAGTGAATAGGGCACCAGCCCTGGAGTCAGGAAGACCTGAATTCAAATCAAGCCTCAGACACTTGACACCTACTAGCTGTGTGACCTTGGGCAAGTCACTTAACCCCAGTTGCCTTGCCTTACCCCCTTTAAAACAAAACAAAAATATTGAAATGTAGATGATTTTCATGGATTTATCTTCTATCCTGCTATATTACAAACATAATGTGTTATCTAAACTCTTAAAATATATGTATTTTGGGGGCAAGAGCAGAAAAGTGGAGCAAGGGGTGTTCATAAGAACCAATAAAAGGCAGGACAATTGCCCAATAAAGAAAGGAGATAAACAATTCTCAAAAGAAGAACTGGAAAAAAAAGAATTGCAAACTATTAATAACTATATGAAAGAATGCTCCAAATTACTAAAATGAAAACCAAAACAATTCTGAGATCTCAACTCAGACCAAGAGAACTGGCAAAAAGAAAAAGCATAAGAATAGTAAATGTTGGAGGGATTGTGAAAAGCCAGGCACATTAATACTTTGATGGTGGAGCTATAAATTTGTACATAAAGACAGTCTGGAGACAGAGTATGAAGGACCTTGAAAGAAAGACTAAGTTTGGAGTTTATTCATAAGGCAAGGAAGAGCAAATGAAAATTCTTAAAGAGAGCAATAACATATAATTACAGAATTTATTATCGCATTAAGCTTGTTTATGCCAGCTCTGATTATTATGCAGTTTTAGAAAGAAAATGAAAGTGAAATAACTTTTCAAAGTGAATGGAAAATATTCATCTTATTCCAAACCTTATGATCTAAGTGCTAAATTGTTTTTAATTTAAGAAATAATTTTTTTTAGATTTTTTTTTCTTTCTGAAAAAAACTACTTACTCTGGTCTTGTTCCTGCTTTATCACCTAAAAAATTAAAGATTATGTAAGAATAACACAAGTATTAGAACTTTTAAAAAATGCTAGCAATCTGAATATAAATACTTTAAAGTAAAGAAACTAAAGTCCTGACACCATTGAAATTTATAAATGCCCAATATTATTAGATTTTATGAATTTAAATAATTTGGTTAGATTATTTCTGAGATAAGGCATGTCCAAAGCAAGGTTTGAAAATCTGCTTGTCTTTACTCTGGTCCCACCCTCCAAAATAAGTGTTATAATGAAGACTCAATGTCCATAGCATACATGTGACGTGACTCATCACAGAACTGAAATTTGTATACCCCAGAAAGTAAAATTTTCTATCAAAGTATGTTCACTATAAAAATACCATTAAAAAATATCCCACACTATAACTCCTTACGTGATACACTCTAGTATCTAGTCAGATGCTGACTTTATTTACCTCTATGTCTCAGGCTCTGAGTTTGGTCATTAATTACTAAACTTATAATGTATAATAAAGTACTTTCCTAATATTTAAGATCTGATTTTTTTCACTGATTGTACATTCAAACTCAAAACTGTGACATCAATTTCAATAATAATGAAATCGGGGAAAATTTAAAAAATAAAAATAGCATAACTAAGCCTAAAATTGTAACTCATAGTCTACTTTATACCTATAGAGCACTTGCACCGATTGGTTTTGTGATTTAGGTTCCAAATTTATTATGTTACTTTCCCCTAATATGAATGCAAATGACGTAAGAAGACAAGACTTACTCTTTTTATCTGAAGAGCTGCTAAAATCTATACCACCAAGACCTTCATTACCAGTAGTAGAAGGAGCTGCAGTAGTTCCCACTGTTAAGCCCAGCGCATTCTGTCCAAGTCCTACAAAATGATATGTAAAGGAAAAGATGTCCTAAAAATACCATATGAATATTGCAAAGTAAAGCATTTATTAACCTGAACAAAGAATTATTTTTCTGCACTTGACTTTAAGGAGAAACAAACAAAAGACAAAGAAACCAGCTACAATTACGGGTAAGATAAACACTTTAGAGAATATGTTCAGGAAAAATGAAATTTCAACAAAGTAGGTTTAAATTATCCAGCAATTTCACTACAAAGGAATGAAGCAACTTCTTGTAGAACTGAAGTTACTTCAAATTTTTTGTCTGTTTCAGACTATTGATTTCTTCAATGTGCTGGATGGTCTACATGGAAACTCCTTTCATGTATGCAGATTAGCAACTGTCTATGACTTTCTCAGTTTTTCCTGGGGCAATGAGAAGAAACAACTTGGCTATGGTAACACAAGGATTTGTCATAAGCAGGACTTTGACACGGGTCTTCCCAACTTCAAGGCACAGTGCAAAATGTGGAAGGTAATATCCCCATCAGTAAGTTCACAAATCAATGAATATAAAACTATTTCATTTGTTATTGACAAAAAAAAATTTACTTAATTTTCTTATGATGTACAGTAATTCAGTAAGCCTATATTTCAATGTTATAAATAGCATTCTGGACCTTCTAAAATAATTTTCTGAAAATTTAATTCACTTTATCATAAAATTATAGCTTTAGTGGCTAAAGAAAATGTTAAAGGTCATCTAGTCCAACCCAATCAACTTATAGATAAGGAAATTGAGGCCTAGCAAGGTTCAGAGACAAAATTACACAAGTGGTTAATGACAGAACCTGAATTGAAACCTAAGACCTCCAAGTTCAAATTCTTACAATTGGTATTTTTTATTTTTAATACTGAGATCAATGAAGAATTGCTACCAAAATAGAAAAAAATTTAAGGCATTATGCTGACTTTTACCTCTCTCTACTTAAACCTAGGCTGTACATATACATGCATGTTATACATGTGTATATATATAGTACATTCCAGGCTACATCACTAAGGTACATGGCTATCGTCCCTTTCTGATCAAATACTGTCAAGACCTTTCAAGTACTGACTGAAAAGATTAAGGGGTATCTCTAGACTAGCACAATCATAATGGTAAACTCAAGAATCCAAGAAAACTTAGGAAAGACCAGAAGAAAAATTAGGAAATAGACCTGAAATGAATGAAGCATAATTTATCTATCTTTTCTATTCCTATTTTGTCTGAATTTTTTTCAAATGTATCTAAGATAACTTTAGAATGAATTATCTACCAAACAGATTTGTGTGTCTTAATGATGTAGAGTATATGTTATTAAGAATAGACAGGAGGGAGGAGAGGAGGGGGAGAAAATTTAAAACTTATGGAAGTGATTGTTGAAAAGTGAAAAACAAATTAATTAAATTTAAAAAAAAGAATAGGTAGGAAAGTTTTGTGAGGATAATGGAGTTGTTGCAAGACCAATATGAACAACGCGAAAATGATTTGGTCAGCATCACCACCACTTCAAAGTGTTTCTTCTACAAAACGTACTAAGTCTACAGTTATTGGTTTATAGTCAACCTACAAAAGGAGGCCATTTCAAATAATAATCAATAAAAAAACCAAAAAACTAAAAAAAATCCAAAAAACCCCACACACAAATGCCCAGTGAATTCAGCTCTCTAACACTAGAGAGATTTTAAGAATAATATGGAATGAGGTAACAAAAGCCATAAAGCATTAAAATTCAATGTCCCAATTTAAAGTGAAACTAGAGCTTAGTCATTTGACTTAAACATCACTTTTCTATGGTGTCAGGAATCACCTCAGAGTTTTTAATAGATCAGTACTCCATTTAGTAGCTGGCATACCACTAGCTGTTCAACAAATGCTGAGAAACAGAAAAAAATACTTTTAAAAAATTAGGCCAATTTGCTCAATAATAAAAAATGCTACAAATAAAAATAAATTTACAAATAAAATTATTTTCAAGGTTTTTACTAAAAAGTAAATACAGACCTTAACGCTCTCAGAAAATAAACCTGCTCAAAACAGCAATTGAGGACAAGAAAAAAATTATTTATTTCAATACTGAATCTTTAACATTTGTAAAGGAAATAAATTTTTAAACAAAAGTAACTAATCACCTGTCGTAGCTGTGTTTGTATTCTGGAAAAGAGAGGTTCCCAAACCAGGTAAGGATCCTCCTAGAGAAAGCCCCGCTGATGAAGTTGTAGTTGTAGTAGGTGCTGCACCCAAATTTAAAGAAAAGCCTGTGGAAGCTGCAACGAAAAAGAAACTCTACTTCATAAACCAGAGATTTTTCTTGAATGCAAATGTAACCTACACCTAAATGAATAAAATCATATTAAAATGGCCACAGATTTCTCTCTGGGAAATAGTTTTCAAGTTAAGCTAAAAAAAAAGTATTTGTTCCTTGGTAGGTAACATTCAGAATATCAGCACTTATGTATTTATACTACAATGATTAGAATAACAAGTTGCCCATAAAATCCAAAATACAGAAAAGTTATCCAGCGCTGCTGTGTAATTAACATTTTTGTTACTAGTGAATTTATATGCCATATACACACACTAATTACTATCCATGTCCCTGGGAACAAAAGACAAACTTTCAAGTCTACTACCGCCACTTAAAATTAAATGGTGATTTTTCCTCTTCAAAAAAGGTTAATTTAGAGATGCAAAATTTTACATACATAAATATATATTTTTACACGCACACACACACACACACACACACACCAATGTTAAGGACCAAATTTATCTCCTACTTAACATATTTCATAAAATCTAGTTTTCACATAATTTTCTTAAGATGAGGAGTATTTATAGTCCTCAAACAAATAAAAACAAAACATTCTAATTTAATGCAACTTATGTTTCCACCATGAGTTTACCTGCTGCTGGAGTTGATGTAAGGGCAGATGAAAGAGAGAGAGGACCACTTGAGGTAGAAGTAATAGGTAAAGCAAATGGTGTAGCAGATGCTGCAGGTTTACTAAATCCTAAACTGAAACCTGTTGTTGTTGCAGATGTAGTGGCAGGTGTTCCTGTAATAAAAATATTTCATAATGTTATATAAATATTTTACATTTGTAACTGTCATTTTTCTCATTTGTAAAATGGATATAACAATACTACCTCTAGTACTTCTTCATAGATTGATATGACCAATAGCATATCAAGTGCCAGTCATGGGCCGGGCATTAAATGAGATAATGCATACAAAGCGCTTTGTAAGCTTTCAAAAAGAACAGAAATCTCAACTATTGCAGCCATTATCTCTGCAAGGTAGTCAAAACAATAAGGATCTTGGAGTCAGAAGATCTGAATCTGAACGCTGGCTTTAACCTTCATTGCTAAGTGACCTCGAAGAAAGTCATTTTATTTCTATGAACCTCTTTCCTTATCTGCAAAATGGGAGAAATTATACCCATTCTATCTAGCCACATAAAACATTCTGTGAACCTTTAAGTCCTACATAAACAAACAATTATTACTGAAAGATCAACAACCTATGTATACACAACAAGCAGCATACTTGTATATCAGATCAAACTCCCTCAACAGTAGTCACCTAATAATTTTAACTAAGAAGACCAGTGAAAGTCTAGTGAAAACCAGCAAGGAAAATGGTAAGCAGGAAGAAAAGGTCCAAAGCGTTTTGTTAGAAAGATCAGAGAAATATATTAATATGGATTGAGATAGAAAGAAACAGACTTGTTATTTAAAAGGATCTTCGCAAATGCTCCTGTTGATCAAAACAGTTGTGACTATATTGTAACTAAGTTTTAATAACTTTTTCAGTCCTGGGGGCTATGGTAAGAAAAGGTAACACTGAAAGGTCTAAGAAATAGGTGGGAGAGGAGGAAAAGGTCTATTTTCATGGGTGAACAGTAGAAATGTCACTAAGAGTCTACCTGAATTATCACAAATTATCACTCAAAACAGTAACTCTATGCTGCTTATGTCTACACCTAAAAACTGGACTGCAACATGGGGAAAATAATAACAGCTAATCCTTACATAGTATTTAAAATTTTGCAAAACACTTTACATACTTGATCTTATTTGAGCCTCTCAACAAACCTGTAAGGTAGAACTACAGGTATTACGATCCCATTTCACAGATAGAGAAACTAAGGTCAAGAGAGAATAATATAAGTTTCAGAGATCTGAACTCAGATTATCATCATCAAACCCAGATGTATATCCACTATACATTATTTCCCAAAGTATATCTAATGATACTAAATTAAAAACTGACCACACTTGAAAATTCACAGGTTCCTCAAGCAAACCTAGAAATCATCTAGTTGAATCCCCTAGTAGAAAGAGGGAGGGTTGCAAGTCAGAAATCAGGCACATTTATTTTACAAATGAGAAAATGAACTTCAAATGACCATCCCTAATTAGTTGCCAGTGCCAAGTTTTGTGATTTTTAGAAGTGAAGTTTTTCCCATTAAAGTTATGTCTCTGAAGTAACTCATGAAAAGCAGTAGCATATTAAAAAATGTTTCACTTTAAAAACTACAAAAGGCAATTAAAACAGGAAAAAACAATCCTTACATTCTCAGAACATTCAAAAGACTTATTACGTTCAGTTATTTCTGCATTTTCTTCATTCGACACACCCAGCTCTGAGAGTGGCAGTTAGCAGGGCTGCAGGAAAGTCATGCCAATCATGCCCAAGGGATTAAACGCAATAAAATCAGTCATTTCAGATCTACTGCCAAAATGCTCTTACCCAGGGTTAATCCTGTACCTAGAGTCGTTGCTGTTCCTAGGGATAAAAAAAAAAAAAAAGAATTAAACAACTATCCGTAATAATGACTAGTGACATTTACACACTGTTTTAAAACTTGTGAAACATTTTAATCTTCCTTGAGCTTCATGGCAACCCTTGACATTAGTGCAACAGACATTGCTATCCTCCTTTTACAGATGAGTAAACTAAGACTGAGTGATGTGTTGCCTAGCCACACAATTCGGAGTGTCTGAGAAGGATGAGAACCCAGGAATTCTATCTGTCAGTCTCACACTCCACTTATAACGCTCCAGTAAAAGATTTGGAATGATCTACAAGAAAAATAGTATCTTACTAATATCTCCTGACTGGAACATAAGTAAGCTCCTTAAGAGCACAGACTGCTCATTTTAAAAAATTTGTATTCCCAGTAACTAGCAAAGTGCTTGATTTGAATATATACTGACTGAACATTATACAAAACCCTTCTTTACTACAACCATTAAGCAGACTCAGAATCAACAGGAATCACTAAGTACTTCTTAAGTATTCACTACAAATCAGGCACTGTGCTAAGCACTAGGGATACAAAGAGAGAAGTAAAATAGTTCTCTTCCAGGGGCTTACATTCAATTGGAGGAGACAACATATACACATCTAAGCATTTATAAAACATACAAGGTAATTTGTATACTGTGTAATTTTGGAGGGAAGACCCTAGAAGCTGAGGCTGCATGTAAAAAAAGCAGAGCTTGAGCTAAGCTCTGAAGTCTAAGAGGGGGCATTTCTGCCTCGGAGACAGGAAATGTAGTGCTATGCATGTTTAAGGAACTTCAAAAAGGCCAATTTGGCATAAATACAAACTGAAAAGAGGGGAGTAGTGTCTAATAAGGGTGGAAAGTTAAGAAAGGCTCATGGTTTATAAAAGAATTTAGATACAAAATGGAGGTGTGGTTATCCTTAAGATAAAAGCACCTAGAGCATATAGTTACGATAAAAATGTTATCAAATCATGTTTTAATACCATTTTGGTGGTTGTGTGGAGATGACAGAAGAGACTTGGGGCAAAGAGACTAATTAGGAATTTATTGCAATAATCCGGGCAAAGGGGCTGAGGGTCTGAATTAAGCATGGCCATATGAAGTAAAAGGGGAAACACTTGGGGGATACTGTGGTGGTAGAATTAGAATCTGAAAACTTACTGAATGTAGGGGGTAGGAGACAGACGTCAAGGATAACTGGGGTTTTAAATTGCAAAGATAGTTAACAAAAATATAGATGTTTAGAAGAGAGAAACAGAAAGAGTTTGAGACGCTAACAAGAACATTCAATTTAAAATGTCTAAAAGATCACTGGTGATACATGCCTAGAATTCAGGAGAGATTAGGCCTGGATTTATGAATCTGGGAGTCATCTGCATAGAGAGGATAATTAAACACAAAGGACTAATAAGTTTATCGTGAAAGTACAGCAAGAGAAGTGAAGTGTATACCCATAGTTAGAAACTAACTGCAAGTTTCTGAACATTTCAAATATGTAGCATTAAATTTTATTCCAAATTAATAATTGAAAGCATAAAGGACAAAATAAATATTCTCATTTGTTCTGGAAGAGTAGGCAGCTTTAAATTGGAAAAAGTTGGGGAATTTTGGTTCCAATTCAGGCTCTGCTGTTTTACTGTCGTGACCTTGGATAAGTCTCTTCACACTCTGGGGTTCAGATCTTCAATCACCTTCACTGTCATGAGCTAGGGGCAGCTAGGTGGTGCAGCGGATAGAGCACCAGTGCAGAAGTCAGGAGGACCTGAGTTTAAATCTCACCTCAGACACTTGACACTCACTAGCTGTGTGACCTTGGGCAAGTCACTTAACCCCAATTGCCTCATCCTAGGTCATCTTCAGTCATTCTGATGAATATCTGGTCCCTGGATTCAGATGGCTCTGGAGGAGAAGTGAGGCTGGTGACCTGCACAGCCCTCCCTCACTCAAAAAAAGTCAAGTGTAGGTCATGTCATTATTTCTCTGATGGCATGGTCTTCTTTCGGCAACGAAGGATGAACGAACACACACATGCGCACGCACACACACGCACACACACGCACACACACACACACACACACACACACACACACACACGAGCTAATAGCCCCAACATGTCAAAGCCCAAAAATGAACTAAAGTCCCCTTTCACTATAGTCTTGTATTCTGTACCTATTTCTTGAGACTTTAATTATTTAGAAATTGTGATATGATGTTAAACCTAGATAAGTAAAAAAAAAAAATAGCCTCACCAAACTGTTGAGATGAAATGTAAAATTCAATATAAACATTAAGCACTAAACCAGCCAAGTAGTGCCAGAATTTCCCATTAGTTTTCCATAAATACCACTATAACAGAAGGAAAAAGCTACTTACAAACTTCATTAACTATAAAAGATACTTTTATCTTAAGTCAGAAGTTAAACCTCTCTCATGCATACCAGGATCTAAAGAAAATTCCACTTCTGATCTACTGGATGGGCAATAATCCTTCGATGTACAAGAAGACATCCCTTTATGCTATTATTGAGAACAACTATGTCAGTAGTAACTTCCAATATTGTTGAGGTATCATGACCAATTAATTACCACATCTACCAGCTAAGAATAGACATATCTTGTGTGTCATTTATTTCTGTGAGTGAGACTAATGACCTCTGAACTCTACTGCAGTGCAGTGCCTAATCTTAAATTAGGGATAAATTGTCTAATCTTGGGTTTTAACTCCAACAATTTACTAACTGTTATGATAGCACTCACGAATATCTGGGTCTTTTTAGCAGGTCTAGGCTAACCAGATTCTTTTCCTCTTCCCTTTTCTTGCTTCAAGCCCTCCCAACCTCCAGAGACTATTAATGCCATTCCCCCAATATACCTCTTGGTGCAGTATATAAGAGCAATCATTAATCAACCACAAAATCTGTGAACCGAAATACATACTACAGAGTAGGGAAAGGGGATCAGAATTAGCATGCATAAAGGCTGGAAATTTAATTTTTATTTTACAGTTAATATATAATACAACAGTTAATATAGTTAAAAATTAATTATTCCCTACCAGTATTAGTGCCTCCTAAAGTGAACCCTGTGGCAGATTTTGAACCAAAAAGTCCAGTTCCAAAACCCACAGAAGGAGCAGTTGTAGTTGTTGGATTTGTTGTGCTTCCAAGAGATCCAAAATTGAGTCCTACTGATGGGGTGCTACTGCTGAATAATAAAAAAAACAAAAATACAAAAGAAAGGTGATTAGTTAATACAACAGGACAGAATAACAAACTATCAGAAATGAAAGGGAAACTGAGCTTTGTAATTTCCAATGTGTTCTTTCATTTTGGCCAAAGACTGGTTGAACAAGGATTACACCAACAGCTATAATATCAGCAAGAACAGGATAAGAAAGAAAGCAGGGAAACCACTTATTAGAATACTGAAGCAGTCCAAATGAAAGGGCTGAAAATAGCCTGAACTAGGTTACGAACAGTGACAATGGAAAAGAAAGAATGAATGTAAGATATAATCAATGGAGGGAAGGGCAGTACAAATGTTATATTCAATAAAAGAAAATGTCTCTAGCAATTAAGATTTCAGATTTCAAAGAAGGTTATCACAAAAGTGCCTATCACATAATACTCTTCCTACATCTAATTCTTTTTCTGATTGAAAAATCACATTTATAACAGCCTACGTGGTAGTTTTGTGAATCAATTTTTCTGAAGATGGTATGAACTGATTATGTAAATATTCATCCTCTTATTAGTTCCTTCATTCAATTTGTCAGCTTTCATTATATTAAAAACAAAGAAAATGGTTCTTACGATAGGCCAGAAACAAATTTCTACACTGTCTTCTCTGTCTATTGCTATATAATCATATTCATTCCTATAATCTACCCACATATATGCTTTGGGGAGGGAGGATGGGAAAGATTTTCTACTAAAAAGTATAGAGAGGAAATACATGTAGCAATTTTGTTTATCAGGGTCCTTATACTGTTACTAAAAACAGCATGTATATAATACTTTACATATATAATCTCATTTAAGACTTACAATAACCCTGTAAGGTAGCTACTATTAATTATTATTTTACAGATAAGAAAACTGAGGTCAAATTGAGGTTGGAACACGTTAAGTGCTTTGCCCAGGATTACTGTCTGTCCTTCCTTCTCAAAGAGGACCATGACATCAGGAAGCATCATGATGCCATGATTTGCAAATGAATTGGATTTAAGTGAGGCAGGGCTGTGCTAAGTCATAGCCTCAGTTTCTCCTCCAGTCATCTGGGTTCCGTGGTAAGACATAGGTCAGAACAACTGGGAATGCACTGGAAGACCTTGATCTTTTTAAGCTAAGGTCCTGAACAGGTCTCAGTTTGACTGAGGCAACATCCATTCAGTGCTTAAGGCTGGATAAGAAATGAGGCAAAGAACGGCCTCTTTTACCTAGTTTAAAAAAAAAAAAATCAATCTGGGAGGGGGAGACTCTTTAAGAGTTTCTGGCCAAAACAGAAACAACTGCTATTTGCACTAACTCTAAGCCATGAGAACCCAAATAATGACCTAGTGAGGCTTAGGCTGGGACCTATTGTTGGCCCAGGGTCACACATCTAATAGATGCCTTCATCAAGATTTGAACTCAGGCCTTCCTGACTGAACCATCGATCTTGTTTTATGTTTTCTTGATCCACATTAAAATGCTAGGTACTTTAATGTGAAAAATTATACTTCCTAGTAATGAATAAAGCTTGCTCCCAAATGTCTCAAAGCTCAGAAATTATTTTAGGGGAATCAGTGACAAAGGCAAATATGCTGACCAGGAAAGTAATAGATAGGGTCTCATTGTTCAAGGGGCCACTGGACTAAAAATCTTACTTCAGCAGCCTATATCTTGTATCTGCCTTCTCATGTGTGTCTATATGTAGATGTATACACATATATACTATTTCCTACCTGAAAATAATGCAAATGAGCACTCTAGTCAGGTATCCTTTTCATTATAAGAAATAAGTATAGCAATAATTCCATATAAATCTTATCATTTGCTAAATTTCCAATGCCCTGTTCTATGATGAAGCCTTTGTTTCTACAGCTGTGACTTGTATGTAGGATTAAGTTCTGTGATCTTGCATACAGAGGGAATAAGTTCTCAAAATATTATTTGTTTGCTTCACAGATAACACACAAGAGGCACTGGAAGCTTCAGTCTCCAGCCTCTAATCGGTTCACTCTTGATCTGTTTAGACAGGAAGGACAGTTTCAGAGAGATTAATAATCTTACTTTATTCTAGTCTAGTCTTTTCAGAAAGGTTACTGATAACGGAAGCACTAACTCTTACAGAATTCCCTAATCACCTTTCTCTCAGGGGAAGGGGGGACAACTACCCTCATGTCTTGATGACAGGCACACTTGTGAACTCCCCTAAATCCCTTCAAGCTTCAATGCAAGCAGGTTGAGGCACACACAGATTCCCCTATGGGTTCCCCGTGGTTTTCCCTGATGGGTTCCCCATGGTTTCCCTTACGGAACCGCCCCTCACTGACCAATGCCCATTTGCTTTTACAGTGCAACAGACAAAAAAAGTCATCTTGCCAACAATTAAGCTCATAGGTTAACTTTAGCAATATCATCATTCTGTGCTAGCCTAATAAGTATCAATTATGTCACTCTCTTATCTCATGGCACAGCCTCAGTAGGACTGCCTGTCACTATAATTCTAAGAACTACTATTTAGAATCCTTAGAACTATTCTGGTTATTATCAAACACCTGGAATTCCAGTAGTCATTCCCATGGCCATGGATCCTAAGAAACCAACTCTAAGAAGGATAACAATATCCTTCTTACATACAGTGTTACTACTAAAAGCTATTAAGTCAATATACAGCTACATATTTTGCCTTCTCAAGTAGTCCCAAGTTTATTACAAGTCCTCAAGCTTATTACAGAAACAGATTTTTAAACTTTGTTAAAGCCACTCCCTATTACCACTCTTCCCCTTCATTACAAGAAGGGGATTTGAATATTTGAACATATCTGCTTGGGGGGGCGGCGCGCATGGAAAAGACACTTTCCTGAAAGAACAAAGTTTTACAAGTCTACTTCGTGACTAGCTTTTAAAAGACAAAATGGGGGCATTAGAACTTGACATCTGTGGTAGGCTGAAATTATATTTATTTGTGTGTATATATTTATACATATATAAATATATTCTTTTAACTTTCTGGAACTGCTTTTATTTACTCCTGTTGATAAATAACTTGTACAAAGTATCATTTCTTCTCTTCCTGATGAAATAATTTTTTTAAATATGAGGGACAAGGAAAGGCCCTGTTTTCTGTTCAAGATCTACTCAGTAAGGAAATGTGAAAGTATATACAGAAACTTAGCAAAGATCTTGAGTGAACAAACTTCTGTATTTCTTTTACATGTTGTTACTTTAAGATTAGAAATTACTTTTATTAGATGAATTTAATACCTTTTCTTTTAAATGTCCAAATAAAACACTTTTTCTCAACGCCTGTGGATTCATAGGCCAAAGTTTGGCCTATGACTTCTGAGCCCTACATATGGTACAGATTTTTAAAAATGGATAAAGCAATAAAACAACCACCTGAGTCATTGAGGAAATTTTTTTATATATAAAAGGAGAAAGATGGAAAACCATTTTGCTGCTTTCATCCTATGAGCTAGGGCCACATATTGTGCTTCAAGGGAGCGGAGTCAGCAGTTATCCTAAAACCTGGGAACAACAAAAAGGAAAAGAATTAGGGAACCCTAAATGTCCTTTGATAAATCTGGCTCCAAATACCTAAGATTTGTGAATGGATGGTCTTTCACTTCTGTGGTATGGCAGAAGGCTTACCACAAAAGTATCCATTTAGAAAATATTTGCTAATAAATGACAAGGAAAGTAAACAGGCGAGTCTTATCATCCCTGCAACCCTTTTGCAAGTCCCTATGAACCCCTAATTTAAATTAAGCAGTCTTAGCAAGAATGAAACTCAGTGATAATTATTTCTCCTATCCCAAGAATGAAGGTCCAAGTTTAATCATTCTATCAGGTTGTTATGATTATGAGTAGCAGTATTCTTTGCAAGCTTATTAAAAGCAAAGAGCTAAAGAGGTAAACTTTGCCATTTATTTTAGACAGACAAGGCACAGGTAAACAATATTCACACTTATTAAAATACTCTTACCAAGATTTCAAAGTTTCAGAGCTTTATAGGTAGAGAGGGCAATCCACTTAGGGACTGGAATAAGGGGCTTGGAGCAGGAGCAGGGAAAAAAATGGGGCATATAGGGCAGAAACAATAAATGCAACTTCATTTAATCCAATCAATCATGTTCATTTCTTTCCATTTTCTCAGCAGTATAAGATAAAGTGTGTAAAGTGATTTGCAAACTTTAAAGAACCGTAAAAAAGTAAACTATTATTATAATGGAACAGTCCTAGAATCAGTTTCCCTACTATGTCTTCAGTGAAGATTTAAGGCTGGAAGGGACCTTAAAGACCATTCAGTGAAGTTCCTTTACTCTGAAACAAACTCAGAGGTCACATCTAGAATATGATGCCTAGCTCTGAGCACAACATATAAAGTAAGTTAAGCTACAGTGACCAAAGTGAGGAGAAAAAGAGGACAAGAATACTTGAAATCATGTCATTTATTGAGATGGTCAGTCTGAAAAAGACATTTGGAGGGTACGTGATCGATGTCTTCAAATATCTAAGTATTCTTCAGAGGAAGAGGGATTAGATTCTACTAAATTAGATTACGTAGTACCTACCACCTAGTGCAGTACTTGCTGACAATAGTTACCCAAAGGATGTTCTGTAGGAAAGTATGATTGCCCTTGTTGTTGATACCCCAAATTTTCTACATCACAAATTTTCTTTAATAGTATATGAGGCATCTACCGTTCATCAGTCCCCTCTTGCTATACTTGCAGCTACATGCTGTCACAAGACCTAAAATCAAGAAAGACTCAAGCTGGATGGGCTATGAAGAATTTAGGGGAGGATGTAAACAAGAATCATACAGGATAAGGATAAGGCTTGGATAAGTTATGATTCCCAGTAGTGGAGGACTCACATTGATGAGAACACATATTCACTGATGTATTTCATTATATATATATTCTCTTCAGTCAACTGAAGAGAATGTGTGTGTGTATACACGCAGAGAGAGAGTGTGTGTATAATGAAACCTCTGTACAATAAGAATATAGCACTAAATCAGTTTCCTTCAAATATGGCTCCAAAATTCCTCAATTTACATATAATATACCTACAATTAAGAACAAGCTGATTCCCATCAAAGATAGTCACATACAAACTCTTTCTTCTCACCTTCCCAAGCTCTCCAAAACATTTAGACTTGATAAATATCAGTGTTCATCCAATCTATATATTCTTTCTTATTTTATATACAATAGCCCTCTCTGTCAAAACCTTATTAGGATTCAGAATTCTAACTTTAGGGACCATCACTTTGATTTCAGTTGACTATGGTCCTTTTCTGGCTCTCTATCTGAAGCAACCAGAACTCACTGAACAAAATTATTAAATAGATGGCATCACAGATGTAATTGGAGAGGAAGACCTGAGTTTATATGCTGCCTCTGGCTGTGTGACCTTTGATAAATCATTTGGCCTCTCAATGCTCTAGGCCAGTGTTTCTTAAACTGTGGTCCCATATCATGCGCTTTAAGAAGCACTGAAGGGGTCTTGAGTGGAAAAAATTTAAGAAGCCCTGCTCCAGGTAACTCTCTCAAGGCCGTAAGTTGCAAAGAAAATGTTGACCTACATTGGTACGTATTTCTTCATCTGACAGTTCTTTATACCAGTGAAATCATAGGTCTAGTTGTGGTCTCAATATAGGTGCTAAACCAATAATTTACATTTTGCATTCTAAAGACAATGTAAATAATTCCAGTCTAAACTTGGGTAAAATTCTAGTATTTATTCAACCAAAATCTATTCAGTGAATATCTATGGGCAAATCATTATGGAGAAAACAAAAGGGGATAATTCAAGAACACGTATTATGCACTTGCTCTGCAGAATATAGTAGAAAAGGACACCTAGGCATTCAGAGTTCTATTTGAAGTCAGGAAAACTCATCTTCCCAAGCTGAAATCTGGCCTCATACACTTATTAGCTGTGTGGCCCTGGGAAAGTTACCTAACCTTGTTGGCCTCAGTTTCTTCATTTGTAAAATGAACTAGAGAAGTAAATGGCAAACCACTCCAGTATCTTTGCCAAGAAAACTCCATATAGGGTCACAAAGAGTCAGATCTGACTGAAAACAAGGAGCAACAAAATGTAGAATAGTAATGGCAGTAAATGCTGGAGATACAAGGAAGAAAAAAAATGAATCTATGCCCTCTTAAGATTCTGATCGTGGAGGATAACTCTAAAACAGGTTAGAATGTAATAAAGAGACCAAATGGATACAGCACTAGCCTAAGCATGTGGAAACCTGTTCTGTACTTGCTGGTTATGTGACCTCTTTGGGAGAGTCACTTAACCTCAATGAGCCTGTTTTTTTATGGAGAGGGATGAGAATAGACTAGAAGATCACTAAGCTCCCTTCCTGCTCTAGTATTCTATGAAATCTCTATACATAGTAAAGATCAGAGAGAAAGGAAGCTGGAAATGAAGGAGCTACTTCTAGCTGGTAGATCAGATAAGACCTCATGGCTTCATGGAAGAAGTTGTATTAAGTCTCTGGCCCCAAGGAACTAACTATAATCTCACAGGGCATATTAAGACACCTAAACAAATAAATGTAATATAGTAGATCAACTGGTTTAGACAAGGCCTTACAACATATAAATTGATCCTGAATCATGTCTAAAATGTAATATAAAGCAGAATATAAGTGATATACAAGAAGCATATACAAGGTATGGCATGGGATCTGGTGGTGGGGAAGCAGGAAATCATGGATTGGACAGGGAGTGAAAGATGACTCCAAAGTCTAAGGTTTGAGCTAAGTGTGAATACAGTGGTGACATATTATAAACAACATCAAAAAACAAAGAAGGATCACAAATACCAAATGCTGTAAAATTAACATTATGCCATGCAAAATATGAATGATAAATATTAAACAATTTATTCATGGGAGGCAGCTAGAGTGGAGCAGTGAATAAAGCAGTGAGCCTGGAGTCAGGAACACCTGAGTTCAAATCTAGCCCTGAGGATTCTGTGCAAGTTATTTAGCCTCTATTTGCCCGTAAAATGCAAATGATAATAATAACAGCCCTACCTCCCAAGGTTGTTGTGGGGATCAAATGAAGCAATAATTGTAAGGTCCTTAGTATAGTGACTGGCCCAAAGTAGATGCTGCATAAATGATAACTATTGTCATTATTATAATACCTTTTTATTTTTTGTCTTACACCTAATATAGGGGTAGGGACTGGACCTATGATTTCATTGGTATAGGAAACTCAGACCCTACCCTTCAATTTAAACTCCTGGAGAGCTGCCTAGGGCACTGAGATGTTAAGTGACTTGTCAAAACGCCAGTCTCTGTCAGCAGTAGGTCTTGGGACTCAAGTATTCAAAATTCCAAAGCTTGAAGTTCTCTATACACATCTATCAAATTAGAAAGATCACCGTACAAATAAGAAGTCTAAGCTCCTGGGCCCTGGAAGTCATCGATGAAACCCACTAAGAGAATAGTTTCATTAATATTAAGAATTTCAGAATCTGATATAGAACCAAAGAGTCTGGATTCAAATCCCTATCCAATCTGCTAGTGAAGAGGCTTTTCACCTGGGATCTGAGGACAGATTTCAAAGTGTAAGTGAACTTGGAGAGTGGAAAAAATTCATTCCTGTGTATTTTACTTTACACATGTAAAACCATTCTGAGAAGAAATCGACAGCTTTCCCCAGTCTGCCCAAGGGCACAAAAAAGGCTACGCATCCTGGCCCTAGCCCCTGGAACCACCAAGAACCTGTCTCTGGGGACCACTTTTTGCCCTTTCTCGGTATCCCCGGCGCTGCCCACGATGAAGAAGCGCTCTCTCCGGGCCGGGCACCGGGCTAAGTGTTACCCAAACGCTGGGCTCACAAAGAAAAGCAAACACAAAGAGCCGCCGTTCTAATCCGGCGCTCAGTCCCCTCGCCCCCATCCCTAGGCCTCCACGCCCGCAAGCCCTCGGCAGCCCGCAGAGGTCTCACACTGCGCCGCCAGAGCCCAAGGTGAAGACCGCCGAGGAAGAAGAGCGAAGCTCCCCTGGGTGATGCGGAACCCTGCGGGGACAGTGCGGCTCCTCCGAGGGGGGAGGGGAAGGAGGGGCGGCGCCGGCTCCGCCCTGGGAGGAGGGGCGAGAAAGGAGCCGGACGTCAGGCCGAGGAGGTGGGGAGGCCGGCCCGCGAGACGCTCCCGCGTTCGAGCTGGGCCGGGGCCGAGGGGCGCGCGGCTGCGGCGGGGAGGAGATAGCTTACCTGGAGGTGCCCGTCCCGAAGGAGAACCCTCCTCCTGTGGTCCCGGTGCCCCCCGTGGCGGTACCCACGGAGCCCAGCGTCCCCGTCCCGAAGGAGAAGCCCGTGGACATGGTTGAAGCCGGCCAGCCGCGGCCTGGGCCTCGTGTCTCGTCTCAGCGCCGAAGGGGAACCCGCAGCATCCCCCCTACAGTGGCCGGCCGGGCTAGCGGACGGGCGGGAACTTCGGTCCAAACCAGGGGGCGGGAAAGAGGAGCGAGCGAGCGGCCGCAACCCCTGGGCCCGCGCACGCCGCCGCGCGGGAGCCGGCCGAGCCACCGCGGTGCACCATGGGATGGAAGCCGGGCGACGTCAGCAGCGCGCGTCTTAAAGGGACAGGGGCCGGTCCGGAGCCACCCTTCCGATGAGTGCCCTGTCCTTCGCCTTAATGTGATTGATTTCGTGGGCACATGTGGCATCGGGGCCCCAGGTAGAATGTTGGACCACAGGTTTAGAGACAAGAAGGGACTTTATGTGTCATTGACTCAAACCTCATTTTACGGATGAGGAAGCTGTGACCCAGAGCGGTCCAATCAATCAATCATCGATCAAGATTAAGCGCCCACTGTGCCAGACGTTGTGTTACGGCCAGGGATAGTAAAAGAGGCAAAGTCATAAATTAGTGGGTGTTGCCCACTTCAGTCCCTATTAAAACAAAAAAAGGAGGGGACAAAGTGAGTCAAAATGGCTGTAAGTGAACTTTTGCACAATTACCAAGATTTTGAGGAGCGAGGTAATGGTAATTTAAAAACTCGCTAGGATAGAAAGCCTGGCCTCCGTTATGGATCTGGCCCTTCTGAATCCTCCTTTTGACAGTTCTAAAATGAAAGGTGCTCCATAACCCTTAATCCAAAGCCTAGGAATGGGAAATACCAGAAGGGAGTGGCTAGAATTAAGAAGGGCTGGGGAGGACTTCCAGCAAAAGAGGAGCTTTTAATGGCCAAGGAGGCCATTGGGGGAGGGGAGGAAGGAGAGAGTTCCATGCCTGGGGGACGGCCAGAAAAAAAATTCTCATTGATTAAGCACTTGCTAAGTGCAGGGAATACAAAGAAAGGCAAAACCAATTAAATTCTCTGCTTTATTGGTGCTCACAGTCTAATAGAGGAGACAACCATATACATATATATATATATATATATATATATATATATATATATATATATATATACACACACATATAAATGTATATATGCATGCATACATACACATACATGTATGTGTATGTATGTATATATACACATACATATACGTTATATATACAACTATATATGCAACAGATACATACAAGATAAATTGGAGATAATTAAGAGAGGAAAGCCATTCTGAAGAAAATGGGATTTCAGCCGGGACTAGAAAAAAGCTTATAAGTTAATAGAGGACATCAAGTAGAAGAGCATTACTTGCCTGGAGGACAGCCATTGAAAAGGGAGCTTCTTGCTCCTCAAGTGGCCTTAACATCCATGCAGATAACTCCCTGTTCTAGCCCTAGGCAGTCTCTGGATCTCTAGTCCCACATCACCAACTACCTGTTAGACATTTTGAACTTGGATAGGCATCTTAAATGTAGGCATCTTGTAGGCATCTTAAATTCTAGTGCCAAATAGTAGTCATTCTCTTTTCCCCCAAACCAACCTTTCTTCCAAACTTCACTGTTTCTGTTGAAATGCTTCTCACTCTCCCACATCCCATATATCCATTGAGTTGCTTGATCTTTCCATTTCTACCTTTATAACATTTTTCTCACATCTAACCTTTTCTCTCTACTCTTAATCACCACCTTAGTCTAGGCCCTGATAATGTTTAATATAAAATTTTGGAATAATCTCTTTGTTCTCTCTGAAGCAAACTCAGAGAATGCCTCTTCCTATGTCAGCAAAAGCCAGCCAAAGCTGACTCTGCATTCCTTGGAGACCTTTAACCTATGACATATCTTGAATAATGGGTCTTTCCTTTGTATCTTATTATCTATAGACACATACTATGTTATGGCATATTAATGGTAAAGAAAATATAGACATCTTAGGTCATAATTTCTATTGAACATTGTTTGCCCCTTCCTGTGTCAGTTATCTGGGGTGGGATTTCCTTCCTTGTCACCAAGACATATGTTTACCCAGCTTGGAATCTCAACATTTGATTGACATTACTTTGTTAATTGTCTTGTCTTACTAAATTTATGATTTGTTCAACTAGGAGAGTTCCTTTCTCACGGCAAAATGTATATAAGCCAGAAGATTTCTGCACTGGGTAGCCAGAACATTTCTGGCTCCATAATGCATTATGTAACTGTTTTCTTTAATAGGGAATTGATTAATTAATTAATTAAATCATAAAATGTATGCATTTAGCCTGCTGCCTTTCTTTAACCAAGTTTTCAGGTCAACAGCCCTCATCACTACTCAGCTAAACAATTGCAAAAACTGCCTTATTGCTATCCCTGCTTCAAGTCTTTACCCATCCAGTTCCTCTTTCCCTCAGATGCCACTGATCATCCTTAAGTGCAGAGCTAATGATGTAATTCCCTTACTCAATAAACTTAAGTGGTCCCTATTGTAAGTAGGATAAAATATAAACTCTTCTGTTTGGTTTTTTAAAGTCCTTCACAACCTGACCCCAACCTACCAGTCCACTCTGATTATACATTACTTCCTTTGTTGTACTATCCCATCCAGCCTCAGGGCTATCTCCAGTCATTTTGATTATATCTTGCCACTGGCTAGATGGCTCCAGAGGAGAAAGTGAGACTGGTGACCTTGCACAGCCCTTAAATCCAGTTCATTTGCATGTCCTAGCATCATCTTCCTGATGTCATGGTTCTCTTTGAGAATGAAGGATAAACAGTGACTTGTGAGTAGTCCAAGCTGCTTCACTGGGGATCCAACTGGCCGGTTCCAGTTGGACAATGCAACTCCTTCCTTCTTTCATCCTTTCCCTTGTTAGCAGGATTTTACTGAGTCATTTTTTAATCTGAGAATGATGCAACTGCAGACTAGAGACAAAGTGCAAGTAATCAGGTAGCCATTTAATTAATTAGTTTCATTATGAGGAGTAGATTTGCAAATCAGGAATTCTCCTGATCAGAATTCCACCTTGCTGAAGTGATGACAGAAATTCTATACATAAAACACCAATGGGATGGAAGAGTAGAAGAGTAGAAGGTGGATTACAGTCATTCCCAGGGCCAGAGTAGTTTCCCAGGATAAACCCACAATTTTGGAGTCCTATAAGAGCAACACTGCCCAAGTCTTGGGAGTGTAATGGTAAGGGAATTTGAAAATCTTCCCTGCCCCTTAATAGGCCCATGTGACCTGCTTTGAGCTTTGGCCCAGTCCACAATTTGAGTCTCATAGAGCTGATGGTGGAAGGAGCTTGCTGAATGGGTGGAGCAAGAAGGATACAGCAGGAAGAGAGGAAGGTGGAGCTGAGAGGCAACAACAGTCAGAGCAGAGCAGCTAGCCTAGGTGGGAGAGGGGCATTTTGCCTAAGGGGCCTTGTTTGTGGGGAGGCCTGACCAAGGGAATGCTTGGGGATGGCTGTGCTCTCTATTGGTAATGTGTATAAAGTTCATTGTTACTATGGTGGAATTGGCTTTCTGGTATCTGAATAAATTATCTTTGTTTCATCTTTGAGGAAGAGAGTTTATATTTTGCGAATTTACCCTCAAAATACACCTGCATATGCATATCCTGCTGTAGGTATCTCACCCACGCTACAGGGGGTCATTACTTAGTGGGTCACAGGTTCTACAGGCTTGGTCTGAAGGCAGAAGGATGCCAGTGATTGAGTCTTGTCAAGGTTTGATTTATGAGTTCAAACTGCATTGTGAATGACCCACAAGCTAGAAAAGGTAATTCTGCAAAATCAAATCTATTGGTGTATTCATTACACATATATTGATTATTATAAAAACCAGAATTCCCTCCACACCTTGCTTTCCCTCTACTCTTCCCTAAACCTTTCCCTTCCTTTTTCCCTTCCCTCTGTCCACTTAGGGTTATCATATCCTTATATGCTAGTGCTTTGCCCAAAGTATGTAAATTTTGATGGTTGAAACCTAGCAAGATATCTTGGGATTTAAGGGCTAGAATTCTTGCTTAAGGACAATGCCTTAAACGTAATTCACTCTGGCTCTCATTGATTGTCAAGGAATAGGTCCCAGGCCAAGCCCCACTTGGTTATTGTTTGGACCCTGATTGTCTCAGAGTGAATGTAAATAGTAATTGTTTCTGTTTTGGCCAGAAAACCTCAGGGTCTTCCCCTCCCAAGATAGATTTTTTTTTTTTTGATTACATGAAAGAGGCCATTCTTTGCCTCATTTCTTACCTAGCCTTAATCACTGAATGGGTGTTGCCTTAGTTAAACAGACCTGGGAAAGATCTTAGCTTAAAAAGGTCAAGGTCTCCCACTTCATCCAGGGCCATCTCCAATAGTCCTGATCTATATCTTGTCACTGGACCCAGATGACTCAGGAGGAGATAGTGAGGCTTGTGACTTTGTACAGCCCTCCCTCACTTAAATCCAGTTCACTTGCATCTCATGGTATCACCTCCCTGATGTCATGGTTGTCTTCCAGAAAGAAGGAAAAACAATCATCCAGCCAAAAAAGACCTTCTCTTTGTTTTTCACCAAGCAGCTTATGTGTTGAAGTGGATAGAAGGCTGGACCTGGAGTCAGGACGACTCATGTTCCTGATTTCAAATCTGGCCTCAGACACTTGCTAGCTGTGTGGCTAGCACACCTGGGCAAGTCACACTTAACCCTGTTTGCCTCAGTTTCCTCATCAGTAAAATGAGCCGGAGAAGGAAATGGCAAACCCTTCCAGTATCTTTACAAAGAGTCTGACATGACTGAAAAATGACACAACTACTGTTTTTCAACACATGACAATTCTTCTTCCATTGTGCAAAGGACAGCACTGGCTGTCTCCTATGTTTTGAATGCATCCCCTGCTTACCTGTGATTAAATGAATTCCTTACTACCTTCCCTAAACTCAGCTCAACCAACACCTACTATGAAAAGTCTTTATCCTTCCAACTGCTAATGCCCTCATTATCAATCATCAAGCATTTACCATATGCCCTCAAGAAGTGTACATTCTGGAGGTGGGTGTGAGGAGAATATTCAGAGGTCATGCCACTGGCTGGGGAGAATGCCAAGAAAAGGGAAAAGAAATAAAACTATTGAAGGGTACTTTCTCGGAGAAAAGACACCTCCTCCCTTCCTTTCTGACGAGGAAGAACAATGCTTACCATCAGGCAAAGACACAGAAATCAAGGATTCTGTGTCCCAGCCCACCCAATGGGCTCAGGCCATGGAAGAACTCAAAAAGAATTTTGAAAGTCAGGTTGGAGAGGTGGAGGAAAAACTGGGAAGAGAAATGAGAGGGATGAAAGAGAAGCATGAAAGGCAGATCAGCTCCCTGCTAAAGGAGAATCAAAAAAATGTTGAAGAAATTAACACCTTGAAAACTAGCCTAACTCAATTGGCAAAAGAGGTTCAAAAGGCCAATGAGGAGAAGAATGCTTTCAAAAGCAGAATTAGCCAAATGGAAAAAGAGATTCAAAAGCTCACTGAAGAAAATAGATCTTTCAAAACTGGAATGGTACAGATGGACGCTAAGGACTTTATGAGAAAGACAGATATCACAGAACATAGCGTGAAGATTCGAAAAATGGAAGATAATGTGAAATATCTTATTGGAAAAGCAACTGACCTGGAAAATAGAATCAGGAGAGACAATGTAAAAATTCTGGGACTACCTGAAAACCATGATCAAGAGAAGAGCCTAGACATCATCTTCCATGAAATTATCAAGGAAAACTGCCCTGAGATTCTAGAACCAGAGGGCAAAATAAATATTCAAGGAATCCGCAGAACACCGCATGAAAGAGATCCAAAAAGGAAACTCCTAGGAACATTGTGGCCAAATTCCAGAACTCCCAGATGAAAGAGAAAATATTGCAAGCAGCTAGAAAGAAACAATTCAAGTATTGTGGAAATACAATCAGGATAACACAAGATCTAGCACCCTCTACATTAAGGGATCGAAGGGAATGGAATAGGATATTCCAGAAGTCAAAGGAACTAGGACTAAAACCAAGAATCACCTACCCAGCAAAACTGAGTATAATACTTCAGGAGAAAAAATGGTCTTTCAATGAAATAGAGGATTTTCAAATTTTCTTGATGAAAAGACCAGAGCTAAAAAGAAAATTTGACTTTCTAACACAAGAATGAAGAGAACCATGAAAAGGTGAACAGCAAAGAGAAGTCATAAGGGACTTACTAAAGTTGAACTGTTTACATTCCTACATGGAAAGACAATATTTGTAACTCTTGAAACATTTCAGTATCTGGGTACTGGGTGGGAGTACACACACACACACACACACACATGCACACATGCACACATACATAGAGACAGAGTGCACAGAGTGAATTGAAGAGGATGGGATCATATCTTTAAAAAAAAAATGAAATCAAGCAGTGAGAGAGAAGTATTGGGAGGAGAAAGGGAGAAGTTGAATGGGGCAAATTATCTCTCATAAAAGAGGCAAGCAAAAGACTTATTAGTGGAGGGATAAAGGGAGGAGGCAAGAGAAAAACATGAGGTCTACTCTCATCACATTCCACTAAAGGAAAGAATAAAATTCACACTCATTTTGACAGGAAAACCTATCTCACAATACAGGAGAGTGGGGGACAGGGGCACAAGCAGGGTGGGGGGGAGGATGGAGGGGAGGGCATGGAGAGGAGAATGCAATCCAAGGTCGACACTCATGGGGAGGGAAAGGATCATAAGAGAATAGAAGTAATGGGGGTCAGGAGAGGATGGAGGGAAATATAATTAGTCCTATACAACACAACTAGTATGGAAATCTTTTGCAAAACTACACAGATTTGGCCTATATTGAATTGCTTGCCTTCCAAAGGGAAGGGGTGGGGAGGGAGGGAGCTAAAGAAGTTGGAACTCAAAGTGTTAGGATCAAAAGTATTGTTCTTACCACTGGGAAATAAGAAATACAGGTTAAGGGGTCAAGAAAGCTATCTGGCCCTATAGGATAAAAGAGAAGACGGAGACAAGGGCAGGGAGGGAGGATAGAAGAAAGAGCAGATTGGTCACAGGGGCAATTAGAATGCTTGGGTTTGGGGGGGGGGGAGGGGATAAAAGGGGAGAAAATTTGTAACCCAAAATGTTGTGAAAATAAATGTTAAAAGTTAAATAAAAAAAAAAGGTTCATAAAAAAAAAAAAAGAAGTGTACATTCTAATAGAGGATACAACATACGTGAATCAGTACATACAAGATAAATACAAAGTAGAGGGAAGGCAACTTTATGGGATAATACCAGCAACTAGAGGGGGAAGGGAGAGAAGGGACTGGAAAGGTCACCTGAAGGAGGTGAGCTAAGTCTTATAGTTATTATCATTTTCCTGGGAGAGAAGGAGCTGTGTACATGCACTGACTGCATGTTCACTCAGCTGCATTCTGGTCGTCCTCTGAACAGGGTATTAGCCCAAGCAAGGTGGGATTTGTGTTGTTTTCTTTATTCAAATTACCTGTCAAATCTATAGATAAGGGAAGAGTTCAAGATCAAACAAAAGATACAGAGGTTCACAAGGTTAAAACAGATAATTTTGATTATAATAAAAAAGTTTTTGCAAAAGCAAAACTAAAAGGCAACTAAAATTAGAAAGGAAGCAGGCAAACAGGAAAAAATCATTGTAATACGTTTTTCTGATAAAGGTTTCACTTTAGAAGTTACAAGAATTGCAAGAATAGGAGCCATTCTCCAATTAATAGTTAAAGGATATAAATAGGCAATTTTCAGAGGAAGAAATCCAAGTTGTCAATAACCATATTTTTAAATGCTCTAAATTACTAATAATTAACGAAATGCAAATTATAACAACTCTGAAGTACTGCCTCACATTGATAAGACTGGCAAAATTCACCAAAAAAAAAAAAAGGAAATTGATAAATGCTGGTGGGATTGTGGGGCAACAGGTATACTAATGAACTCTTGGTGGACCTATCATCACTTAATTTTCAGTGGAGAACAAAACCCAAAACTGGAAACATTTATTAAAAAGTTTATTATGTCATCTGGCAGAAGGGAGAGCTGAAATAGGCCCACCCTTGAGCCTCTGTAAGTTTTACCTTATATAGAGTTCAAATAAAGGATCAAGGAAACATCTGATTGGCCAATATGAAAGCACATAAGATATGTGGGTTTCTTGAGAGGTACATCAGGAGAAAACTCCTCATATTCTTTGCATCAATGTTTGAATCCCCTGCAAGGGTTTCTAGTCAGCATAACAGAAGTCCTGAGTTAAACATTAAATAAATCTGATCTCTAAGCAACAGGTTTGGTCTCTTTGCCTTGCAAGGCTAGGTTCAAACAATCCAAGAAAGTGTGAACCACCACACATGAATCACCCACATTATGAACAAGTCAGCCATTCTGGAAAGCAATTTGGAATTATGCTCCCAAAGTTATTAAGCTATGCAAACTCTTTGTCCCAGAAAAACCACTACAAGACCTATATCCCCAAAGAGATCAAGAAAAAAAGGACCCATATATACACAAACATTTATAGCTGTTCTTTTTTGTATGGCAAAGAATTGGAAACTGAGAGTGTGCCTAACAAATTGAACAATGACTAGGCAAGTTATGAATGTGATGAAATACTCTTGTGCTGATGAAGGTGATAGTTTCAGAAAAACCTGGGAAGATTTGTATGAACTAATCCAAAATGAAGTGAGCAGAACCAGGAGAATAGTTTATACATTAACAGCAACATAGAAGATAAACAATTTTGAAAGACTTAGCAACTCTGATGAACATAATGACCAACCAAAGGACTCATGATGAAACATGCTGTATATGTCCAGAAAGAGAATGATGGACTCGGCATAACGATTGAAGCATGTCTTGTTTTTGGACATGGCTAGTAGGGAATTTATTTTGCATGAGTGTACTTATTTATAATGAGTTTTGTTTTTCTTGCCTTCTCAATAGGCAAAGGGGAGCGACTTGATCTGAGAATTTACTATGTCAATGAAATCATAGGTCTAATCCCTATTCTATAACATACATTTGGATGGCCCACTAATAGGACTGGTCTTTGAGTATAAATATCTTGGACTGACACTGCAAATGGGCAGTAAGCTGGACCCAGAACTGAAAAGAAGGGTCATCAGTATTGTCACTGAGAAATTGCTTAGTGCTATTAATTATCCTATTTTCTTTGATTTTTATATTTATTATAATTTCATTCAACTTATTATTTGCATAACTTGTATTTTTTAAATTATTTTTCTTTAACAAATTCAAATGATTCCCCAATTGACAAATGGTCAAAGGATATGAACAGAGTTTTCAGAAGATATTAAAGCTTTCTGTAGTATGTGGAAAATGCTCTAAATCACTATTGATTAGAGAAATGTAAATTAAAACAACCCTGAGGTACTATCTTACACCTATCAGAAATGACAAATCCTGGAGGTAATGAAGGAAAAATTGGGACACTAAAGAATTGTTGGTGGAGTTGTGAACTGATCCAACAATTCTAGAAAAAAATCAGGAACTATGTCCAAAGGGCTACAAAACTGTGCATGTCCTTTCATTCAGTAATACCACTACTAGGTTTGTACCCCAAAGAGCTCAAAGAAAAAGGAAAAGGACCCATCTGTACAAAAATATCTATAGCAGTTCTTTTTGTTGCGACAAAAAATTGGAAATGGATGGGATGCTAATCATTTGGGGAAGAACTGATTAAGTTATGGAACATGATTGTAATGGAGCACTATTGTGCTATAAGAAATGATGGGGAGAATGGTTTCAGAAAAACATGGGAAGACATATAAGAACTGATGTAAAGTGAAGTAAGCAGAGCCAGCAGATCATTATATGCAGTAACAGCAATATTTTAAGGATGATCAACTATGAAAGATTTAGCTACTCTGACTAATACCATGGTCCAAGACAATTCCAAAGAACTCATGATGAAAAAAAGCTCTCCATCTCCAGAAAGCGAACTGATGAATTGAATGAAAAGTGAAGTATAATTTTCTTACTTTTCTTGCTTTTTTGACTAATATGGAAATGTTTTACATGATTTCATATGTATTCTTGATAGATTGCTTGCCTTCTCAGTGGGTGGGGGAGAGTTGGAGAGAGGATGAGAATTTGGAAGTAAAAGAAATAAAAAAGAGAGTTAAAAATGAATAATTAAAAAGCCAAATTCACAATACTTCAGTTAAAATCAAACTAGAGATGCAGTTTTTGTATATTTCAACTGAAAAAAATTAAAACCTTAAAATAATATTCAAATAAAGATATATTTTAAAATTCTGATTTACATTTTTCAAAGGTGATGTAATATGCTTTTCCGCATGATCCTACAGTTTTTACAGTTTATTTCTTAATAATAGACCTGAGGGAAAAGGGTTCCAGAATTTAGGGGAGTTCTCACTGATCAAGGCATTCAATCTCAATAACCCTCTCCGCCCCGGCTCCCACCCCTCCCCTTCTTTAAAAAGTCCCATCTGGTTTCCAGTCAATACTAAGTGAGCTTGTCTTCCCTCCGACCTAGAGGGGGCGCTGTGAAGAGCGCGACCTAGCGAAACGTAGCCGGCCCCGCTCTCTTCTGTTTTGCACTCTCGGCCCGCTCGTTCGCCCCTCCTCGCCTCGGTTTCGGAGGGTTTCTAGGAGACGGGCGCGGCTGCGCGGGTACGCTAGGTCGGGGCCGACTGATGGGCGGGGTCGCGCCGTGCCGGGTGCCGTAACTTCGGTCGCTGGGACTTGCACGTCTGTCGCTGCCGCCGTCCCTTCTCTCTCAGGTTCATGGTGCGCCCGTGAGGCCGGCTCTGGGGCCTTCCTTCCGAAGCGACCTCGGGATGGAGCATATTCGCACGACCAAGGTAGATCGCGGACGAGCCGCGGGGTGCCCCCGCCGCCCTCCTGGCTCCGGGCGGGGGGAGGGCCAGGCCGGCGGCCGCCTGAGGTCTCCGACTGGCTTGAGGGGGCGGGGGTCGTCCTGATATCCCCTGCTCCTGAGACAGATGCGTCTTGCCTACCTTACCATTGGGGCTCCAGGGGGCCGCCGCCGGCCTTGGCCCAGGAGGGAGGCCTTCTGCGTGCACCCTCCCTTCCGCCCTTGAGACGGGGATGATGTGGGGAGATGTAGGACTGGGGCAGTTCACATTTGCAGCCCTCGCAGTCCGGACGCCCTGGAGCCGCCAGACACCTGCTCCTTCCTCGTCGGAAACATCCCGGGATGCGGGCGTGTGCTATCTGATCTTCCTCTTTTATGCTTGTAAATTGGGCCGCGGTGCTGGGAGGGGGAAAAAAGGGGGAGACAGAAAAGGGTGGGGATTGATCCACTTTTTTTTTTTAAGTATCGGACTCAAAATCATAGAATGCACAATCAGGAAAGATAAATCCACCCATGATTCCTAACTTCCTACGTTTTGCTGAAATCATCAATCCAGCTCTGCCCATTTAAAAAGTACCATTCGTTTAGGGAAGTGGTGGTAATAAACATTGTTACCTTCATGTTTTTCAAGTGCAACTTTGTTTCAAGCTAGTTTGCAAATCTTTGAAGTCTATGTAGGTTTCAAAATGATCAATATTTTGTCGTTGTGTATAAAATATATAATGAAATCAACAATAATAAATTCCCGTTTTTAGAACTTGTTCGGATTTTGTCTGGAGTTCTTATTTTTAAATGAAGCATTATATCAGAATTTGCATTTAAGATTTGAATGTGTTTGGTGGCGTAGTAAACAACTGAACTATTAAGATGTTGAAGTAATCTTTGATTGCTATGGTAGAATTGGCTCTTAAGAAACTTGGATTCTATAAACAGTAATAATAGCCAGCAGACAAAGGTTAAGTGACGTCCTCAGGGACACAGCTAATAATGTAGAATCTTGGTACACAACATGTATAGCTGTCATTTGATACAGAACATATACAGAGTAAATAAAAGGAAATTTTCAGAGGAGTGGGGAGAGGAGAAAGTGGTGGAAAGGATTGGAAAAGGCTTTATGTAGTAAGTGGCACTTTAGTTCTATCTTGAGTGAAGATTGTGATTCCTAGGGCAGATAGGTGAGGGGGAAGTCATTCTAGGAACTGGGAGTGGGGGCAGTTTTAGGAGATAAGGTTGCCTGTCAGTTAACTGTAAGTAAGCTCTCATTTGATTGTGTGTGGTGGGGTAATGTGCTGTAAGTCTGAAAATGCAGCCTGGAGTTTTAAATGCTAAACAGAGGCATTCATCCTAGAGGTTATAGGGAATTTCTGGAACTTCTTAAAGAGGGGAGTGAAATGGTCAGATTTACTTTAGGAAAGTTCACTTTGGCATCTGTGAAGGAATACTGTTAAATATACAAAACTACTTTAGAAAAATTTAATTTCCCTAACACTTTTAGTTTTTAAATCTTTTAAAAGTACTACAAGGCTATGAATTATTTAAATGCTCTTTCCTTACAACAGGTAGTATTTGTTGTCTCCATTTTATAGATGAAGAAGTTGAAAGAGATTTGTGGTCAAGTCCCTAGGATTTAAACCTACCGACTTCTGGATTCTAATCTCATTTCTTGGTCTGTTTCTCAGATTATTTCTTTGATATCTCACAAGGTTTCCAGCCTCTACTGGATGACTACATCACAGGTTTTTATCATCAATCGGAGTTTCTTTTGTGTATGAGTTGGACTGGATTGTTCCTGATGTCCCTTCAAACTCAAGTTCTGTGGTGTTGTAATCATTTTACCAGTCAAATTTATTTTCCAAGTAAATAAAAATGATTATTAAGAGACTTGATCCAGTAATACAAATATCGGAAATAAATTCTAATGGACCCCAACAATGAAAGTGATATAACAGAAATGTAGTAGAACTGTTCAGACCATTCCCTTTCCTCCTAGTGTTTTTGGCCAAGCAGTCAGCATGGTTTTCATCACTTCTAGCTTGGTTTGCTTATTCATCAGCAAAGCTTAATAATTGTTTTTCAGAGTTGTTTCTGTTTCCCAAATCTCCTGGCATCCCTATATACTTTTACTGTTAGTTTATTATTTTGTTTATTGATGGTACTATAAATACGTTTAAGCTGAATTATTCTAAAAGGATTAATTATGAGATACTTATATACATTTAAGAATAAATATGCTAACTTATTTCAGGTGTGGTTTCTGGTATCTATGCAAGATCCAGAAATCTATAACAGCCTGATTAGATCTCCGAAAGAGCTTTGCTTAACTAGACACACATGCTTTTCAGAGCCATCTCTGTTTACTGAGTCCTAATTTAGCCCTAGTGAGGTAATCATGCCGAGAAACAATGAGAAATTCAAGAAACGCAAACAATTCTTCATTGTACAGACTCTCTTCTTCTCTAACACATGGATCCTGCCATACTATTTTCAAATTAAACTGATATCTATGTAGAATTTAATAGAAGAAATAGTGATGGTAGTGATAGCAGAGAGTAAGAACTTCTCCAAGGTTCCTTTCAAATATAATTATATAATTCTACAAACCTTGTGAAATATTGCTCATTAGGATTCATTAAGGAATGTTCTCTTTCCCTTCAAAATCTGAACCTTCAATTACAGGTATACATTCCAAAAGCAGTGTTCAATAGCTTGTCCTTCAGCTTTTTTTTCTCTTTCTTCCAGTAGAATATAAGGCCACATTTCATTAGACAACTAAATGAGAATATGAAGCTAAGACACATAGACCTCCTCAGGAGTAAGGATATGGTAATATTAGCTGGTAATTCAGAGCATAATTTATTATTTTGTCATTTCTTGGGGTTTTATTAATTTTAAGTTGTAGTTTTTCCCTTATTCTGTTTTTAAAAATAGACAACTACGAATAAAATGGGAAACAAAGCCTAGTTAAAGAAGATAATAAAACAACTTCATTTTTGTATATAGTTATTTAGTTGTAAAGGATAGTACAGTTAATGAACTTTGAATCTGATAAAAACATTCCCCTCTTTTTTCTTTGGAAAATGGGTCTGTTGATTTATTTGGGTTGTTGTGATCATTTTTCTGAAAACACTTCACAGATTTGAAGTACTAAAATAACACCACATTTATCTAGAATTTACTTCAGGAGGTCTTCCACAAAAGTGAATTTTCTATTGAAGCTTATTCTTTAAAGGTCAAAGCTTTTAAAAAATTTGATTTTTTTTATCTATGGAAAAATTTTAAAAATCTGTTGAGTGCATAACTGCCTTCTTAAAGAATATGCTTCATATAATTTAGGGTTAGGGGACTATATATTTATTTTCAGTTATTATGCTATGCAAGTATTATATAATACTTAAGGCGCTATTCACCTGTTGGTCCTATACTAAAATAGACCCACATAATAAAAATACCTCTTGAATTACTGTGTCTGTTTTTATAGTTCTAACTCGTCTCTCATTTAGTATTCTGTCCTACTTTTAGTTCTTCCTTTTGTCACTCACTACTTCTTGTTCTCCCCTCTAATTTTCTTATTTTTTGCCTCTTATTTCTTGTACTAATATACTATATCGTAAAATAGAAAATAGAAATTTATAATAAGATGAAGGTGAAACAAAAATTTTTAAAATAATTTTTCATTTCAACAATAAAAATCTTTTTACTCTCTAAAATCATAATTAGCAATATTTTCTTAGTGAGAGCAATATAATTCCTTATATGTTTTATTTGGGAAAATCTGGGTGTAACACTTTGAGATACAGCCTTTTGAAAGTCTAGTTCTAAGTTGTTTATTTTGATACTTGATTTTTGTGACTATCATGGGTGAAAAAGATATCTGACAAATTTTTCATTTATTTTATTTATTTTTTTAATGTTCTACAATCACTACCATAAAATTTAGATTTTTACCCCCCCCCCGCACACTTACCCCCCACCACCTCCTTCTCTCCCCAAGACGACACAATTCTATATAAGATCTATGTATACTTTCCTGTTGAATACATTTTCACTATAGTCATGCTATGTACACGAACTAAAATAAATGGAAAAAATCATATAACAAATCAAAACATAATACACATACACACACATGATCTGCTACATTCTGTGAATGAATTCCATAGTTCTTTCTCTGAGTGTGGAAGGCATTTTGCCTTAGAAAACCATTGGGAAAAATTTTTCATTTTTCAATCCCATCCACTACTTAATGGATTTTTGTTGAAATTCTGCTAGTAATTTTTTATCTCCCTAATGTTAATTAATTATTCTTGCAAGCAATTCAGATGTTACATTTTTATATTTTTGAAGAATGGACTTGAGACCCACTGAAACCTCTCATTTGGAAAACTTATATGGGTCAGAAAATTCTTTTCCCAAGTTTTTGAGGCGTGAAGATGAGGTGTTTTTTAGGTGACATAATTTTCAGTAGCAAAGCTTAGTTTTTAAATGCCTTACTAAGTAAAATATTTCAAAGAACAATAAATATTTTAGGATGCGGTTCATTACTAATGGCAATGGATCTAGCTATATTTCACCTAAGCTTAATCATATGGAATTTTTTGGTTGACTTGTCAGATCTGATTAGATTGTCATTATCTTTATATTGTCATGTGACTGATGAAGAGGTTATATTTAGTAGTAGAGAAGTGTTAGCTTTGCCATTTTCTTGTGGCTTTTTGTGCTTACTACCCACTTGAATCTAAAGTGTGTTTGAAAGACTCTTTTTAAGCCACTTGTTCAATTTGTGAGGATTAATTGTAGTTAAAACTAGTTAACATATATAATTCACCCAACTGGGCACTGTTAAACAATACACTGAAAGCAAACAAATGAGTGAGGTGCTATTGTCAACCCTTCTTGCGCTGTGGAATTCAGCGCTTGACTCAGGATACACGACCAGCTGATATACAGACCAAGGGTAATAGTAAAGCCAAGTTTATTTTTTAGATACAAGATAAATATTAATAGTTCCAGCAATTTCTTCTTACAACCTGGTGAATAATTTTACTTAGTGATCCGGGTACACCTATCTGGTTTTGGAGATCATGTAGTAGGTCAAAAAAAAAGCATTACCATGAAAAAGCATTGATTAAGAGCTCTTTGCCCAGTATGCTGAATTATAAATGAGAGGCCTCCCTCCTATCACATCTATTAACTGATAGCATGCATTTGATACATTTTTGCTGAGATGTTGTTGTCACTTAAATGATAAAAGGCTTTATATTTCCTGACTCATTCCCTAGTGCTAGCAGTATGGATAGAGAACACACTGTTGTTGTTTCTTGAGGAGGACCATGACATCAGGGAGGTGATGCCATGACATGCAAGTGAATTGGATTTAAGTGAGGGAGAACTGTGCAAAGTCACCAGCCTGACTTTCTCCTCTGTAGTCATCTGGGTCCAGTGGCCCGATATTGATTAGGACAGCCAGAGATGGCCTTGGATGCAGTGGGAGACCTTAGTCTTTTTAAGCTAAGGTTTTTTTTTTTTTTAACAGATCTCAGTTTGACTGAGGCAGTGCCCATTCAGTGATTAAGGCTAGTAGAGAGAGCACTGGTCCTGCAGTGAAAAGATCTGAGTACTCCTGTTTTTTTAAATAGCTTTGTGAATTTGGAGCAAGTTAACCTAAGACTCAGTTTTGTAATTTGTGAAATGGAAATAATACCACTACTCTACTTTCCTTTCAGGGTTGCCATAGGTATCAAATGAGAAAAACATGTTAAAAGTGTTTTGTGTCGTGTAAAGCACTGTACAAATAATTTTAAATGCTATTATTTTAAAATGCTTTCCCAGAAGTTCTGCAATTTGAGAGACCTGCAGAAATAAGGAGCTCTAAAGGATGGGGGCTAGAAAAGTAAAGGCCAGGGCACCAGCAACTACTAGGACATGGTGACAGATATAATAGGTCCCTAGGTCAGTCTTTTGCTTCCATCCTTTCCAGTTATTCTTCTTTGAAGTTCTTTGAACTTCTATGATTTTTACTGTGTAGAAAAAAAAATATGACTAGAAGGTTGCTGATAGTCTATTGTAGGGGATTGTTATATGTATTACTTTTTTCATCCTGTTCAGGAGGGATGCTATGGTGATGGAGTGTGCAGAGTAGTGATTCTGGCAGCCCTGAATATACAGGGACTAATTATGGGAAGTGCAGCCAGCCATAGTCACTGCCACAGTGCAGTTTTTTACTCACTGTCAACAGCAGCTACATCTCATTGAGAGGAATGGTGGACAGGAAAACTGAGATCAAATGATTTGGAGAGTTGAGAAGCTTGAAACACTACCACCCAGCTTCCAGGAGGATGTTTCTGAAAAAAGGCATTGGATGATTGTTTCTCATATCAGCCCATCCCCGTATTTGATTGTTTGGAGGACCAAATTTTGATCTTTGACCCTTAGTGTTGTTATATTATTATGTATCTTTCACTGTTATGTTATTACGTAATGTAACCAGTCTCATATGACAGTAATGTCATTAAGTGGTACTTGTGTTAATTTCTCCTCTCCCAAATAATGACCTTTCTTTTCCCTCATCTCCATTTCTTTTTCCTTTTTCCTTTGTTTTCTTTTTTGTCTTTAACCTCTCTATCTGTTTTTCTCCTCATTTGCCTTAGATCTGCTAATGATACCTGTGGGCAATTTTAGACCTTTATGCACTTTGAGTTGTATAAAATAATGCACTCAGTCGTTGATTTAATGAATTATTTCTGTAGTGCCTTATGGTTTTGTAGGGACTTGAAAGAATTAGTAAATGTCTTTTGGTGTGGCGGTCGGCCAATGCCCCCACGTGACTTGGTGACAGCGGTGAAGAAGAAAGACACCGGGGCAGGTGGGAGAAGATAGGGCAACTCCATTTATTGATCCGAGGGTCAGGGTACTTAAATACAGAAACTGCAAGTCTTATGTTGACCCGGTCCTAGTAATTTGGCCAGTCTTATTGTCTTAAAGAATGTTAGCCTAAAGGGCATCGTCTATTTTACATATCCCTTGTATACTATAGTTCTCTTCTTTATCTCGAGGAGACAGCAACATCCAGGGGGACCTGGAGAGCAATTCTGGATGATAATGAGCACAGTCTTAGTGAACGGCTTTCCTGAAGTTCTGTCCTGAACTTGCCACTGCACTCCATCCTAGCCCTGAACACTTTGGAATGCAGTTTTCTGTAGTATTGTAAGACACATAAACAGCACACAGGAGGGCTTGTTAGCACAGATTCACTCTTGATCTTGTCAGAGAGGAAAAAAACACTAAGAAGGGTTAATAATTTTACTTTATTCTAGTCTAGTTTTCTCATAAGAGGAGTGCTGATAATGAGAGAACAAACTCTTACAGCTTCCCTAATCACCCGTTTTGCAGAGGCTGACAGGAAGGATGAGCAACAACAATCTCTACATCTCCATGGGGTCAGTTGAGAGAGACACAGCTTGTGAATTTCCCTAAATTCCCTCAGGCCTCAATGGGGGCTAGTTGAGGCAAACACGGATTTCCCCCACACCTTGATGGAGGCCAGTCAAAGCACACATAGCATTCCAGCTTGTGCATTCAACCCTAAGGTTCCCCATTCACTGACCAGTTCCTGCTTTATAGGGCAACAAGAAGGCATATTGCCAGCATTAGCCTCACAAGTTTACATCACCTCATCCCTGTATCTCACTGCTCATTCGCAGTGTATGTTTACAATTTAAGCACAAATGTTTGTATCATTATGTAATGCTGCACAAGTGTGGTGGAGGGGTTTTGAACCATCTTTGTGAGAACTCATATCTAATACCTGGGAACAAGAGATTGTTATGGCCATGGATCCTAACAAAAATCCACTTCACACTCACGAAAATCCATCTTACTTACACTAAAAATCTGTCTTACTTGTAAGTATCCAAAAAATTACTATAGTATTAAAAAATTTACTTTAGTAGTCTATCATGCACTTTATCATACTATCCAAAAAGTAGCATTACACATGCTCTGGATTAGCATGTGTAATGAACATTTAATTGAATCAATTGCAAGCATTTATTAACCCTACTATATGTTGGGTACAAAAATAAAAAGAATGAAACAACTCCCCACTCTTAAGGAATTTCATTTTGTTGGGGAGACAAGTACATTTATAAGTATATAGAGAGTAAATTAAAAAAATTCAAATAACAACAAGATTATTAATATAATAGTTGGGGTAGGGGAAGCTTGATGTAGCACATGGTTTTTGAAATTTCTTCTTCAAGGAAGAGGCAGTGATGAGGAGGGAGAAAATTTGATAAAACTGATCAATACATCAAAAAAAAATGTAATATCTTATCTTGTGTTCCATGCCTGTGGATTCTCCCTTCATCCCCAATCTCAGTAAGGAGTTGGTGGGAGGCATCTTCTCATATTTCTTCTTTGGAGGCAGCCTTGTTTATAATTTCACAACAATCAGTTTCAATTGCTTTGTGATTCTTTCCATTCATATTGCTAACATTATGTATATTGTTTTCCTACCTCTGCTTACTTTGTTTTTTCATTTAAGTCTTATCATGGTTCTCTGTATCTATTATAAATACTATTTCTTCTAGCCTAGTAATATTCCATTATATTCATGTACTACAGTTTATTGAGCCATTTTCCAGTCAATTGGCATGTATTCCTTTCCAGTTCTTTAGCAGCATAAAAAATGCTGCTATAAATGTTTTTGGTATATATATGGAAACTTTCTCTTATATGCCTAGCAGTGGAATTTCTAGATCAGAAGATACAGATACTTTGATTTGCATAATTCCAAATTTTTTCCAGGATGCTTATATCAATTCATAGCTTCCCCAATTATGCATTAGAATTCTTGTCTCTCAAAATATACTCCAACATTGAATATTCCCATCTACCCATTTGCTAGGTGTGAGGTGAACCCTCATAGTTGTTTTGATTTTCATTTCTTTTATGATTAATGATTTACAGAATTTTTGTATGGTTATTAATATTTTGTAGTTCTTTTTTGAGAACTCTTTCAGTTCCTTTGACTATGCACATGTCTATTGAAGAAAGGATTTTGGTTTTATGTATTTCTGTTAGCTGTCTATATATGATACCAAGCCCTTATCAGTGATTTATTATATTTTCCCATTCTTCTGCTTTTTTTTTATTCTAGATGCATATGTTTTGTTTGTGCAAAAACTTTTCCATTTCATGTAATCAATTTTATCCTTTGTAATTGACTCTTTATCTTGTATAGTTAGTAATTCTTCTTTTACACATATCTGTGAAAGGTTAAATGATCTACTTCCCTTCTAATTTTTTATGATATTATTTTTACCATTCAGGTCATGTATCCATTTTGAATTTATTATGGTATATGGCATTTAATGTTGATTTTAGCTTAATTTCTACCAGACTTTCTGGTTTTCCCATTAATTCTTGTCAAGTAAAGTGTTCTTTCCTAAGTAATTTGTTTTCAGGTTTATTCAACACTGGGTTATCGACTTCCATTATTTTTGGTTCTTCCTTGACCACTCTGTTCCATTGATATACTTTTCTATTTTTTAATCAGGTGAAATTGATTTGTTAACTGTAGCATAAGACTTTACATTTATTCCTGATAAATTTCATCTTAGATTTATTTGTTGTTCAGTCTTTTGGTTGTCTCACTCTTTGTGACCCCATTTGAGGTTTTCTTGGCAAAAGATGCTGGAAAGCTTGTCATTTCCTTTTCCAGCTCATTTTACAGATGAGAAAACTGAGACAAACAGGATTAAGTCCCAGGGTCACACAGCTAGTTGTCTGAGGTCAGATTTGAACTCAGGAAATTGCGTATCCTTTACTTCAGGCCTGGCACTCTAACCATTGCACCACCTTGTTGCCCTTAAAAGATTTAACAGGATATTTAACATTTTGGGACTTTATTCACTGTCAACCTTATTCACTTTAATCCCCTCAATGATGACAATAGTATTATTATTATTAACAGCATCTTCATTTGTGTAGTGCTTTAAGGCTTGCAGAGCTCTTAGTAGACATTTATTTTTCTTCTCTCAAGAACCCCTTGAGATACTACAGGTATTCCAGTTTTATACAAGTATTCTAGTTTTAGAGATCAGCAGACAGGCTCAGAGAGGTGGTGATTTGTTCCTGATTACCTAGCTGGTAAGTGATACAGGTAGTTTCTGGGATCAAATATTATTTCATCTTTTTCCTCACTCTTTTTAATGTCTATTTTTTGTATAGGTGTTAAATAATAATGATATATATGGTAGTAGGTGTATATAATTTATGAGTAAATATGCGCATGCCAGCCTGTCCTCCACACAGCTGTCAGAGATCTTCCTAAAGTAAGGTTGATCCTGTTACTCCTCTGCTTAGTAAAACCCAACAGCTTCTGATTGCTATTAGATCAGATATAAACTCTACTCTTTGGTTTTTAGAGCTCTTCACAACCTGGACCCTACTGGTTTGTCCAAGGTTATTATATGTCACTATCCTTTGTACATGCCATAGTTGAGCCAAACTATCTTCCTTGTTGTTTCTTGCACATTACCCCACTGTCTCTGTGCATTTTTATTGCCTGTTCCCCATGTTTGAAAAGTTCTTTTTCTTCACCTCTACGTCATGGTTTCTTTTCATTCAAGAACCTCTAAGACATTCTTCTTTCCCCTAAATGCTGGGGTCCTCTTTGCCTAAACCTCATTTTTGTTTCATATGTATTTCTACAAATAGTCTTTCTGATAGAATGTAAGCTCTTTGAGAGCAGGGACTGTTTTATTTTTTGTTTTTGTATCTCCCAACACTTAGCACGTTCCCTGGCACCTAGTAAGTACATAATAAATGCTTGTTGATTGAATGTCTTATTGTGAGGAAGTCTAGTAGAGTGTCCCCTCAGGAAACTTTTCTTGGTCCTGAGCCATTTAACATTTTTATTCATGTCTTGATGAAAGTATAGATGGCATACCTATCAAATTTGTAGATGATACAAAATTAGGAGGAACAGGTTTCAGTTTGGATGATAGGATTGAAAAAGATCTCAACAGATCAGAAAGGTAGGTCTAATCTAATTAGATGAAATTTAAGTAGGGAATAAATGTATACTTTGGTTAAAAAAAAATCAACTTACAGGTGTAGATTAGGGGAGCCAGATAACAGTTTGTGTAAAATAGATCTGAGTTTTTTTTAAGATACTATGAGTTCATTATGAATAATGTGACATTATAGTGTCTTATACCTTTCTATTATGCTGTCTGCTTCTAGAATGTCAGGGCAGTTTTCTTTGATAATTTCTTGAAAGATAATGCCTAGGCTCTTTTTTGATCATAGCTTTCATATAGTCCAATGATTTTTAAATTGTCTTTCCTGGATCTATTTTCCTGGTCAGTTGTTTTTCCAATGAGATATTTCACATTTTCTGTTTTTTTCATTCTTTTAGTTTTATTTTTTTGTTTCTTAATTTTTCATAAAGTTATTCATTTCCATTTGCTCAATTGTAGTTTTTAAGAAATTATTTTCTTCAGTGAGCTTTTATATCTCTATTTCAATTTGGTCAATTCTACTTTTTAAGAAGTTTTTTCATTCAGTGAATTTTTGTACCTCTTTAACTATTTGGCCTTGTCTGTTTTTTAAGGTGCTATTTTCTTCAGTATTTTTTTGTCTCCTTTACCAAGCTGTTGCCTCTTTTTTCATAATTTTCTTGCATCACTCTCATTTCTCTTCTCAATTTTTCTTCTACCTTTCTTACTTGATTTTCAAAATCCTTTTTGAGCTCTTTCATGGCTTGAGACCAATTAATAGTTTTCTTGGAGGCTTTGGATGTTGCAGCTTTGACTTTGTTACCTTCTTCTGAGTGTGTGTTTTGATCTTTCTTGTCACCATAGTAACTTTCTACGGTCAGCATTTTTCTGTTGTTTGTTCATTTTCCCAGTCTATTTCTTGACTTTTAGCTCTTTGTTAAAGTGGGGCTCTGCTTCTAGATTGGAGGGTGCACAGTTCCAAACTTCAGGGGTTTTATGCAGCTGTTACCAGAGATATTTCTAGGGTCTTGTAAATTTTCGGTTCTTCCAAGGTGGTATGATCTCTTTAGAGGTGTTGCTACTCTCCTGGCCTGTGCTCTGAGTGACCACAAGCACTGTTTTCTGCCCTGGAACTGTGATGAGGGTCCCTGGTCCACTGACACAAGCTCTGATATGCTAGTGTTCTTCATCTCTCTGGGACTGCCACCCAGGACTGTGACCCAGATCTGAGTATGGGCAAAGCAATAGAGTCCTGCCCCCAATGCCAGCAGAATCCCCTATAATCTCCTTCTGATTAGTTGTTGAACCACGTTACCATCTGTGGACTGAGAGCTCTGGAAGAAGTTGCTGCTGCTATAGGATTCAGTGGCTCCCAAAGTCTGCTTCTGGTTTGCTGGGGCCCAGCCTGTGCTGGTGTGGCTTGTGCTGGACTGTGCTCCACTCTCATACAGTTGCAGCAGACCTTTCCTGCTGATTTTCTAAGTTGTCTTTGGCTGGAAAATTATTTCACCTTGTCTTTTTGTGGGTTCTGCTGCTTCTGGGATTGTTTTATGGCATTATTTAAAGGCATTTGGAGGTAAGCTCAGGGCATTCATTGCCTTTTCTCCTCCGACTTGGCTCCACCTACTCCAGGAGGCTTTTTGACCTGAATTGGTAGTGCACTCATGTCTTTGGAGAGGTATTATGGCACAGTGGGTGGAGTACCTACAGAAATTGGAGTCAGAAAGACCAGGATTTTAATCCTGCATAAATGCCTACTTTTGAAGTCTTGCACGAGTCACTTAACCTTTCTCTGCCTCAGCTTCCTTCTCTGTGAAATGGGAATGACAACTTTAGTACCCTCTTAGAATTGTTGAGAAGATCAAAATTAGGTAACATATGTAAAGTGCTTTGCAAACCGAGAAGTGCTGTCTAAATTTGGATTATTATTAGTTCAGGTTATTTACTGTGACTGGAATGACTTCCCTCTTATTCTTTGCTTGAATTTCTCCTCATCTCAACTCAAATGTCATTTCTTTGAGGAAGCTTTCCTGTGCTCCCCTAATTGATAAAAACTTTACCTCTCAGATTATACAATGTACTTTTTTTTTTTGGTAACACTGTAGTATGTTTATCATGTAACATTGTGTATTAAAGCTATGATATATTAAGTTCCTACTACAAATCCCATGAGGTAGGTGTTATCTAAATGGGGTTTTGATGGGGTGTTATCTAAACTGTGTTATCTCTCCCAGTAACTCACAACAGGAATCATTTAATGTTTGTGTGTGTTTCTCTTTACAAACCTCTAGAAAGAGTGGTCTACACTTGGTGCTTCCACTTCCTCACTAACTATTCACCCTAATTTGTCTATTTCTGTTGATGGCAGGTAACATTGACTTCTGAGCTTTCCGGGTTCAAAGCCTTGGAGTCATCCTTGACTCCTCCCTCTTCTTTTTCCACTAAGTTTAAATACTTGCCAAATTTTGGTGATTCTATGCATACAGAATCCATCCTTCTCTCTCCTATCCACTTATACTGCCGCCACTATAATTCAAGATTTCATCTTCTCTTGTAGCAGCTATTATAATAGTCTCTCAAAAAGTTTCCCTGGCTCCGTCCTCTCCTATTTTTGGTTGTACAGTTGCTAAAATAATCTTTCTAGTGTGTAAGATGCATCATTCACTTGCTCAAAAAACCTTTAGTAGTTCTTTATTAATTGATTATAGGGCAAATTCCAAACTACTTAGCCAAGCACTTGACCTCAACAGCCTAGTTTTAAACCTTCCTTCCCAACTTCATTTTAGTTACTTTACATGTTGGCAAATTGCACTAATTATTCCAGTCTCAGCTTGTATTTTTCAAACTGCATGACTGTGATCCACACACCCTATTCTTCTTCATTTGTTGAAATCTTTCTCTTACTTTAGGGCCCAGATTAGCTTCTTCCTTGTGAGTGAAGCCTTCCTGATCAGCTCAGCTGAAACTATTTTTTCCTGAAGTTTTCTTGGAACATTTTGTCTGTGATTCTTCTTTGCCCCATCACATTTTAATATGGTGTGTCCCCAGAATCTTAGTGCAGTTTGAAGTGTTAATAGCTTAATGCTTTAAGACTTTGGAGACACTTTGTATTTTATCAAACTTTTGTGTGTATCTGTCATATTTTCCCTGTGAAGATTGAGGACTCTTGTCATGTTTATATTTTTTGAGCCCTGTACTATGCTGTGCTTATAACAAACACTTGACTGAAATGAGAAAATGTTTGTTAAATTGAATAATGGAAAATGTTTGTATAATTTTTGAAATTAAAATTATATGGTGTTTCTTTTTAGGTTGAACAGGTGAAAGTACTGGACCGGTTCAGCACGAGCAACAAGTCATTAACAGGAACACTCTACCTTACAGCGACTCATCTATTATTTATAGATTCTCTTCAGAAAGAAACTTGGGTAAGAATTTTAGTTGTACTGTTTAGCTGAATAATAACAACCATCATGCCCTGACATCATTTTGTCCTTTGATTATTTGAAAATTTTAATGATTGATGTTTTCCTTAAAAAAAACTTTTCTTTTTATAATAAAAAATATACTAATAGCATATGGAATTCTAGCTTATTTCATAATAAATATGGGACTTCTTGTAGCAGGAAATTTTATGTCATGTATATAGAAGCAGTCTTTTGAAAAATGTTTTTCTCTATTACTTATCACATATTTTGAGCTAGAAGGGGTTTTAATACAATCTAGTTGTCTTATTTTACTGATGAGCAAAGAGACCCACAGAAGTGGGCATGACTTCCTTTTAGGCAGGGACTCTCTTTTGACTGTTTATTGTATCTCCAGTGCTTAGCCCAGTCCCTGAAACATAGTAGATACTTAATAGATATTTTTTAAATTAAATTTATTGAATTGAAAATTACTTTTTTTGGATGAATTTTATAATGGCACTTTTTAATAAAATGATGTTTAAAAGTGAATTGTGTGAGCAAAGTACATGTTTAAAAGTGCATATGCTATGATATTTCATTTATAAAATTTTTCAGCAACGTGAAAAAAGATCAAATGTTTAAAGTTGTTAAGATGTATTATAAAAACTACTGCTAAACAGTTTAATAAGCTGAATTAACATTAATTCATTTCACCATTTTCTGTAATGTTTTATAAATGAATTTATAATTGATGACTGAAGTAGTTTATGGTTTAAATGATTTAAATTCCTTTGGAATGTCTTGATAATCAGTCTGTGTCTTGACTTACCCATTTCTAATGGTGGTTTTTCCAAATTATATGTAAAAATAATTTTTTCATTCATTTTTACAAAATTTTGAGTTCTACATTTTTCTCCCTTCCCCCTCTCTCTCTTCCCTTCTTCCTAAAACAATAAGCAATTTGGTATAGCTCATATATGGGCAGTGGGCAATCATGTAAAACATAATTCCATATTAGCCATAGTTACAAAAGAAGAAACAAACCAAAAGGAAAAAAAAACATGAAAAAAATAAAATTGAAAGTAGTATGCTTCTGTCTGCATTCAGAGTCCATCAATTCTTTATCTGGATGTGAAGAGCATTTTCCATCATGAGTCCTTTGTAACTGAATGACTTTTTCTGCTAGTATGTAGTGAGTGGATGCAGGAATCTGAACCCACATGTACTGACTTCAAATCTAGTGATTTTTAAGGTCTCCTTAGAATCAGAATTTCTGATTCTGTGTGTAGTTCCTTTACTATGTTTTTGTCATAAAGCTTATTATCAATGCAGAAACTCATCTTCAAGGAGAATCTGGTTATCACAATGTAAAATGTAATTAAGAGCAGGAACATATTGCTTGAACATCATCAGTGGGAAAGCCAGAGCTTCTGTCATGTGACATGGTGGGAAGAAAGCTGGACTTGGAGTTATTGTTAGTTAATTTTGGAGTTTTGGGGGGCTGCTAGGTGATGCTGTAGATAGACCATCAGAACTAGAATTAGGAAAAGCTCAATAATAACTGTACCTTCTTCCCAGACTTGTGAGGATTAGATACAGTAATAATTATAAAGTACTTAGCACAGTGCCTGATACATAAAAAGCATGTTAAATGTTAGCTAATATTATTATTAGCTCAGGGATCATCTTCTACATGAAATTTTCTTGATTCCCCTCAAATTTATGTTACTTTGCTCTTATTGCCTCGGTAGGCATTGTGGTCAGTAGAGTGTTGGACTTAGAGCCTTGAAAACCTGAGTTCAAATCTAGCCTCAGACACTTACTAGCTCTGTGGCCCTGGCAAGTCACTTAACCTCTGACTTCCTCAGTTTCCTCATCTGAAAAGTGGGGATACAGGATTGTTGCGAGGGTCATATGAGGTAACATGTACAGCACTTTGCAAATCTAGTTCTGTAAATTACTTTCTACGTATTTTGTATCTACTTATACGTATACAGATGTCATTTGCATACGTATAAGAATATAAGCTCCTTAAGGATACAAATTGCTTTGCTTTTTTGTCTTTGTATTTCTATTGCTTGGAACCATACCTGGGCTTGGTAGTAACTTAATAAATGCTAGTTGATTTTTTTTGTAGTGGAAAAAGAACTATGTTTGAAGTCCAGACTTAAATATCATTCCCTGCTCTGATTCTTACCAGCATTGTATCAGTGGAAAAGTCACTTTAGCACTCCTGAAACTCAGTTTCATTAAGCTCTAAAATAGAGATATTAATAAATTTTGCTACCTATATTAGTGTTATGAGGAGCATGTGGGAGGCAGAGGGATGTATTGTAGAAGAAGTGTTAGACTTGCATTTAGGAGCTCTGGCTGCAGATTGTGGCTCCAATAATAATTGTGGGAACACAGGCAAGTCACTTAATCTCAGATTCATCCTACGTAAAGTGAAAATAATAATTGTATGACCTACTTACTTCCTAAGGTTGTTATGAAGGAAGTGCTTTCTAAATTTGAGGTCTCTATAAGTGTAAGTTAAAACTTCACTGGGTTGTTTTGAAGATTGTTCTTTGTAAACTTAAAGAGCTAAATAAAGCATATATCAAGCTTTAGGAATTGTTTCCAGTTCGTAAAGTTGTTGTGAGAAGAACACGTTGTGAACTCTAAAGTACAGTATATTTGTTTGCTCTTATCATTATGACTGTCATTTTTCAACCCTTAGATGCTTCTGGTCATTTTTTAGGGAACTGGGTTATATCTGGGTCTGTGACTTTATTTTTGAAGAAACTACTATTGTGGAGAACTGTAGGTCAGAACTCATCTGTAACTTATAATTTTATAGATACGTTCGAGTTACTGAGAGTATAAGTGACCTGCCTACTACCATTTAGCTAGTGTCAGAGGCTTGATTTGAACACTTTTTTTTTACTTAAGAGTTTAAAAACACTGACCACTATGCAATGCTTCCTTTTAGTTCTGATCTTACCATATAACAATATATGTCCAGGTTAACTCATTTCAGTTAGCTATTCTGATTTGAAAAATCTCCTGGTGATGGGTAAATTTCTAATACACTGCCTTTTTATGAACTGATACTTATATATAAATATATATGTATAATATTTTATAATATTATAATAAATTTATATTTTCTCTAAAGTGATCATTATTTCCTTTTTTTCTAACTATTCATAACTTAGCCTCTATATGACTTATGTAAAATGCTAATTGTAGCTTGCATTAAGAGAGATGAAGTGTGCAAAATCAATATATGCTGTCCTAAGCAGACCACATTTAGAATATTGTGTTGAATTCTGAATATCACATCTTGAGAAGGACATTGTGAAACTGAGTAGCCTCTAAAGTCAGCTAGAATGGGCAAGGGTCTTGAGAGCATGTCATAAGGGTTGGTTGAAATAAATGGGGATGTTTAGCCTTAAGACAAAATTAAAGGAAGAGCATGCTATTTTTGTTCAAGTAGAACATCTCTCGTGTGTCAAAAGAATTAGACCTGTCCTGCCTGGTTCTAGGAATCCAAACAAGAAGCAGTGGGTCTGATGCACATTTGTATCTTTTGTCTATAAGACTTTTCTCTTGTGTACTTATATTTAATTTATACTTGTTAGCAGCATTCAGTTATGTAACTGACATTTAAGGAGTCACTGTGTGCAGAGCACTGTGCTAGTCTCTGGAGGAGATGCAAAGGTTAGATAAAGCAAGGCCCTTGCCCTTATAGGGTTTACTGTATAGGAAGGGATAATATATAAACACTGACAACTGAAATGCTAAGTACATTAGAGAATTACAAAACAAAGTTCTGATGGTTACTGACTTAAATGGCATTTGAGTGATTAAAATATTACTTTTTTTGCTTTTGAATTATGATATATCAAATGATATTTTTACCCTTTTATTTTAAGATAACATTTTAAACAATATTAATTTATACATGATTACAAAGATAGATTGCTTGGACCTTTTCACACTGGTAATCTAAATGTTTCTTGTATGCTGTAGATATTGCATCATCACATTGCTGCAGTAGAGAAACTTGCCTTGACCACTTCTGGATGTCCCCTTGTGATTCAGTGTAAGAACTTCAGGATAGTGCACTTCATTGTTCCACGAGAAAGAGATTGCCATGATATTTATAACTCTTTGCTACAACTCTCAAAACAAGGTATGATTCTTCCTTCCATCCAAGACATTACTGAGTCACTTTTGGAATAGGATATTTAATTTCTCGATATTTATTACTAGTTTGACTTTATGAATAACTTTAAGTTCAGGTTCCTTAATATTCTGTCTTAGAAAATCATTAAAATGTAGGGATGGTCAGATAAGTACTAATCTGAATTGTTAGAGTAAAGCCCAAAGAAATGATCTAAATAACCAAGACATAGGGAAATAACACTTTTTTGCAGATTCTGTTGAATGTTTTGAGAGGATATGGGGAGCTAGTAAAGCAATAACAAATTTTAAATGGGCATTATATGACTAGGGTGAATAGCATCGTGATTGACATTAGAAGGCATGAAACTTAGGGCAAGGTGGGTTAGTTAGCATGCTTTGTGGACAGTTCCTGATAGCAAAGGGAATGGGCTATTCTGGCTGTGTATGTATCTGCTGGGGGAAGTGTGGGGAGAGAGACAGGGAGTGGTTCTTTGAAATGTGATGAACATCAAGAAAGGAGGAATCTTACTATAAGTAATAATATACTTAACAGAGAAAGATGTCCCGTACTCAGGTACTTTTTGCTTTTTAAACTGATCAGATCTAACTTTTCAGGATGTGCTGGGAACAGTTTTATATGCCTATGTTCTCTGATCTGTTTCCTTCCTTTCCCTTTCCCCTACAAGTCATGGGAGCTATGACATTGCCTCATTTATTTCATATTAAATCTGGTTCTGGTAGCACTTAGTGGCTGCTGACTGGATGGGCAGGCTCTTTTGCTTACAGTCCTACTGTCCCTGTTGCATGAATACATTTTACCTCATTTGGGAGAGATGATGGATGGGCAGATAAGTAGCTGCCAGTGCTCTTAGTTGCTTAAAATATTTTTAAATTCTAAAATGTTTTAGTAGAGAAGTTGAACTTACAATATACTACAGTATTAATTTATCTAAAGTTTTTTGGTTTGCTAAATCTTATTGTTAGATGATATTTTAAAACAATTTATAAGTTGTCATATATATGAATTATATATATAGTCAATTATATGAATATACTTGAATCAAATAAAAACTTAAGATTGTGTTTAAATGTTTGCAGGTAATGGATATATCTTTGGATATTTTTAAAATATGAGAACCCCCTCAAAACCATCTTACTCATTTTAAAATCTATTTATTTTTCTGAAGATTGTTCTAGTAAACATTTATGTGTTATTTTTTTAAATAGCAAAATATGAAGACCTCTATGCATTTTCTTATAATCCCAAACAAAATGAATCTGAACGGGTGCAGGGTTGGCAACTCATTGACTTGGCTGAAGAATATAGAAGAATGGGAGTTCCCAATTTAAACTGGCAGTTATCTGATGCAAATAGAGACTACAAGGTAAATCTGGGTTTGGCACTTTCCCTGAGAGAATCCAAAGTCACCTGTGTTTGGGAGAGAAGGGCAGAGATTAGGGAGGGAGAGGGGAAAGGATCAGTGAATGGTATGGTAAGGTTGATGTTTTAAGTATTGCATCCACTATGTAGAATTGTTTCCACCAGTCACATTTTTGCATTACATTGCAAATGCAATTGTATTTTTAACGTTTTGTAAATTGTAAATGTATTGTAACTAAAATTCCACTGTAAAATCAAGAAGCCTAACTGTAAGGCTGTCTGACTGATTACCCATTTATAGCCTAATATTATCATTGTGGAACTAACTGCCTCCTATAACACTTCACCTAATATCTTTATTTTTAAAATTAAAAATATTATACATTCCTAAGATGCCTTCCTACCCCCAAATTAATTTATCAGTAATAGAAAAGGAGGAAAATATTCTATAATTTTGACAGTACGGTAATGAGATGGATCATTTTATTTGTTTGGAGTGTTATTATCTCTATGCTGACTTTATTTACATCATTGTAAGTTATATGTATTGAGATTTTGGGGGGTGGCTTTTCTCATCACTTCATAGAAATCTTCCCACGTCTCTCGGAATTCTTCATATTTATCATTTGTGCAGCCTTCCCTTAATTGTGGGGCACATATTTTGTTTGGGCATATGTAATGCTGGGAACATTTTTGGACAGATGGGTCTTTGCTTGCTGTGAGTGACCTTCTTGGAATATAGTTCCAACAGTAGAATCTCTGGGATAAGGGGAATAAACAATTTAGTAACTTCTTACATAATTCCAAATTGTTTTTCAGGAAAGTTAAACCAATTTATACCTCTACTGGGAGTAAATTAGCACAACTATCTTTCCACAGCTTTTCCAAAAGTTTTTCTATTTTTTAGAACTTTGCTAGTTTGATAAATATAAAGTGATGCCTTGGGGTATTTTGATGTTTTTTTTCCTGATCATTAGTGTTTTGGGACATTTTTTCGGGGGATATTAGATAACTTGTAAAAGTAAAATCTATGTGCAGAGTTTTCTTTTGGTAGCTTTCATATAGATCATTTATGGAATATCAATTAAATGTTTAAATTTAGTTGCTCTATTACAGATTTGTGAAACCTATCCTAGGGACCTTTATGTTCCTAGGATAGCAAGTAAACCAATCATTGTTGGTAGTTCCAAGTTCCGGAGCAAAGGAAGATTTCCAGTACTGTCATATTATTATCAGGATAAAGAGGTACAAATTCTTTGCTTTTCTTTTGGTTGTATTACAATCTGTATTTAAAGTTCAGTGACCTAAAGCGACAGAAACCAGGTGTAAAAACTTTATCTTTGCTGGCAAGAGAAATCATGTTTCATCTTTATTAAATTTTTAAAACTTTTAAGTAAAACAGACAGATTAGATATCTAGTAATTTGTAGTGTCTAAGATCATAAATTTAGAACTGGGAGTTACCTCAAAGGTCATGTGGTTTCACCCTTTTATTTTACAGGTGAGGAAATTTAGGTTTCCAGAGGAGATTTAAGGACCCCCTCTGGTGAACTTCTGAGGGGACATGGACAAGAGATATCGAGGATAGGCAAGCCTTTCTGGGTTTTTATCTGCTTCATTGGATGGACTTGCAAATCAATGAGCTCACATATCCCTTTTGAGTAGTTATAGATTTTGAAATGTCCATATGCTTTTGCAATATCAACTGCCAGTTGGTTATTTCTTACTGACTGTCCCAGGAACATCTCATTAGAACTCATTATCTTTCCTCTCAAATTTACATCTCTTCCAAACTTTTCTATTTCTGCCAGTCATTTAATAAACAAGTACTTTATTAGGCACTTATAATATGTCAGATATTGTGGTAAGTTCTGTGGATACAAATACTAAGAATGAAACAATTCCTACTCTCAAGGAGTTTATATTCTAATATGGGAGACAATAGGTATTTATAAAAATATACATACAGCATAAACATAAAGTTCATTATATACAAAGTAGTAAATGCAAAGCAGTTTTGGAAGGAGGGCAATAGCTTTTGTGGGGTCTCAGGACAGGGTTACTTCATGCAGAAGATGTTGAGCTGCTTCTTAAAATAAGAGGAATTAACCAAGGTGAAGGTAAAGAGACAGTGCATGTAGGATGGCCATTGTAAAGTAACAGCGATGAGAGACAGAGTGCTGTGAGTGAGGAACAGAGACAAAGTCAGTTTGGCTGTATTGAGGAATAAGAGAGGGAAAGGTAATGTCTGATAAACCTGAAAAGAGAGGTTAGGTACAGGTTAAACAGAAGAGGGAGACCAATGTAGAGACTGTCACAATAATCTAGGCAAGAGGTGATGAGAGCCTGAATTAAGATGGTAACTGAGTACAGAGAAGGATTGGATGTGAGAGATGTGGTAGAAGTAGAAATGGCAACATTAGGAACCATAACTAGAAAGTGGTGATGTCTTCTTCAGACATAGGGGAAGTTTATAAGAGGGAAAGCTTTTTGGGGAAAGATGGTGAATTCAGCTTTGGACATGTTGAATATATTATATCTCTGGGACACACAGTTTGAAACATCCAGTAGACGATTGATAATGCAGGACTGAAGCTCAAGGGGGAGAAAAAGTCTGGATATATAGATAGATAGATAGATCGATCTGAGAGTCATCTGGGTCATTTGCATAGATAATAGTTAAATCAATGGGGACTGATGAGGTTACCAAGAGATTGTAGAGGGGGAGGAGAAGAGGTTTTCCAATAAATTCATCCAGTTCAATAAACATAAAGTGCCTTTGGCATATGAGGCACTGTGCTAAGCGTTGGGAATGCATCTAATAAAAAGAAAAACAGTCCCTGCCTTCAACAAGTTTACATTCTAAAAGGGAAGACAACACACAAAAGAAGACAGGAAAAGGGGGGTTGAGGGGAGAAGGGCAGATGGGATGGGGAACCAGGGGGTACCCAGTGCATGAGCATCTTGTTCTTGGAGTTGAAAGCAGGCAGGGCAGCAGATGCAAAGTGGAGTGATCTGATCTGATAATTCAGTTTCTGGCCTCTATAAAGGAAGGAATGGAGAGGAATTTGGGTACTCTGCCCTCCAAATGAAGGGAGAGGAGACTGAGGGAGTTGTGGTCAATCAGGGCTTGAGTTAGCAACATGATTGTGGGTTTAGAAGTGATGAGGTTATTCTGAGAGGGGCATGTTGTTCCTTGGGGTTGAAACCAGGTAGGGCAACAGATGCAAAGTGGAGAGCTCTAATGCTCAGTCTTGAGGAGGACCAGCAGCTAGTTAGGAGCCATATCATTATATGGATGATGATCCAGTAAAGAAAAGTGAGGAGTGGTCAGATAGGTAAGAGGCAAACTAGGAAATGCCCAGATATACATCCTCATTGTCATATTCTGCTCCTCACTCTCCCTCATCCCAGATATCTCATCAGTTGCTAAATCTTGCTACCTCCACAAAATCTCTCATCTGTTCCCTTTTCACTACTCAATCAAACCACCACATTAGTTCAGGCCCTTAATCATTTCTTTCCTGGAATATTGCAATAGCTTCTTAACTAGATTTTCTGCTTCAAGTCTCTCCCCTAGTCCAATTCATTCTTTTCAGTGCTGCCAAAGTGATTTTTCCTTAAGTGTAGATCTGGCTATGTCCTAACTCAGTACACTTCAATGACTCCTATTAAATATCGACTCCTCTTTTTGGCTTCTAAAATCCTTAACAATTTGGCCCAAACTTACCTTTCCAGCCTAATTTTATACTACCACTCATCCCATTCTGTGGTTCACCCAAACTGGCACTCTTGCTGTTTCTGAAATACAGCATTCCAATCTCCTGTTTCCAGTGCTGGTCATGCTCCACGTTTGGAATACTTTCCTTGCCCAAGCACTCCTCCTACAAAAAGCCTTTCTTATTCTTCCTAGCTGCCAGTGTAATCTCTAAACTGTCTTCTGTTTATTTTCTGTTTATTTTGCATTTACTTATATTTATACATGTTTATCTTCCCTAATATGATGTAAGTTCCTTGAGAACAGGGACTTTTGTTTTTGTCTTTTTATCACAAGCTCCGAGCATAATGCCTGGCACGTAATAGGTTTTATCCTTCCTATGAACATGTACTTTTTCTCCTCTCTTCCCCCTTGAGAGAGTAAAAAAGACAAATCTCTGACACAAATATGTCTAGTCAGGCAAAACATTTCTGGCATTGACTTATGTACAGAAAAATTTTACATTATATCTATATATCTCAAACTGTACTCTGAATCTATCACCTCTTTATCAGAAAGTGAGTAGCATGTTTCTTCATGAATCTTCTGCAGTTGTGTTGACAGAGTTCCCAAATTTTTCAGTTATTTGTCTTTACAATATTGGTGTCATTATATAAACTTTTCTGCTGGTTCTGCTTTCTCCACTCACCATCAGTTCATACAAGTCTTCCTGTGTTTCTCTGAAATCATCCTCATCATTTTATAGATCTTTATATATATCTATATATATACACATACATACATACATATATGTGTGTTACATATATATACATATTATATCACATTACTATATGATTTTTTTCCCACTTGCATGTAAAGACAATTGTTAACATTCATTTTTAACAATTTTGTGTTCCAAATTCTTTCCCTCACCTTCCTCTTCTGGAGATGATAAACAATTTGATATAAGTTATACATGCAAAACATTCTTATAAATTTGACTTAGTTCTTTTTATTTGAGAAACGAGGACTTTATCAGAGACACTTCCTGTAAAAATTGTTTCCTAGCTTTTTACTTTCCTTCTAATCTTGGTTACATTAATTTTACTTGTACAAAATCTTTTTATTTAACAGAATCGTAATTATCCATTTTACATCTAGTAATGCTGTCCTTGTCTTCTTTGTCATAAATTCTTCCCTTCTCCCTAGACCCGACAGGTAAATTATTCTTTGCTTTCCTGGTTTGCTTATAGTATCCTTGTTTATGTTTAAGTCATGTACACATTTTGGTCTTATCTTGGTGTACCTGTGAGGTGTTGGCTTATACCTAGTTTCTGCCATACTCTTTTTTAGTTTTCCCAGCAGTTTTGTCAGATAGTGAGTTCTTGTACCAAAAGTTTGGGTCTTTGGGTTTATCAAACATTAGATTTCTATGGTTGTTTACTACTGTGTCTTGTGTACCTAAAATAGTCCACTGATCTGCCATTCTGTTTCTCAGTACCAGATTGTTTTGATGATTATTTCTTTATAATAAAGTTTGAGATCTGATAGGGGTAGGCCACTTCCTTTACTTTTTTTTTTCATTAATTCCCTTGATAGTTTTGACCTTTTGTTCTAACATAGGAATTTTGTTCAGATTTTTTTCTAGCTCTATAAAATAAATTTTGGGTAGTTTGATTGGTATGACATTGAATAAGTATATTAATTTAGGTATAATTGTCATTTTATTATATTGACTTGTCTATGAGCAATTATTATTTCTCCAATTATTTAGAGTTGTCGTTATTTGAATAAAAGGTGCTTTATTATTATGTTCATATATAGTTTCATATATAATTACTGTGTATAATCTTGGCAGGTGGACTACCAAGTGTTTTATGTTGTCTGTAATTATTTTAAATATATTTTATCTTTCTCTTCCTGCTGGATTTTATTGGTAATACAGAAATGCTTATGATTTTTGTTGGTTTATTTTAAATCCTGTGACTTTGCTGAAGTTAATTATTTCATTTAGTTTTTTAGTTGATTCTCTAGGGTTCTCTAAATAAACTATCACCTGCAAACTGTCATCTTCATTTCCTCTGTCCCTGTGCTTCAATTTCTTCTTTCTTGTCTTACTGCTATAGCTAGCATATCTATATATAGTATACTTTATTGAATCATAATGGGGAACATGGACAACCTTGCTTTTTTAATCCCTAATCATAACGGAAAGTCTTCTAGTTTGTCCCATTACATAAAATGCTGATACTTGGTTTTAGATAGATCTAATCATGTTAAAGGAAGATCTGCTTATTCCTATGCTTTCTTGTGTTTGTAACAGGATTGAGTATTGTATCTTGTCAGAAGTTTTTTATGCATCTGTTAATCATATAATTTTTGTTGTTATTAATATGGTCATTTATGTTTATAGTTTCCCAATGTTGGACCAGTCCTGATATAAATATGTTTCTGATATAAATCCAGTTCATTCACAGCGTATAATCTTTGTAATATGTTGCTGTAGTTTCCTTCTTGATGTTTTATTTAAAATTTTTGCGTTGATATTCACTAGGGATATTAGTCAACACACATAGTAGGATCTTAATGAATGTTTGTTGATTCATTGGTTAATCCTTTACCCATATTTGAAATGGCAGACTTCACTTAGAGAATAATAATAACAGCGATGACAAAAACAGTGATACCAGATCACATTTACATAGGACTTGAAGGTTTGTAATGGTATTTTATGTGCATCATTTTATTTGATTGAATGCTATAAAGTAGAATTATCTCCAAAATGAGAGAGGGTCATTAGATTGGGGCACATATTATTTTTATATACTCTTCAGATCTTTGATAAGTCTTATAAAAAATAGAGAAGTGGATATTTTGGGCACCTAAGAAAGTGACTCTGGGAAGGCCAAAATATTGGAAATTATCTTTGAGATAGTATCTTGAAACTGTCATTCAGTTGGTATTACAAACTCATTTTTAAATTAAGTAATTTTTTTCTTTTACCTTTTCCGCATTTCTAAAATTAATTTGTATTTTTTCCCTCCTTTTTTTTTTTTTTTTTTAAACTAGGCTGCCATTTGCAGATGCAGTCAACCTCTCTCAGGTTTCAGTGCCAGGTGTCTGGAGGATGAACACATGTTGCAAGCCATCAGTAAATCCAACCCAAGCAATCGGTATATGTATGTCATGGACACAAGACCTAAAGTATGTATGTCTAAAAGTGTGGGGTACTATTTATTTTTTAAATAAAATATTACTGTTATTTTAAGTTATGACAAGGGTGCACATTTTTATCTTTAGATCTCAATTTAAAGCTCATACTTGTAGTGCCAGTAAAGTTGTTATAATCTTGTTATAATCTTCCTTGAATGTGAATTGTAGCTTTTGGCCTTGTTTCTGGTTATGATCCCATAGCCGGCATTTGAGTGGATACTAGCTACAAAAGGACAGTATTACATTGTTATCATATATAGGGGACATTTACCTTCTCTTATTTTAAAGATGTTTTTTCTGAAAACGGGAAAAAATATAGAAGCAGTCCAAAATGGAGAAATATTCAAAGCCACTTCTTTTATTGTATATATCTCTAATGTGGAGACCCATAATAAACCTGTAAAGAAGCCTTATCAAATTCAGAATTGGCTATAACCTATGTTAATTGTAGTCTTTGTCATAGTTGTAGGTAAAGTTTATTATAGTGGGCAAAGATAATTTGTTTTCTTCTTTTGGGGATTCTTTGTGAAATACAATTGCCATTAGGCAATCTTGATTAAATTTCTAAGAGTTTTGAATACTTTCAACTCTTTCTTAAGTATCTCACTAGAGAGTATGAATTTAGGATTACTATACTATGACATGTTAAAAAAAAATAAGGTCTTCAAACTTCTAAAAACTATTTTTCTGTTTGTTTAAAAAATTTGTTAAATCTACCTTACATTTACTATATTACATACTATATTAATTGCATATATCCATCATAAAATTAGAATATGCTTGAGATGGAGCTTATCATAAGGTTTTATGATTCAGGTCTTAGCTTACATGGAGGGTTAAGCTAAAATTATTTGCATGACAAAATAAAAATTATGGAAAATTCAATCAAAGGTGTCAAATTTAGTGCGCTATCTGGTTGCTTGATTGGATTAATGGGTAATTCTTATAAAATGGTGCAGTAATCACATATCAGAGCTTAAGAATTTTTAAAATAACTGTTTATTTGATTTTTAAAGGTGTCATAGAGTAGGGTATTCTATCTGTGGCTTTTTATTTGCTTGAATTCAGAACATAGTCCCATTAATCCTTTTTTTTGACAAGTGGTGAGGCATTTTTTTCTTTTACTTCAGATAATAAGAAAAGTCAGACAGTATACTTCCTTTGGAATTATAAAAAGAGGGTAACCATATCCTCTTTCAAATTATATTTCCTTTTTCCCCTCATAAGGACTAAAATTATATACATCACAGTATATTAAATATTATTGCAGGACATCAGTCCAGAGTAGCACCACAGGATAAAAACAATTGGCCTAGCAGTGCACAATGATCATCTTTAGTATATTTTGGTGTATGTGTATGTAATGAACCTTCAAAGCTTGGTTATTTCCAGTGTTCTTTGTGTGTTTCATGGAAATTTTGTATGATGAGTTATTATTTGGTTTGTGAGGTTCCAGGAACTCTATTTTGTACGTTTGTATGATTAATTGATGTAGCAATTTAATAATTGTGATTGTGATAAGTAAAAGTTGTCTGATGTGTAAAAATTATGCATTGTAAAAAGTTGCCTTATCTATTAAGCAATATAAGCAACGATTTATTCTGTTAGGTAGTAATTTCCACAATACCAGATATATTTATCTAATTTTTTTTAATTGTAGGGCAGTTTGAATAATATAGATTGGTCCAAACATAGACATTTACACAGTAATGATTAAGTTATATTTCAACATGAAAAAAATTTATGCTTATTTGAATTAAGAGGCTAAATTTCCATGTAAGATGAATTTTGCTAATGATGTGCATTTGTGTAATTTCAGTGTATTGCCATACAGGACAAAGCACTTTTTGGAAGATGGGGCTATCTACATGTCTTCCATTTTGGTGGTGCTAATTGGAGAAATTCCCTAACCTAATGGAATAGTCAGCTTTAATTAGAGAAAAATAAGTGTGTATAAAAGACTTAGGAAAAAAGATTGAGAGTTATTTTAGGAAACACTGAGATGAGGAATAAAAATATTGTACAGTAAATTCTCATTTGGCTGACTTTTAAGGTTAAATTTTGATACATATTCTCAGCACCTAAATAACTTTTCTTGATTATAATAAGCAAAATTAAAATCAATTCACATAGGGTGCTGAACATTGAACTAATTTTAACTTTCCAATTAGATCGTTATACCTAACATTACTTTTAATTTTTATTATAGCATCGCATGCAGAGCTGGTGGGCTTCAAAAAAGGACATTGGCAGAATTGTAGTGAGGATTTCTTCAAAAATCTGGAGAGATGAGAAAATAAGAGAAAGCGATGAGAAAGCGCGAGTGAGCGATCTAGAGCCCAAGACTATTTATTCTTAGGCAGCTTTTGAGGGGAATGATAGTTGTTTTAGACATAATTTACCTCATCCTACAGTCGCATATGAAAAAGAAGTGGTGTAAAGGAAGATGAGTTGAACTTAATGACTTAATATTATGAAGTATTTCAAGGGAAGAAAATGCATACATTTATAAAGCTTCTAATTTGTGAACATGACTTTTAAAAATTGTTGTTTTAGAACCAAAAGTGTTAGTGACATTTCCAATAAGAAAGTCTTTTATACTTTTGGCTTAGTTTAATGGGGTGGAGTCATTGGTTAGAACTAGTTCTCATTTAGTTAGTAGATATAGCAATTGATGATAATGTAAGACACTTAGAAAAGCAGGCTTGAGGATGATTTATTCATTATGCATGTAAATTTCTTTATCAATTCTCTCTTCTTTGTGTGTCTGTTTTTAAAGAGAAAAAGTACACTTTCCTTTGAATGTTTTACTAGTCAGACTTGAAGTCAGGTAGTGATAATTTTGGAAGCATTTTTTGTATTTGGTTCCATTTTAAAAATAATGTAGCTATCATATGCAGTGAATTAGTGAATGAGTAGCTCTGCCACACATAACAATAGTGATTGTCAGCCTATGGGCCAGATCAAATAATTGATTAAGCTACCTTCTTTTTTTGGCCCATTAAACTGCATCTTATAAACATTATAGGTAAATTTAATAATATTATTTTCTTTTGTATCATGGAATATCCAAAAGACTTGGAAGAGTTAAAAATATATTTATGCCTTTGTGTTCAGGTATAGCAATTTAATTATTTGACTCTCATAAGTGAAAATTGTTCTATATATGAAAATTATGCATTACAAAAATTTGATTGGTATATTAAGCAATAGGGCAGCTCAAATCTGAGGGGCAGCTAGGTGGTGCAGTGGATAGAGCACCAGTGCAAGAGTCAGGAGGACCTGAGTTCAAATCTCTCCTCAGACACTTGACACTCACTAGCTGTGTGACCTTGGGCAAGTCACTTAACCCCAATTGCCTCATCCTGGGTCATCTCCAGTCATCCTGATGAATATCTGGTCACTGGATTCAGATGGCTCTGGAGAAGTGAGGCTGGTGACCTGCACAGCCCTCCCTCACTCTAAACAAAGTCAAGTACAAGTCATGTCCTTATTTCTCTGATGGCATGGTCTTCTTTGGCAATGAAGGACAAACACAAAAGCACAAATCTGAACTCCAGTCCTCAGTGATGAGGTGTTTGCTTTCTCTTTAACATATGGGATATTTAACTGGCATTTCCTGTTAAAAAGATTTATATTTTTCTAGCATCATTTTTCTTCATTATTAAGAAAAAAACTATATGAATTTCCATTTGTTTAAAAAAGTTCTTTGTTTTTTTAATTGATCGATTATATTAAATTTAGCAATAGAATAGTTTAAGTATCAGCTAGGTTAAAATGGCATACTTACATCTTTTCATGAAAATTTGTACTAAGAAAATTTTAAAAAGAAAGCAGACGAAATAACTTAAAAATAAACTTTGGTTCAAAAATTTTTTGTTTTCTTTTATATTTTAGCTGAATGCTATGGCTAACAGAGCAGCTGGAAAAGGTTATGAAAATGAAGACAATTATTCTAACATTAGATTCCAGTTTGTTGGAATTGAAAATATTCATGTAATGAGATCTAGTTTGCAGAAACTATTAGAAGGTATGATTTATTACTGTTCTACAGTAATGTTCTTTTACAGCTTTTTCTACAGTTATGCTAAAAGTAATCAGTGTAACATAGTAAAAACCTGTAATTACAGTTTATTCCTTTTTAATATTAGACTACTTTCATAAGTATTATGTATTGGTAGGAAAATCAAGTTAGGCATGTTTCAGTTAATAAGGAATATTAGAAACTCTAAAAAAAAATTATAAGTAGCTTCCTTACCTGTATCTGAGAGATTAGACCAAATGATTTCTAAGTCCCTTTTAACTACAAATCTTGTGAACTTTTAGCTTCAGAGACCTGTGATTCAATGATCTTGCTTGTTTTTAAAATGGAAATAAAGGAATGACACTGTCTTTTTTCCTCAGAAAACCCTATCTGTTTATTTGATATGATTTGGTGTTGTAGTTGTGCCTCTATTATCTTGCATTTTCCACTGTGTTTTTTTACTTTCTTACCAGAAGCAGAAATCCTATAATTTTTCTAATAAAAATGCCTTTTATTTTTTCCAGTCAACGGGACAAAAGGTCTTTCTGTAAACGATTTCTTTTCGGGTTTGGAGAGCTCTGGATGGCTTCGCCACATCAAAGCTGTCTTGGACGCTGCTATCTTCTTAGCCAAAGTAACTTTTTACTTTTGTCGTTAAAACAAGGAGGGGAGCTGTTACCTTACTTTGTGTTTTTGTGGGTATATAATAAAGGTGCTTTGATATCTACCTGATTTCTTTTTATAATCTAATTACCATTTAGTTGCTTGGAGTAAAACTGTACTAAATACTTAAACTTTAGATAGTCTAGTTACCTTCTAACTTTATTAAGATTGAGATACTAAATTGAGATTCTAAAGAATGAAGCTGATTTTTAAAAATAAATGTCAGAATATTTATGTTCAAATGAGTGTTGTCCTTAAGAAAGTATTTACCTCGTAAAGTTATTTGCTTATTTCAATAATTGCTAATTGCCTTCAGAACTTATGGCATTAAAAAAAAATATCCTTGATAGTGTCAGATCTGTGTGTTATGAGGGTGAATTTCACTTTTAGAAATAGCTGAAAGTGACCAGAATGAAGTTTGCTCAGTAAGGTGGTTTATGAGACTAGCTAATATAAATGTTCAGTGACCTAAAATACTGGTATAGTGAAGAAAAGATTCATTGGGCTAAAGTTACTCTTCATATAAACTTAATCAAAAACTAAAGAATTTCATCACCGTAATTCTATTAAATGAATGAATAAATGTATCATGTATTTATCAAGAGCTATACTAGTCGCTGACCCTTTTAACCTATTTATGTAAATCTAATAACTATTTAGGTAATATTTTGTATAGTCATAGATATCTTCCTTAACTGTTTTATGTATTCCATGTTAAAAAAACCAAACAAATCCTCTAGTCTTCTTGTTAATTTGTATGCGAAAGTATCCTTTTAATATACCAAGTTTAATACTTAGTTGGTTTTTTTCCCTTTCATACAGAATTTGATGTTATTCCCTCAAAGTAAATTCTTGAAATGGAAAAAATGGGGAATTTGGAAGGGACCTTAAAAGTCATCAGGTCCAACTCCCTAATTTTATATAGGAAAAACTAAGACCCATCAAAGTAAACCCAGGATCACACAGCTGGGGAGACTGAATTTGAACCCAGGTCTTCTTGACTCCAAGTCCTATGCCCTATCACCATGCTACCTCTCAAAAAGTGGGAAGCCCCTCTACCACTCCAGTTAGGACTTTTCTCATACAAAAAGGGAAAGTCAAAAATTCATCTTTGCAGTTATCATACCATACACCCTGTTATGGATGCCAGTTTGGAAGATTGCTGTACTCCACATCTCTATCCATCTCTAGGTTACTGTAGGGAATGTCTTCTAATAAATCTCTTTTTGAACATATAAATTTGGAGCATAGACTTGCTTTCTTCTTTTCCTCTCTCTGCTACAAATGCTAGTTTAACATGTAATCATTCTCCTCCTAGCTCTAATCATAACTTTCCTTAGACTTCTATGCCCTTTCTACAATTGGCTGGCTTTTCCTGGAACATCCCTTAGTACCTAGAGCCCAGAACAGCCCACTTACCATCAGCTGTCCCTTAGTAAATTCCATTCAAACTGTTCTTTATATATTTCCACAGAATCTCTTAAATAGCAGAGCTGATGACGTACTCTTAATCATTACACTTCTCGACCTCTCTGCAGCATATGCTGATCACTGTTTTTCTCTCCTGCATGCTCTTTTCTCTCTGGGTTTTTGTGACACTGCCCCTTCATAGTTTTATTACTCTGTCTTGATTTCCTTAACTGGGTTATCCATTTTATAGCCTCTCAGCCAAATAAGAGGGTAGCTGGGTGGTGCAGTGGATAGAATACTGGGCCTAGAGTCAGGAAGACCTGAGTTCAAATCCAGCTTCAGACGCTTCCTACTCTGTGACCCTAGGGAAGTCACTTAACCCTGTTTGACTCACTTTCATCAACTGTAAAATGATCTGGAGAAGGAAATGGCAAACCACCTCAAATGGGGTCACAATGGAAACGACTGAACAATAAAAGCCATATATGGATATATCTCAAGGCATTGTCCTGGGCCCTCTCCTTTTCTTTTTCTCTGTACTTTCTTGATAACTCATCACTTCCTAGGTGTTTAATCATCAACTCTAGGCTGATGGGTCTGAGATCACTCTATGTTCAAACCTAGTCTCTTTCTGAGCTCTAGTCCTGCATTACCTTTTGGAAATTCTGAACTGGATGTCCTATAGACGTCTCAAGCAAAAGGTAACTCATTATTTTTCATCTTAATCCCACTCTTCTTCCAAAATTCCCTATTTCTGTTGATGGTATTGTCTTTCTAGATACTCAGGTTCCCAACCTCAATACCAACTTTGATTCTTCATTTTTATTCACCCCCTATTTCTTTCAGTTTCCAATCTTGTTTCTATCTCTACAGTATTGCTTGTATTTAAAATTTACCTAGCCACCACTCCAGTTCTGGTCCTCCTCACCTGTTCTCTGGACTATTTTAATAGCTTGCTAATTGGTCTCCCTGCCTCACATTTCTCTGCATTCCAATTCATCTTCCATACAGCTGTGAATGGTTTTCCTTAAGTAGACATATAACATGGGCAGCTAGGTGGTGCAGTGGAAAGAGTACTGGACTTGGAATCAGAAAAACTCACCTTCCAAAGTTCAAATATGGCCTCATATGTTTACTAGCTGTGTGACCCTGGGCAAATCACTTAACCCTGTTTGCCTCAGTTTCTTCATCTGTAAAATGAGCTGGAGAAGGAAATGGCAAACCATTCCAGTAACTTTGCTAAGAAAACCCTAAATGGGGTCAAGAAGAATCAGACATGACTGAAACAACTGAACAACAAGATGAAACCATATCATTCCCTACTTTAATAAAGTCCATTGGCTCCCTGATATCCCTAGCATCAAATAAAAACTCCTTTTTGGCATTTAAAACTCATCATAGTCTGGCCTTCAATGTACCTTTCCAGCCTTATTGTGCGTTACTTCCTTTCATGCATGTTATTGCCCAGCCTTCCTGCTGGGCTTTCTTACTTTTCCTCTTCCATAGTATTCTACCTCCCATTTCCATGCCTGTCTTCCATACTTGTAATGGTACTCATCTCTAAGCCTTAAAATCTCCAGCTTCCTTCAAGAAATAGCTCAAGCACCATCTTCCACATGAATCCTTTCATCTCCCTATGGTGCTTCCTCCCACCACTTTATGTATGTACACGGTGTCTTCCTTGGCTAGATTGTAAGCTGCTTGAGGTCAGGCACTGTTTCACTTCTGTCTTTGTATCTCTAGCATTCAGCATATTTCATGCCACATAATAAGCAATTTAATCAGTATTCATTGGTTAAATGACTCATTAGCTTTCCTGAATATTTTTGGCCTTTTGGGAGTATAGTCATAAACAGAAAATGTGAAGGTATTTGTTTTCAGAATTACTTTAATTTTTGGAAAGTGGGGTTATGTCTGTTACTTGACTCCTGTATTTCACTAGCTATCCTTTTCAGTACTTCCTTTTCTTTCTAGCATAGCTTTTAATAAGCCCCATTTTTAAAGGGAAATTCACTTTTATTCCATTTTTAGAAGCACAGATTATAGTATGTTACCTAGAGATTACCTTTTCTTAGGACTTTAATTTATATTTTCCCAGCAAGTGACATTTTCTTAATAAATTCAACATAGAACACTGTGAAAGATATTACCTTTTCAGTTGACCTTGTTAAATGAGTTTATATAGGTTTATAATTAGTAGAGCTTACTGATTCAACTAAAGTGCTTTCCCCTGGTGTATACATATATGTTTTCTATTTTCAGGCAATAGTGGTTGAAAGTGCAAGCGTGCTGGTCCATTGCTCTGATGGTTGGGACAGGACCTCTCAAGTTTGTTCCCTTGGTGCTCTCTTATTGGATTCCTATTACAGAACAATCAAAGGATTTGTGGTGAGGATTTATTTGACATTCAGTTTGAAGGTTTTCAATTACTAGCATAATCTATACAAAATGCTATTTTGTGACTTTGTAAAATTAATTGAAAGTGTACTGGAATTTTCTTTTTGAATATTTTAAAAGTACTGTATTTTGAAAATTATTTTTCTTATACCAGATTAGGTTAGAATTGCTTGCATACATTGCCATCTAAAAATGATTAAACCTGACAACAGCTGACCCGAATTAAAGTAACTTTTTTGTCTAGTGATCTTCTATACTTAGCTTCATGTCAGGGAGGTGAGATAAGATTGTAATAGTCCTGTTGTGCTTTGCCCTGGTCAGATCACACCACAAATATTGTGTTTCATTTTGTGTTCCACATTTTAGTAGTTAAATTGATTAAGTTGAAAGAAAGTCAGGATAGTTAAGTACCTTGAGATCATGCCATATGAAAATTGTTTGAAGGAACTGGGGTTATTTTCCTGGAGAAAAACAAAAGAAGGGGATGATATGTAAACTGCATTCAGGTATTTGGAGGACTGTCATGTGGAAGACGATTGGACTTTGTGGTTGGCCTAGAGAGTGGTACTAGAGCAAATTGTGGGAGCTTCAAAGCAGATTTGAGGTCCCTTTAAAGACAAACTTCCTAATTATGAGAATTATCCAAAAATGAAATGGGTTGCACTAGGAGATAATGAGTTCCTTCTTTCTTGAGGAGTTCGTTGGGAACCTAGATGACCCACTGTTAAGTATGGCATAGGGCAATTCTTGTTCAAGTATAAATGGATTGAATGGCTTCTGGGGTCTTTCGTATCTCTGAGATTTTGTGATTCTGTAGATATCATTATGATCTTGAATTATTTAAACATGAGCTGTTATTATTATGTGACATTGAAAAATTTGTCTAAAAAATTCAGAGTGAGCCTCCCATCATTTATACTTGAGAATTCCAGAAGCCGGTGTTTCTTGGCATGACAGGTTTGTGTCTGGTTAACTTGAAAGTTCTACTGTTTAGAAAGTTGTGTGGTAGAAAACTTGGGTTTGAGTCTTGGCTGTGCTACTTGCCTCCTTTGTGATGTTGAGTAAATAAATGTCTTAATGTCTCAGCCTCACAATTTGTGACAGTTACGTTGTTCAGAGTTAGCCGATCTGTCTTGCACTAATAATTAAAAAATTATAGAATCTGAGAGTTGAAGAGGACTTCAGCAGGGAAGGGAATAAGCATTAATTAAGTGCCTACTATGTGCAAAACAGTGTTCTGAATGCTTTGTAAACAGCAACTCTCTGAAGTGGGTACTATTATTATCCCCATTTTACAGGTGAGGATACTGAGGCAGACAGAGATTAAGTGACTTGCCCAGGGTCTCTAGCTAGGAATTATCTGAGAAGGAATTTGAACTTTTTAGATACTCCCCTGATTATTAGGGAGTAGACTCCCCACCTAGTATTTTATCTGCTGTATCATCCAGCTGTCCAGTCCTCAGCAGCTAATCTAGTGCAAGTGATGCACAAAAGCATTATACAGTGTCTACTTGAAGACCTTCAAGGAGGGAAACTCACTGTTTCCTAAGGCAGCCTATTTCACTTTAGAGCTGGAGTTCTAATTGGAAGAAACTTTTTCCTGACATTGAGGATAAATTGGTCTTCCACCTATTTACTTGTGCTTCCATTTTCTAGGGCTAAACAGAACATATAAACCTCTCTTTGACATGACAGTACTTTAAATTCCTTTTTTAAAAAAATATTTTATTTTTTTCAAATTAATCTAAAAATAATTTTTAACATTTGTTTTTTAAAATTTTCAGTTCCAAATTCTGTCCTTCCCTTTCTTCCTCCCCCCTCCCTGAGATGGCAAGCAGTTTGATACGGGTTTTACATTTGCAGTCATGCAAAACATATTTCCATATTAGTCATGTTGTGAAAGAAAACACCAAAACAAAAAAAACCCTAAACACACAAAAATAAAGAAAATAAAAAATAGTATACTTCAATCTGCATTCAGACTCCATCAGTTCTTTGTCTAGTGGTGGATAGTATTTTTCATCAAATGTCCTTTGATCACTGTATTGCCAGAATAGCTAAGTCATTTAGTCGATCATCATCCAATATTGCTGTTTCTGTTGTTCTCCTGGTTCTGCTCAGTTCACTCTGCATGAGGTTAAGTAAGTCTTTCCAGGTTTTTCTGAAAGCATCCTGCTCATCATTTCTTATAGCACAGTCATATACTGTAACTTATTCAGCCATTTCCTAGTTGATGGGTATCCCCTCATTTCTAGTTCTTCACCACCACAGAAAGAGCTACTATAAATATTTTTGTAGATCCTTCACACACACACATATACCCACTCCGTTTTTAAAAAAATCTCTTTGGGATACAGACCTAGGAGTGGGATACAGACCTAGTAGTGGTATACATTTATAACCTCTTGGACATAGTTCTAAATTGCTTGCCAGAGTAGTTGAATCACTTCACAACTCCACCAATAGTGCGTTGTTTCATTTTTCCCACATCCCCTCTAACATTTGTCATTTTCCTCTTAAATCAATCTAAATAGGAATGAGGTAGTACCTCAGAATTGTTTCAATTTGTATTCTTCTAATCAATTGTGATTTAGACCACCTTCTTATATGATTATAAAGATAGCTTTGATTTCTTTGAAAACTGTCTGTTCGTGTCCTTTGACTATAACCTTTAAATTCTTGAAAACAATCTCCACATGCTGCCAAGTCTTTTTTTTTTAATCTAGGTTAAGCACCCCACATTCCATCAACTGATCCTCATATGGTATATAGGTCAAGGCCCTTCACTGTCATGGTTGTCCTTTCTGGGTGTTCCTCAGCTTATTGGTGTCCTTCTTAAAGTGTGGAGCCCAGATCTGAGCACAAAAGTCCAGATGTGCTCTCCTGAGGGAAGAATAGAATGATAGTATAAACTCTGTTGTTTTAAGCCTTTTTAGCTTCTTTGACTGATACATCACACTGCTAACATACTGAATTTTCAGTCCACTAAAATCCCCATATATTTTTCAGAACAATTTCTGTCTGACCATTTCTCTTCCATCCATTGAGAAGTTGATTTTTTTTCTGCCCAAGAGTAATAGTCTCTTGCTTTCATCTTACTAGATTTGGCCCAATGCTAACCTTTTGAGATCCTTTCTGTCATACTCCATCTCCTCCTCCACCCTCCAGACTTTGTGTTATCCACAGATTGGGTGAGCATGCCATCTATGCCTTTATCCAAGGTCACTGATAAAAATGGTGAACAGCCCAGGCCCAAGCCCAGATGCCTAAGGTATTCCTTAAGGACCTACCATGTTAACACTGAACCATTGCCACCTACTCTTTGAACCATGCCATACAAACAGTTCTGAATCTGATTGTATTATCATCTAATCATTATCTCTCCATCTTCTCCATAAATATGCCACACTTTATAAAAAACTTTACTAAAATCTATGTAAACTCTGTCAACACCATTATCTTCATCCATCAATTCAGTAATATTGTCCAAAACAGAGATGTGTTGAGCCTGGCACAGTTTGTTATTGATAAAGCCTTTTTGGTTCTTTGTAATTGTCCACTTTCCTTTTTAGATGTTCACCAACCATGTCTTTAATAATCTGTTTCAGAATTTTCCCATGTGATGATTAAAGAGGTTAGAGAGACATAGTTTCTGGGTAATTTAATCATTTTATTAGTAAGGCTGGCATATTTTTAATAATGGTCATTTGGCTGTCTCTTGTAGACCAAAGACAGCCATGGTGGTGGGGCTTATAGTTTATATATCCTTTGGTGTTCAATGAGGGGCTGAGAATGACCCTTGGACAGAAAAATTTTCTCTACTCTGACCACCTGCAGCCTTGGACCATCTAAACAAAAGAATCTGCGTTCACCCAAGCTTGAGTAGAACCAACGGGCTTTCCCACCCAAGATTTAATTTTTGGAGGTTGAGTGGGGTGTGACTAAGATCAGATCTTAGAGTTAATTCAATCTCATTATCAGTAAAGTCCTTCAAGAAAACGGAACTTAGACTCAGGACTTTGGAAGGAGGTGGGAAGAGTTCTAAATCTCTCCAGGGTATCAGTAATTAATAATCTTTTCTCTCACCCAGGAAATCAAAAGTCAGACTTACTGGTTTATAATATACCAGTTATATATTCTTACTTTTTTTTAAAAATTGGGACAATATGTGCATTTTTCCAGTCTTGTGATTTTGCTTCCATTTTTCATGGTCTTTCAGATATCACTAACAGTAATTCATCAGTGACACTGGCCAATTTTTTCAGAATCAGAATTTGTAGTGTACCTCAGCCAAGTGATTTGAATTCATTGAAGGAAGCAAATTGTCCTTTTACTATCCTCATTCCTTATATCCTTTAAAACTGTTTCAGACCCACCTGCTCAATGAATCCTCTGATAAAAACCTCTTATTCATAATAGTTAGAAAAACCCACTTTGATACAACTTTGTATAAACTTGAATTTCTTCTTTGTATTCATTTTTTAATCTGAGAAATACCTTAAGCAGAGACTGTACTTTATTTTTATTCTGTAAAATCTTTTTAGGTCTATAGTCAACACAATAGGAACTCAATAAGTTAGTTGATAGTGATATTTGGATTCATTTTTAAATTGTACTTCAGTTTAACTGTTAAAATTATTTCTTAACTTTATTTTCTAAGCTGCCTTTGTGGTGTGCATGGTAGCTGCTATATTAAAGAGCAACAGGAAACAACTATCTTTCTTGTCAATGTTTTTTTATATTATGTTAAATGAAGCTAACAAGATTGTAAAATATGGGAAAAGATAATGTCACAGGAAAATGCTAGAATTTGATGTTTTTTATAGCTATTAAGGAAAAATGCTTAATGCTTTATTTAGGATAATGTGTTTTGATCATTCAGAGTAAATTGAAAGGCAGTTTTTTGAAATGACTTGGTAATTTATTTTTCTTCTAGGTTTTGATAGAAAAGGACTGGATCTCCTTTGGACATAAATTTTCAGATAGGTACAGAATAGTTGTAAAATTTGTATAATTGACAACCTTAGTCTTTTACAACATTGTACAGTTTATTTGATCTGAATTGTGCCTAATGGCAGAGAGCACTAATATCTTGAAGTATCAGTACTAATATAAATTATATCATTTACATGAAAGCTAATTTTTTTCCTGTCAGAATAAATTGCTCTTAGGTCTCTAGATGTTTTTATTTTAATGGCTAGTTGGATGATATGTAAATAAAAGTAACTTGATTATTGAATACAAGTTTTAGTATTTAGCATTTGAATGCAGCAGATAGTTTGGTCTGTTATGGTTGAATTTTATTTGTAAGGCTGGCTATTAAATATAAGTGAATTAATTCCAGTTTTCAGATGCCAGTATAACAAAAAATGTTTGGATTTTTTTCATGCATGTATTTTATTTATACAAACTTAATTGATGAATTTCACGTACATTTTAAAAACTTTTCATTTGGGGGGACATATATAGGTGTGGCCATTTGGATGGTGATCCAAAGGAAATTTCACCAGTGTTTACTCAGTTTTTGGAATGTGTGTGGCATTTGACAGAACAATTTCCACAAGCTTTTGAGTACAATGAAGCGTTTCTTCTTCAGATCCATGAGCATGTCCATTCATGCCAGTTTGGAAACTTCCTTGGGAATTGTCAAAAAGAAAGAGAAGATCTCAAGTAAGATGATGTATTTAGAATGGGTTTTTTAAAAAATTCTAACAAACTGAGAACTAATAGCTATAAAGTTGCTGTGAGGTAGTGGAAAGAGCCCTGAATTTGGATTTGTGAAGATCTGGTTTCAAGTCCTTTCTCTGAGTGACCAAGGGCAAGTCATTTCTCAACTGTCTGAGGCATCTTCTTTATATAGATGAGTCACTGATCTTCATGAGTCAGTAGGGTTTTCCTACTGGGAGTTCTCTACGTTGATGAAATCACTGGACTATACTGAGGGGGAAAAAAATTTGATACAGCATTGATCTATAGGGTACTTTAAAGTATAAGGAAATAAGCACATTTCTCATAGTTTCAAATGAATAGTTTCGTTGAATATAAATAAAATTAGAAATGTTTGAGGATGTTTAACCATAATAGTCACAGATTGGTTCAGGGTCACTCTGTGTAGAAATATGTAATTTTAGATCTGACAGTTTATCCAGTTTGATTCTTACATTTTTCACTTGAAAACAGGCACAGAGACTTTTATACCCCTACGTAGTGGTAAAGTTGAAACTAGAAATTTGTTTTTTTAATTCACTTTTCTTACTCCACCACCTTGAGTTCTTTCTCACCACCTTAATTTGTCACCTTTTGGGAGCTTGTTTCTTCTCCAGTGTAAATCGCCTGTTCTTAAATAATATTTTAGGTATAGTAACTTAACTAATGAAGTTAGTGGTAGAATCTGAGAGTTATACAAAGAGGCCAATGAAGAACCTTGAAAATCATACAGAAATACTTTAACCTCCATGTAAGCAGTAGGGAATGATTAGAAGTTCTTGAGTGGGGAAGTACTGTGATGAAAGCAGAGTTTAAGGAAGGTTAGTCTGGTGGCAGTATCCTAGCATCTCATTCTTTATGCTCAGCACAGTGATTCACGTATAAAAAATGTTGAATTACTGTCTGTTAAATGAATAATTGGAGGAAAGGAAAAAACAGTTACCAATAGCTAGCAAGGAATCTGCAGTAAATCTAGGTGTGAAATGACAAACCTAAGTTTGTGGCAGTGGGAATGGAGATTAAGGTGAAAGTTAAATATTTAAATAGAAACTAAAATATTTAAAAGGTAATTTATATTATTTGATGACAGATTGGTTCATAGAGATCTAGAGGACAGAATCTCAACTCCAGGATTTCTAATCTACCAAGTTAGTTAGATCTCAGTCCCAGGGTTTAAGAGGGTTCTCATTTTCAGTCAATGCATTTAAGTCATACATATATAGGGTTTGCTTTGTGTATGATATGTAATGAGCATAGAAGAAGAGTAAAAGGCAGGAATCACAATGTTGAACTAAAATGGGAGTTTGAATGGTATATCTTACATTTGAGAACTTTCTCATTCTGATTATGTTAAGGTTGAAAGAGAAGACTTACTCCTTATGGCCCTTTCTTTTGGATGACCAAGAAAAGTACTTAAATCCTTTCTACAGTCCCAATTCTCAGAAATTTACAGTACTGGAGCCTAATACAGTGCCTTTCAACTTTAAGTAAGTAGATATACCTAAGCATCTACATATTCTTCTCCTATGAAGATGATCCATTAAAATAGTTGTGTTTTCTTTCCTTTGAGGTTTTGGAGAAATATGTACCATCAGTTTGATCGAACAATGCATCCTAGGCAGTCTGTGTTTAAGCTGATTATGAACATGAATGATCAAAATAAACAACTAGAAAAGGAAATTAAAGAACTAGAATCTGTGAGTATTCTGAAATACAAAGTATTAGTTTGAACTGTTAAGTAACTTCAGTTCTTCATTCTTGTAATCAATCATTGCAACAAGTCTTTTAAGTCAGTAGCATTACTATAAACCAACCTCTATTTCCTTTCTTTAAAGAAAGTAGTGTATATCATTTTTATAGTTATTTTATCATTTGTGCCTTCTATAATCCCAAAGGAGAAAGTAGATTGTTGAAATCAGAAAAAACTTTTAGGACTTGACCTACCACTCAGCAAGGAGGACTTTTCCCAGGCAGTATCCTTAGGAGACTATCGCACATAGATTAGTCTGTATACCAGTCTTAAAATTTTTCCCCAGGGGATGATGCCACAGTGATAGTTAATGATTCGCAGTGTGAGGGCATCAAAAGATAGCAAAGGGAAGATGTCAGTACAACAAAGGGTGAGTCTAGAGAGGAATTGAAGGCATTGAAAAGCACAATTTATCTACTGAGGAATATTTTTTTTCTCTTCCCTTATTCCACTCTAAGAAAAGTTCATAGAATTTTAATTGGAAGGGATCCCATATTGGCCAACTGTTCCAGTCTCTGAATATATCTATATATTTATATCTGTATCTATATATACATATATATATATATACATATGGTTGTATGTATATGTATGTATATGTATATATCTTAAAGAAATCATCCACTTATATTGGCTCTGTTTAAAGACCTCTAATGAAGAGAGGATCCAAATCTCCAAAGGCATTTCATTCCAGTTCTTACAGGTTCCAAGTATTACAGGAACTTTTTCATGAGGACAAGCCAAAATTTGCCTCCAAGAAGCTTCCATCCATTTTTCCTTGTTTTGCTCTGTGATGCCAAACAGAAAAAATCCAGTCCTTGGTCCACATGACAGCAGATACTGGGAAGTAACTATTATGTCTCCTATCGGTTTTATCCAGGCTAAATATTCCTAGTTCCTTTGCCTTTTCCTATATGACACAGATTCTAGGCTCTTTACTATTCTGATTTCTCTCCTCTGGGACATTCTTCATTTTATCAATTTCCTTCTTAAACTGTGTCACCTAGCACTGACTATAGTCCCAATTTGGTCTATCACTTCCTTATTTCTGGAAACGAGACTTTTCTTAATGCAGCCCTGGAGCATATTAGTTTCTTTGTCTTCTCCTTTTGGCTGCCACGTACCGTTGTTGAATCATTGAATTTGGGCATTAAAATCCTAGGATCTCTTTCGGACAGACTACTCTCTAATATTGCCCATCCTGGGACATGTGAAGGTGATTTTTTTTTTAACTCAAGAACAAGAAGTTATGTCTGTTCTTAGTGAATTTAGATTTATTGGTTTCAGCCAGTGCTCTAGCCTGTCATGATCTTTTTGGATCCTGACTCTCTCATAGAATGTATTAACTCTCTCTTACAGCTTTATATCAACTGAAAATTTGATGAGCATGTCATCTCTTTAGGTTGTAGATAAAAATGCTGTACAGTCTGATCTGTTGTGGACTGAACCAGAGACTTCCTCCTAAAGTGACATTGAACCACTAATGTCTGCTGTTTGAGTCCAGACATTCAGCCAAGTCTAAATTTATCTAATTATGTTATTGTCTAGCCCATTTCTTTCTACATTTTCTACAAAAATAGTATGATATTCTTTGTCAAATGATTTGCTGTCAGAGTTTTGTCAGGAATCAGTCAAGTTTATTGGTCTTAAGTTTTGAAGACTTTTAAGTCCATCATATGTAAACACAGTGAACAGTAATAGGAAAGGCCATGATTGAGTCTTTATATACATTAAGAATAATTTAGGTAAGCATATTTCCAAAGATTCTCACCTCTGTCTTGTAACATGTCCAGCTTCCTTCAAAGTACAGCTTGGGTGTCCGCTCCTACCTTAAGCTTTTTTCTCATACTTACTCTCTTGCTCTTAAACTATTTTGTATGAACTTACTTTGTGTGTATGTTGCATTACCCTAGTAGAACATAAACTCTTTGAGGGGAAGGACAGTTCTGCTTTCATCTTTGTATTCCTAGTGCCTGGCACTTAGTACATGTTTATCAAGTCATATCACATGAGAGTTATGGATTTGGGATGAATGTATTTTGTACCATCAAATATGTATTGGAATAAGTGTTAGAAATGACCTTTTATATTATAGTTCATAACCAAACTGACTGAAATTAAACCACAACCAGCTTTTATGTTTTCTTTTATTCTTTTTTACATAAGAAGTATCAATCAATGAACAGGTGTTTATTAAGCACTTACTATTTGTCAGACAGTGTGCCAGCTGCTGAGGATACAAATATGGAGAATGAAACAATCTCTACTCTTAAGAAGATTGTATTTTAACAGTGGAGACAGGGACGTGTGTGTGTGTGTGTGTGTGTGTGTGTATGTGTATGTGGGTATACATACATATGTAGATATATGTAGGATAGAGAGAGAGAGACTAAGTAATTGAGGGCAATAGCAGTTGGAGAAATCAGGAAACATTGCAGAGAATTTTTTATTATTTAATAAATAACTTAATTTCTCTGTTATAAACTTTTTTCCATGAAAAATCAGGTATGAGAAATGTAATATCTACAATATATAGGTAGAGAGGCACATTTTTCTGGGTAATTGATGCATATCTGCATCATAAATGAGGGTAAAATTAAGTGATTTCCTTCATGTCCTCTCCATCTGAATTGATTAAAAAGAAACTTTAAAACTGTAACTTAATGAAAATGCGTTTAAACAGCTGGTATTTATAACCACATATTATTTACTTGAACTTGTTTTTATTAATGTTAACAAAAGGTTTTAATTTAATAATAAATACATAAGCCTAAAAGACTCTCACTAACCATAATTTTTAAAATTTGGATTTGTTTTAGAAAATCAAACACCAGAAAAACAGGCACCCCGGTACGGTTTTCACCAAGGAGTCTTTGCGTTCTCTCCATGCTGAGTCTTCAGCCCTCAAACCTTCTGTGTGTTTTAAGAAGGAGCAGACCCTGTTACCTGTGAATGATACTATTCGAACTATAGAGGGCAGCAACACAGCAGACAATCGCTATAGTGAATATGCAGAAGAGTTTTCCAAAACTGAACCTGCAGTTGTCAGTTTAGAGTATGGAGTAGCAAGGATGACCTGTTAATTATCACAGTGAAATATATTTCTTTTTGGACAGACTGACATACAAGAGATAGATTATTGTAAGGATGGTCTGTATTGCATGACCAAAAACTAATTTATCTTATGTTAGGTTTTAGAGTAGAACAGCATGCAAATAACTCTCTTGAGGGGAATAATTCAGTCTGATTTCATTTTTAGGAAGGGATAACATTTATGATAGAAAGAAATGAGAGGTATTTGGGGGATATTAATAAAAATGCAGTTTGCACAGTAGCCTTGAAAATTGATGTTAGTTTATGATGTATATGTTCATTATAGCTGGATGATCCTATGTTCCTGTGAACATGAATAACCTTAATTTTAATTGAGGGAAAAATCAACAAAATGATCTTTTATTTACTCTGCAACTGAAGTGACACATATACTTGTCCACAAAAATAGATTCCTACAGAATTTGTCAACTATTAATGTTTAATGCTGAAGTGCCATGTTAAATATTCTGAACAGGGCCTTAATACAAGTTTTTAACTTTGCCTTCCCCTTTAATTTTCATAGCTAAAACACACACACACACACACACACACACACACACTCACACACACACTCACACACACACTCACACACTCTGTACTTTTTTGTGAGAGTGAGGGGCAATGGGAGCCATGTTTTTTTCTTAAGAACTTCCATGTAAATATAGAATACTGTAAGAAGTTCATAGCCTGAGCAGTTTAAGAATTACAAATACATTAAATCTAAAATTGGTAAAAATTGAAAAATTCTTCCATTTCTCTTATTTTCTATATTAACATTTTAGAGCATTTATATGTTATAAATTATTGGTTTCAAGTGCATGTGCCAGGATATTTAAGACTGGCTTGTATATATCAATTATTGCATTTCATGAATTATCAGCTTGCTGTGGTGAATTTTCTGCCTTTAGTAACAATGTGTGAGGTATAAAGATCAAAACAATAAAAACAATGCCCTATAATACATTTTCTTCTTTAAAGAAATAACGAAAAGCACATTATAGACTTTCATTGAGAAAAGGCCTTCTCCCTCAGTGTTTTGCTCTTCTTGGCTTGTCTAGCTTCGAGTTAAAATAAAAACTTTTAACAATAAAACAAGAGGTAAAGGCAGCTTAGTTTTTTTGCTGAAAAGCATGGTTTTCAAAAAATAATTCACTTGTGTATAGGATATTTTTTCCTTCTCTTTTTAATGAGAAGAGGGAAAACAGTAGGAAAAGACTTAATAAGAACAGATTTTGAAAGGTTTCTTTAGTAAGTTTTAGTAAGAACGCATTCATAGCTAAAATAAAATTTTCCTTTATTCTCCCGTATTCCTAGCCTTTACATGCTTCATAGAATCATCACTGTATGTTTTCCAAGTAGAAGGGAAAAGCAGTTTTCAAAACTGTGCTGCTAACAAGTGGTGGATGCCTTATTTTGAGTAGTAGTTTAAGCACAAAAATTAGGACCTGTTAGGGTTCTCACAAGTGTGTACCTTCTCATGATGTGGAAAAGATAGTTTGAATTATCAGCTGTCCACTATTACTGATTGATTTCACCGCTTCAAGGAAGCACGATCACATACAATTGCCACCCTCAGCTAATTAAGATGCTCAAAATCGAAGTAACACAGGTGGCACAATTTAAGATTGAGGGGTGTTGGGAAAGCTGTATAAGAAATCTCATGCTTTCTCCTACTCCTGAATCTGTTTGATGAGTTTTGGCCTTTCACATGTATTTAAGTTTTTCAAAAGGAAAAAAGCCTTATTTTATAGAAGTTTATTATGTAATCAATCCCTAAATGTCTTTCCAGAGCACATTACATAACACAAGTACTTCTTTATAAACTCTAGCAAAAAATACTGCTTGTTCAGTTTGCCTGTTAGCAGTTTCTTTTCCCTTCCAAATATAAGCATCAGGAAAGGGAGCATAGTCATTTTTGTATCCATTAACAAAGGGAAACTTTGGTGCCTTGTTACTTGCTGATTTGGGTATTGAAATCTTTAATGGTAAATTTCTTGTCTTCATTTTGCTGGTTTATTATTTTAGTCTTTAAACTGAGACAATGTATACATAAAAATCACTTCGCATTCACAGTATCCTATAAAGTACATGTTGGTAAAAATGAGATTGTGTATATGTCTTGTAAAGTTATCTTTACATTCCATGTATATGGAAATCATAATGTGTATTATTTCATATATAATATGTAGAGTTAATTAAATGTATAGGTTCTATTTTGAAATCTTTTCTTTTTTTAATAAAAGTTCCAGTCTGCGCCATTCCCTTTTCCCCATGTGTGTTAACACAGAAACAAAAAGCCAATTAAAGAATCAGGAAGAGTTGGTTCTCTGTTCAGATTCTCTTCACCTTTGTTGATTATCATGGTGTATGTGGATTTTAACACTTAATTTTTTCATTTATTAGTATGTACTTGTTAACAACAAAAAGAAATTTAAAAATATCCAAAGTAGGCATGCAGATTAATATTTCTTATTGGAGGGAAATATTGGGTAAAGAAGGAAAGTTTTGCAGCTGATAGAATTGCTAAAAATTATTGGGTTGTTTTCATGATGCCCATGTCTGCTGCAAATAGAATTTCCATTATGTTCTTTATCCTTTTCAGTTTGGGAGGATTAAGTTTGCATGAAACCAAGAATGTAGTTATTCTTATCCATTGTGAGATTTGATAGAATGTATGAGAGGAAAAGCAAGTGCAGAGAAAAATATCTGTCATCTTTGTCTACAGGGATTTAAAGAGGGGTATGTTGGTAGGGGACGCGACATGGGAAGATATCAGTAGCTTAGGAAGAGACATGGGAATGTGAAGAGTTCATTCTTAGTTGACAGGTTCTGAAAATAGACCATAAAGTTGATCTGTAGCCTTACCTTTCAGATAACCAAAGGACTTCCTCTTAGCCTACCAGTTAAATAAGATACTTGTACCATAAAGCAAGGCAGGTTCTTATCAGTGGTAATGATCAGCCAAATTCAGGTTTCCTGTTACTCTTTTAGTAATACTCAGCTATTTAATTGACCCTGCCGGGGGGTTTTTTTTTTAGACAGCTGGCTTTAATATACCATGATTAGTGAAATAAAATAGAACAGGGAATCTGTGCATGTAAAAAAATTACATTGCTAGTGATCTACCTCAAGGAAGATAGCAATCTGTAATCCAAAATGTCTACTGCATACTTGTGAAAGGGTACTTATATCGCTGTCTTCAGATTTGCCTTTTCTTCGGAAAAGAAAACCAGAAATCTCCAACCAGGCCTTTGTACTGGTATAGAGTCACTGTGGTCAAATTCAGAAATATTTCTAAGAAGTAAATAATTATCCTTTGGTCAACTACTTATGGTATGCCTATGAGCTAGTTGACATGAGAGCTCCCCCTGCTGGTACTGATGACATCTCTTCTTGCCCTCCATCCTGTGTGATTCTTTTTTCCATAAACATTTGTGGATGCCATTGTGACCCATCTGACATCTTTCACACTCATTCATTTCCAGTTACATGTGTTCCTACAAAATATGTGATAATTCTGAATAAGTCTGAATAATGATATTCCGAAGACCATAATACATAGCTGGAAGCAACTTTTAAGAAATTATTAAATTCTACCTTTACATGTTTCTACCTAAATCATCATGATCAGATTTGTTTTGAAGAGACAGGATTTATCTGTTTGTAGAAAGAATGAAAGGAACTTGAGATCTGGATAACACCACTAAATCACTGAGACAGGGAAGTTAAACTTCTTTTCTTGTACCTCAGTTTCCGCAGCAGGCAATAATGCTACAAGTGGGGTATGAGAATTAAATAATAGCTGTGAAAGTATTCTGTAATAAAGGTGGTAATATAAAATAAAAGTATAACAGTATTTTAAGTGTAATATAGGTTACTAATTTCATAACTGTGGAGATGAGAACACTAAATTTCCAAGTTCAAACAGTTGGCCAATTCCTTTCCTAAACAAAGGGTTCATACTACTACAGTTTGTATATCCCTTTTGTACCGTATTTTAGTTTAAAAATTGCCCCTTATATGCATACAGTTCAAAGCTTGAAACCTGGGGATTTAATAGTAATTAGATTATTGTGGGGAAATCATAATCAGTGATGTTTAGGGCAGTTCTTTAGGAGGACAAAAAAACAGAGGCTAAAGGAAGATGGAAAATATGTAATTGGTAGATATCAGCTATAAGAATCTTATGAGGGGGAAGGGGAAGGGGAAAGGAAGGGAAGAAAAATGAATCTGAGAAGGAAAAAAGATACAGTAAGAGGATAAAGCAACACAAAAACTAAGGCATATCTGGTACCAGAACACTGAATTTTCCCCTTGCCTTGTTTTCCCTTCTCTCCTCCCTACCTTTCTAATTTCCTTTTAAACCCTCAAGTTCAGTGGGAGGTGACTGAAAGGAAATTGCTGAAGTTTAGGCAGATTATTATCTACCATTCTGTTCAACAGCATATTTCTAAACCTGCCTGAAGTGATTGAATGGTTGTTAGAATGGTTGGAATAACCCTTGATAAATAGGGGTTGTGCATTATATACTGAACTGGTTTGTAATTTATATTCAAGTAGACATTTAAAAATAGGAATGGTTATCTTGAATGATTCAGTTATTATGGAGAGTTAATATAATTGAGCTGTAGCTTTTGTATAAATATACTTTTATGTAGCACTCTTCTCCCCACCCCACCCCAAATTGTCCAAACCCACTCATATTACCTGTATGTTCCCTTATAAGATTTCTTCAGGATGACAAGGAGGCATCTATTAAGGAAATTTGTGGGGGAAAAAAGGGGGGTGTATTTTAATGCTTCAAAATTTTTAATCTCACTTTGATACCATTTCTCAGACCACTAGATTGGAAACCAAAGTGTAAGTAAGTACTTTCTCCGGGTCCCTGTTTACCTAAGTGTATCCTGTCTACAAGCTTCTGTGTTTATAAAGCTAAATTCCCAAGTAGTTAGAGATTTCTGGACCAGTTTATCAAAGCCAGGGCTTTGACTTTCTTACGAGATTTCTCAATAGAGGATCCTGCTACCTCTGTTCAAGTCTTGTTTTCTGCCACACTGTAATCTACCTCAGCTCTTTGCTTTCAAGTTAGCATGTAGGCCCCCATGTTGGTTTGCTGGTCTTCAGTTATATCTTGTTTCAGATACACCTCTGGACCAGACTACACTAAAGCCATTTTCATTTTGTTCACATTCATTTGCTTCCCCTATTTCTCTATCTGTTCAAATATAATCATCTTTATGGGGTGTGTTCATTTGAATCTCATTTGTAAGTCTCATTGCTTTGCCTTGAAATTAGATTGCCATAATTTTCATTGAATCTACAGTTTCACTGGGGTGGGTACTCCATCCAGATGATTACAGCTCCTCTGCCTTCTCATCGACTGCTTGCAGCTATATTATATGTGGGTGTACATATGTACACAAAGACAGACAAAACTACTTTGGCTAGCTAGGTGCCTATCTAAAAATGTGTTTGTATGTCATCCATTTAATTGGTTTGTTTTTTTTTAATGTGGCTAGTTAGCCCCCTTTGTGTTGTCTTTTGAAAAGCTTTATAGTGTGCTAGGACTTTATGCCATGATTATAATATTGACAAGTAATATTTGGAGAACTTTATCATCTTTGCAAGCAGAGATACACCACACTTGACTTCATTACTTAATAGGTCTTTGAAAGCTGGCTGATGACTCAACAAGGGAAAAAGTTATTGGCCCAATCTCCACAGCTGCATTTTTCAGACTACGAATCACTTTATTAGCTTTTTATTTTATTTTTTTATAGTTGTATTGTTGCCTCTTATTTTTTATATGGGACATTTCCCTCTAACTGCTGTTTGTACTCCTTCCTTATAAATAAGAAAAACATTTAAGCAAAGCCAAGCTAATATGGTGACCCACATCTGACAGTGTAGATATACTGCATTCCATGCCCTCTACTAAAATTTTAAAAAGATATTTCCTAGTTCTATTAGGTCAGTTTGTGTTATGAAAAATCTAGCCTAAAATATTTTAATGTAGGAATGGATTTGGTTATAACTTGCTAGTCTTTAAAACTAGCATGGCAGAAGTTTGTAAATAGAAAAGTGACAGTTTTTAAGAATTAGTAGTTGTAGTCTAGAGGCAACTAGGTTGCCCAGTGGGTAGAGAGCACTTCGCCTGGAGTCAGGAGGACTTGAGTTCAAATATGACCTCAAACACTTGACACTTACTAGCTGTGTGATTTTGGGCAAGTCATTTAACCCTGATTGCCTCACCAAAAAAGAAAAAAAAAAGAATTAGTAGTCTAGCAAGAAATTTGGATAATATATTTCTATAGTTCTTAAGTTTTATGGGGTCTCATTCACTGATCTTGTCTTCACTTTACAGAGGAGAGTTGGGTAGTAAAATGAAGTATTTTGGGATGTTTCATCTGGTGCTGGTCTGAAGCGCTGATATGCGCTTAAGGCATATCACTGGTGTGAAAAGTTTGGCAGTGATTATGTTCTACTTGAGGAGACGGGTGAAAAACAAGACAAAACATGACCTCAGTGCCTAGATCCACCTCCTTGTCCTTTAGCTGTGTAATTCCCCCTTCTCCTCCAACAAAATGATTTGAACAAAGTACTGATACTTCAAGGATCTGTGATTTCTTCAGCATCTGAGATAGAGGTAGAGTGACTTGCCAAAGGTCACACAACTGGTAAGTACCAGAATCAGTATTTAAACCCAGCTCTGGTCATACAAGCCCAGCACTCTATCCACTACATCCTCCTGCCTCTCTATTACATACAGTATTTACTCTTAAATGTATGTTGAATGAATGGAAGCAATGAGGAAAGTCACAGGAAATCTGACTAGGAGAACAGCAAGGTCAAGAAACAAGTTTACAAAAGGGAAAAATCTATGTATGCTTGGGAGGGGCAGAAAGCTCCTGGAGAAGGGAAAACTCGATGTTCTAAAGAGAATTAAAGAATCAACCAATCAGTAAACATCAAACACATACTATGTGTCAGGCACTGTGCTCAATGCTGTATCTATAAAAAGTACAAAAGATGGTCCTTGCCTTCCGAGGCACTTTGAATCTTATGGAAATAAGATCTCTAAAGAAGCAAGAATATTAACGTGATCATTATGAGGTTAGCCTTATGGTTACTCAACTTCAGCACCACAAACATCGTAAGGCAGTATTGCTTTACAAAAATTAGAATTAGCCTTCAACCTACACCTTTGACTACTCCTCATCTCTCTATGCGCATATTCGTGGTAGTGTTCCAAGTTCAGGAGAAAGTTTTTCCTAAAGAAGTCACGACAAGCAAGGTCAAGATTGCTTTGCACCTTGAGGATAGATCTAGAAGAGGAAGGTGTATTTGCTCACCTATAGATTTATTACCGCTTAAAAAATTTTGTCATTCAGTTATGTCTGACTCATGGACCATAGCACTTCAGGCCTTTCTGACCAGAGGGGCTCATATCTTTCAACATTTTTGTCCATGGGGTTTTTTTGGCAGAGATATTGGAATGATTTGCCATTTCCTCCTCCAGTGAATCACCTCTTGTCAGAACTCTCTTCTCTGACCTGTCCCTCTTGGGGAACCCTACATGGCATCACTCGTACTTTCATTAACAAAATTACAGGACATCAAAGAGTTAAAGATGATTTTAGAAGAACAGGGTTTAGAAGAGAAGTCTAGAAGAAATAGCTGAAAGATTGTTAGGTGAAATGAGTTAGATTTGTTCTAGTTAGCCCCAGAGGGCAGAACTGCATAGGACTCAGCTCAAGCATTCCTTTTTACACAAAATCTTTCCTGACCTCCTTCCATTTGGACTCCCCTTTCCTCAACTGCTAGTGACCTCTAAACTTCCTAGTGTTTAATTTTATTCTGTATCTACCTATGAATGAATACAAAAGCAATGGTTAAGTACTTACCCTGTGCTAAACTCTAAGGGATGATATACATAGAAAAAGAGAGATAACTGCTCTCAAGGAGCTGACGGTCTTAACTGGGGAAGTTGTTGTTCACTTGGGTCCTACACTTCCTATCCCCATTTGGGGTTTTCTTGGCAGAGATATTGGGAGTGGTTTGCCATTTCCTTCTCTAGCTCATTTTACAGGTGAGGAAACTGAGGCAGAATAACATAGTTTGCCCAGGGTCACACATCTACTAGTAAGTGTCTGAGGCCAGATTTGAACTCAGGAAGATGAATCTTCCTGATTCCAGGCCTAGGACTTTATGAACTATGGAGCCACCTAGCTGCCCAATGTGGAGGGGAAGGAGGGTGGGTGGGTGGGTGGGGGGAGACATGATATTAAAAGAGAAAACACACAGAAGTTTTGTCTCCTTTTAGTCTTTATGTTTCCAGGACTTAGCCTAGTGTCTGTTACATAGGGATAGGGATTGGACCTTTGATTTCATTAATATAGGGAACTCCTGGGTGAGGAAAATTCCTTTTCACTGAAAGTCAGCACTTTCTGTAATTTATAGACTTTGTTGCCTAGAGAACACAAGGTTAGTATATGTTAGCAGCAGGACTTGAACCCATATCTTCTTGGCTTCCAAGTCATATCTCCATTATAACCTGCTTCCTCTTGCTTGGCACAGAGGAAGCACTTAATACAGTAAATGCTTTTTCATCCATTCAAATAAGTATATACAGAATAAATGCTTATTGATTGATTAAAGAATATTGATTTTTAGAATTGAATAAATATAATTACTAGTCCTATGAAGAAGGGTAAAATAGATTTTAAATAATTTATAATTTTGTAGTTTTCTAAAGTTGCTGTGTAAATTTTGTTCAAGCTTTCCTTCTCCCCACTTTCCCTCAGCAACTCAAAAAATCTACAGATTTAACTGAAGATAAGTCTAAATATTTTAGTATTTTCTTTAGAACTTGGAAGTCATTCAAACTTTTTTTTTCTTTCTTTCAATTCCAATATTGATGTGATTTAATAAGAATCTGGGTTTATAATGGAGATTCCTGCAATACTGGGCTAAAAGCTTTTTGCCAATTTGACAAAGGTTCCATTTAGATAACATCTTTTACTCTTTAGCCAATTTTCTAGGCAGCCAGAGTTCTTTGCCTCTGTTCTAGGAGGCAGGCCAAATGGATCTTAGCCAAGGGCTTTCTAAAAGTGAAAGTAGACGGTATCAATAAATATTTAATGTGTCTTCTCTTTGTTGCTACTAGAGGCCCAATATTCTTTAAGAACAAATCTTCCTTATATACTGTACGATGTGATGTGTCTCCATAGCTTCTCCTGTTGAACGTTTTAACTCAGTTTCCAACTCGACAGTACCTTGGTTTCTGTTTCCTCTTAACCCATCTGTTTCAGTTTAAGTCCTTCTGATTTAGTGTTCATTTTCTGGTTCCTAGGGATTTGGGTTTGAACTAATGAAATTTACAACAGTGCCCCTTTTAAGATTTTTAAGTCCAAAGATTTGTTCCCTTCCCTTGTCTTTAAAGGGAAAATAGAAAAGAAAGAAAAAATAGTAAAGGGGAAGATTTATTTGACTTTTTGGTTTAAAAGTTTCCTTTTCCTGTGAATAGGATGCTTCTAAACATACTTATTCAAGTCACTTTTAAAAGTAGATTTCTAAGGAAGATCGAAAGGAGCAGAACATTGTATACAACAATATTGCTTTAAGAACAACTTTGAGCAACTAAATAATTTTGACTATTATAAATACCCATATTAGCTACAAAGGACATATGAAGGAAAATTCTATCTGCTTCCAGAGAAAGAACTGACAAATAGAAGTATATATAGAATGATTTTACATGGATATACATATTTGTGTCTAATGGTAGACATTAGACTAGGGTAGAGGAGGTAAAGGAAGAAAAACAAACTTTACATGATAAATTTACTATATATTAAAAAAGAATAGAAAGTTGTACATGATTTGCAGTTTCATGTGTAATCATCTTTTTATTATTCCATTATGTTATGGAAATGCTTATTTTATTTCATAAAATTAAAATAAATAACATTTTTAAAAAGTAGATTTCTGTCTAAAATGGAACTTGTAAAAATAAGTCATCTGCATGCTTCAGTGTCCAGATGGATCTAAGACCTCATTGATGTGAGTACTCCCTTTGAAGATGCAGATTGCAATCCATCCATGCCTGACTATCCTGTGCCACTCCTGATGATTTTTAAAAGAGTGTAAGCCCCTAGAACACAAGGACTGCTTTCACCTTTTCTTTGTATCTTCAGCACTAAGCACAATGTCTGGCACATCATAAATGCTTAACAAATGCTTGCTGGTGGATTAACTTGAATAACTTGGAAACAGACTCTTCTAACCTATTTAAAAATCTTTCAAATGAAATTTTCAATGGCTTTTGAACATGTTTTAAAAAATACAGAAATACAGCACCTGCCTATTAGTTTGTAAGAACAGTGACCACAGGGATGATAGAAGTTTACTAGATGAATTTCATGAAAAACTTTGTATCGTGATTTAGTAACTGCAGCCAGCAATATACTTCTTCCATTTGGATCTCCAAGTCTTGGTGAGGTCTCTTGTTTAGCTATGTGTAATGTTAATGGGAGTTGAAGAAATTCCCCACCCATTAATAGGCCTCAAGGTGGAACCCATTAAGGGAAGCTTGCTAAGGGGAGGTTTGCTTGCTTAAAGGCTTTCACACCCTTTGGTAATTAAGCACTGAAGCATGGGGGTTGTATGCCTTCTGGCTCTCTATACATTCTGAGGTTGGCATTTTACTTTGAGACTCACTCATTGGAAGAGTATTGGTGTGATTTGGCCAGATGAGACTCTGGGTAGCTGTTAAGGAAGTCCCCCCCTCCCCCACACACACTTTGTAAACTCAAATGTTGGTGCTTCTCTTCTCTCTCTGGTAACTACATATGTATTGCTCTGGTCAGACAGTTGGATCTGTCTGTTGATCTGTGCTAATTTCCCAGACAGTTAGAAGCCCTGTGTACAATTTTCTCTGTTTGTAATTTCTGTTTGTATTTTCTCTGAAGTTTAGGGTGCTGACTTTTCCCCTGAACTAAGTGAATGATATATATGTTTAATTAAAATGATTGGTGACTCCTTTAATGTTACATTCCTTTAAGCAAAGCAGATTCAAGAACCTGTGTCAACAGATCATCCTGGGTATGCTAGGGTGCGTTGAACTCAACTGAACTTAGAACCTGACCTTCAAGTCTCTGTTTCACAAAGTGTTAAGTCAAGATAATAGAAAAAAAATAGTGAAGCATATGCAATTGCATTGATCTTACTAAAAATATCATTATTCATAATATTTGAGTAAGAGCAAAATTTTTGTATCATTAAGGAATAAAACATTTTCAAAATATTTTATCCTTAAATTTTTGTTTGTGTAAGTTTTATAATGTACATCATTATTAGTACAGAGTTCACCTATATAATTTATAAATAAATAAATATATGTTTATTTGGGTGTGCTAAATTTTGTTTTTACTGATGGGGCATATGATCCAAAAAGTCCCATGCTGCTCTTCAAAATATATGTTGGTTTTATTGGAGCAGTTGTGTTGAGTTTTCCCTAGAATTTTTTCATCTTCAGCGACAGATGTTGGTGCATAAACTATGATTATTTTTATGGTGATATTTTTCTGCAAATGTTATTAGGAGCATTGAAATATGGAGGGCCAAATGTCCAATGAAATGATGTTTCTTGTTGCCCTTGGAGGCATGAAAAAATCAACTCTGCCTATTCCTTCATTCATCTCTCCAGAAAAAGAGCCTATAAATCATTCTTTCATTTAATTGTGACTTTCCTTTGTCTTCTGGTTTCATTTATAGAGAGACTGTCATAATGAATGTGATTCAGTTCCTATAAGTAATCTGTCCACGCCTTCATTACTGGACAACTATTTCACATTTTGGATACTATCAACTACTCCCATTTTACAGTTGAAGAAACTGAGGTCAACAGAGTTTAGTGACTTGCCCAGGGTCACACATCTAAAAACTATCTGGGAGGCCTAATCTATCTACTTATTTTTTCTTTTCATTTATTATGGAGCTAGAGGCTGACCCATGGGAGCTTCAGTACCACCACGTAGAGTGTTGTTTCCAAGTTATCCGCATGAATGCAGTGCTTGTGAGGGTGCAACTTATAAATACCAATGAGAAAATGAGAATGTATGGAACCAGTGTGGACCTGCCCTTTTGAAACCAGAATCCCAGAAGAATCCCAGGTGTTCTTAGAGTATGCTCAGATTTTCTACAAGTTCTTTGAGATGTTGAACAATTCTACTATGTTGAAACTAATATACAAATCCAATAAGAGCCAAGCAATCATTATATCTCCTTTCTCAACTAGAAGCAGGAAAGAAAATGCCAACTCTTGTCTTTATTCAGCATTCTGGATCTACTTTGTGGATTGAAATGGAACTTGTCTGCCATGGAAGCATAGCATGCTACAGAAGTTTCAGGAGGGGAATCTCTAACAATATTTTTCATTATAGACATTCAGAATCACAAAGCAAAAATTTTGAAGGTTCTTCTGGGGGTTTGTAAAACAGCGATAAAGCATGAGCTTCATGTGGTAGAATTAGGGTTGTTAACAGGAAATGCTTGTCTTATCCTCCTCAAATATTTACAGACTTGGCTTGTTTTTTCTCCATTTCATATAGGAGGACAGGAATAGAATTAAAAGACAAGAATTGAAATTCCTGAGGAAAGTAAAGATTCCCAGTAGAAAATACTATATGATAGTGTGTGTTTATGGAAATGAGGATGGGGAGGAGAAGAAGTTTTATACTGTGAAATTGTAATTTGTGAAATAGCCAGTACAAGTATTTGCAGTAGCAAAGTTATATTGGGAATGTGCATCTGTGAGTTTGAGTTTTAAACATTTAATTTCAAGTACTGCTTCCTCCAGAAAAGTAAATGCACACATGTAGAACTATAATTTAGCTTCTGATACAAGGGACAAAAATGCAGTATGAGAGCAATTCAGTTAAATATTTCTTATATGTCACTGGATTTAGAGCATTCTACTAGATACTAGTAGAGACTCAAAGTTTAGATAAGATACAGTGTTTGCTCTTTGGAGAACCTATAGTTTAGCTGGATACACAAATATAATAGGGGATACTTTGATACATCCAAAGCACTGGTCCTGTATCTAGGTTGACCCTTCTGAAGATGTATGTGCCCACAAAGTATTTTTAAAAAATTTATTTTATTTTTAATTTATGGAATAGAACAAGCATTTCCATAATGTAGTACAAAAAAAAAAAAAAGATGATTGCCCATGAAACTGCAAATCCATTAGGTACAACTTGTTATTCCTTTTAAACATATAATTATCGTATAAATTTTTTTTTCCCCTTTTTTCCTCCCCCTCCAAGTTGGCTACCCAAATAGGTATATACATGTAGACTTATTCTATACATACTTTTATTTATCAGTTATTTCTCTGGATGCAGATAGCATCTTTCTTCATGTGCCCTTTATTTTTAATTTGGGTAGTTATAATAGTCAAAATGACTTAGTCGCTTAAAGTTGTTCTTAAAACAGTATTGCTGTTACTGTATACAATGTTCTCTTGGTTGAGCTCACTTCACTCTTCACCATTTTGTGTAAGTCTTTCCATGACTTTCTAAGATCATTGAGCTCATCATTTCTTAAGCACAGTAGTATTTCATCACAACCTTTCACTACAACTTATTTAGCCATTTCCCAGCGGATAGGGATCCCTGCAATTCCCAGTTCTTTGCCACCACACAGAGAGCTTCTATAAATATCCTGTTCACATTCAAAGTTATAATTACTATTTGTTAATTTCTCTCCATCTTGGAAAGAGCCAAAGAGCCTCTGGGCAGAAGTGACTCAGAATACTGTCCATTCATGGCTTAGTCAAAGGTAGTTTAGAACAGGCACAGGCATAGAATATGGAATCTCTCCCTCTCCCTCTCCCTCTCCTTCTTCCTCTAACTCTCTCCTTTCTGCCTTGGCCTGTCCTTGAGTCTGAAAAAGATGCAAGGAGTTGCCAGCCATGTCAGGGGTAGTTAGTGGGCAGGACCACAAGTACCTACCAGTAACAGAGTGAGGAAAAGTGGCAGGCAAAGAAATGCCTAGAATCCTGAGTCTCTAAATTTGTTGAGTTGTGTCCAATTCTTTGAGACCCCATTTGGGGTTGTCTTAGCAGAAATACTGTGGTGGTTTGCCATTTCCTGCTCCATTGTCATACAACTAGTAAGTGTCTGAGGTTGGATTTGAACTTGGGTCTTTCTGACTCCAGGTCTGGCATTCTATCCTTCTATCTATGTGCCATCCTCTTTTTCTCTTCTAATTTTTAATATGGAAATATCTTTTTTGGTATTAATTAATTTAGAATATATAGATAAAATCCTGCAAAAGATAGAACTATATACAGTTCTATGCTCATAACCATAGAAAGAAAGAACAAAAAAAGGGGAAAAAGAAGAAAAACCAAATGTATTAAAAGAATCATCATGAGAGCCAGGAACCTATGGCTCCTTCTAGTTCCATATGGCCCAGAGCCAGATTCTGTGAAGTTTAGATTCAGTCAAAGGGCTGCACTTGAGGACTTAGAGGGCCACATGTGGCTTTGAGGGTGTAGGTTCCCCACCCCTGAGACTCCAGACCCTATTTGGTTTTCAGGAAACCAAGGAATTCAAGGATACATTTCAGCTATTTATATACAGACTTCCCTTTTGTCCACAACCAAAGACCAAATTAAATCTAAAAATTTAAAGGGACAGAATTTGAGTGCTTAGATATAAACTTCATCCTCAGCCACCCACAGTCAAAACTTCTGGAGGGTTAATATCAAGGTAATTGAGAGATAAGGACAGCGAGGCTTCACTGTAGATAGAGAGCCAAGCCTGGAGTCAGGAAGATTCATCTTTTTGAGTTCAAATTGAGTCTCAGACACTAGCTGTGTGACCTTGGACAAGTCACCTAACCCTGTGTGAACTGGAGACAAACCACTCTGATATCTTTGCCAAGAAAACCCCAAATGGGGTCAAGAAGAGTCAGACACAACTAATCAACTAAACAACAACATTATTATTTTCATTATTTCCTGATCCCTCAATTATCCCTCAATTTCTCAAATTATGTTTCTATTTATCGTAACCCATCTCCATTAAAATGTAAGCTTCTTGAGGTCAGGAAAAACACTCTGTTCTTTTTTCTTGGCATCCCCAAATCTTAGCACAGTTCCTGCATGTAGTAGGTATTTTTAAAAAATGCCTGTTGAATTTAATTGAATTGCCCAAGGTTGCAATGATAAGTGGCAGAGTCAAGGTTTGAACTCAGCTCCTTTGACTCAAACCCAATGATTTTCCTTTAAAAAAAAGATTTTTATTGATATCTTTTGTTTTTATGTCAAGTAAATTTCCCATTGTAACACTCCCCTTAGTCTTTCCCATAGAGCCATCACTTATCATAAAGAGTAAAAAAGGAGAAAAAAAATCCAGCAAAACTAATCACTATATCCAAAAGATATGTTATATGTAACATTCCATATTGTAAATCTCTATTTCTTTTCTCTTTTCTTTTCCCTCCCTCCTTCCTTCCCTCTCTCCTTCTTGCCCTCGTTCCCTCATTCCTTCCTTCCTTCCTTCCTTCCTCACTCAGAGTTCATCAGTTCTCTTTCTAGAGGTAGATAGCATTTTTTTCATTATGAATCCTTTAGATCTTGGATCATTGGGTCTTGGATTGTTGTATTGATGAGACAAGCAAAGTCTTTCACCATTGATCATCATTGCAACATTACTGTTACTGTGCACAATGATCTCCTGGTGTCATGTTTTTTTTTCTGAAACCACCCACCATGTCATTTCCCATAGCACAATAGTACTCTCTATCACAATCACGTGCCAAAGCTTGTTCAGCCATTGCCCAGTTGGTGAGCGTCCTCTTGATTTCCAATTCTTTGCCACCACAAAAAGAGTTGCTATGAATTTTTTTTAACATGTAAGTCCTTTTCCTTTGATCTCTGGGTATAGACCTTAGTAGCTTATGCATAGTTTTATAGCCCTTTGAGCTTAGTTCCAAATTGTTCTCCAGAACGGTTGGATCAGTTCATTACTCCACTACCAACTCATTAGTGTCGCAGTATCCCTCCCCATTTCCTCCATCACTTGTCATTTTTGATAGGTATGAGGTAGTATCTCAGAGTTATTTTAATTTGCCTTTCTTCTAGTCAATAGTGATTTAGAGCATTTCTTCATGACTATAGATAGCTTTGATTTCTTCTCCTGAAAACTGCCTGTTTATATCCTTTGACCATTTGTCAACTGAAGAATGGTAGACCCCTATTTCTGAGGTACAGTGGAAGGAGGTGCCTTCTCATATCTTTTCTTTCAGACCAATCTGGGTCATTATAATTTTACAACATTCTCTTTTAATTGATTTGTCATTCTTTCCATTTACATTGTTGCAGTCATTGTATATATTGTTTTCCTGGTTCTGATAATTTCATTTATATAAAGTTATATGTCTTTCCATGCTTCTCTGTATTTATCATTTCAGCAAGAATGGTATTCATGTTCATGGACCACAATTTGTTTAGCTGATCCCCAGTGAATGAGCATCTACTTTGTTTCCAATTCCTTGCCATCATTTAAAAAAAGTACTGTTATAAATATTTTGGCTCTGGGCATTTTCTCTGGCCGCCTCCTATGTCTGGAATAATTTGCTTCCTTGTCTCTGCCTCCTGGCTTCCCTGGCTTTCTTCAAGGCCTAACTAAAATCCCATTTTCTACAGGAAAACTTTCCCAACCCCTCTTAATTCTAAAGCCTTCCATCTCTTAATTATGTCCTGTTTATGTCACATTTGGTACACATTTGTTTGCTTGTTGCCTCTCTCATTTCCCTGTAAGCTCCTTGAGAGCAGGGACTGGGTTTTTTTTTTTACCTCTTTTTGAATCCTCAGCACATAGTAGGTGCTTTCAGTTCAGTTATTTTTTCAGTTGTGCTCAACACTTCATGACCTCATTTGGAATTTTCTTGGCCAAGATACTCAAGTGGTTTCCTTCTCCAGCTCATTTTTTTACAGATGAGGATTGAGATAAACAGGGTCAAGTGACCTGCCCAGGGTCAGACAATAAGTATCTGAAGCTGGATTTGAAGTCTTAAAGATGAATCTTCCAGATTGTAAGCACAGTGCTCTATCTTACAGAGCCACTTAGCCGCCCTTCCGTAAGTACTTAATAAATGTTTATTGACTGAATGACTGGTGCCTGTAGGATCTCCTTGGGGGAGAAACAAATAAACAAAATGAAACAAGCAAACCCTCAATCCAGTGATATATATATGTGTGTATATATATATATATATGTATATATATATATGTACATACATATACATACACACACATATTGTTGACTCTATGGGGAAATGTCTCATTCTGGAGATTTGGGATGAAATAGAAAATGACAGCCATGGGGCTCTGGCGGTCTCACACCCATCTAAGGTTCCTGGGAAGACTGCTAACCTCCCTGAGGATATTACTATATCCTCTTCCTAAGACAGAACTGAAGGATTCCCAGACATCAGGAGATGAAGCCGCCACCCCAAAGGAACCAGACTGACCAGATATCCCACTGGGAGTAACTGAGTTGTTATCTCTGATGTCAGCCTGGATATCATCTCACTTACTTCTTTGGATTTTCCTGCTCCAACTCAGGCTACAAATTATACACCTCTGGTTATTGGTATCCACTTGTCTCGCCACCCAGAACCGTCTCCTTAGCTTCCATGCCTGAAGAAGAGTTCTTATTTAAAAAGAAATATATATATGTATGTATATATATATACATACATATATATATGTATATATATTTTTAAAAATAGTGCCTACCTTCCTCTGATCCTGTACCTACTTGTCAGACCAAGGTCTGTCTAGCCCAGCCCTCCATTTTGATTTCTCAATGTCAACACCCACCTATGTGACCCAACTTTTTATTTCTAAATAAATAAGCTAAGTACCTGACTTCCTGGCCCAGACCTATCCTGGGGGGTGCTTCTAGCTTAGAAAGGCAGTGTAGCATACTCTGAAGAACACTGGGGCCCAAAGACCCCATTTTGAGTCTTGGTTCTTCTACTTCCTCAGTGTCTTTGGAACAATTAGGATACCACTAAGCTATAGTTGGCTTATCTAGAAAGTGGAAATGATGGTTGTCCCACCTACCTTAAAGGGCTATTGTTAGAAATAACCATCTTTAATGTATAAGCACTATAGAACCTGAAAGTGATATTACTAGTCTTTTTGGGGGAGTGGGAGGAGAGAGAACCAATGACATCAGGAAGATGATGTCTTGACTTGCAAGTGAATAGGATTTAAGTGAGGCAGAGTGTGCAAAGTCACCAACCTCACTATCTCCTCCTGAGCCATCTGGGTCCAGTGGCAAGATACAGATCAGGACAACTGGAGATGGCCCCGATGTGATGGGAGACCTTGGCCTTTTTAAGCTAAGGTCTTTCCCAGTCTCCACCAAGGTCTAGACACCTTAGGGAGCTGTGTAGCTCACCAACAGGTTAAGTGACTTAACCAGGGTAACACAAATCAACAAGCATTTATTAAATGTTCGCTATGTGCCAGGCACTGTGCTAAGTGTTAGAATACAAATATGAACAAAAAATGACACTCCCTGCCCTTAAGGAGTCTACATTCTCATGGAGGGTGGCAACACATAAAAGGAAACTAAAAGGTGGCTGGGGAGGTACCCACTCTGGAGCATAGATGTAAAGTCTAGGAATGAAGGATGGCTGGTTAGGGCACTTCCTCAAAATGGAGGTTCTGGAAGGAACTCAACAAATGTAAGAAGGGGTCTGTAGGAACAAAGAAAGAAGGCATCCTAGTCATGGTGGTCAAACTGTATATCAGAGCCAGGACTTGAATTCATGTTTTTCTTACTCCAAAGTTGTCCCTCTCTCCACTGCATCAAACTTCCTTTCATTCATAGTCATAACCATCAATCAACAAGTATTTATTATGTGTTTAATGTATGCTGTATGAATTCAATGAATGAAACAATTCCTAGTCTCAAAGAGTTTATATTCTAAATGGGGGAGACAAAGATATACATACAAATGTATATATGTATGTGTGTAAGAGGGGTTTAGCATATGTATGTATGTACGAGAGGACTAACATTTCCAACTACTAAAAATGCAAAAAATGATGTCACCCATGTAGGAGAAGCTTGGGATCTATTCATAAGAGATAAGAGAACTGGTGCAGATGTGCACAAGGATGGACATTTTGTATTGGCCTACTAGCCTCTCTGGTTGGGAGCAACTTCTTTCCTTCCTCCCTCCCTCACTCCCTCCCTTCCTGCCTTCCTCCCTCCCTCTCTTCCTGCCTTCCTCTCTCCTCTCCCTCCTTCCCTCCCTCCTTCTTTCCTTCCCTCTTTCCCTCTTTCCCTCCTTCTCTCCCTCCCTCCCTCCCTTCATCCCTCCCTTTTTTCCCTCCTTCCCTCTCTCCTTCCCTTCTTCCTTCACTCCTTCTGTCCTTCCTTCCCTCCTTCTTTTCTTCCTTCCTTTCCCTTTAAATCTAATTAGACCAAAACACAGCTGCTTTCTTTCTGGCATTCAAGTCCAGAAGTAAAGGACATTCCCTTACAGTAGGGAATACCATACAGTAAAAAAGATGGGACAGCCTGAGAGCCACCTCCTCCCAGCTCCTTAGGCCATGTGACCCCGAGAAATGGGCTTGGGGTTTTGGTGTGTTTCATTTATCCTTTTCAGTGCTGGGTACAGGGAAGGAACTTGAGCCATGAGGCTCTAAGAGCCCAGGATTCCCTGAAGAGAAGCTCTGAGAAGCCAGGGGTAAAAGGTGCTTTCTACTTGAATTTGTTGGGACTAACACCATGTAGGAACTGAGTTAAACTGTTAAGACTAAGCCCTCTCTTCTCACATCTTAAGGTGGTATGGGGAGGTTATGATCAGAGGTGCTGGGGGCAGTGCTTCTATGTTTATTATTGTTATATCTTTGAAATAGTTTTTTCTTTGTAAAATCTTATCTAATGTTAAACGATTAGATGTAACTAGGGTGCTAGTTGCTGTGCCTCAAAAATTTTGGGGGAACACAATTGGTAGGGGCTCTAGCCAGTTTTAGAGATGAGAGACTCTCTAACCCTCCAGATACCAGAAAAATCATAGGGAAATGATGAGATGTAACACGCCTAGTCCTCCGTGAGTGTGGACAGATCAAATTCCTATTACATATGCTAATTTACATGCTATTCTTATTTGTTCTCTTTGTTTATTTTGTGTGTGTTTATATACATACAGATATGAATGCATACATACACACACAGAAAATACAAATAAATGTGACTAGCTGGTACGGTGGATTAGAGTCAGGAAAATCGGAGTTTAAATCCTACCTTAGACACTTCCTAGCTATGTGACCCTGGGCAAGTCACTTAACCTGATTCAGCCTTAGTTTCTTCTGTAAAATGTCATAATAATAGCACCTGTTTCACAGGATTGTTGTGAGGATCAAATGAGATAGCATGTGTATGTACAGCATTTGTAAACCTTAAAGGACTATACAAGTGCTAATTATTATTATAAACAAGTTAGTGTGTGAAGGGAAATGTCGGGATTTGAGGGGATTGGGGAAGTCTTCATGCAGAAGATGGTGCTTGAGCTGCATGTTAAAGGATTATAGCCATTCTAGGAGACAGTGGTGAGGACGGAATGCATTTCAGGTATTGGCCTGAAATAGCCTACAGAAAGGCATAGAGAATATAGTGTATGAGGAACAGAGAGGTCAGTTTGAATCCAATCAGTTGGATTGAAGAGTATGGGAAAGGGTTTAATAGAGAGTGAGGCCGGAAAGATAAATCAGGGCCAAGTTGTAAAAGACTTTAAAAGCTAAACTGAGGAGTCTATTTTATTCTAGAGAGCTGCTGGAGTTGATCACCTAGGGGAATGATGTGGTTAGATTTGCACTTAGGACAAATCACTTTGGCAGCTGTGTGGAGAATGGAGTAAAGTGGAGAAAGGCAGGGAGACGGATTAGGAAACCTTGCAATGGTCTAAGCTAGTGCTGATGGATGAGAGCCTTGAATAAATGTGGTAACTATGCGAGTGGGGAGGAAGGATTGGGTGAGAGAGATCTTACAGAGATAGAAATGGCAGGATTTGGCAACAGATTGGATATGGGGGTGGGGACGAGAGGGGAAGTACGGGATAATGTGGTGATTATGAAACTGGGAGCCTGAAAGAATGATTATATCTTTAACAGAAATAGGGAAGTTGAAGAGGGAAGGGACTCAGGGGAGAGATAAAAGTTCTCATTTGAACATGTTGAGTTTGAAATGTTTCTGAGATGTTCAATTTGAAGTATTATGTAATTGCTGATGGAGATTGAAGCTCAGGGGAAAGACTGGAGCTGGATATATGGATATGGGAATCATCAGCAGAGAGAGATGATAATAAATGAGGTGATGATAAGACCATCGTTTGTTTTTGATTTCCCCAAGCCCTGATGGAAGGACTCTAGTGCCCGGCAAGTACAGGTTTATTCATGTAGAGGAAAGGTCTAGGAATCTAATGTGTGAGCTGGTTCCTTACTGCCAGTTTCAGGTGTCATTACTCACATTATTTTCGTAATCATTTCTTATAGTTGGAGCTATTCTATAGCTATTACTCTAGTGGTCTCTGCCCTTGTGGTAGCCAGGGGAAGCTTTAATATCTGGTGTACACTGGCCAAGTCAGGAACATGACCTGTGTGATGTCTGTGTAATTTCACTATTGGAGGCCTTTCTACAAACTATCCTCTGTTGACCAACTGAGAACAAAAGAGGTATTGTAGGAAAATATACGCTATTGCATTGTTGGTAGCATCACTTTACACAAAAGCTTATACTATTGAAGTAAAAGAGAACAGATTCACAAAACTGATCTTACACTTTTGTCCAAAGATCTCATTGCCAAGACAATAGACCGAGGGTGGATCAGCACCTTTATGTATATAGGATACTCCTGGTATGGAAATTCCCTCCTCTGATGCAGGTCAGCAACTTACCTACTATTTATAGTCTTAGGAGAATTAGCTAAGGCACTAAAATATTGTGTCTTACTCAAGTTTGCATAACTAGTATACGTCGGAAGCAAAACTTGAACCTTTTTCTTTCTCTAAGACCAGCCCTCTATCACTACACAGTACTTCCTCTAAGGATATTAATAATAAATAAAAAGTCCATATTTTTATGGCTTAATAATACAAAACTATTCATAGATGCATAATAGTAAAAAAAAAATAATTGCTATAGTAAAAAAACCCTTTCTACCATGGAATAACTGAATAAATTATAGTTTATTTATGTATTTTTTCTTTGGCCAGCCTACTAATTTCTCTGTATTGAGCTTCATGAGTCCTCAAAAAGCATACAGAGTTGACTCCTACAACTATACCCAAAGCTTTTCCAAAATAGTAGAAACTACTAGAGTCTATGCTCTGCGGATGAGACATCCATGGGCAAGTACGAATGGAGGTCAATGTTCATCAGTGGGGAGAATGGCTCACATTGGTGAGTTCACAGACCCGTTGGATTATATAGTCAGGTAATGGCTATACAGTTTACTATATAAATGATAAATGTGAAGACTCCAAAGAGATACAAGAAAAAAAAGACATGAAAAGATATATAACCTGTCCCTCACAAAGGTAGAGATCATTGAATAATCAGTCTCCACCGATGAGATTCTCATGTGAAAGGGCTTTGCGAAGTGTCACAAATATAAAATAATATCAATATAATAAGGGAAACATGCCTGATGACTACCACCATATAAAAACAATATCCCAGAATTACAGAGTGGGAAAGAACCTCAGATATCATCTTATCCAGGGTTTCTTAACTTGGGCTTCATTAATGTAGTTTTTGATTTTTAAATTTTTGACAACTATATTTCAAATAAATTGTTTTCCTTGTTATAAGCTGGTGACCCTGGTCTCATTTCTGTCATTTGCACAAGATATTCCATCTCCCTAACTTTTTGAATTTTCACTAACCGTCTGTAACAACAAGGACCCTGACATACACAGGAGGGCCTGCTGTACAGGTTCTTAGATCTGCTTTTCTATTTTTTTCTTTTTTTAAAAAATTATTTTATTTGTTTTCAGTGTTCCATAATCACTTTTATATATGTTAGATTTTTTCCTCTCCCTCTCCCTCCTTCCCCCCTACCTCCTTCCTTCCTCCCTGAGATGGCATACAATTTTATATAGGTTCTACACATGCATTCCTATTAAATACATTTTCATCTTAGTCATGTTGCATGGGAGAAATCATAAAACAAACCAAAACATAATACAAAAGAAAATGATCTGCTTCGTTCTGTGATGGAATTCTATAGTTCTTTCTCTGGATATGGAAGGTATTTTGCCTTAAGAGACCATTGGGAGTTTTTTAACTCCTTTCATTGCAATGAAGTACTAAGTCTACCAGAAAAATTCCTCATACTCTGTGGTTGTTGCTATATACAAAGTTCTCCTGGTTCTGCTCCTTTCACTCAGCATCAATTCGTATAAGTCTTTCCAGGCCTCTCTTAAGTCTTCCTGTTCATCATTTCTTATAGCACAATAGTATTCCATTACATTCAAATACCACAATTTATTCAGCCATTCCCCAATTGATGGGCATCCCCTTGATTTCCAATTTTTGACCACCACAAAGAAAACTGCTGTAAATATTTTTGCACATGTGGGACCCTTTCCCATTTTTATGATCTCTTGGGGATATATTGCTGGGTCAAAGGGTATGCACATTTTTGTAGCCCTTTGAGCATAGTTCCAAATTGCTCTCCAGAATACTTGGATCAGCTCACAGCTCCACCAACAATGTATTAGTGTTCTAATTCTCCCACATCTTCTCCAACATTTACCATCTTCCTGTTTTGTCATGTTAGCCAATCTGATAGATGTGATGTGGTTAGATCTGTTTTTCTAAAAGGAAAGTAACTTTTGAGAGGTCAAAAATCTACTTTAATCAAGCACAAATATCATTCACTTAGTTCAGGGGAAAAAGTCAGCTTCAGAGAAAATACAAACAGAGAAATAAAGACCAACAGACAGGACTTCCAACTATCTGACCATAAGCAATACACACATTGCAGATCAATGGACAGATCCAACGTCTGACCATTGCATACCATTACTAGAGAGAGAAAAGCACCAACATCTAGGTTTTCAAAATGTGTGTGTGTGTGTGTGTGTGTGTGTGTGTGTGTGTGTTTTAACTCTGTTTTGTCTGGCCAAACAAACACTTCCAATAAGTAAGCCCCAAAACAAAACCTCACCTCAAACTATATACACACCTTTCAGAGCTAGAGTATCACAACTCTTGAGAACCAGTGCCTCCTTAGAAATTAACAAAAGGTGTGGGCCTTCCAACAATAACAACAAAAATCTGCCCTAATCAAGCTTTCCTTAACAGGCAGACCCATTAATGGGTGGGAAAGATCTTTAACTCCATTACACTGTCCTTCATGTGTGGAATTCCTTCTTATTTCTGCTTCTTTGCTTCCCTGGCTTCTTTCCAATCCCAGCTAAATCCCGCCTTCTGCAAGAAGCCTATCCCAATCGTCATTCTCTCTGATTATCTGCAATTTATCCTGTAGGCATCTTGATTGACTATAGTTATTTACTTTGTTTTCCTCATTAGACAATAGCTCCTTGAGAGTAGGGAAGCTGTTTTTTTTGGCCTTTCTCTGTATCTCTAGTTTCAAATATTTAATAGGTACTTAACAAATGCTTGTTGACTTGACTTTTTTATTTTGTGCCTTAAAAACATTATTCTGAGAAGAGGTCTTTAGATTTCAGCAGACTACCAAAGGAATTCATGATACAACAAAAGATTCAGAATCCCTGAGGAGATGGTTCATGATAACTGCCTTCAGATTAGGGAACTCATGGTGAAAAGGTGTTATACTCATTTTGGTGGCTCCAGAAGACAGAATTAGAAGTAATGGATGGAAGTTGCAAAGAAAATGATTTTGGACAGACTGATATAAGGAAAATGCTCTTCATAACTGTCGTTCACCCTTCATTTTTGAAGAAGACTAATGACATCATAAGCGATGGTTTGACTTGTAAATGAATTGGATTTGAGTGAGGCAGAATTGTGCAAAGTCATCAGCCTCACTCTATCTTCCAGAGCCATTGAAGTCTGATGGCAGGACAAAAGTCAAGATGACTGGTGATGGCTTGGGATGCAATGGATGACCTTGGTATCTTTGATGTCTGATCAAGCTCTAAGTGCCCCACAATGCCTACTTTAACCACATACAGAACAAATTATTCTCATCCACCCATTCTGTGGGGGAAGTCTTCACCTGGTTGGGGTAGACAGATGGGTTTGAGACCTGCCAGTTACCATCAACCTAGTTTAGCCTGTCTCTGGAGAGGGTTTTTTTCTGGGTCTGGCTGCTGTGCATGCTACAGATTCTTGGAGCTACAAATAAGAGCTAGGTGACAGATGGATACCGAAGGGATATGAGCATCCCTGAAAAGGGACATCAGAGATGCTAATCCTCCCTGAAAACCCCAGGGAAGTAGGATCATTTGCCTTAGCAGAGAGTAAGTTCAGCTTCACTGGAATCCTTTAAGGAAAAGTTGGATGACTACTTGTGAGGGATTCTGTAGAAGGACTGAACTAGATAACCCCTGAGGTCCACTGAGACCATTCAGATCTCAAGATCTGTGACTGAGGAAGCAGTCTTGTATGGAGCTGCATTCTGAACAATAATGCCAGAGACAGGAGCCCTAACAGGACCTTCTGCTATGGAGCCCATGAAGGAGAACTGGGTCCCAAGGAAACAGAGCAAGCCCCACCACATGCTGGAAGGCTGGGAATCTGTAGGCAGAGGATGATGGAGGATATACAAAAATGGGAGAAGGGAACCACCTCCATCTCCTGGAGAACTATGGGTAGAGCAATGCTGCATAAGAGCTGCTGATGTGTGGAGAGATATGCATTTATCTAGCAGTTACTGTGTGTCAGGTGCTGTGCTAAGTGCTTTTTACAAATATTATCTCATTTCAGCTTCATATCAACCTTGGGAGATAAGAGCTATAATTATCCCTATACTACATTTGGGAAAACTGAGGCAGTTGAAGATTAAATGATTTGCTAAGGGTCACACAGTAAGTATTGAGGCCAAATTTGAATTCTTCCTGTTTCCAGGCCTATTACTATATCCCCTGTTCCACCAGAGGCAATTAATAGTTCCAGTGTCCTCCTGGGCTCAATAGAAAGAAACAAACTAAGGAAACAGTCACATAAGAAGCCATACCCACTATAAAACCTAACCAGGGCATAACTCTAAGTGATTAAGTCTATGCCTGCCTCTGGGAGAGGGCTGTCTATAGGACTGGGCACATAGGATTGGGCTGGATAGAGTTCCTTTCCCATAAATCAAAGATCAAAAGACAGATCCCACTGTCTGACCATTACATACCATTACTAGAGAGATAAGCACCAACATCTGGATTTTCAAAGCCCTATTTATTTCTTATGTTAAAAAAACCAAACTATTAATTCTTTGAACTTTATAAACCATGTGCGTGTAAAAGGTAGTTGTCAACAATGTAATAGGTAGTGTCTGATAATGAAAATTCCTCCTATGCTAGTATCTTTCCTTAGAATGCCTCCAATTTTCCCTGTGCCTATCTTGTATGTCTGTAGTTGTTTGTACGTTGTCTTCCCCATTAGAATGTGAGATCTTTTAGCTTGGTGACTGTTTTTGCTGTTCTTTGGGACTTTCATGGGACCTGGAATATAGTGGTGCTTACAAATGCTTTTTACTTTGACTTCCCAGTTGGTTTGGGTGAGGACAATGGAGTCAGAGAAGTTAAAAAAAGGATGCTTCAAAGTCTATCCAGGTCCTTTGTGTTCCATTAGAGCCTCTGAGACAAGGTCTACATTTTCCTCCAGCCTAGGTCACTCTCTCTATCTCTGTCTCTCTTTCTCAGTCTCTATGTCTCTCTCCATCTATCGTTATTTCTCTCTCTCTATCCCTGAGTCTCTATCTCTCTATCTCTCTCTGTCTTTCTCTGACTCTATCTGTCTTTTCCATCTATTGCTCCTGGCTCTGTGTTCTGGCACTCAGCGCACAACCACCTTCCCAATAGCTGAAAGCAGCCATCATATTCACCCTGAATTTTCTCTTCTTTAGGCTCTATACACCAAGTTCTCTTGGTCTCCAATCTCTCCACCATTCTGGTTAGCTGCCTCTGCACATGTTCCAATTTGTCCAATACTCTTTCTAAAGTATGGCCCCCAGAACTGAACACAATACTACGGAAAGAATCTGAACAGGACAGAGTGTGGAGGAGTTGCTATAACATCTCTTGTTTGGGATGGTGTGTTCCTTGATGGAGCCTACAATTGCTTTAGAATTTTGGATGCCAAGTCTTGTCTTGACTTATGTAGATTTCTTACCACCCAAAAACCCCCAGAGCTCTTTTGCACAAATTACTCCTGCTCCCAGCCTTATATTTGTGAAGCTGATCTTTTGAACCCAAATGTAGGCTATAACATTTATCACTATTAAATTTCATCCTATACAGTTATCACTTCCACATCATGACTTTTCTCATTGCAGTTTTATTGCAGATTAGCATCAGAAATTAAGTGAGAATTTAGGAGGAGTTTTGTAGAAGTTGCAGAAGATATGCAAAGACTGTCAGACAACACAGAACCTGTAACCAAATACTTAACCCAAATTTTACATTAAAGTACTGTAAACACCCCATAAAGAAAAAGAAATTCTAATATGAAGGGAAGGCCAAAACATTTTATGTGCATTTTCCAGTTTACGAAGGTGCTGGGCCCTAATCCTCACAATGTATAAAGGGATAACTATATAATGCCTGCTACCAAAGTCCTCCTCCAATAACTCATGGTGGCATGGAGATGCCTCCAGCTTTTTGAAAGTTCTAATAATGGAACCAGCCTTCCAGCTGGCAGGTATGTGGGGGAAGGCAACAAGCATTTGTTAAGCTCCTACTAGGTGATAGGCACTGTGATAAGCCCTTTATAAATATTATCTCATTTGATCTTTACAGCAACCCTGGGAAGTAGATACTGTGATTCCCATTCTAGAGCTGAAGAAACTGAGACATTGAGAAATTGAATGACTTGCTCAGGTTAAGTATCTGAGGCCATATTTGAACTTGGGTCCAGGGCCAGCATTCTATCCACTGTACCACTACCTACCTCAACTCACTACCAGATTTTGCGTATGGCCCCAGGGACTGACTATGTGCCTTTACCTGAGGCTCAGCCCAACGAAGTCTGAGAAGGTTCAACACCAACCTGGCCTTGGGAGATGAATTACCCAGCCATAGTAATTTTCAAAGATCATTTTCTGTATCAAGTCATAGAACTGTTTCATGGATGACACTGATAAAATCATGGACTGTTAAAGTTTTGAAGTCATATGGTAGAGTTGGTCCATTGTTCTCTCCTCTTTTTGTCATTTTGGATCCAATGTGTTAACTGTCTCTCCTCATTTCATGTCTTCTCGAATTTGGTAAGTATGCCACCTATACTTTTCTTCAAGTCACTAATAAAAATGTTGAATAGCATAGAACTAAGGACGGATGCATGGGGCATTTTGCTCAATTTTCCATTGACCCATTGATGACAATTTTTTTTTTAGTCCTATCAGTTCCAGATCTACTTAATTATATAATCATCTATCCCCTATCTCTCTAGTGGGATAGCATAAGATATCCTATTGAATGCTTTGTTGAAATTCAGGTATAATAGTGAGAAGTAGTATGGGCTGATCTGTAGAGAGTTGACCTTGAAGTCAAGAAGACCTAGCTTCAAGCCCTACTTCTGACATTTACTGTCTGTGTGAATCTGAGCAAATCACAAACTCAATGCTCTAGGTAACTCTCTAAGACTATAAATAGCAAAGACGGTGCCAACCTGCATTAGTAGAAGGAGTTTCCTTATTTGAGAATTCTCTACACCAATGAAATCACAAATTCAGTCTCTATTTCCTATGTCTATAGCATTCTCCTGATCTACCAGACTGTTAAATTTGTCAAAAAAGTAAAAAGTTAGTTTTGTTTGACCTATTCTTGATAAAGTCATACTGACTCATTGTGATTATTGTTTCCTTTTCTAAATGGTCACAAACCATCCCTCAAAGAATTTTGCCAGGAATTAAAGTCAAGCTCATTAGACTATAATTCAAAGATTCTACACTCTTCATTTTTTCAAAAATTGGGGCATTTGCATTTCTCTAGTCCTATATTACACTTCTCATTTTCCTAATGTTTCAAAGATCACTGACAGAAGTCTGATAATCACATGATTCTGGGATAGTGTGTCTAGGCCTGTTGGTTTGAACCCATTGGGACAGTCAGGCCATCTCTTACCACCTCCTCACGTTTGTTGGATTTAAACTCCCTATGATCTAGTTTTGATTTATTCTTTGCAGTCTAAACTCATTCTCTGTGATAGAGGGAATAGAAGCTAAGTAAGAGCTAATCAGCAAGTATAGCAAAAATCCTTTTCTCCATCCTCACCCTTCTTGATTTGTCCCCAGGTTTGAATCTATTAATGACCCCTTTCTTGGTACATTCTCTCCTCCCTAGGTGTATGACACTATAATGCTCTACAACATGACTGACTGGTCCTTCACAATTGCCTTTGCAGACTTATTATCCATATTTGTAATCAACACCCTGGGCTTGTTTTTTTTCTTTTCTCTTTTTTTTGGTTGGCCTTCTAAAGAGCCTGATGAATCACTACAAAAGCCTGTGGGTAGACATTGTGTGTGTGTGTGTTCATCCTTCATTGCCAAAGAAGACCATGCTATGAGAGAAATAATGACATGACTTGCACTTGACTTTGTTTTGAGTGAGGGAGGACCGTGCAGGTCACCAGCCTCACTTCTCCTCCAGAACCATCTGAATCCAGTGATCAGATATTCATCAGGATGACTGGAGATGACCCAGAATGAGACAATTGGGATTAAGTGACTTGCCCAAGGTCACACAGCTAGTGAGTGTCAAGTGTCCGAGGTGAGATTTGAACTCAGGTCCTCCTGACTCCTGCACTGGTGCTCTATCCACTGCACCACCTAGCTGCCCTGAGCCAGAAACCATAAGATAAACCCAAAAGCCCCCGAGACAGCAAGGAATCTAAAATAGGAATCTAAAATAATATAGAATCTAAGGAATCTAAAATAATATGGAAACAGATGATTTTTAGTTAGCACTAGCCCTTCCCAAGCACTAACCTTCCTTCTGGAAAGGTGATTTAGAATATTACATTTTCACATAAACCAGACTACAATTTTCTTTGACTAAGGTATTGCTAAAAGGAAGAAACTTTGAGCAAATGTATTCCCCTGGGAAACAAAGTTGCCTCTAGGCAAAACAATGGAAAGAATGCAGTGAGAAGACCTGAGTTCATATCATGCCTTTGACATTTTCTACATGTGAGACTTTGGGCAAGTTATTTCACCTCTCTAGGTCTTTTTTCTCCTCTTGTAAAATAAGACTGTTGAACTAGTCAACTTTTGAGGTCTCTTCCAACTCTAGTTCTATGTTTTGACTCTTTCTTCTCTCTTGGGTCTATTATCATTATTATTATCCCATCAACTCAGAGTTCTGGAAGTGTCCCTTCCTTGAGCACCCTCCTACCTTTCCACTCTTACACCTTATTCATCAATGTGTCCTCTTTGATACAGTGATAGTGGCCTCCTGGCTGTTTTACAAACAAGACACTCCATCCCTCAGCTTTACCCATTTTCTCTGGCTATCATCCATGCCTGGAATACTCTCTCTCTTCTGCTCTGACTACTGAACTCACTTTCTATCAGAATCTTCCCTAATCCCATATAATTCCAATACTTTCCCTATTTACCCTGCATATAGTTGCTCTGCATATATTTGTTTGCATGTTGTCTCTCCCATTAGATTTTAAGTTCCCTGAGGGCAGGGACTATTATTTTTGTCTCTTTTTGCATTCTTAGCACAGTGCCTGACACATAGCAGGTACCTAACAAATATCGAATTGAATGGAATTGTTCCCTTTGCAATCCCAACATAGTTTTGAAAAAAGGATCCTTTTTTGTCTTGTTAAGAAAGGTAGGTAGTACAGTAGATAGAGTATAAGCTGGCATTAAGAAGGCTTGAATTAAAATCTAGCCTCAGACACTTACTAGCCATGTGACCTTGGAAAAGTCATTGATTTTCTCCTCATCTGCAAAATGATGATAATAATATCTACCACAAAAGGTTGTTGTGAGGATCAAATGAGATATTTGTAAAGCACTTTGCAAAGCATAAAATATTATATAAATGCTAGATATTATGATTATTGTGATTACATGTCCTAAGAAGACAGAGACGCAGGCAATGGCCACATGACTTTGTAAGTAAATAAAAGATAACTTATAGCAGCAAATGAAGCTAGTAGCTTATTGTTGGATAAATCCAAAGATTTCAGCTCCTGGGGTAAGGACTTGCTATTAGATTAGAAACTTCTGGGAAAACTGGAAAGAAGTATGGCAGAAAGTAGATATAGATCCACATCTTACATTATATACTAAGACAAGTTCCAAATTGACCTCATGCATCCAAATAGATAAATGACTTAGATTTTTTAAAAAATCACACAAAACACAAATTAGAAGAAGAGATTTCCTTTCAGATCTTAGGAAAGGAGATGAGTTCATGACCATAAAGGTGTCAAGAGGATGATTTTGTTGTAGCTGTTCAGTCACTTCAGTTGTGTCCAATTCTTCATGACACCATTTGGGGTTTTATTGGCAAAAGTACTGCAGCGGTTTAACATTTCCTTTTCCAGCTCATTTTACAAGTGAGGAAACCGGGGCAAACAGGATTAAGTGACTTGCCCAGGGCAAACAGGATTAAGTGACTTGCCTAAGGCTAGATTTGAACTCAGGAAGATGAATCTTTCTGATTCGGAGGCCCAGGACTCTATTCACTGTGCCATCTAGTTGCTCTCAAGAGGATTACAGAAGCTTAAAATAGGCAATTTTGAGTATGTAAAACTGGATTTTTTTTCACAAGCAGAACTAAATGCAGATAAAATTAGAAGGGAAAGTATTAGCTGGGGGAAAAGACTTTGCAATAAGTTTCTCTGATCAAAGTCTCATATCTAAGATATAAAGAACTGATTCAAATTTGTAAAAATAGGAGCCATTTCCCAATTGATAAATGGTCAAAAAATATTAACAGGCAGTTCTCAAGAGAAGACATATAAACTATGAATAACCATAGGGAAAAATGTTCCAAATCACTCAAAATTAAATCAAATTAAAATCAAACAGATTTTACCTCATATCCATTGATTAGCAAAGTTGACAAAAAAGGAAAATGACAAATGTTGGAAGGCCTGAGGATGGAACTCTAATTTTTCCAATCATTCTGGAAAATAATTTTGGGGGTTTGCCTTCAAAATCACTAAACTGTACATATCCTTTGACCTGGAGATACCAGTCCTGTTTGATTGGGTCATCTCCAGTCATCTTGATAAACATGAGACCACTGGACCCTGATGGCTCAAGAGAAGAAAGTGAGGTGGTGACCTTGCACAGCCCTCCCTCACTCAAATCAAAGTCAACTGCAAATCATGTCATCATCTTGATGTCATGGTCCTCTAGAATGAAGGACAAACACAACCTGTGAGTGAGTAGCAGCTCCCCTCCCCTCTCCTCTCTTCTCCCTTCTCCTCCCCTTCCTTCCCCCTCTCCTCCCTACCCCTTTCTTCTCCCCAGGGGCCAAAAGTTGCCTTTTTTTCCTTTGGTTTTACTGGGTACATTTCTTGCTGAAAGACCAAGCCTTAAATCTAATTCACTTTGGAGCTCATAGACTACTAAATAGTAACTGTTTCTCTTTTACCCAGGAACCCTGAGAGTCTTCCCCTCCCAGTTTGATTTTTTAATTATTATTAAAGGGACCATCCCTTGAGTAACTACTTAAAGAAGCCTATTCATTGAATGGGTATGTCTCACTCAAAGTGAGAATGTGATAAGAATGTGATAGCCTGAAAGGATCAGGTTCTTACATTGCATCCTGGGCCATCTCCAGTGATCCTGATGAATATCAGGCCGCTGGACCCAGATGGCTCAGGAGAAGGCAGTGAGGTTGGTAACCTTTCACAGCCCACCCTCACTCAAATCAAAGTCAGCAGCAAGTCCTGTCATCATCTTGATGTCATGGTCCTCTTCGAGAACGAAGGACAAACACTACAACAATAACTAGTACTATTCTATACATTAAACATATCAAAAAGAAAAGAGGAAAGGACCCATATATACAGAAATATTTTTAACAGTTCTTTTCTGTAGTAGCAAAGGACTAAGGGGGTACCCATCAAATGGAGAATGACTGAACATAATATAGTATATTAATGTAATTAAAGATTATTGTGCCATAAGAAAGGATGAAAGGGATGAATTACAAGAAACCTAAGAAGACTTGTGTGAACTGATGATAGTAAAGAGAACAGAGGCAGGAAAAAAATGTATACTATAACAACATTGTAAAGACAAACAATTTTGAAAAAGTTGAGAACTCTGATCAATGCAATGACCAACCAGGATTCCAGAGGATTGATGATAATCTATACTACTTATCTTGTGCCATAGAGGTGACACTGAGACATATTTTTCAACATGGATAATGTGAGAGTTTTGTTTGCTCGTCTTTGCATTTGTCATAAGGGCTTTCTTTTTCTTTCTTTCTTTCTTTTTTTTTTTTTTTAAGTAAGGGAGGTGAGAGAGAAAAAAATGTTAATTAAAAAAATGTAAAAATGTAAAGAAAACAAATAAATGGATTCAGGAAAAAACGCAAAGAGATTGTTATTGTTCTTATTTGGCTAAAATATTTCATGTTACTTTCCTAGTAAAAATACAAATTGATTTATTTGTTAAGGTTTTATTTAGAGACATCCATGTTTTGTTACATTATTTATTTGCAATTGTTGAGAATGCTGTTAACCTAATTAAAAAAAGATGGCACAAAAGTTAACTTTAGACTTTATCTGAATTATGAATTCCAAACTAGTTTGTTGCAAATGAAGCTTAAGTAATATTTTCTTACACAGAGCTATTTTAGTTCTTATAAAGAGCTAATTCCAGAAATTAGAGGATGCAAAATAAATTCTATTTTAAGAACCAGGGATCTTAAAATTTTAAATAGTTTTGTAATTACTTAAAACTAGATATTCTAAGTTTCATATTTGATCTGAAATATTTATCTCTATGCTATTAAATATGAATTGAAAATGGATCAACTGGACTGGAAGTAAAGAGAAACTATGTGTAGTCTTTTCCCTCAATCAGAAAAATTTTAGTAATGTTCCAGTTTGGGTGATCAGGAAAAGGTAAATCATATTAGCAGCAACATTTTTAAGAATCTGATTTTGGATTATAAGTGTTGACATATTTAAAACTTTGGATATTTGAGTCACGATTGCCAATTAAATCAAAACAGATTTTGAATTGAATGGAACTTTTCATTTTTATGATCAGTGTCAGAGTCTGACAAGAAGAAAGAGACACACAGTCAGTCAATGTCCTCAAAAGTCTCTATCACAGGTAGGTGAAGTAGATAGAAAGTCAACTTTAGAGTCAGGAAGATCTAGTTTAAGTCCCACCTTTGATGCATTTTACTTGCATGCAAGCTTTTCAATTTTATGTAATTGAAATCTTTTGATTCCCTCTATCCCTCCTAACCACAGGTGTGAATTTATATCCTTTCCTTCTCAATTCTTTTACGATATGAGCTGAGGTCATGTGTCCATTTGGAATTTGTCATATATGTTGTAAATATTGGTCTAAATCTCATTTCTGCCAGATTTCTTTCTAGTCTTCATAGCCATTTTTGTTATATAGGAAGTCTTTACTGCAGTCATTGATATCCTTGGACTTATTCTGGGACAAAGGTACTGGTTTGATTATTGCTAGGTTTTGTTTATTTCATCTCTCCCACTGAGCTACTTTTCTATTTTTATATCAGTGCCAAGTAGTTCTGATGATAACTGTTTTGTAGTGTAGTTTGAAATCTGGTATTGTTAGTTCTTCATTCCCTCTCTTTTTCATTATTTTCCTTGAGATTCTTGATCTTTCATTTTTCTTGAAGAAATTTGCTACTGTTTTGTCCAGGTCTTCAGTGTAACTCTTGGATAGTTTTATAAATAAAGCATTGTTTGTAAATTGATCCAGGTAGTGTCATTATTTTAATGATATTAAAACCAAAAAGAATGCATATGTCTCCAATTGTTTATCTTCCTTTATTTTTTAAAAGAGTGTTTTGAAGTTTTAAAATTGATCTTTAAGCCAGAAATCTTTGTCTAGCGGAGGTTACCAGGGTTGAATGAGATAAAGAAAAATAACAAACAAAACAGCAAATTATATTTGACATCACTGATGTCAGGTTGCTAGATTTATGGTATTCTAACTGGATGTGGATGAAGAACAAGAGATGATCTAACAAAGCAATATTAGGCAGTCCAGGTGAAATAAGACAAGACCTTTCCAGTGACCCCGTTTCATAAAAGGAATCATGAGTTTATTGATCACTGGAATGAAATTAATGAAACGAAGCAGCAAAATTGAATGGAAAGGATGGCTCCTTTTGAACAAAAGAATGGAAAAACAGGATGATTGCAAAAAAGTGACCAGTAGCACCAACCTTTGTCAGAAGAAGCTAAAATCACAGATCAAATGCTAATCTTTGAGTATATGCTGTGCTATGCTATTTTATTCCTCATACCACAGAGGGGGTGTATTGTTAGACTTTTCTATTCAAAGATGATCATTTTTGATCATTTTAATTGATCAAATAATCAATCAAAATTTTTATTATAAACTAAACAATCAACAAACATGAACATTTTAACATACAAAGAACAAAAAAGACACATGAAACTATAATTTTCTATTGTGTAGTTTGTCTTCAGGAAGTGAAATTTAACAAGCTAATAACATGATTGCCCTTTTTTGTATTCCCTGCTAAACTTTTTATTTTATAAGAGAATAATTTTCTAAATATATAGAGAAGAGTGCTCACGTCTCTTGACTCTAACAATCCATTTCTTATAGTACTCAATGACACTAAAGTGCTTTGGAAACCTCAAATGTATGTTGTTGACCAGTTGGTTATAGCCTCCTTTTCTCCTTCCCCCATTACTCCACCTCTCTGCTCTTTCCCTTTCTCTTCTTTCCCCTATTAGAAGTTAATTTACATCATCTTATACTCAGATCTATGAATAAGAACGTTGGCACTGGGGACAAATTCATTTGAAGAGAAGGCAGAGCAGAGGACAATTCTACTGTGGCTATTATTGTATCAGGAGAGGGGCAGTCTATTGCCAGTGATGTGCCCTCCTTCCCTCTTTCTCTCCCTTCCTTCCTCCTCTCTCTCTCTCTCTCTCTCTCTCTCTCTCTCTCTCTCTCTCTGTCTCTCTCTGTCTCTGTCTCTCTCTCTCTCTTTCTTGGTGAGGTAGAGGAAGGTGGTCCCAAGAGAGGCACTATAGTGATAGGGTAAGCCACGTCTCAGGATTCTTTGGCACTGTGTGTTGAGGTATAAAAATGATTTGTATGTTTAGTCTCCCCAAATAGAATGTAATCTCCTAGAGGTCACAGGCTATTACTCTTTTTTTTATATTGCCAGCATTGGGCATATAGTAGGTACATGACAAATGCTTGTTTATTGATTGATAATGGAAGATTTGGGGCAGGAAAGCCCCATCTGCCTCATGGACCTCAGGTGTCTGTTCATGCTTTTTTATTAATGATTATCTATGCTAATTACCATAGCAAGCAGTAAGGATGATGGGATATGGGAGGTATAAGACAAAAGCACAAGATCCAAAGGATCATAGAGCTAGAGTTGGAGAGATCCTTATAGACCATCTAGTGCTATCCCCTTGTTTTACAGATGAAGGAATTAAGTAGAATGACTTGCCCATGGTCATACAGCTAGTAACAGAGATAGAATTTGACCTCAGGTCATTTGACTACAAATCTAGTACTTTTCCCACTATAACATGTTACAATACAATTTAGTTTGGGAAGCAAAACTAGCCACAAAATAAAGAAAAAAGTAGTAAGAAGAGTAGAAGAATATGGAATAATACAACTTAGTGCTAAACTGTGAGGCTTAGATTGCTATAAATACTATAACATTTTAGAAGAGTCAATAAGCATTTATTAAGCACTTATTATAGATAACCACTGGAAATACAATTATAAGCAAAAAGAGGAGCTTACATTTTAATGGGGAAAAATAGCACATAAAAAGGGGGGTGGTGGTGGAGGAGAAAGAAGGCAATCTGAAGTATCAGGAGCGGAACTGGAAGATGAGTAAAGGAGTGAGGATGGATGGCATGGGCACTTCCTCAGAATGGAGGGTCTGGTAGGAGCCCATCCAACAGGAGCGGGCTATAGGAGTGAAAAGGCTGTTGGGCTAGAGCGGATAAATGTGGAGAGTTAGAAGTAATGTCAGTTCATAGCAGGGCTGCATGACCAGAACATGGGTCCTACAGGTATTTGAGGTCAGGGACCACCTGGTACTGGTGTGAAACAATTCTGGGATTTTGCTGTGGCTGAGTTCATCTAGAGGGTAAATGCAAAAGATTGTTGCTATGCCATGCTCAGAGTACAGCTTGCTTACCCAGCCTTAGCTCTGGAAAACAGGGTGTCCCCTCCTAGTAAAAAAGAGAGGAGTAGAAAGAGAGAGGTGGTTTTGGTGTGGAAATCCTGACATCACCAAACAGAGGAGGGGACTTCAAATACTGACACTGATACTTGCTACCTATATGAACCTTGGGCAAGTCACCATACCTCTCTGGACCTCAGTTTCCTCATTTACAAAATGAAGAGGTTGAATTAGATGATGTGTAATGTCCCTTCCAACTCCAGAACTGTAAGTAAGCCATTTAACCTTTCTCAGCCTCAGTTTCCTCGTATATAAAATGGAAATAATAATACTTTTCATGATTTGATCTACCATGGTCCTTTTGAGGAACCAGCTCTAACAGTTCAAGTCAAGGAAAATGTTTTGCTAATTATAAATTGCTACATAAATATGAGATATTATTACTAGGAAGGGAATGCTTCATGGAAGAGGTAGAAATTGAGTTGAGTTGGGATTTAGATTGATGGAGAGGGGAATAGAAAGTGTTTGAGGAAACTCTGAGTGAATGGAGCAATATGAATGGAGGCACAATGGTGGAAAAGGCCCCTGTTTGTTCGTGTGACTATTAAAACACTAACCTGATTAGAAGATTTAGAATAAATCCAGGGCCAAATAGTTTAGACCACAAAGTACTTTGATGTTTCCATAGATCTCTGATCTCATGGATGTAAATATTTTCTCCAATGATGTACAGAGAAACACATCTATACCTTCCCATCCTGCTGCAACTCTTATTAATGACTTCTCATAAGTCCTCCCTTCCTAAACCACCCCCTTCTCCTAGGACTCTAGCCAGTGTGCCTTTCTCCAGATCTTTTGACAATCCATGGACACTAATGGAGGGCAAGGGCTTGGTCATCTCTCATTCTTGCCACTTGAGTAATCTACTCCTCCTTTTTGTTACAGGTCTCCAAATTATATCTTTTATTGGTGGGGGAGGGACCAATCCATTTGTTGATGATGGCTGACCTTTCCAATGTCAACTTCTGCTGTTACTTATTTCCAACCATAAAGGAAGGGAGAGGAATAAGCATTTATGTAGCACCTACTATGCGTCAGGCAGACTGTGCTAAGCAATAAATTGTTCATCTGGTGAAAATCTTCACTGTAAATATTTTGCTGCCTATTTGTATTTACCTTTCCATTTTCCTTTGAGAGACCAGTAACTTAAATTTTTTCTAGAGTAGGGGTGGGGAACCTGTGACCTTGAGGCCACATATGGCCCTCTAGGTCCTCAAGTGTGACAGAGAAAATTGTTCTGTGAAGTTTGGATTCAGTCAGAAGGCCTCACTTGAGGACTTAGAGGGCCACATGTGACCCCAAGGCCACTGTCCTAGATCATGTTATTTCATCTTTGTAGCCATACAACACGATCAGAAGAACTCTGATGTTAAAAAGACAAGTCTTTGTTTTAGGAAGAGGCTTGTGATCACAAAAAGACTTCACAACTTCCCAAAGGTAAGCTAGCTTACTTTCCTCCTATCCAATTTTAGGACTCCTTATTTACATTGTTTATCCAATATGTGTATTAATAGGTGAGCTCTATAGGCTGTCCACCCAATTGCCTATAATAATATGGATAGAGGTGCTTCTTCATCCACTTGGTTTTTGTTGTGCGACCAGTTAACCCAAACTTTTCTGAGTATTAGATAAAGTTCTTTCTGGGAACAAGGCTCTTACTTCAATCATGGGAATTTTTTTTCCTCAGTAGCAATTACTGAAGAAGTCCTGAGTAAATGTTTTGAGTCCATGGAGTTGCGTCTTGGTTTTATCTTGATGATTTTAAGGAACTTTTAGCACTATCATAGTATTTCCATGGATAACTCAGCTTCTTTATCTATCACAATTCCTTATCTATGGAATATGATGAAATAGATCTTTGTTTTCCATGGCAAAATGACTCTTGTGAAACTCAATAAAGTAATGATAATTACACTGGTCCTAAAGGGGTCATTCCACGGGATATGCATCCAGATCTCCTCTAGAAACGTCAAGGGTCTCCACTGATATAGCAATTCATTGCTTGGACCTTTTGGGCACGAGGGATTTCCTGGCTATTTGGAGCCATGCATATACCTAAGTCCCTGGCTGCCTTTGCTTCTTTTATGTTTATTCTTTTATGTTCTTAGGTGAATGAGTATTCAAGGTAGACATGTTCAGGATTGGAAATGACTTTTTGAGTTCAAGAGGTCTGGAGATTTTGGTTCCTGTGTAATTGGAGGTAGCTGGCAGCTGAAGAAGTTGGCATTGGAGAGTCAGCCACCCACAAGAGGACTGACTTATTTACTAGCACACTCAACAGGAATTATTGGGAATTGTTGGACAGTGTAGAGTAGAGATGAAATGTAAAATGCTCTTAATGACCAGTTTTATAAATGGATTTATACACTAATAGGATTTAAGTACCAGCTTCTCAGCAAATCGTATAAGTGATTTTAAGTTAAATTTCTGGATCCTGTTCTATTACTGTGTATTTATGAGTCTAATGGTTTATTTATGAGTATAATGGTTCTCAGGTAAATAGAAATAAAAAATTACCTCTAACTTACCTGATCCATATTTTACACTAAGTTCCCCTTTTTGGTAAGACCCTAGACATAGACCAACACTAAAATAGTCCCAATGGGATAGGATGGAGGGGTCTAAGGAACCAAAGTGTATAAAAGAAATGAGTTTAATCCCTCTAATTAGAGGCTAAACTTCACAGGACTGAACCACATGCCTGGTACAAAATGTCCCTGTGGTGACCCAGTAGTGGAGCCCCAAGGCTAGACATTAATAAAATACTGATCTTGAAACCTTTAATGAATGAGCTCCTATTTACAAAAAAATATAGGAGATGAAAAGGGCCATGTGAATGAAGTAAGGCATATTTTTCCAATCCTGTCCTCCCAGAATGCCTGAGAAAAGGACAATGCTCTTGAATAGGACTTGATATGGAGGGCTTCATTGTGTTTTCCTGAGCTTTCCACTGGGCTGTCACTCATAAATGACAACATAATTGGAAGCAGACAACTCTGTTGTCATGGTCAAATAAGCTTTTCCCCTACCAGCTCTGAGAACTAAAAATTGGCATGAAAAATCTGTCCCCCATCTCCATCCCTATCATTTTTTATCAGTGCCTCACAAACTAAAGGTCTAATCAATGAAATCCCCCTTCTAGAGGAGACTATTCTTATCCTATTTCCATTGCTGAAAAGGCAATTTACAGTTCAAAGATATATTCAATTAGGATTACCCAGAGAAAAAGGAGTAGCTTGTAAGACTTTAAATTGAGTTGAATCCTTATCCAGCTATTCTCACCTAATTGATTGCTTTTCCTTCCAGTCAGAGTGATAGTTTCAAAATCTAAAATTCCGAACCGGGGTTTATTACTTTATAGTTTTGTAGAAATGAATGGCTGCTTCTGAGTTGGTATGAATCTTCTTAGCTGCTGTTTCAAGCCTTGCGTTCCAGATCTGGTTCAGTTAGTTAAAAAAGAAAAAAAACCTGTCTTACTTTTTTCCCCTTAGACTTTAGCCAACTGTCTGATGTTGCTTTAGCTCTGACTCATTCATTTAAAACAAAACAAAACTATGTGAAGTTGTGTTGAAATTCTGGATGCATCTGAATGAGACTGGTTCCCAGAGCAGAGATCTCCCTTTTTTGGTTTCTCTGAAGTGTCTTGAATTATATCCAGCTGTACTACAAGAACAACTCAGCTGCTGAGGGGTCGAAATGGTTTCTGAGCGATGGGGAGGGGGCAACTGAGACCAAAAGTGAAGATGATCTATGCCTTCATTTAGGAAATCATGGTGAGGATGGTTCTCCACTTCCACATTCATTCTATGCTTATTTCTCTTCGTTCCAGGGTTGGTGATCTAGGAAATATGGTACAGAGGCTGGGATTGTGGGGAGAAGTACAGGCTCCCAACTAGTCATTTGTACCTTTGGTTCCTGAATTTCCAGGTTCTTGAGGTTTAAGGGAGCTTTCCTCCAGGGCACCAACAATATCAGGTTATAGGCAGATTCGGTAGATTCTCTGCCTGTACACATGCTAGTTCAACCTACTCCTACCCCATCCACAGAGCCATTGCTATGGAAACTGGGTAAGCCAATTATCTACTAACCTCTTGGTTCTTCTCAGATGTCCACCCACAAAGTCATTGCCTTAGAAACTGGGTGAGGCTGGTACTGCTTGCAAGCATATATATATATATGTATATACATACACACACATATACACACATATACATACATATACATATACATACACACACATATTTATTTGCTTATTTACATGTCTCCCCCATTAGGCTCTAAGTTCTTTGAGGGCAGGAACTGTCTTTTCCTTTTTTTATCTCCAGCACTTAGCATAGTGCTCGGCACATTAAGAAATGATTGACTGAGGTACAAGATAAATACAAGGTAATTTTGGTGGTAGTTGTAGTGGGAACAGGAAATGGCCCATAGGGGAGATGGCTTTTGAATTGTGGTTTGAAAGAAGCTAGGAATTCTAGGAGATGCACGCAAAGGAGGGAATGTGACATCCAGCGTAAAGGCATGAACACAGGAGATGTTGCATGGGAAAAACAACAAGAAAGCCTATCTGGCTCAACAAAAGAGTAAATGCAAGGGAGTAATGTGTGATAAAGTTGGAAAAGATCAATTGGAACCAGACTGTGAGAAGCTAAACTGCCAAAGGGAGAAGCTTGCATTTGATTGTAGAGGTAAGAGGGAGCCACTGGAGTTTATTGTGCAGGGAAGTGACATAATCAGTTTGTGTTTTAGAGATATCACCTTGGCAACTTTGTGGTGGATGGATGGGTGTGGGGAAAGATTTGAGGCAAGGAGTCCAATGAGAAATCTTTTGCATTAGTCCTGGTGAGAAGTGATGTGGGCCTGAGCTAGTATGGAGGCTGTTAAAATAACAATAATGAAATAATATTTATTTATTTTTGAGGCAATTGGGATTAAGTGACTGCCCAGGGTCACATAGCTAGGAAGTGTCTGAGACCAGATTTGAACTCAGATCCTCCTGACTCCAGGGCAGGTTCTCTAGTCACCCTGAGTAACATTTATATAGTGCTTACTGTGTACCAGGCACTGTACTAAGAGCTTTTGTGATTATTATCTCATTAGATCTATCCAGCAAACCTGGGAGGTAGGTGCTACTATTATGCACACTTTTGTGGTTGAATCCTTTTAGTTGTATCTGACTCTTTGTGACTCCATTCGGGGTTTTCTTGGCAAAGATACTGGAGTGGTTTGCCATTTCCTTCTTCAGCTCATTTTACATATGTGGCAACTGAGGTAAACAGGGTTAAATGATTTGCCCAGGGTCACAAAGATAGTAACTGTCCGAGGCTGGATTTGAACTCAGGATGATGAGTCTTCCTGATTCTAGGCCTACCTGCCCCCTTTTACAGATGAGGAAACAGAGGCAGAGGTTAAGTGACTTGCCAAGGGTGATATAGATAGGAAGTCCCTTAGGTTAGATTTGAACTCAGGTCTTCCTGATTCCAGGCCCAGAACAGATATAAGACATGTTGTGGAGATAGAATTGATAAGACTCGGAAAATGATTGGATATGAAGGATAAGGGAGGCTAAGGAAACTGGGGATAACACTGTGATGGTAAACTTGGGTAACCAGAAGAATGGTGGTACCCTCAGCAGAAACAGAGTTGTTAAGAAAAGGAATGAGTTTGATAGGGAGTAGAAGGGGGAAACCTTAGCACTTTGGATGTGCTAAGGTTGAGATATTTCTAGGACAATCTGTACGTATCTAATAGGCAGCTAGAGATATAAGATTGAAGCTAAGGAGAAAGACTGGAATTGGATAGATTGATCTGGGAGTCATCTATGTAGTATGTTAGATCATGTAGCATGTTAGATCCATGTAACATGTTAGAATCATGTAGTATGTTAGATCTATGTAGTATGTTAAAAAAAAAAAAGCACTGGATTTAGAACCAGAGTCCTAGAACTGCCACTTATTAGCTATACAACTCTGGGTGAGTCACCACCCCTTTCTCTTATTCAACTTTTTTAAATCTCAAGTCAAAATATCCTTAGTTATGGACATGCATATGCAGACCTAACCCTCTGCGCTTCCTTATCCGCACTATGATCTAGAGGTCAACTGAAGAGGCTGGAATAGAGATGGTCTCTAAGAAGCTCTCCCACCCTGAATCCTGTGATTCCATTTTTCTATATTGTCTCATTTTCTAGGAGAGTTCTGAAAAACCTTCACAGCCAATATTTCCTTGCGGGTCAGAAGTATAGATGGACTTTTAATTTGCTAGTTATAAGTTCTATCTTTAATCGAGTTCCCACAAAACGTACTCATTTTTCATTTCGAGAAAATGGTAAAATAATGTAGTGAAGGGTACTCTACACTGTAGCTCTCATTGATGTGACAAGAGAGTCATGACTAGTCTAATGAGTTAGATGACATACTTATGACCCTCATGTATCGCTTGAGAAAAGCCTTAAGTATTTCATAAATATTATTTTATACCAAAGCTTTCAGAGCGACTGATTCAGATATATTTTATCAGTGATAGGTTCTCTCTTTAAGGATCTTCTCAGGAAATCAAGATCTCTGCCTGCGTAATCACAGCACACATAGTAAGCCAAACAAATTGCTGTGGGTGGTAGTATTAAAAAGACATTTCATTTGCTGCTAATCATATTAACCTTAGATGAAATTTTTCAAATGTCATCTTGCTCTTATATAGGCCCATTTTCCCCTCTGCCTTCTTTTGGCCAATGTCTGTATGTGCCCACAAAGAACCCCCAGCCCTAAATATGCACTCAAACACTACCTAATTCTTACCCCAGATGCTGGTGACCCCTTCCCTCCAAATTTATCTTGTATTTATATTGTATTCACTTATATGGGAGGGGTGTGCTGGTAAATATTTAACAACCAGCTCTGGGGTAGGGGAATGTATGCATGACATACTTTAAAGGTTAATCTGCCTTATTAACATTTTCTTCATCACTGTTTTAAAACTAGACAACCAACAAATCGGTAAATTAAACTCTCTTTTGTATGGTGTGCAGATTGTTGAGGTGTAAATGCTCCCACTGAGAATTTAACAATTGGCTCTCTGGAATCGGTTTGAGCTGGCTACAGAACACCCCTGCAGTACAGGTGTTACAAAAATAATTCTGATCAAACTTTACTCTGAGTTCAGAATAAAACTTCAAGACCCAAAGGAATAAATCCCCACCAGTTTTGTGCCCTATTGTCCTTGACATACACAATACTCTCCCCCACTGAACTGAAGAATCTTTTAACCAGTGAACCTTTCAATATATTTAAATTATGCTAAAGTGTATGCTGGGGTAGCTAGATGGTGAAGTGGATAGTGCCAGACTGAAAGTCAGGAATATCTGAGTTACATCTGGCCTTTAGACATTTACTAGCTGAGTGACCCTGGGCAAGTCACTCAACCCCTATGCCTCAGATCCTCAACTGTAAACACAAAAGTCCATGGGGTCACAAAGGGTCAGACATGACCAAATGGTGATTGATTGTTGTCCTTCATTATCGGAGAGAACTAAAATGATATCACTGTACTAGAGTCAAGTTACAATGTGTCCGACTGTGGCTGCTCAGACCAATGAGAGCTCGGAATGCTCTACCACAGGTCGGGCACAAATAGTCCATGTGAACATTTGAGAGGATTCTCTAAATTTGCACATCTCACATTTCTTTTGAGCTGTTTCAATTCTACTTTGCTCATAGAGCACAGCACCTACTCTGATGTGGGCACGCCTCTGCTAAATGGTCCTGCGCCAGTGTCTCCCATGTCATGCAATCAATTCCAAAGTTCTTGAGAGAGACCTTGAGAGTGTCTTCGTATCGCTTCTTCTGACCACCATGTGAACACTTGCTCTGTGTGAGTTCTCCACAAAAGTCTTTTTGGCAAGCCTATGTTTTGCATTTAAACAATGTGGCCAGCCCAACGGAGTTGTGCTCTCTGAAGCAGAGTTTGAATGGTTGGCAGTTCAGTTGAGAAAAGACCTCAGTGTCTGGTATCTTATCCTGCCCGGTGACCTTCAGAATGAACAACAACAAAGGGTTTAGAAAGACCCAGTGACTATTTTAGGAGCAGGAATGGGCTAAAGGATTATTGCCTTCTTCATTCAATACCCAATGGTGAGTCTTCAGGAATTATGGGTAAAACTCATGCCAATGAACTCCACAGGAGAGGCTTCCAATGGCACTCCTTTATTCAAGTCAATGTGGCTGTCTTGGATGATCCATATGACCACTCCATACACATCCACATGCATTCTGGATTTTACATGACACAAATCCAATGACCTCAGAGTGACAGGAACTGCTGATCACCTGTACCCCCTTTCCCTTCACCCCCATACAATGTGCCAGTGGTTGTCTGAGGCAGTGTGGTACAGTGGGAAAGACACTACTCTTTCAAAGGACCTGGATTCAAATTCTGACTTGGTTATTTATCACTTGTGTGAGCTTGGGCAAGTCACCCAAATGACTTTCTAACCCCAAATTTCCTCATCTATAAAATGAGGGAGTTGGATTAAGACTGGGGTTCTTAATCTTTCTGTTGCATCATGGACCCTTGGACAACCTGGTGAAATCTACAAACTCTCCTCAGGATAATGTTAAGTGCACAAAGTTAAAAAAATAGAATTAGTAAAATACAAATTTAATTTGTTTTTCCCTATCCAAGTTCATAGCCCTCATGAATCTATCTCTAGACACTTTGGGAGTTTTAAGAATTTCTGGAGATGACTGTTAAGGTCCTTTTCTGTTTCAAATCCTGTGAATGACAGAAATAAAAAGCAAGCACTTAAAAGGCACTTACTATGTAGCTAGGTGGTACATAATAGTGCCAGGTCTGGAGTCAGGAAGACCTGAGTTCAAGTCTGGCCTTAGACACTTATTGTTTGTGTGACCCAGAGTAAGTCAATTAGCCTGTTTGTCTCAGTTTCCTCATCTGTAAAATTAACTGGAGAAGGAAATGGCAAACCACTCCAGTATCTTTACCAAGAAAACTCCAAACGGGGTCATGAAGAATCAGATACTGAGCAACAGCTGCAAAATGTGTCAAGCCCTGAGCTAAATGCTAGGGATATAAATATAAAACATCCTGCTATGGAGAACCATCACTCTCCCAGGGAGAAGAATGGGGTCTAATGTAGGAACATAAATCACAAGCGGAGCCACATCAGGAGTCAGAGTTTCCTGGAATGCCAGAATCAAGGGGAACCAAAGCAACAGTTTCAAACTATGGAGATTTTTATGGAGATTGGGAAGCATAGTGCCTGACAAATTGGTGAAAAAATCTCCTAATGATCTACCTAATTAAAGCTCTGACCTTTGATCATGGTGGTAAGCATCCTTCTCCCCTGTCTTCCATTCCCCCATCTACCTTGCTCTGACATTTAGTCCCATGTACATGCTGAATATACCAGGATCCTTCCTTTCTTGGCTTGTAGTCAGTGAAACTCTGGGAATGGACACCATTAGAACCTCCTCTAGGATGCCTCCCTGAACCCTGAGGTAATGGTTTAGTGAGAAAGCAATAATGGAAGGCTGTTATCAACTCTAAGGCATACACATCGTGTATTGACTACTATGTCTTTTCCTCTGGTCCATGCCCCTTCTAGTACACTGGGAACTGGGGGAGATCTGTTATCCCTGGGAATCTTGCATCTCTTATAAAAGTTTTTCTTCTGCCTATCCTGTTGTTCAGTCATTTTTCAGTCATGTCTGACCCTTTGTGACCTTATTTGGGGTTTTCTTGGCAAAGATACTGGAGTGGTTTGCATTTCCTTCTCTAGCTCTTGCTATTCTACCAGCAGGCAATTTGGCAAAGCCTGGTGGGGGAAGGGTTAGAGGTGAGATGTGGTCTCGTGTTGAGATGAGTTTGCTATAGTTAGGACTGATGAAATATAGGGGAGATGCAGAGTGACACAAGTAATCCTAGTCAGTAAGCCACAGGGGTCACCACCTGGGGAAGGAGCCCCATTGTCATATCTGCAGTTCCAAGGAAGATCTCTTGAAATGGAGGTTAAGCATGTAACCAGACTTGTCCTCCTATTTTTAGAGACTCCTCTGGGGCATGATGGTGCCCTGCTCATAGTGCATGTTTCACATCAGCCAGGGCAGCACTGGAGGGGGAACTATGGTAGAAGGCTGAATCCTGGGAAAAATAGAAAATGAAAGTCACATAGTTAATGAAAAAAAGGGCATCATGACAGTCACCCTGTTATAGTACCAGGCTGGAGGTATAGGTAGAGGGATATTGTTTCTAGATCCAAATTTGTCCTTCTATCTTCCCATCACATAATGTGTTATCAAGACAGTAAATCTTAACCTGAAGTGCCGTGAATAGTGCTGTTCAGAAACATAAAGTTGATTGGAGGCCTTTAGTGGAAATGATGTAGGAAGGAAGATTGTGGGGTCAGAAAAATTTCTTCGCTAAAAGCAGAAGGTTCAGCAGAGAGGAGGAAGTGAGCTATCTTGGTCATGGTGCCTGCCATCAAAATACCATCATCTTCCCGAAATGGATTCAAGTCTATGATAAAATCCAGGGTTGCAAAAAAACAAAGTTGCTGGTCACTACCACAGGGGTTCCTGGCTTCGTTCACATACTTCATAAGACTGTCAATACCAGTAGACACTGTGTTCTAGCTGAGGTCTCCAAAGGCCTAGATTACTGTGTGTAGGGTCTTGGCAGGTCCCTGTGGCCTATTTCTGGACTTCTGTGGCAGAGATGGGAGCATGGCCAATTGGGCCTTGCCAGAAGGGATGTGCAAGCAGGAGACCATCTGGGACTGATTCTCTCTTAGCTGAATACAGTCTTCATATCGTCCTCTGTGTACTCTTATGGTTTAACTGTGCTGGCCTACTTGTTCCTCATACAAGATGGTTCATTTCCCAGTTCCTCACCTTTGTACATGGTCTTCTTCATCACCTCTGCTTTTTAGAATCCCTTGCTTTCTTCAGGTGTTTGCTCAAGCAGCACTTCCTTTAGGAACCCATTTCCAGTTCCACCCCCCATTCCTCCCAACAGCTACTATTGTCTTTCCCACTAAAGTTCCCTTCTAATTTCTCTGTGTGTACACACACACACACACACACACACACACACACACACACACACACGCACACGCACATGCACATGCACAGACACACTTACTCTGTATGTATGTACATATGTATATACACATAATACATATATGTGTACATGTGTATTGTCCCTTCCATTAGAGTATAAGCTTTGTGGTAACAAAAACGCCCAATCTACAATAAAAGAAACTGAGGCAGAGGTCTGAGCCAATGGCAATTTATTAGAAGGACAAGGTCCAATTTAATGAATGAGACCTCAGTTCTTCCCCACTGTCTGAGATGCCCTGTCTCCAGGGCCTTAGTTTTATGGTACTTGATATCCAGATGACAGAGAAGAGGTAAAGTAAAATACAGAATTTCACTGGTTGATAGACCTTGATTTTGACCTTCCAAGAAGGCCAGAAATGATGCATCAGCATGGATGGTCATAGGATGGGCCTGACGGAAGTCATCTGTGCTTTCCAAGTGGTTATAGGATGGATACCTCCTCATGTTGGGCAAGAGAGAGTGGTCTGGAGGTACAAAAATAAGTTGGGGACTTTCCAAGTCATTAGGACATTCCACCCACCTGGGCTTGGTCACATAATTATGCAAAAGAGGGCAGAGGTTTGGACACTGGCCTTGGCCATGCATTCATCAGGCCAAAAGAGTGGAGGTCCTCTAGCCAGCATTTTATGCTTTAGGCAAGTGACCTTTATAAACTGTCGTTTGAAGTTTGGGGGCCTAATGTAAGAATCCATCTACTTTCTCTAATTATCCCTAATATATAATTATGTATTACATATAGGGTAGATGCAGAGTGACACAGGTAATCCTAGCCAGTAGGCCACAGGGGTCACCACTTGGGGAAGGAGCCCCATTGTTCTATCTGCCAGTTTCTAACTCAATATATATTAATGCTAGTTGATTATACTGACTAAACATATTAATAGATAAGTATAACAGCAATAATCACCACCCCTATGGGATCACACTAAATGGAAGAATGCTTATTGGAATAAAATAAGGTTCTAATTAATCATCCATCACAGGCCCTTGATTTTGCTTTTACTTCTATCCCTGGTACCTAGCAGAGTGCCTGACCCATAGTAATCGATTAATAAATGCTTGGTGATTTATTGATTGACTGCCTGAGTGTGACTTAAGGAGCAGTCTGCTGGGCTTGTGAGTGCTAGTAGACTGACTGAGGGTGTGTATTCGGTTGATAGTCAGGGGAGAGGGAACTGTCAGGATGTCTGATATCCAAGAATGTAGGTGGTAGTGAAATCCTTCCATAAGATATTATTTTCTGATGCCTATACCCAATCCCAAATATATCAGCTACTAGCCCTGTGATATTTAAAAGTTTGAGAGACATAATTTCTGAGGAATTAATAATTTTGTTAATAATGCTAACATTTTACTAATAAAAGGGTCATTGACGCTCTTAAATGTCAAAGATCAATCATGGCAGTGGGCTCACAGTTTACATGTCCTTGAAAGAGTGGTTGTTCCTGAGGGTGGCAATCAACTCCGATTGGGAAACAATGAATGAGAGAGAATGAATATTTCAATGAATTTTGGATCTATTCTAATGAAGAGCTGGGGAATGTAATTTATATCATTTACTTCTAAATTACCCAACCTTGGGTAATCGAATCAAAGAATTTTTATATATCCAAACCTGTGTAGAGCCCAATGAACTTCCCCATTGGATGAGGTCTGAGCAAGATGCAGGAAAGATTAATTCAGTCTCATTATCAGTAATGCCCTTCAGCACCTGAGCTTTGAAATGATAACTTTAGAAAAAAGGGTAGAACTCTGGATCTCCCCAAATCATTGATTATTAATAATTATTTCTCTCAACCCCAACAGGTTAATTTGTGAGAGAAGTACATACAGGATATGAGGCAGAGAAGGAAGGTGTGACCCACCAGAGGGCAGCCTCCATGGTCATTCTGGGTATATCCTTCTCCATGATGAAATGCTGCTGAGGACTGGGAACATTAAGAGAGAAAAACTGAGGGCAGGGATAAAATCATTATAGGGAACACAGGAGTGGAAGGGACCTCAGAGACCATCTATTGTCACCCATGGATAAAGAAACTGAAGCCCAAAGAGGTCCTACAGGTAATAAGGGTCAGAGGCAACATTCAAACACCAGTCTTTTGAGTGCACTCTTTCTGCTACTGGACCACATGTGTTTTCTGCCTCCAGTGTCCACTCAGGCTCTGTAGTTAAGTAAGAGGAGCCATCAAGGAAGAAAACTGGTAGGTAAGCTGGCCCCTTCTTGTTTTCTTTACTCCCTTCTGAGCACTGTATGATCTGGCTATACTGGCCTATTTGTTGCTCCTCAAACATGATACTCCTTCCATTATAATGCCTTGACACTAGCTGGTCCCCATTCCTGGAATGCTCTACCCCTTCATTCCCTGGCTTTTTTTTTTATAAAGATTCAACTCAAATAAGTCATATTTTCCACAGGAAGCCTTTCCCAGTATCTCTGTTAGTGCCTTCTCCTCCTAGAATGCTTTCCATTTATAATTATAATAGATGGCATTTATATAGGGCACAGTGGGTAGAGTGCTGGGCCTGGAGTCAGGAAGATTCATTTTCTTGAGTTCAAATCTGGCCCCAGACACTTCCTAGCCGTGTGACTCTGGGCAAGTCACTTAACCATATTTGCCTCAGTTTCCTCATCTGTAAAATGGTCTAGAGAAGGAAATGGCAAACCACACCAGTCTCTTTGCCAACAAAATCCAAAGGAGTCACAAAGCATCAGGAATGACTCAAACGACTGAACTACAGAAGTGCTTATATAGCACTTTAAAGCTGGCAAAGTGCTTTACAAGCATTGACTCATTTGATCTTCATAATAACTCTAGAAGGTAGGTGCTATTATTACCCTCATTTTACAATTAAGGAAACTGAGGAAGACAGAAGTTAAGTGACGTGCTCAGGGTAACACGGCTAGTAAGTGCCTGAGGCTGGATTTGAACTCAAGTCCTTCTGATTGCAGGTCCAGCACTGTATTCTCTGCACTACATAGTTGCATTTGCTCTGTACATATCTTATATGTGGCTAGTTCATGTTGCCATCCCCTAATAGACCATGAGTTGCTTGAGGGAAGGAATTGTTTTTACCTTTCTTTGTATCCCTAGCACTTAGCATGGCAGGGGGTGGTGGAGGAGTAAGTATTTTATAAACGCCTGTTAGCAGACTAAGCAATCATGAAGTGGTAGTACCTCATGATGGTGAGGAATCTCAGTAGGTCCTTTGCTGAGTCAGACCTCTCTGACCTCTACTTTCTGTGTATTCAGTCAAATTCCCTGGTGACCTGTTAAAGTGTCCCAAGAATTCCATTTTCTTCTCCTCAAATGGAAATTTATTTAATTTATTCTGACATTGGTGCTGGGGGATGGTTTGGACCAATTTGACATTCTGGCCAGGGTTTAAGAAGTTGGTTGACATCATAGTCAACTACCCCTATTGCCAGAAATCTTAAAATGTCAGTTCTTGAACAGAGCATTATACAAACTGCAAGGCATCATCCATGTCATACCAGATTAGAGAGGGTAATGTCTATTCATTGTACTACTAGAACTATGCCAGATTATGTCTGCCTCTCCCCTCCACCCTGGTCTAATTTGGCAACTATCTCCCTGATTGCCAACTGGTTCATTAATCCTGGATGTTGATGGTGTTCAGGGCTCTGTGGTTGTGTCAGCCTAAATTAATCATTCTTGATAAATGACAAAAGACAAAAATAAAACAAAATGACACTAGGTCTCTGGCAAAGGAGGTAGCTGCTTCAGCTGAACTATTTCTTTGGGTTCTTTTCCGAAAGCTCCTGCAGGACCTCTGTGATCAATTAATATAGCTTGGGGTAGCTGGAATTGGGGCTCCCAGAATAGGGATGCCACAACTTCATGACTTATGTGGGAACAGCTCCTTTGCCTGCCCTATGCTAAAAACATACTGGTAGTCCTAGTGCTAGGTGGGGGGAGGGTGATCTAGCCAGGGGCTATTGCTGGACGCAGCCTGCAACATCTGTTCTGAGTGATCAGTACAAGTGCTAGGAGTGGAATATGACCTTCCACAAGTCTCGTGGATAGATAGATCATGTAGCCCCAGAATTCCTGGGAATATTTCCCAACATGGGGAAATTGGGGGTTGCAGGGGCTTGGTCTCCTAGGTCACTGGTCTGAACTGAAGTGGATGTCCCAGGATCATTTAAACTGCTGCTGGGATGGTCCCGGATTTACTTGCTTTTCCTGAGCCAAAAGTGAGTCCATTATTGTTTACAGAGGGCTCTGGGTCCATATACCCAGGAAATATGAAGCATGACAATTTAATTCTGAGGTCAAGAATAGGTCAACTGAGGGATATAATGAATGGGCAGCCTGGGAGTGAGTGCAGGATTGTGGAGTGACGTTAGAGGACCAGAGTTCAAATTCTTGCTCAGTCACTTACTGTCTGTGTAGTCACTTCATTTCTCTGGGTCTCAGTTTTCTTGTGTGTAATATGAAGGACTGAGATGCTTCAATCTTTAGCTCCCTATCAGTTTTAAATCAATGATCTTATGAGTGGGAAGAAGGGTGTTTCAGTTACAATATAAGCTCCTTGAGGATAGGGACTATTTGGTTTTGTCTTTGTATCTCTGGCACTTAACTGGTGCTTAATGAATGCTCCTTAAAGGGAATTGAGTTCTTATAGTTCATCATGGCAGAACTTCTGGTCCCTGGGTAATTTCTTGCTTGAGTAGAACTGACCTGGGCATTGGTAGGTAAGTCAGACAGATGCCACTCTGAGAAGCACTGACTTCTCCTTGTGGTATTGAAAACTTGGGATGGTGGAGGAGACAGGGAGGCCAGGGGAATGCTGGAAGATCAACCATAACTTCAGGTAGGACTGAGAGTGTGACTTGAGATATATACATGGCAGGATGAGTATGGGTAAGTTAAATAAGTCGGCATAAAGACTCTCTATTTCTCTAAAGACTCTCTATTTCTCTTTCTGTCTCTCTTTTTACACACACACACACACACACACACACACACACACACACACACACACAGAGCAATTATATAATTAAAGATGTGGGTTTTAAGAAGGCACTTAAATGCAGTTGAAAGGACACAGGATTTGAGATCATAATACCTGGGGCTGAATCCTAATGCTGTTACTTGTGTAAATTTGGATTTCACTGTCTACCTATGTGACCTTGAACAAGTCACTTTACTTGTCCAAAGCCTTAATTCAGTTTTTTTGCCTGTGTAAAATGACATTTGAACAAGGAGATCACTAATGAAACTTAAATCCCATCCTCCTCTGTTTCTCATCTTGACCTGTGATTTATGTTGCTAAAGACCCAGCTTTAAAGGACTCCCATTTGAATTAAATGAAAAGGTCACATAACTGCACATTCATATAATAGGGAAGACAAAGAAGACATACTCTTCCTATCATAGTGCTTTCTGGCTATAAAAGCTGTTCTTGGTGAGCCCTACCCTAAAACCATGACAATACACAACTCTCACAATTCCCAAAGAACAACATACTAACAGGAATTTTAAGAGAATGAGAGCTCTGAGTGCCCATAATGCCCCTGGGCATATGAAACACTCTCCCCCATGAGTCCATGAAGGTCAGCCCCTGGCAGACTCAGGCATGTTTGACAATTGACTTCATCTCTGAGAATCTGCCCCATTACCCTACAGAGGCCATAGAGGCATTTCAGTTAAAGGAGATTATTTTTAGCGCCTCCAAATCTGACAAATTCCATTCTAGAAACTGTTTCTATTGGAAAGTCTCAAAGGCTAAATTCATTTTAAATAAAAACAACCTACTATAAAAATGCAATTAAAGCAACTGTAAAGGCAATGCATTATCTTACTGTTTTCATGTGACTATTTTTATTTGGTACTAGCTCAGTAAAAATAATAGCAATTGCACTGCTTGCTCAGTGACTGTCCCCTGCTCCTTTTGATTAAAGGGATTGGGGGGGCCTAGAAGCCCTGATCCTGGAATTCTTGCCCTCTAGAAACTTCAAAGGCAATGAAGGGATATTTAGGGCATCGTGCATGGTTCTGAAAGCCACAAACCATCCTTTGTAATAGTTTGGGGAAGGCTTGAGTTTGTAATGGTTTGGGAACATGGCCAGATTTGTTCCCATAATGCCAGGCTATTGGGCAATGTTGCCAATGTAAGTGACCTCTTAAAGGGTGGTGTTTTGCAGGGACTGGTGATATCTTGGTTGAAATCATCAGAACGAGTATCATAACAACTCTGTTTTCTCTCTCTCTCTCTCTCTCTTTCTCTCTCTCTCTCTCTCCCTCCCTCTCTCTCTTTTTGTCTCTCTGTCTTTGTCTCTCTCTTCTTTCTGTCTCTGCCTGTCTTTCTCACACACTGTCAGTGTAATTTTAAACTATTAAAGCTAAAAGATTTAAGAAACGTTTTATATCACTATATGATTTGCGAGGCTACATATATTATCTTATTTGATCTTTATGACAATCCTGAGGTAGCTACTATAGAGAGATAAAGTGACTTAATAATAATAATGATTGACATTTAGAGGAGGCTTTCAAGTTTGTTCAGTGCTCTATCCATCATCTCATTTGTCTTACCCAGGGTTACACAGTAAGTACCAGGGAAAGGATGCAAACCCAGGCTTCAGCCAACTAAAAGTCCCACCTTATTTTCATTATACCAATGTGATCTCAATTATGGTAACCAGTTGCAATTACAGCTATCCCAAAGTGTAATGTGTTGTCTCAAGAGATAGGGAGTTCAAAACTAGAGAGTGTCAAAGGATCTTAGAGGCAGGAAGGGATCTTAAAGGTCACCTAGTTCAGCCTATCGTTGAATGAAAATCTGATCTATACCATTCCTGACAAGTGGTTACTCAGTTTTTGCTTGAAGACTTCCCATAAAGGGAAAGCTACCACCTTCTGAGGCAAACTCATCCCATTTTGTAATGGTTTTAATAAGTTTTTAAAAATTTATTTTTATTTTCAGTTCCACATTCTCTCCCTTCCTCTGCCCTTCCCTCACCCATTGAGAAGACAAGAAATAATATACCTTTTAAACATATATATGTTATATATATATGTTATATATATATATGTAATTGCAAAATACACTGTGGCATTTGCCATATTCTGAAAAAAAGCAAGAAAAATAAAGGGAAAAATGCATTATTCTGCACTGTTGTATTCTACAACATTGTTATTGTAATGTTCTCCTAGTTCTGCTCACTTCACTTTGCATCAGTCCATATGTATCTTCCAGGTTTTTCTGAAACTATCCCCTTCATCATTTCTTATAGAACAATAGTATTCTGTCTCTTTCATATACTATAACTTGTTCAGCCATTCTCCAATTGATTGGAATCTGCTCAGCTTCTAATTCTTTGCCACCACAAAAAGTGCTGCTATAAATATTTTTGCACATATGATTCTTTCTCCTTTTTCTTTGATCTTTTTGGAGTATAGACCTAATAGCAGTATTGCTGAGTCAAAGGATATACACAGTTTTATAGCCCTTTAGGCAAAGTTCCAAATCATTCTTTAGTTTAGTTCACAGTTTTATCAACTGTACATCAATGAACCATTTTTCCACATCCCTTCCAGCACTTGTGATTTTCTTTCTCATTTTATTCAATCTGATGGTTGTGAGATGGTACCTTAGAGTTGTTTTAATTTGCATTCTTCTAATTATTAGTGATTTAGAGTACTTTTTCTTTTTTTGATTTAATTTTTTAAATTATTATTTTATTTGTTTCCAGTGTTCTACAATCACTTCCATACAACTTAGAATTTCCCCCCCTCCCCCTTTCCCTGAGAAGGTATACAATTTTATATAGGTTCTACAATACATTCCTATTAAATACATTTTCACCTTAATCATGTTGCATAGAAGTATTAAAATGAATGGGAGAAATCAAAACAAACCAAAATGTAATACAAAAGAAAATGATCTGCTACATTCAATGATCAAATTCCATAGTTCTTTCTCTGGATGTTGAAGGCATTTTACCTTAAGAGACCATTGGGAATTTTTTAAGTCCTTGCATTGCAATGAAGTTCTAAGGCTACCAGAAAAAATCCTCTCACACTGTGGTTGTTGCTGTGTACAAAGTTCTCCTGGTTCTGCTCCTTTCACTCAGTATCAGTTCATATAAATCTTTCCAGGCCTCTCTTAAGTCTTCCTGTTCATCATTTCTTATAGCACAATAGTATTCCATCACATTCATATACCACAATTTATTCAGCCATTCCCCAATTGATGGGCATCCCCTTGATTTCCAGTTTTTGGTCACCGCAAAGAGTGCTGCTATAAATATTTTTGTACATATGGGACCTTTTCCCATTTTTATGATCTCTTGGGGATACAGTCCTAGAAGTGATATTGCTGGGCCAAAGGGTATGCACATTTTTATAGCCCTTTGGGCGTAGTTCCAAATTGCTCTCCAGAATGGTTGAATCAGCTCACTGCTCCACCAACAATGAATTAGTGTTCCAGCTCTCCCACATCTTCTCCAACATTCATCATCATTCTGTTTTGTCATGTTAGCCAATCCGATAGGTGTGATTTGGTATCTCAGAGTCATTTTGATTTTCCTCTCTCTAATCAATAGTGATTTAGAGCATTTTTTCATATGACTATAGATAGCTTTGATTTCTTTCTCTGAAAACTGCCTGTTCATATGCTTTGACCATTTATCAATTGGGAAATGACTTGTATTCTTGTACATTTGACTCAGTTCTCTAAATATTTTAGAAATGAGGCCTTTATCACAGATACTAGTTGCAAAAATTCTTTCCCAGTTTTCTGCTTCCCTCCTAATCTTGGTTGCACTGGGTTTGTTTGTGCAAAATCTTTTCAATTTAATGTAATCAAAATTATCCGTTTTGCATTTCAAAATGTTTTCTCTTTAGTCAAAAATTCTTCCCTTCACCGTAAATCTGATAAATACACTGTTCCTTGCTCAACTAATTTTGGAGCACTTTTTCTTATGAACATTGATAGCTTTGATTTGTACCTCTGACAACTGTCTGCTAATATACCTTGGCCAGGTATCAATTCAATAATGGATTTTATTCTTATAAATTTGGTTCAGCTCTCTACAGATTTGAGAAATGAGATCTTTATCAGAAAAACTTGCTGTAAAATCTTCCCTCCCAGTTTCCTACTTTAAAAAAATTTTGTCTGTGTAACACTTACTTCTCAGAATCAAATGAGATAATATTTGTAAAGAACTTAGTGCAGTGCTTTGCACAGAATAGGAACTTAATAAATGCTTGTCCCCTTTCTTCCCCTGCCCCCCCATTTCTCATTACCTCATTAAAGCAAGGAAAGAAAAAGTGATCACAGATCTGGCTAACAGCTGGCCTTGTAATGGTCCTCTATCCTACAAATTTTTGTTTCTCGCAGCTGCCCTGTGAGGTAGAAAAGGCAGGCATTTTACAGATGAGAACACTGAGATTTAGGAAGGTTTAAAGATTTGTTGAAGGTTACACCTTGAATACCTAGACTTGAACTTGGTCTTATGGCTCTAAGTCCAGGACTTTCCACTAAAACAAATCTTTTCCCCTCCCTCTTTCTCTCCCTTGTCCTCCCTCCTCCCCTCTTGCATGCAGACATTCTTCCCTCCTTCCCCCACCTCCTTCCAGGCCTCCATCTTTTAACCTTTTCTTCTTGCCCTTGGACTTTTTACCTCTCACTGCTTGTTTCTGGGCCCACTATGTGGTGTAATCTTTTAGAAGATTTGAAGTTACAATGCCCTTCTGGAGGTTTTCCACCACACACTCCATTGCACACCAAAACAATACTGAGAGTTTCATTCAAGGCAAAAACTAGAGCATCTTTTGTTATTAAAAGAAAAAAACTGAGGGCATCCTTGTTTCAGGAGACCCAAATTTAGAAAATCACTAAATGAGATGGAAGGCACATTAAGAACTTAGCAAAGGAAATTAAATAAATCCCAAATCCTGGGGAGTGAGAAAACAAACACATTAAAACAAGTCAGCATGTAATCTGTTTCAGTTTTTAATTCAGATGAGAAAATAATCCTGCTATTTTCAAAGCAGATGCTCTGAAAGTCAGTTTGCAATCTCAGTGAGGTGGGGGTTGGAGGTTGGAGGTTCTGAGGGAATGAGAGGAAGAGGACCTTGCTTCCTAACTCTTTCCCTTGTCCCTCCAATAGAAACGCTTGGGCGGATCTGTACAAATTTTTCCAGCAGTAGCCATCAGGTGATGCATGAGCCATGCATTCAGCTCTTGCTCGATTTTTGCTTTGTGCGTTCCTCTCCCCCAACACACATGCTATACTCCTCACTCCCCCAGGGTTGGACAGGCCTGAATGTGATGTTTAAGGTATTGTTTCAAAGTTGCCCTGTGGAATATCAAAGCAGCCACATGGGCTCCACCAATAGAAACCGGGACTTCAAGTGGACACCAAACCAGCAGCTGGCCCTGAGGTAGGAGGGTGAGGACTGCTGTGGGCCTCTGTGACACAGTGGAAGGCTGACCTTGGCCAGCTGGTACCTGGTACATTTACCTGCCTATGAAGGTGCCTCTCAGCCTTCCTCTTCCTTTTCATTCCACCTTTGTAGTGTCTGTTTGCCCTCATGTCAGTTGGCATTAAAAATCCTTAAAGGGCCTCAAAGAACCAACAATTATCAGAACTGGCAAGGATCTGAAAGATCATCTGGTCCTGAAGTTCTTAAACCTTTATTGCATCATGAACCTTCTTGGCAGTCTGGGGAAGCCCATGAACCCCTTCTTAGGATGGTTTTTAAATAAGTGAATGAAATGCTAAATTTTAGTTAGAGATTTGTGAAATTAAAATTGCAATTTTATTCCCCATCCAAATTCATGGACTCCCTGAAATCTACTGAACCACTTGGGGGGTCTATGGACTCCAGGTAAAGAACCCTTGATCTAGTCAAACCCCTTTATTTTATAGGGAGGAAAACAGGCTTAGAGAGGAGCAATGACCTTGCCAAAAGTCCTTTGACTATTTCTTCTATCTCAGGCAGCCCTCACTGAAAAAGATTGTATACTTGTTTCTGAAACAGGAGAGTAGGGGAGGAGCTGAGAACAAAAAAAAGGATTCCATTCTGTAGTGAATCACAGGAAAAAAGAAATCTTGGCTGGAAGCTGTGGCCAGTGGTAGGGGAAAAAGAAGCTTCTTTAATGAATCCTCATGATGGCATGTTGCCCAGGACCTCGCCACCCTGGTCACCCATTCCTCTGCATGCTTCAGTTGGTCATTGCCTTCCTTAAAATGTGATACCCAGAATAAAACACAATATTCTAAATTTGGACTTATGAGGCCTGAGCACAGGGATTATCTCTCCTCTTCCTTATCCTGGATATCATGCTTCAGAATCAATAAAGTGATGCTCTGACTTAAGAATAAGCTGCTAGACAAACTATTTGTAAGTTAGTTGTTTGGAAGTCAGACTGGATTTTCCTATGGGAATTAATTGTGTTAAAAGTGGTTAGATTTAGAAGCCCAGGTTAGAATCCCAGCTCTGACGCTTATTAGTTATATGAGTTTAGCAAGTCATTCAATCTCCCTAAGCCCCACTTTCATTATCCATAAAATGGGGATTTTATATTACTTACCTCTATGCCCTCACAGCCATCATCTAGGGAAGCAGTTCCTATGGAGAAGGGGCCAGCCAGTTCTAACAACCACCATTCATGAGGCAGCAAATCAGACTGGCTGAAGTAGCCAGGCACCCTGAGGGAGAGTCAAGAGGCAGCATGTGTCAGCAAGTCAAACTGCCACCATTATCTCCTTGACCACTATCTGTGCTCAGGCCCTGATGGAGAAAGCCTAAGACCCTAAGGCCAAGAACCTTGGGAATAGCCATGCTTTGAGCCCACTGTCTGCAGTCATCCAGGGAAACAACCCCTGTAGAGATGCAGCCTGGCAATTTCCACAGGTGGGATAACCACATTTATTGAAGACACAGAAAGAAACTTCTTGCTTTCAAAGTCCTTGGCACTGTTAAATGGTTGAACATATCAGAAATGGATATAATTTTATTAGTGGAAATGACATTAAATGATACCAAAACCATAGCTCCAGAGATCTCAGTGATGTAATTTACCTTTACTAGCGAGGCAAGGGACATCATTTATTTAAGACAAAGGCATTTAATGAAACAGCATAGGATGAAACATTGCAATAGAACATTTCCCCCATGAACCTCCCATAAATTAATATACCATCACTGGAAAGAGAGGATACATAGATGACCATGTGTGAAACTTACATCTATATAATATGTGAATATAAGTAGAGAGGGGGCAATTTACGCATCATCCTAAATTTCAGGGTCAGTGATGTTGTCTAGTGGTATCACTGGGTTGTCTTCCCTCAGTCTGCCCTTTACTAGTTTCTCCTGGATGTTGTTTCACTGGACATGTAGTCTTTCCTGGATATGGCTCTGGTGGGCCCAGATTTGCTGGATGCTGTCAGACACAGTCTTACTGGGCATGTGGCCTCAAATCCTTGTCTATTTCCTCCCCATGAGAAGAGTAGACTCTATAAGGCAAAAGCCTTGAAGATCTGTTTGCTTTTTGTAAATCTTTTAGGAAAGTAGCTGCCCTTAGTCACAGGATGAGCAAAATGCGCCTAGTTAAAAACAAAACAAAAGCAGCCCCAAATAACTCTCTCAGCTTTCCCCGCTTTTCTCCTAATGGAATGACTTGTCTTGTTCTTTTTCGAGACATAAGTAGTTTTGAGGCAGAGGTGTGCTGGGTCTCTGAAAAAAAATGTACCCTTGGCACACTTAAAAGTTTAATCTGCTTTGTTATTCCCTCTGTCACTTTCTAAAGTCTCAATAATCAACTATAAATCAAGCCCTGATTTGTAAAGATTGCCAACTTTTGAGGTATAAATGTTCACACTGAAAATTTCACAATGGGTTCTTGGATAAAAGCTGGTATTAGTGCACCCCTGCTTTGAGGCCTGTCAACTTCAGCAGGGGATTCTCAGTTCTAGTGCCAGACTCTTTAAAACCAAGATCAGAGACACTTCTAGCTAAGTAGGGCTTGCAGACTCAACTTTTTCCTTTGAACTCCACTTCCTGGTCCAGTGATTTAGAGACTTCCCCCTGGTTTGATGAGTCTCCCCTATGCCTCCTAATTGTAATCTCAGAAGCCAAAATTGAATTTCGGAAGCTCTGGTCATTAGCCATGTAAGTACTATTGTCCTGGAACTAACAGACAACTCTGGCCATCGGGGATCCTGAGTGTTCCAACTCTCAACCTCTTCCATTCTCTGCTGACTCATTTACCTGCTCAGATGCATTCTTGGCCTTTCATATACATGCCCAGCAAGGCCCCTGAGCTCACCTTTATATCACAAGAAGTCCATCTTTGGAGAAGTCTCAAATTAGAAATTATAAAAATTAGAATTATATAATTTGAAGAATGTAAATGTCACTATGCTCAGTTTTATGCCTCTTCTTTTGTCTTTTTCTGCAGTCCTTTAATTGCTTAGGTTTCCTTCTTTCTAACTCAGGGATTTTTTAGTATTATGGATCCCTTTGGCAATTTGGTGAAGCCTATTGTATGCTTTCTCAAAGTAATGTTTTCAAGTGTATAAAATAAAGTAAATAGGAATATAAAGGAAACTAATCATATTGAAATAAAGATGCAATTTATTTTCCCTTCCAAGCTCACAAACTCCTTGAAATCAGTCCATAGAACCATAAGTGTCCTTGAATCCTAAGTTAAGAACTCCTGATCTGGTTGGACTGTTGGACTCCCTAGATGCTTTGCACTTGTCAATCTTCTGTTGACTTCTTCTTTTTTTGTATTTTCTATTATGCTTCCAGGTGAGGCCTGGAAAGGCTTTGCCTCATAATTCTATTATGAGACTGAAGAAAGCTTGCAAGGGGACCAGGCTTTATTCTCTGGGAGGTATTTCACAACGAGGCAGTGGCAAAGTGGGCTTTCTCTCTTCTTCTCTCCTGTCTTCTTTTCTTTTCCTTCCCTTTGTGCCAAAGACCTTGTCCCTCTCCACCAAATGGCATGGGGATAAAACATTTAGAAGGTGTGAGGAGGCAGAAGACCATAGGATCATAGATTTAGAACTGGAAGGGACTTCAGGAGCCACAGAATTCAACCATTTCATTTTAGGCCTGAGAGGTTTCATTCCTTGCCCAGATAACATAGCTAGTGAGCAGCCGATAACCGCTATTCTGATAGTGCTTTAAGATTTTTGATACACTTTATGTATTTTCTCTTTTATTTGAGACTTGCAACATGGTTAGGGAAGTACTAAAATTTTATTGTTCTTTACAGATGGGGAAACTGAGGCAGAGGTTTTTTTTGTGTGTGTGTGTGTGTGTGTGTGTGTGTATGTGTGATTTGATCAGAATTATAAAGTTAATAAATTATTGAGGCAGGATTTGAATCAAGATCTCCTTAATGCTAAATTCAACAGTATATACTTTACCACTGATGTCCAGTGGAGGTGGTTCCAACTGAAACAGGGCCTCTAAGAGGGGAAAGACTTTGGCTTTCCCTCATGGGAGAAGATAAAGTCCCAGGGGCGGATAGCAGTAAAGGGAAACTCCTGAGGCAGTTTTGTGTGCATATGAAGAGTCCTTTTCCTTTTCTTTGGGCTCAGTAACATGGTCCATTCTTGCTGCTGATTGCTGCCTGGATCCTGGCCTCGGGTGGACCTAGATTCTTTTCCTGTGGTCCCTTCCCGCCCCCTGCCCTCCATTAGCTCAGCCTGGGTTCCCAATCTTCTTGATTCTGTACCTTGTCTCTTGGGATCTTGGGTAATCTTTTGCTCCTTCCTGCCTTAACTGATTTTTCTGGGCATGATTATTAGTACTCTTGACATGAACCCTGTCAGAGCCTCCCCCTACTGTTCATTTAACTCCAAGTCTTAACCTTTCTTGGTCAAAGATCTGCCTTGTTGCTGCTGAAGTACTGACTTGATTACAAATGCTGTCAAGTGTGTGTGGTTGCTCTTTGGATCTCTCACATTTCTTCTCCCACTTCCTTTCTCCTAAACTCTTGCCAACTCTAATTCCAACCTTCCCTTTTCTCCAGGGACCTATATTCTGTGCCATGTTCCTCGGGGTCTTGCTCAGAGCTAGTTGTAAACTAATCCTTATGAGGGATTGACAGATAAGGTAAGGCTATATACATTCTCCGACGGATTCTGAAAAGCCTTCAAGACCTAACAGTAATCAGTAACTTGCAGAGTGTAGGCACTCAGTAACTGTTGAATGAATGAATGAATGAATGAATGTCAGGCAACATGTCAAGCAGTGGGGGTTGGGATGTACTTTTTGGCAGCCTGCAAATCATACTATGTAGGCAACTCTTTCCTTCATCCATGCATAAGCACTGGACTGGGATTTTCCTCTGTCCTAAATTGTCTCCTTGGCTTGCCTGTCACAAGACTGAAATTTTATTAGCCTGGGTTTTAACTCTAATCAGTTTATAAAGTAAAATTGCCTTTTGCCTCCTAAAAGTTTATTTTCAGATCATTTTTATAACCTCTATTGCTAGTTGAGAGCAAGGGCATGGGACACAACACAGGAACCGATAGAGGTCCATGGGCTAAAATGCAAAGAAGAAGGAGATGGGATCTGAAGGTGGAATGATAAGGCTCTAAAACCAAATAATCTGCTACACAATTTTGTCCAGGACTGGCCTGGTATGCAGGAATGCACAAGGGTACACATATATACATCTACAGGTTCAGTTTGTGCAAAAGCAAACAGAAGGTTAGGAAGAGGAATATCTGTGTTTGTGATGTGCAGTGTATCATGAATAGTAATCACTTGAGTGATTATGCACTCTCCTTGTGTCGGAGCGTCTGTTGTTCCCTAACCCAGCAGGTTGGCTGCCAGCATTCTGGAATAATGCAAAGCTGGTTCTATTAGGCAGTTAAAGAAGAACGCTGGTTCCTGCCTCATGAAAGAGTTTAGTTGTTTATTTTATTCCCACTTTCTGTTGTGCTGATAAAAATGACATGGCAGAATGATCTGAGACCACATCACGGGAATGTGTGGCCCGTGATAACAAGATTAAGAGTCCAAGTTGTAGACTCAGGTAGGGGTTGCCTCCAGGTGTATGAAATAGTCATGAGTGCCAGGAGGGCAGTCATTTCCGTGTTCACAAAAATGAGCATATGGTATGCCCATCCCTACAGAGGTTGTGCTCTAAGTTCTCCGGCAGTTTTCAAGCAGAAATCTCATTACTGTTCCCCTTCAGGTGTCATTGCTTGACTTTTCTGTTCCCCTATTATTTTGCATCCATCCACAGTCCCTGAAGTGTATCTCTTATGCCAGAGATATGTGGAATGAGCTCTGTGGGGTTCTCCTGTAGAAAGCTCTGAGGAAAGGGTCAATGAGAAATGAGCCAGAGTCAGGGAAAGTCTGAGTAGAGTCTACGTCAAGGTCAGGACTAAGGTTTTGGGAAGAAACAAGATGGATGGAAGGGAGAGGGGAGAGTGTGGGGAAATAAAGGAGTGAGAGCCCTACCTTATTCCTTCTTGTTGCCCATCCTGAGTAATGATGCCCTGTTTCTCTCCTTTCCTTCCCTGCTCTTGACCTTGGCTTCCCTGTTTATGGCTTTCCACTGTAACCTCTGGCATGAATATTACACTTTTAGGTTATGGAATAATCATGTCCCTTTTCTCACTATCAGCTTCATGAAATTGGCATGTAGATTCTTTGCATTACCTTCCACCCTGTCCAGACGAATAAACATTGAAAAGAGGAATCATAGCATAACTAACATTTTTTTGATGCATCATAAGTACCATTGCGGTCCAAGCATCGGCATCGCATGGAGGATCTTCTAAGAGTTAACTATGGGATGTCAAGTGTACTTTGTTCAGTGAATGATTATGACAAAGTGAAGTACTATGTCCCTCTCTGAGATCAGAACTACTTCATTCCCTGCAAACTCAACTGTTTCTTCTCAGAATTTCCTCTGTTGAGGGTTTTCAAAACTTGCTTGAAAAGCTGCATTCAACCATACAAACCATTGTGATGATCCCTGTAAACATCAGACACTGGGTACCATTGTTCCATTTGACTGATACCATCGATCTCCTCTTTGCCCCAGCTCTCACCCCAGGCTCCAGCACATCTGCAGCTCACAAAGAAACCTAATTTCTCATCTTGGATTGGATGTGAACATTGTCATGTAGACTGAAGGACTCTTGGACTTCAGGGCGTCAAAATAAAAAATTAAATGTGCTTCATTATGTTTCAAACCTGAAAGTTCTGTATGTGTTTTAAGTGACAGCTATTTTTATACTCTACTCACAGAGTATTGGCACCCTTATATCCCATCACTATGCCGTCTTCTACTTAGGGATTAAAAAATATTCTCAGGAAGACCTATAGTATATAAATTAGTGCAAGGTTAAGGTTAGGAAAACTAGAAAAACAATATGAAAACAATAATATCATTGTTATTTTTAAATAGCTGTCAATTATTAAACAGGCTACATATCTATATCTATATCTATCATCTATGTATCTATGTATCTACCTATTCCTTTAAGGTTTGTAAAGCACATTACAATTATTTTCTCTTTTGTTCCTTACAACAACCCTGAGAGATAGGTGCTATTAATATCCCCATTTTATAGATGAGGAAACAGACGCTAATAGAGGTTAAATTACTTGCCCAGGGTCACACAGTTATTAAGTATCCTTGTATACACAATGATTAAAATAATGTAAATGGAGAGAACAACAAAAACAAGCTGAAAGTGAAGTCTTCAAACTTGGCCCAGAAGAGATGAGAGTGTCCCTTCCTTCTTACCTTGTATGGGTGGGGAATGGTGGGTGTGGAGTGCTGCATATCCTGTCAGATTTGGTTGATGGGTGTTTTGGGTAGATATGCTTTTTCTCCCCCCTTCTTTCTTTCTTTTTTATTCTTTGTTATAAGGTATAGTGCTCCTGAAGTGGACAAAAGATAGGTGTATTGGGAAATAAAGGTCAAAAACAGCAAAACAGACAACAAAAGGAAAATATCCCTGAATGGACAGAGGAGTACTCAGCTCCTGGAATGGTGAAAGGCATCCTAGCCTAGCTGAATGAGCACTGAATTTAGAGTCAAAGGACCAAGGTGTAAATTCTCATGATGATATTAGCTATGTGGTCATCATGGGCAAGCCACTTATCCTTATGTATCTCCCAGGATTGTTGGGAGTGAAGTGCTTCGTGAATGTTAAAATATCACACTAATGTAACTTATTGCTATCTTGGAAGAAATGCTTCTTTTTAAGAATTTCAGCTGTAGTGGAATGATCAAAGTTAGATTAATGGGCTAAGAATGAGCAGAGTTTTAGTGTGGTGGAGATGGAGATTTGTGAAAAGGGTTTTGGAGAAAGCAAAGAAAGTCTGTGATATGGGAAGGAAACATAGTTTCTGTTCCATCCATGTTACTCTGTCTCCAAAGAGCACCTCTTCCAACCGAAGGAGGCCACTCTCAATGTTTTCTCCTAATTACCTCCCACAGAGTACATAGAAATGCTCTTATTTTGACTTGCTGTAGGTAGGTCAATATCCCATCTTATTTTAAGAATAAAGAAATTGAGGGAAATTATTCCCCCAATTACTCATAATGAGTCAGCCTTAGAAATTATTTACCAGATCATAGTAAATCCTATGAGCTAGAAGGGATCCCAAATTTTATCTCTACTTTCCTCATTTTAAAAATGAGGAAACTAGGCAAGTGACTTATCCAAGGTTATGCAGGGAGTGTCAGAATTTGAACCTAGATCTTTCCACTATGCCACACACACATGTATGTGTGTACATGTGTGTTTGTATATATACACGCACGTACACATATATACAGAGATACACATATGTATATATGTATGTGTGTATGTATATATATTATTCTATAAACAATTTTGTTGTTATTCAGTCATAGTTAAGTTGTGTTTGATTCTTCGTGACCCCTTTTGGAGTTTTCTTGGCAAAGATATTGGACTGTTTTGCCATTTCCTTCTCCAGCTTATTTTATAGATGAGGAAATTGAGGCAAGGTTAACTAACTTGCCCAAGATCACACAGCTAATAAGTGCTTGAGGTCAAATTTGAACTCAGGAAGACATCTTTCTGACTCCAGGCCTGGCTCTCTATTCACTGCACCTATTCATAGGTGCTACACACACACACACACACACACACACACACACACACACACATATAAACACAGACACAAATATACATAGATACACATTATTTTATATGTATTACATATGTATAAGTATATAAATATAGAATAGGTGTGTAAATGAGACAGGAAAATGTAGAGAGGTTTAGTCAGGCTGGTTTTTTCACCTCTGGATTTTATTTCCTTTCTCAATTTAGTGAAGGACATGTCTCATGGAGTTTGTCTGACATGCTTTTGATTTCCACAGGCGGGGGAACCTGAGTCCTAGAGGGCACATGTGGCCTTCTAGGTCCTCAGGTATGGCTTTTTGACTGAGTTCAAGTTTACAGAGCAAATTCTATTATTATGGGAATTTGTTCTGTGAAGTTTGGATTCAGTCAAAGGGCGGAAGTTGAGGACCTAGAGAGCCATATGGGTCCTGCAGGCTGTAGGTTTCCCACCCTTAGAGACTGTATAGCTAGGTAAGTAAATATGGAGAGAATTCACTGACATAGGAAATGAGGCCAAAAGAAAGGAGAGAACTACGTTTACACAACTTCCACCATTGTATCAGGTGATATTTGTCTTTTAAGTAAGATTTAGGATTCAGAGAGCAATATGGTCTAGTGGAAGGAAACATTGAACTTGGAATCAGGAAACTGAGTTCAAATCCTAGGTCCTATTGGAAAGACCATTGGCTCCAGAAGACCTGAGTTCAAGTTCCACCTTAGATGCTTACTACCAGTATGACCTTGGGCAAATAATTTCAACTCCCTGGGCCTCAGTTTCCTCATTCGTAAAATGGTGGGGCTGGACTAGTTGGCCTCTGGGGTATCTCCCAGCTCTAAATCTACAAATCTGTGTAGTGTGGTAAGCTACTTCATGTGTTTGCCCCTCAGTTTCCTAACCTGTGTAGTGAGGATATGAATTCTTGGGCTTCCTATTTTATAGGGTTATTCTGTAGGGAAGGCACTTGTGCCAGTTTTAAAGGGCCATATCAACATAAAATATCATCCTCATTATCATAAGCTTTCTATAGACCTGGGGATATCAATGAACTTGTTTTGTTTTTGAAACACACACATATACACATTTCTAAAAACTGGTTTCCTTTATAATGGTATTTTTTTTGGAGGGGAGAAGACAAAGCAACTGAGGTTAAGTGACTTGCCCAAGGTCACACAGCTAGTGTCAAGCATCTGAGGCTGGATTTGAACTCACGTCCTCCTGACTTCAGAGCTGGTGCTCTATTTACTTCCTTACCTAGCTGTCCCCTATAATGCTATTTTTAAAACTGTGATTCTGAAGAGTCTATAGGTTTCATTGACTGCCAAAAGGGTGCCTCCATACAAAAATATTGAAAGAAATTAGATTAAAATGACTTCTTGCCAGAATGTAGCACTCTTTAAAGGTGAATCTTTTTTATGTGGCTGTCATTAAAGTGACATTTTTCCCATCAAATTAAGAATTTTGGTTAGTTTGTGGGAAAGTAGGTTCATTTTCAGATTCTGTAAAGATTCAGATAAAGATGCATCTTTGCTCATGAATCAGTAAGCACCACACTGCCTCACAAGACCCATTTATCAAATTGCCCTGGGACTTAGGCAAGGGATAGACCAATAACAGATTAAACTGGTCTGACTGCATTAGCCTGTTTAGGAGGCTCCAAATTGAATTTTTGGAGCTAAATACTTCAAATGAGCAGAGAGAACATCTGTTGTTGCTGCTTCTGAACACTCAGAGTCAAAGCTCCTTTACCATACGGGCTGTCTGTGCCCTTTTCAGACATCGACCTCGTTATGTAAATGATTACAGAGAAACTAATAGGATTACATGCTGGAGACTGTGCCTATTCTGACCTCATGGAACTGCTTTTAGTATTTTTTTTTCTGGGGTAGACAGGTATCATAGCTCTTTTCTATTGTTTCTCTTGCACATGTTTCAGAGACAGCCTGATTCATTCATACAGTCTCAGTCAAAAAAAAAATAACCCTTCCTCATTTTCTGAAAAATCATTCTTCCAAGGAGGAAATGAGGATATTGCAAGATTCAATTTTTGATTTGGTGCTTTTAATTATTAACATCTATCCTTGCTCTATTGCTGATCTGGGGTTTGTGTGGGGCGTCAAAACCCATGGTTCTGGGAACATTTGGGAGCTGAGAAAGCCTGTAACCTTCATGGGCCTTTTCTCTCAAGGTAGAGTTAAATTTTTTATTAAAATTTTAAGACATCATTTCCAGATTTTGCTCTGTGATTGTTCACTCCCTAGACAAGTAGTGTCAACTCAAATAGAAATGGGGGTCAGTATCTATGCATGAGGATCCTTACTAGACCATATATTGACTTAGGTTTACAATGGAATGCTACCTATATTTTATTCTATTTTTATTTACTTAAAAAATGTTCCTCAATTACATTTTAATCTGGTTGCCACATTCAGGATTGTTGCCAGCCACATGCTCCTGTATTTGATAACTGTTCTCTGGAAGACTGACGTTTCTTCCTTTCATTCAGAGAGAGCCAAGTCCTCAGGTAACTATTCCTAAGATAAGGTGTTTTGTTGTCTTAGGAAATTTCTTTATCAGGAATTAGAGAGTGGGATCAAGGGAAGGAAGATTTCCCTACTGGAAAGGTAAACTGGAGCTTGTATGATGTAATATAATTGTAGTACCTGGGGGGATTCCACCTCCTTCTGCCTCAAATACTCATTCGTTCTCCCAAACAAGCCTACTCCAGGTTCAATGCATCTTGTAGGTTCATATCCACTTAAAAATCACACCTCAAGAAGCCCCGCCAATGTGTTTTCTTTGGCTAGGCAGCTGGAGAACATGATTCAAAGCCAAGTCATTAAAAAGCACAATGAGAAAAGTTGCAATAAAACATTTCCTGGGACATACCCCCAAAATAATCACCTAAGTGAGAAGATTAGCTACACCTAAGAAACATGCATGGAGTGCAAATCACATATTTAGGGAAAATATGTAACCAAAGGATATGTATGAAAGGTAACGCATGCTTACAACCCACTAGAACTACTAATATCTTTAAGCATTGTTGCTGAACTACTTGGTCATTCAACACACATTTATTAAGCGCTTGTACTTCACGGGAGGATTTGTGAACTTAATTTTTCAATACTTGGAAAACTATATTTTAACATAATTTGTTTCCTTTTTGCATTTAAAAATTTTATTCTAAGAAGGGGTACATAGGTTTCATTAGGTTTCCACAGGGGTCCATGACACAAAAATGGTTAAGAAATTCTGGTTTAGAGGATGTTCTTCCATTTTTTCTCAGCTCCAAGACTCTTTTGGTTTCCCCTGCTTATAAATAGGGATGAGAAGCATTGGAACAAAACTGACCCTGGGGACAAGATCATTGTCTTCCTGTGGCTTGCTTTTAGTGTTCATACATCGTTGGCCTTAACCCTTTCTAGGCTTTGAGCCCATACACCACATGGCTTTATTTAATGCAGGAAACTTTGAACATTGAGAATATCCCCCAGTAACAACTATAAATGGTGGTGGGAGTTCAGAGACATAGTCTTATTTATTTGGAGTGCCCCCAGATTTAGGCAATGGGTGCTGGTGGTGACCTTGTGATTGCTGTGACATCCATGCTTTCCTCAGACCTTTCCTTTTGACTTGTGGACCACAATAAATTCCTCAGAATTGCAAAATCTGCTGGTTATAGATAGCTTAACCTGAGAATGAAGTCTTGTTGAGACAACATAGAGAGCATATTTGCTTGGTGTCTACTAGGCTGCAAGTTTCTTGAGAACAGAGACTATATTGGGTTTGTTTGTTTGGTTTTTTTTTTTTGTACCTCCAGGGAGTGGCCTAGTACTTAATACATTTTTGTTAATCTGAACTATCTTGTCCTATATATTAGGAGGGCAGCTAGATGGCTCACTGGATAGAGTGCTGGACCTGGAGTCAGGAAGACCTGAGTTTAAATATGGCCTCAGACACTAGCTGTATGACCCTGGGCAAGTTGCTTGACCCTATTTGCCTCAGTTTCCTCATCTATAAAATGATCTGGAGAAGGAAATGGCAAACCACTCCAATATCTTTGGAAAGAAAACCTCAAATGAGGTCTCAGAAATGACTGAATAACAAAAGTATTAGGAGCCATCCTGCAATTCCTAGAAGTATCTTCTATTTTTTCTATTCCCATTATCTAAGAAATTCTAGAAGGTCTTTTAGCCTAAGTGGTTTGAAGCATCACTTAATTTCATAGCTCATTAGATCATAGATTAAGAACTGGAAAGGACCTTAGAAGTTACCTAGTCCAACCATTTCATTTTACAGCTGAGGAAACTGAGACCCAGAAAGGTTAAGTGCTAAAGGATACTTAAGTAGTAAGTAGCAGAGCTGAAATTTGATTCCAAGTTCTCTGACTCCATATCCTTGAGGCACACACCCAGGAGTATTGAAGTGTTCATGTGTACTAAAAGTGCACAAAAGGAAAGAATGCAAGTATCTTACCTAGGTGACCAAGGAACTTTTAGATAAGACTGCTGTCCATGATAACCAAAAAACCCCCCCCAAAACTAAAGATGATCCATACCAGTCAAAGGTTATGAACAACCACATAAATCATGTTACCTCAGAAACAGATCATTGTCCAGCGACATACAGGTTGAAATGGAAATAGAAACAGGCTGGCAAAGGAAGAAATATGCTTGGTCTTTTGGAGTTCTTTCAAGCAAAGTATGGCATCAGTGTGACATTAATGTTTCCAATCAGGTTAACAGGCTATCATCCAATCTTATTTACAGGGCCCTTCACTGTGTTCTTCTCTGATGCCACTTCCTTTTCCCATTCTCATTCTCGACCTTTCTGTTCTTTCCAAGAAGTGAGAGAATAATTTGTCAGAGGTACTGAATTATTTTTGAGATCATCAGTTTGTGCCAAGAATAACTTAAGAGCATAGACATAGGCCTGTAGGAAACTTTACTTTGATGACCAAGGGCTGAGACTTGCTGGATCAGTAGCTAACCAATGTGAGCATGAGATTTTAGAAATCAGAGATTCATTGTCTATTTAACAAATACATTTAATATACCTACTGTGTAGAGCACTGCGCTAAAAGCTGGAAGAGACTCAGAAATAAGGGAGACTCCCCTCCTCCCTGCCTGCCAACTAGGAGCTTACATTAAAAACAATAAAACCCCCTAAGCAGGCTAAGCTAGGGGTATTTGGAGCTAGTTCCAATAGCTCATAAATGAGCAAGAATTACAGCTAGGTCCCACTTAATATGAATAATTAATTTGTAAGTATTTGAAATTGCATTATTTGAGGTTATAATTATGTAGAGTATGGTAATTAGTTTGTCTGTTGGAAGTATGAAGTGCGAATTTGAATAATGCTAGTACTTCTTTACGGAATGGTCCTATGGCCAATGGCTCCCCTGCTCAAGGATTGTCCTCTTCCCCAGCAGTCATTATTTTTCTCGAATTTATTCCTGCACGCTTTAGCCCAAGGACCAGCCAGGTGAAGGAGGAAGAAAATTAAAAGCTCCAAGGCATGCCTTCTAAGGATTATAATTATATGTTAGTCTAAGGTCCCTAATGAGAGTGTTAGTTCATTAAGAATAAGCACTTAATAGAAGTGTAACCCTAGACAAGTCAATCTCTGTCTATCCCAGTTTCTTCATTGTAAAATGAGGATAATAATACCATCTACTTTCTAGGGCTGTTGTGCAGATAAAATGAGACAGTGCTTAGAAAAGAATCCTTAAAGTGCTATCTAAACGCTAGCTCCTATTTTTTCTATCATTATATTGTTACTTAACCTCTTCGTGGTCTGGTCCCAGCTATATCTATATTATAGAAGGGTTGTTGGAGCTGGATTGGTAGAAGGAACCTAAGATTGCAAATGAGACAGTAATACCCAGCTGTGCAGTGGATAGAATGCAGGGCTTGGAGTCAGGAAGACTCATCTTTCTTACTAGCTGTGTGACCCTGAGCAAGTCCCTTAACCCTGTTTGCCTCAGTCTCCTCATCTGTAAAATGAGCTGGAGAAAGAAATGGCAAATGACTCTAGTGTCTTTGCCAAAAAAACCCTAAATGAGGTCATGAAGAGTCAGACATGACTGAAATGACTGAACCAGAGTAAGAACAGTTAATAACGACTAGCATTTATACTGTGCTTTAACGGCTCTTTGATGTGATCCTTGAATGTAGGGTTCTACCTGCACTACCACCTCGTTAGTTAAATGGCCACTATTTTCCGGCAGAAAGGCTAGGATAGACAATGTGGCATAATGGATTGAAGGCTAGTACTGGGATCTAGAAGACCTGGTTCAAGTCCTGTCTCTGATATCTATGGACCATGTGACTTCTCAGTGCCTCCAATACCTCTATAAGTTATAGTTCCAGGGGAGGTTATTTCCATAATAAGAGTTCCCCATACCAATGAAATCACAGGTTGAGGCATAAAAATGCAGATCTTTTAAGTTTAAAAAAATCATTGTGGCAATTGGAGTGACACATCTCAGTTATACCTTCCCTACTCTCCTACTTGCTGTTCAGTCTTGGCTCCTCCTGGGTGGGTGTGGTTTGCCCAACGTACCCTTTTCTGCCTGTGCTTGATCTCAAAGTGGTTCTGGGAACATTTGTTGTCGTTGTTCAGTCTTCATTTTAGAAGAGGACCAATGATATCGTGAGGTGATACAGTGAGTTGGGAATGTTTACCCATCTGTGAAAAGAGAAAATAAAGTACTTATCACTCTCTTTTTTCGTAAACCATTAGCAGTGCTAGGTCCTTTGGGGCACTATCAGTCAATGGTGATCATGTCCCCTGGTGACATGGATTTGTTGAATTCTAGGCATGGGGAGAATTGAAGCATTTGCATTGCATTTCTATCGCATTTTTCAGAGTGAAGATTAGGACAATAACATAGGGGAATGTTTTTGGATGCTCGGGTGATACATGAGAAAATATTTTTAATTTTCTGTAGTGATGAAAAGAATTTTCAACAATTCCACCAAGGCTCTGATGTGAATCTGTTTTAGTTTCAGTTAAGTGGTTTTTGTCCCATCACATGCTTCAGTGGACCTGAGTGGTGGAAATCTGTTAACACTGTACTCTTAATTTGTGATAAGTTCTTCAGAAGTTTATTGCCAAATAACTATGGTTCTATCCCAATTCAGTGCTGTTTCCCAGATAGTTCTTTGATCTGTAAACAACTTCAAAGTTTAGTTTTAAAAAGAAAGGTTTATTCTCCTCCAGCATGCTGAAGCTTTTGTGCTGATTGTCTGAAATACCAAATTTGTGTTTGTGGGAATTTATTTTAGAACCTTTAAATGCTTTCAGCTTACACCCCATTAGGAAGTGATAGGCCATATAACATTCACAATCTATCAACTTGGTTTAGCTTTGTTCTTTGGGAGAAGAGTTGTCTGTCTGAGAGGAATTGGTTTTATCTTACTGTGCTTAGGTGTATAGGGAGAACAAAGCAAAAAAATGATTTTTTTCATGCAATTTTTAGCACTTTTTAATCCCGATGATTCCTTTTAGTACTAGCATTGATTTCACCAATTGGAGCCTCTCCACATGTCCTCATGTCTATCTATGCCTCTTCACTCTTGTGCTTTAAGTAGTAGCCATGGGCAGGAACTAGGGAGGGGGAAGCAGCTGCAGCTTGGGTGGTGGTGATTGGGGGTGGTGGGAGGAGGTATAAAACAGGCCTTACAAGACTATTTTAAGGCTGGGTATAACCATAGATCTGACTCCTGTTGATACTAGGGTAGGGGCAGGGTGTTAGAAGCCTGGGATTTATTCAGGAGTGGGATGGATAACCAAGACATCTGGGTTCCTGTGGTAAATAGGTTCCCTATGTGGTAAATAGAATTTCCCTTTCTTTTTCTTTTCACACCTTTGATTTCATCATTTTTCCTTCTTGAATTCCTTTTTCTCCTCTCTTTTATTTCCCTAGACCCAGCCCTACTACTATTCCCTCTCCCCCTTCTTCATTGCCTGGTCTAATTTATACACTACTCCTGCTTCCCCACACTTGCCAGCAACCCCTGCAAAGGTATAGACAATATTTACCACAGGACAATGGTGGGGGGAGGTAGAAGGATGGAGTGGGCACAAGAGAAAGGTGAATTATTTGTCTTCTAAGCCAATGGTGTGCTAGAACCAAGGAAAACTGATTGCTAAATTTTTACTGTGAGCCTTTCAACCTTGGAAACCAGAAAACGTTACAAATGAGGGTTTGATTTTATTGTTTTGTTGATTGTTATGCTAGACTAAAGAAAATATTAACAATACAGATAAAATTTATAAGTGTTGTGTATACATTATTTCTGGACAGCTGGTTGTTAGACTTTTCCCAGCACACCCTGCCCCACCTTCTTCACCAGTTCTTGCAATGTCTCCTTTTAGGAACTATTGGACAAGATTAGTCAGTCAACAAGTACTTATTACGAACTCTCTATGTACCAGCCACCGCACAAAGTACTGGGGAGACAAAGAAAGCCAAAAACTGCCTGTCCTCGAGGAATTCAGTCTGATGTTAGAAACAACGTGTAAATAACTAGCTATGTATACGATACACGCAGAGTAGATAGAAGGTATTTGGAGCTCATGGCTCTAATGTGTTACTGAATTTCAGGCAGAAGCAGAACTGAAGCAGTTCCATTGGGTTTTCTAGGGGACAACTGACTGACTGACTCCACAAAACTACATCTCTAGGGAGAAATGGAAAAAATGAGGACTGCTCTTCACAAGTTACTCATAATCACACATTATATCACAAATTACTTATCTCTCTCTAGTCTGCCCTTTACATATTACTCATATCATTACAAGTCTTTAGAGCAGGGAGGAAAATTCATATACATATACTAAGGGTTTTGACCCAGGCACAGATCCCATCAGTTTGCTTGACTGATGCAAGTCATTGGTTCCATGGTGGGACCAATGAGCTAAGTTTTGAGCCTACATCACTTAGGAGAGTGTGACCTGGAAGTATGGAAGAAGTGTTTGTACATTTGTTCTTGCCATATTCATGAAGTAAATATCCCTTTGTAAAATCTACTTACCAGATGTTAAGTGGCTAAATAGAGCTGGGATTCTCTAATCACTTTGTGGTTCAGTTGTTTAACTGTATCTGACTCTTTATGACTCCATGGACCATAGCACATGGGACCTTTTATCCTCCTCATGTCTATCCATAAGTGTATCCAACCTCATGTTTGTTACTTCCATGATGCTATTTATCCATCTCATCCTCTGCTGTCCCCCTCTCCTTTTGCCTTCAGTCTTTCCTAATATTAGGGTCTTTTCCTATGAGTTCTGTCTTCTCATTATGGGGCCAAAGTATTTAAACTTCAGCCTCAGTATTTGACCTTCCAGTGAATAGTCTGAATCAATTTCTTTAAGTATTGACTGATTTAATCTCCTTGCTGTCCAAGGGGCTCTCAAAAGTCTTCTCTAACACCACAGTTAGAAAACATTAATTCTGTGGTGCTCAGATCTCCTTATAGTCCAACTCTTACAGTCATACCTTGTTATGGGAAAAACCATAACTCTGACTATATGAACCTTCATTGGCAAGGTGATGTCTCTGCTTTTTAGTATGCTGTCTAGATTTGCCAAAGCTTTCTCTCCAAATTCTAATCACTAGCCCTAACAATGGAGGGAACATAGTCAGTGGGTTCTCAGTCCAGTGACATAGAGAAGATATAGCCTCATCCTTAAGGATTATCCTTTGGAACTCTGAGGAGGAAGATATATCAGCCTGTCTCTGAGAGAAAAGGTCAGAGCACACATGCTACATTTGTGAAATGTTTCATGCATTACTAGTTAGGAGCATTCCTTCAGAATGAATGTTATCAGTCAGTCAATAAATACTTATTAAGCACATACTGTATGCCAGGCCCTGGGATACACAGAAAAAAGCAAAAATAGTCCCTTTCCTCGAGTACCTTATGTTTTAATGGTGGAGACAGCATATATAAGATGGGGAGCATGCAAGATAAATACAGAATAGATGGAATGTAGCCTGAGAGAGGAAGGTTCTAGAAGCTGGGAATGAGGACCAAGAAAGGCCCTTGGCTCAAGGTGGACTTTGATCCTAGTCTTAAAGGAAGCCAGGAATACTAAGAGTCAGAAGTTGGGAGGAAGGACAATCCCAATGTAGGGAACACATAAAAGCTTTCCATAAAGGTGCTAAATGGAAAGCCTCTTTGATTACCCAGAAACCCAACTTCTTGACGATGATTTATAGAAATTAAAGAATGATGCTGTTGTTTTGAAGCACTCACATGAATGCTTCCTATAAATTATTAATAATAAAAAATCATCCTCCCCCAACCCCTTGGAATCCATGCTATTGATAACAGATAAGGTTGTATAAGGCAACACTCACATACAAGAATTATTTACCTAATGCATTGGGTAAGTCATACCCAATTTGTGGGTGCACTCCCACTGCCTGACTGCATCACACCAGACAGTAATATTGCTTTCCAGAGGGAGACAGAGAGAGCGAGAATCTCTTATGACTCAAATGAATTTCTCTTAAAAATCAGGGAAATTGCTTCAGATTCAGAGGCCCAAGCCTCCTGACAACTCCTTGTGGCTTACATATCTCTGGGGAACAGGCATGTCTGCTCCACAAAGAGGCATTGTTTACAGTGAGGGTGATCATTTAGAATCAGTCAGAAGCTAAGATGTGATAACAGGGAAAATCAAATGAGGGCCTGCTAGGGTTAATTCTCTTTGTCTTTCTGTGTTGCTGGGGAAGGTAAACCCATTCATGTTTTAAAGAGCCTTCTCCTAAGCATCTGTGGAAGAAACTGGTGGTGATCCAGGAACTGCAGGGGACCCCCCATTCTCTGCAGTGCAGCCTGTGTGCCAAGGGGTCTTCACTGATCTCCACTGGCATGGCTCTGCTTTAGCTTTCTTTCAACAATGCTGTTGGCACATCATTTGGAATAGTCTGGCAACTGTCTGCAGAGGAAGCAAATGACTAGTTGTCTTTTTTTTCAGTTGTGAAGTTTTGATCCCCTGTGCTTTTAGCTCCCAGAGAGAAGAAGAGATGGGAGGAAAAAGTAGAAAAATGCATATGTCCATGTGAAAAGGACTAGTTTCATCCACAGATGGGAGGGCTGTGGTCACCTAGCTAAACAATTGGGATTTGTTTGGATATTGATGGTTTCTATAACATTTTGTGCTTTGCAAAATGCTTTCTAGTCTGGAATCAAATAGTTCCTAAAACATCTGTGTGAGATCAGCATTATTACCTTGCTGGACAGAAAAGGAATTTGAAGCACAGGAAAGCTAAAAAGCTTATTTATTATTGATTGCATTATCCATTCTTCCTGTGTGTTCAAGCTTTGCCCAAGGTCCTTCACTGAAAGAATAGTTCAACCAATCCTGATGCTCCTTACTACCAAACGACCATAAGTGACCCTAACTCCCTGAGCAAAGGAGAGTGTCCATATTGGCACCTATTTCAATATGTCTTTCTTTAGAGTCAAAGAACAGTATTTGTCAAGGGCAGTCATCCAAACCAAGCAGTCCCAGTATTGCAAGGGCCTCCAACCTTCTGGAGATAAATCTTTCTGACATTTAGGGAAGGGAAGGGAACTCTTTGCTAAGGTACGAAGGAGTCACAATCTGCTTAAGTGGAGGAAGAACTCACCGCAATGAAAGTTCAGAACTGAAAGGCTGCGGGGTGAAAGAGCATTGGACTTGCAGTCGATAGGCCTAGATTCCAGTCCTGGTTCTGACACATAGCTGTGTGATAATGGGCAAATTGCTTAACCTCTCTGAACTGACCCACTTATAAATAGTATGCTTTTTGGAAGTCAGGAAGGAGTTTCTCTTCTGGCCCATTAAAGGAATGGTCTTCAGGAAGACCTACGTTCAAGTCTCACGATACATTTTGCTGCATGATCCTGCATAAATCACTTAACCTCTAAATGCCCCAGGCTTCAGTTAAATTCAGTATACATCTATGGTGGCCCTTGTACATGGCATTCTATATGGATCATTTCTGTCTTTGAGTTGCATAGCTTTCATTGCCATTGCAACTAAAATAATGTTGTGCAGAGACTGCGTCAGCTTGGGTTGCCTTCCTCTGTAAGCCAATGACTCTGTGTTGATGAAGGCAACTCTCTAAGACTACAAATTACATTAGTTGCCTGTGTTGAAAGAGGGATTTTCCTCCTTCCCTTCCCCCATGGTTCTCCATGAGGAGCTATGCATCACCCAAGTCCAATATTTGTTATGCCTCATGGACTAGAAAGAACAAAGAGGGAGGAATGGGGGTCTTTGTTACTTGGTCTGAACTCAAACCAAACAAAATAAATACTTGCTCTGCCTGCTTCATAGAGTTGTCTGAGACTGGTTCAGGAAACTGCCTGGCAAATTGGAGTTGATATCACAGTAATTAATATCTTCCGCAGTCTATTATACTCAGGATTCTTAAAACAGCATGGAAATTCTCAAAATCACTCAACTTATTGTATGGAGATTGGAGTAGGGGGGGTGGGAAGGTGGGTTCAGAAGGACCCAAATAGTTGAAGGAACATGAAGGCAAGTCTAGTCAAGTCAAGGTACATTTAATAAGTACCTACTTTATTCCAGACTTTGGGCTAAGAGCTGAGGATACAAAGAAAGGCCAAGAACAAGTACTGCTCTCTGGGAGATCGATGGGACACTGAGAAACACCAAGATGAAAAACAAGGAGGGGCTCATAACTCGCTTTCTTCTCCTGAATGAGGCCCCCCCCCCCCCAAGAAGTAACTTCAATCTTCTCAATAGAGACAGACCCAGAGGAACAGAAACAGGTGGTCACTTTACCACTCACCCTGGATCCCCACATGGGGTATCACAATAGTGATTTCCATCTGCCAGACCTCCTGGGCTAATCCCTTCCTAATCTGAACTGCAGTAAATGGGTAATCAAATACGATTATTGCAAAGGCCTGAACCGTAGTTTTGTTATTCTTTCTGGCTCAACTATACTTTATCTTTTGGTTTTAGAACAAAGTGTAATTGATCTAACTATTTTCTTGCTTGCTTGATGTACTCCTTGTTCAAAACAAAACAGAAAACAACCTCCCCGCCCCCAAAAAAGTACACCTGTTAACAAAACATGGCCCTTCTCTGTGAGGGTAAGTGCTGTGACCATTGAAAAATAGCCCTTCTCTAAGTAAGACCCTCTTGATCCTGCTTTGTGCTCCCAACTTAAAAAAACAAACCCCTGTGGTTACCTTGGACTAATGAGCTGGCTGGTGTATGTCTAGGAATCATTCTAGAATGAATACATCTGCTGGGATTTTTGTCCTCTTAGAAACAACCTTGCTGTGTTAAGTGACAAATGAAACATAAATGAAAGCCACATGAAGCCAGATCTCGGGATTTAACCTAAAGAAGGGGTAGAAAACTCAGTAGGTGGTAAGAAATCTGGGACACAAATAATCCTGGCCATATCAGGATTAACCCTTGATGGAGGCAGATGTAATTTATTTTAATGGGTTAAAGCTGTTCCTTTTCTTCCATTCTCCTAAAGCCCTTAGTCCTGTTAGTCCAGTGCTTATGATGGGGAAAAAATTGATTAATAAAGTATTAATGATGTGGATCATTTCACACATGGCTAGGTCTCACTGCTGCTGTATAACACCTGGGCCCCATGCTACATAAGCATATCTCCAGGAGAGCTTATGGAGATTTTACATATTGCCTTGGCTTCAGTTCAATTCAGTTCAACAAACATCAAACTCTGTATGAAGCGCTACTGGCCTTGAATCCCATAGCTTCCATTTCCATGATAATTGAAATAATGTTGTGCAGAGAATGACATCATCTTGGGTCACTAGCACCTTCCTCTGCAAACCAGTGGCTCTGTGTTGATGAAGGTATCTATAAGGCACAGAAAAGTGTTTGTTTCAATGACATGGGCTTCCCTGGCGGATAGTTTACAAAAGGATTTTTGGGCATCAGCTGGGAGAGGAATTGTGTCTGCGTATGTCTCAGAGATCTAGTAAATGTTAGTGAAATAGTTCTTGAGGGTAGAAATCAGGGCTAACTCTCCTTGTAGAATATAACCATGAAATGATTTTGTTTTTACATAGGTATACCTCCCTTCCTTCCTCCCTTCCTACCTTTCTTTGAAAGACTTCCAGGAGGAGGTGGCCCATAAGCTGAGTCTTGAAAGAAGATAGATATCTTAAGAGGCTGAGGTGTTCTTTTGCAGACAAAAAAACAGTCTATTCAAAGGTAGGGGTAGGAGATAACATAATAGGAAGTTTGGAGAAATGGGTGGGTTTGATTTCTTTTTGGACATACTGATTTTGAAATGCCTAGGAGAAATCCAGTTGGAGATATCTAACTGGCATGACAGAGAATAGAAAAGTGTGTGTGTGTGTGTGTGTGTGTGTGTGTACACGTGCCCAAGGGTACATTTTAAATCTTGAACCTATGTTTACTGTACATGGGGGCAAGCTATACTAGTGGGGAAACTAGGTGGTAGAGCTGATAGAGTACCAGTGGAAATCAGGAGTTCATTCTCTAGCCCACAAACCAGTTTTGACCTTGGCAAATCACCCCTTTGCTTCAATTTCTTCATCTACAAAATAAGAATAATCATAGCACCTGCCTCACAGGGCTGTTGTGAGAATCAGGTGAGGTAACAAAAAGGAGATGCTTGGTAAGCCTAAAAGCTATCATCATACTCATTATATTATGTGGATCCAGAAGGGGGTATGGAAATATGTGGATTGAAATAGACAATAAGGGAGGAACTAGGAGGATTTGTGGTTTGGATGATTTGCTTTTTTTCAGTAAACAAAAATCCATCTTCTCTACCTCTTACCTTTCCCATATTTCTCATTTTGGGGAAAAAAAGAAAAATACGAATGTGACCAATATGTATAATCAAGCCAAACAAATTCCCAAATTAGTTATGTCCAAAAAATGATGTCTCAATCTGCATCCTGCATTTGAGTGATTTTCTCTAGCCCTTGCTCACCAGCTTCTTACTTCTGCCGTCTCTGGAGCCCTGACTCACTATACAGTTTTGTTGCTGTGGGCTTTCCCTGGCTTCTACACAGCGTAGAACGGATGCATCACCTAGGGAGTTGTCTGAGACAACATGGCTGGCACCCAGCCAGCTCAGAAAATCCAGGCAGGGGATGTGCAGGGAGCAGAGGGAAACTCCTCTGCTTTGGAGGTTGGGGGCGGAGGGTGGAGAGTGGTGTTGAACTGAGGTTGCCTGAGCTCTCCCACATGCATAGTGCAGAATTTATACATCATCACACTGATGCTATGCTTTGCTTCCTTTTGGAAGAGATTTTCTAAAAGCAGTAATGGCCAAATGACAAGCCAATGCACAGTAGAGTGTGCTTCTTTCTGCCCGCAGTAGGGCAAATGTGGGAGGAGTAGGAGAAATGAATTATTAGCAGTTCTGTTGGTTGCCCCTCAAAGCCCGTCTAGTGAAGAATCAATCAATCAGTGCAACGGAGGACTGGCCAATGAGAGCCGGGTCCTTATGAGCACCTGCGGCTGGCTCTGCCTGATGCAATCCCCACCACATGGACTCTTATTAAACATCAGCTATGTACCAGGCACTGGGCTGGGAATGTGGACATACAAAGACAAAAACACAGCCATTCCTGCTCTCAAGGAGCTAGCATTCTATCGCAGAATGCACATCATTACATAGGCACATATAAAGTACAGGGAGAGGAACCAGGCATAGAATACATTTTATAGGGAACTTAGAGATAAGGAAATTCTGCAGTTTATAATCTTAGAGCAGGAGTTTTAACCTCTATACGATTAAATTTTTTTTGATAATTGCATTTCAATATGGTTGGTTTCTTTTGTAATCCTACATATTTTATGCATTTGAAAACATTATTTTGAGAAAGGGTCTATAGGTCCTACCTATGTGTCAAAGGGGTCCATGACATAAAAAACTGAATAATCTGTAGAGCACTGAGAGTTTCTGTAACTTGCCCAGGGTCATAGAGCCAATATATATTAGAGGTAGACTTGAACCTTGGTGTTCCTGCTACATTCGAAGTACTCTCAAATTTGGATGACTGCAGCAGTTTGGGGTGAAACTCTAGTATGAGTTTCCTAGAGGAGGTGGTGTTTGAATTGAACTTCAGGAGGCTAGGGATTCTCAGAGGCAGAGGTGACGGAGGGAGTGCATTCCAGGCAATTAGGTAAAGCCCGCAAAAAATATGGTAGATTCAATGGTGTTTGGTTGGACCATAGAGTAGGGGCAGGGGAGGAGTAAAAATGTGTAATAAGTCTAGAAATGTGGTTGGTGCAAGTTATTACAAGTAAACAAATAAACTTATTACACATAAGTTAAAATCTCTACATATCTAGCAACAACAATGAGACTAAAGCTGGGATTGAGCCATCAGGACTCTTACAGGGTCTTTCCACAATATAAGCAATTATACATTAGGGTTAATCCAAAAGTTTGGAAGCTACATTGGGCTCATACTCTTGTATGCTGCTAATTAGATATTAATCTCCTTTCAGTAGACACATGCCCAGAACATCTGTTAAATTAGAGCCTAATGTCAGGCAGACTACTGAAAAGAGATGCCAAGAGCAAAGCAGTTATAACCCCAAGAATGCCAAAAACCTTTTACCCAAATCCTGGATTTCCTTCTAAACATCCTTTGGAGAAAATGGCAGAGCTCTGGAGGAAATTTTTGGAACACCAAGAAGCAGGTTTATTCCCTCCTGTGGCTACTCTACAAGATTCTGAATTTCCTTAAATTCCATTTCTCTTTGTCAACATGAAAGCAGGACTGGACTTATGAGACTTAAGACCTTGCAGGTTCTTCAGTAGGGCTAGCCAGGTACTCCTTGTGCAATTAGGATCCACCACACCTGCAAAGTCTTGCCCCTTGACCTGATAGGAATAAACTAGTGTGAGCCTTTGATAAGCCACACACAGCATCAGTAACAAAATCAGGTCAGAGAACAAACAGGAGGGCAGAATCATGATGGGGGATGAAAACTCAAGGCATCAGGAAGGAATCAGAGAAAGCTACAGGAGCTAAAGGGAATAGGATAAAAGCAAATAGCTTTAAGGCTCCAATGCCAAGGAGGACTTTCTTGAACAGAGATAGCTCCTCTGCCTTTAGGTCCACTGGAGTCAATCTTAAAGTGGCTGACCTGCACCCAGCAGGTATAAATACATGGGTGGGACCACCTGGCTTCTGGGCAGACAACAGAGAGTAAGGAGAAGCAACAGTATGTGAGCCTTTTCAAGTAAGTCAATCAACAACAAACCGACACTTATTAAACACTTACTATGTGCCAGGCAGTGTGCTAAGTAAGCACTGGGGATGGAAGGAAAGAAAGAAAATGAGTAGTATAGATAGATGCTATAGCAATACAGAGAGAAAATGATCATTGTGGACAAAACAGGCTTTGTGGAAAAAATGGAACTTTAACTGGACATGAAAGATAGATCAGATTTAGACAGGTAGAAAGATTGGAAGAGCACATTTTAAGAAAGAATGGTGTGGAGGTAGGACTACGTAAGGCATTTTCATGGAGTAGTGGTAATTAGTCTTTTAGAATGGTAGGTTTGTCTACCATTAAATTGGAAAGCTAGGGGCTACTTTATGATGGACTTCTGATCCTGAATGACCCAACAATCACTTATTAACAAACTCACTTATCAACAAATTCAGTCAAATCAACAAGCATTTATTAAAGCACCTACCTTCCAAGCACTGCATTAAGCGCTGGGGGATGTGAGGAAAAATAAAAACAAAAAACCCAGTCCCTGACCTCACTCTAGTGGGGGAGATAACAGGTAACCTACAAGTACAAACAAGATATATAGGATAAATTGGAGGTAATCTTGGAGGAAAAGTCTAAGATTAAGGAAGATTAGGAAAGGCTTTTTGTAAAAGATGGCACCTTAGTTGAGACTTGAAAGAAGTCAGGAGGAAGGAGAGAATTCCAGGAATTGGGAATCCCCAGTGCAAATGCCTAGAGATAGGAGATGAAACATTTTGTATAAGGAACAACAAGGAGACCAGTGTCATTGGATCACAGAGTACTGGATGGAGATGAGTGGAAGGGGTGGAATAATGTGTAGGAAAAATGGAAAGGTAGGAAAGGATCAAATTATGAAGGGCTTTAAAAGCCAAACCAAGGATTCTGTATTTAAAGCCAGATATAAATTCCAGTCTTCCAGATTCTAGGCACAATATTCTATCCACTGTACCACTATCTATCTGCCTCTTCATATGAATGAGGTGTCAAGGGTACAGTAGAACAACATAATCAAAGTTTATTTATTTTAAAGATGTATCATCTGACTTTCATGAGCAGTATGGATGCAAGGAGGGATAGAATGGATGTAAGAAAGGCAGTTAAGCTACTATGGAAATAGTCTGTACATGAGATAACCACCTGGTCCAGGATGGTGGCAGTAGAACTGCTGATGAAAAAAATGAATGAAAATGACATTTCACATAAACATAAATGACATTACAAAGAAAAGATAATCTATATAAAGGAACAATTATCTATATAGGACTCTGATGAATTGGATGACAGAGATTCAATTAGACAGAAAGAGTCAAAGGTAGAAAGAGTCAAAGGTAGTTCTGACCTTTTGGTGACTTGGAGAATAATGATTCTCTGGACAATCTGTCCCTAGCTTACCTTTCCTACTATTTTCAACACAAGCTCTCTGCTCTAATCAAACTTGTTTATTCATTATTCCTTGGCCATGCTTTTGGTAGTGAAAATGCCTTTGGAGGAAGCCCATTCTTGGTGGCAAGGGGAAGGCATCTGTTAGAAACTGCAGACATGCAGACGGCATTTGAGTCTGAGAATACTCATTTCATCACTTGAGGATTTCCCTGATTTCTTCTTGGCCCTGATCTCCATGCTGCTTGCTTCCAACTTCTCAGCTAGATAGGGTAATGATACTTCTATGTCTATTCCCTTGGAAACATACACAGAAAGGTGAAGCATACTCTTGATTAGACCCCTTAAAATAAAGGATGCTGCTAAGAGTTATAGAAACTTATGTTTGAGGAAGAAACCTTCTTTCCATCCCCCTCCCACCACCATCACTTAATTAGGGATTCTTTCCAAGTTTTTCTTTTACTCATCCTTGTATTTCACATTATTATTAGCTATATTCCTAGGAGCTCTCCATTGCTGAAGCCAGACAAGGTAAACTCAAGGTTAATTACTGCCCCTGAAGTAAGGAAGTCCTAGGTGCCTTTCCTTGGAATCATTTCAGTAGATATTTATTAAATTTCTACTATGTGCCAGGGACTGTTCTAAGCACTAGGGATACAAATAAAAAGAAAGACAGTCCCTGCTCTCAAGGAACTTATAATCTAATGGGGAAGATAACAGATTAAAGAAAGCTAGAAAAGGGGGGCACTGGGGTGGTACCAAGTGAGAGTATATCTTGTACCTTGGAGTTCAAACCAAGCAGAGCTGCAGATGGAAGGTGGAGAATGAGCTGCAAGGTCGTGATCCTGCACTCTGTAAAGGAAAGAGCTTTGAGACGAGTTGAATGCTTCACCCTCCAACCCTCTAATCAGAGCCGAGAGGAGGTTGAAGTAGCCAGGGAGGTATTGAAAAGCCAAAGCTGAGTTAAACCTCATGACGAGGAGATTTCAGGTAATCAGCTTTTCCTGGGCGGAGCATCATGGGCACCAAGTGGAGAGTATCAGCTGTACCAGCTTCCTCTTACCATTTTTGTTGTCTTGTGATCTAAATGCTCAGGCCCCTGTCTGCACTGATAGCCTTGTGTTCCTCTAGCAATCCTTCCAGGTCCTGCTCACATTCTAGCTTCTCTGTCAAGTCTTGCCTGATAATCCCACCTTTAAGTGCTCAAACTCTCCTTGGAGTTCCTGCCACAGTTACTGTCTGTATAATTGATTTGGTGAGAAATCAAGTGGTGCCTTTATGACATCTCTTATTGTTTAGTTGAACTGGCACTTAAACCTTTTTATTGTCACCTAACTTTATATGACTGTCTTGTCTATCCAGGCAAATTGTAACCAATTTGTGGATAGGGACTGTGCTTTTCCTTCTTAGCATAAAGTTCTTTCCAATGCTTAAGATTCTGCCATTTTAAATATAACCTAAGTCCCCAGACCATGGTCTGGGCTCACATAGATGGGGTCTGATTTTAGGATTACCCTAAAAGAGGCTTTGTCTCTTTGGCCTATATTGCCTCCAGAGTTTATTTTAAGAAAAGTCAAAATGTAGCTTGTTGTAGGTGAAAGGGGCCCTCAGTTCATATACATTAGATGCAGTTCTGAGATACAGGACAGATTTTATTTTACCCTACAGAAACTATCTAAAACTTAAAGGAACAGATGAAAAGGCAAAAAACACAAAAAGAACCTATAATAGACCCAAAACAATCAATATAACTTTTCTTTCTCTCTGGTGGGCCATCCGTTTCCAGAGAGTCTTTACCCTCACCCCAGACTCATAGCACCACCCTATAGTTTGGATGCCCTCCTGAAAGCATATACACTTCAAGGCTACAAGACAAACAACATTCCAGTTATTCCCCATTTTAACCTACTGTGTCCCTCTGAAGGCTTTAATTTCCTCAGAAAAGAAGCAGGCTTTGGAGTTTCTAGGAAGGCAACCCCTTCTTGATCAGACTGGCACTCTCTAAATTTCTCTTTTCATTTGTAGTGCCTCCTTCCCAAGCTACCTTCTGATTCCCACTCTCACTGGCAGGTTGGTTCCAAAGAGGAACACTAATTATCCCCATCTAGGACGCTCCTTCCCAATATTCACTAACCAGTTGATATCTCTCCATATCAGTTAACCAGTTGATATCAATTCACAGTTTCAAATAATAAAGTCACATGATTTTTACTGAGATGGTATAGCAAAGGATGGAAGTTACAAAAGCAAGACCCCAAACCAAGGCCTCCCCCCTACCTACTTGGTTCCTCGGGAGAGTTGGCTCAAATTTGAAACATAAGGGTACTGAGAAACACATGTAGGGAACACCAGGGACCAAGGGATGCCTTTGAACGCTGAGAGTTCTTTTTTGACGTCTTGGAGTCCTCATTTAGCGTATTGACATTAGGGTATGACATAGGCAGGGGACAAATGGCTAACCTACTTGCACTATAGGTTGTCTTTGGCTGCCAAGGTGATTCTCTACTGGGCTGGCTACTCAGATGTGATTTTCCAGGAGACTCGGTTGCTGTGGCCACATTGGGCAGACTCAATTACTATTTCTAATTACTGGACTTCTTGTGACATTTCAAAGCTCACAGGGTCATACCCTGGTTCACTCTGTTTCAAGATACCCATTCATCTATAAATTAGGAAGGAATAAACATGAGATAAAAGAAACAGAGCTGCCATTTGATCACAGACTCATGATGGCTGGGTGGAGAGATAAGGCAGTGGAGGCCACTGACCAGGCTTCTTCACCTCCTTCCTACAAACTCAAAGTTCTTCATTGGAAGCCAGGGAATACAGGCTCCAAAAGGGAAGATGAAGCATTGATTGGTTCATAAACAAACTCATTTCTGATTCACTCATAGTCCTTCCAGCTCTAAAGCTAATTAGAAAACTTTTCATTAACACACAGCACCAACTCCTCAATTGCTCATGGCTAGAAGAAAGTTCACCAGGTCTTCACATGTTGGCTTGAAACCAGGCAGGGAATATTGTCATGATGGTGGTGGTGGTGTTCGGTCATGTCCAACTCTTCATGGTGCCAATGAGTTGGTTGAACTTCTATAGAGAGATTTAATAAAAAAGACTCGAGGCCTGTAAGGAGGAAGATAGGTGGCATAACAGATAGAGCACTGAGTTTGGAGTCAGGAGGACCTGAGTTCATATCTGACCTCAGAGACTTAACCCTGTTTATCTCAGTTTCCTCATCTGTAAAATAAGCTGGAGAAGGAAATGACAAACCACTCCAGTATCTTTACCAAGAAAAACCCAAAATGGGGTCAAGAAGAGTCAAATGTGACTCAGCAACAACCCTGTAAACTCATTACATCCCAAGCAAACTTTTGGGTTGAATGGGGAACTCTCTTGATTGATTTCCCCCTCCCCCACCTCCTCACATAAGAAAAATGCACCAGAAGTCGGAGTGCAGAATGATAGGAAGGTTCTAGGTAAGGGCCAAAGCATTTCCCCCAGGTTACACTCAAGTGAACCCGAGAAAATGCCAATAAGGAATAGAAATAGTCTTCTCTTTTCTGTACTGGGCAGTTCTCCTTTTGGGTATAAAGGGAAGATCTGATTCCAGTCATTTCAGTAAGTAAGAAACAATCACAAAGAAGAAAATACTAATCCTTGGTGGCTTAGCCTGGTGGATGGATTGTTTGTGTCAAAGTTCCTTCTGTTTCTTAGTCCTCCTTCTGTACTAACGCCCTACAATTACAGGACATCACATTCCAGTGGAATTGAGGTACACTGGAGTAAGAACAAAGAAAGCCCTCCCTAATGTAGGAACATCAAGGTTGGGTGGGACCGTGCAGCGTCAATGCTGCAGCATCTGATGAAACTGTCCTTTCTGAGCAGGGATTTTTGTGCCTGATTACTTCTGGTTTTATACTTTGCCTCATAGTTGACGCCAGACAGAAGAGTCCACTTAGCAAACCTTGAGTTTGTAAACAGAAGCATAGATCAGAGCGACTTCTGTAGGAGATTCTCTGGCAAAAGGGTCTAATTCGTAATTACGTTAATGGTTAAGGTTTTCGCATTTATCCTTTTGTATTTCCTTCATTCAACTCTTTTTTCTTTTCAGTTAGCTCCCTTTCAGGAAGCTGGCTACATAGAGAGAGGAGGCTCCGAATGACAACAGATTCCTCATGCCAGAAAAGAAAACTCAGCATGTTTTCTGCAAAACCCTTTTGATGTTTACATTTCTAAAAGTTTTTATCATTATTGAACAGTACTTTTTGGAAGTATTTTTTCCCTCCTCTTTCTCCCCTCTCATTGATTTTTCTCTTATCTCTCCCCTCCCCCAAATGAAATGATAAAGGAAAAAAGAAAAAAGGGGGGATAAGGAGTAAAGAAGCATAGCATGTAGACTGTACCTTTCGCTCTACTGGTCTGCTTTTCAGAAGCTGAGTTGCTCCAAAGGGGTAGCCTTATCCTACACAGTCACAGAGATGAGGGTGGACATTTTTAGAAGTCTTTGAGCACTTTGCCTGACCCTAGCCAAAACTCCTTCCAGAGCAGCACAGTTGAAATTGTGCTCGGGGGCAAGACCCCTACAGAGCAGCCCTAACCAGAGCAAGGGTGTAAACGTATGTAACCCTTTCCCCCACTCCAATGGGAGACAAAAAGTAGGTTTCTTTGTAGATTCTATATTCTTTGCTGGGAGCAGTGGGCTAACTCATCTTCATTGTAAGCTCTCTCCAACTTATGGGCAGGTTGTACTCCAAAAGATTGTTTAGGATTTTGACTTAGGGCCTTAGACTTAGAGATGCCAAACACACAACCTATGGGATGCATGTGGCCCACAACACTACTGAGACTCAAACCAGATTAAAATGTAGATCCTCACTAATTCCGATGTGTTGATGCATTAATAAAAAAGAAATCTATAAATATGTGGTTTTCTAAATGTCTAAGCAGACTGCAGGGATCCTTTTGTATGGTTTAGTGGCCATTTTCTATGAGCTTCCATTTCTATGTGAGTTTGACACTGTTAATTTAGAACAAATCTTCCATTTTATAGCCAAGCAAAGGGATTTCTAACTGGGTCAAAGGGCCTTACCCAAGATCACAGAGCTAGTAAGCCAGTCCTGAAACCTAGATCTTGCTGAGTCTTTAGATTCTAAGACCTCTGTGGTCTCTCTCCTCCCACTATATCCCACCGATTAATTGGCTGCATAGAACTTGGAGGGAGACAATAGGGCACACAGAATAACGATGTAAGAGAATGGTACTATGCTAATTTGACCATTCTGAATTGAGGGGTTCTGGGGATGGGGAAAAGACTTTAAATTCAGATCTACCTCTCAACTGCCTATCTGTTAACTAATGATAATCACTAGTATTTATATAATACCTTAAGGTTTAAAAAAGGTCTTTACAGGTATTATCTCATTTTATTCTCACCATAGTCCTGGAAGGTAAGTCCTGTTATTAAACCCATTTAACAGTTGAAGAAACTGGGACAGATGGAGATTAAGTGGCTTGCCCTGGATCACAACAGCTAATAAGTATCTGAGGCTGGATTTGAACTGAGTTTTCTTCTACCCACTATGCTACCTAGCACCCTCTAATTAAAGAAATCAAAAAGCCCTGGTTTGTATGGTAGGAAACCTGGGTTCAAGCTTCAACTTTGCCTCTGTTTACCTGTAGGACCTTGGACCAGTCACTTAACTTTCCTGGATTTTTGTCTTCTTATCTGTAAGAATGGGCATAGTAGTACTTGCCATGGAGGTGACTCATATAGCTGTGAAAGCACCTTGAAAAAGGCAAAAGTGCAGTCATTTAACAATTCATTAAAGGGTCAGCTGTGTGTTAGGTGCTGAGAATACAAAGATAAGAGCAAAGAACAGTCTCTGTCCTAGTGAAGCTTTAAGTGATGCTGGGTAGGGTTGGGGAAGTGGGGCTTGGGTTACAACATGTACATATGTACTGTTATACTGGAAGCGGAATCAATTATTTCCCACGGACCAAAACTATAATTTCTATAGGTTGAAAACAGAGACAGAAAGTTTCAGGAGTCCTTGGCAAATGACACCTAAATGAATAGATTTCATTTTATTTGAAATTAGCTTGAAAAGTCTGCAAATCTAGGTTCCTCACCTCTCTTGAAAACACTTTTTAATAATTTTTTTCCTGTGACTGCTTGGGGGTTTTGACCTTTTTTATGAAGAGATGCTGTTTTTTCATTGTCCAGGAGCACTGAGATTGCCAAGGGAAGCTAGAAGAAGGGAAGTGATGACAGCAGAGTAGAGAGTAAGAGGTGCCTGTTTCCTTACCCATTGACAATCCTGGCAAATCACAGAGGTATGGGTGATAAAGTTGGGTATGGCAACCAGACTGGAAAGGTACCTGGGTAGTCTTTGCAATCTTCTGGTGGATCCCCATCTGTTGGCTGGAAACACCTACTCTGACTGGTTTAGAAATCAGATGCCTAATGCAGATCCTGAGGTCTTTTGGTCATGGGTATTCCCTAGCATCTGCACCTGTGACTTCTGGGTTGACTAAGAGGTCCCTTGCTTGGAGATTCTGGTAAGCTTCTTGAGAGCAGGGACAGTCTGTTGCCTTTCTTTGTATCCTTAGCACTCAGCATCTGCCTGGCACATAGTTGGTGCTTAATTAATGCTGGCTGATTGATTAACTGTCCAGGTGCTGGCTAACCAGGGTGGTGATATTTTATTTAGAACAGAGGTGTCAAACATGGTCCTTCAGTGCCCTAAACCAGATTGAAATGTAATTGGGAGATATTTAACAAAATAAATGAAAATCTGATCAAATATAGATAATGTCAGTCTGTGGTAATCTAAATTAATATGCTGCGCACAGGGTCCCTTACCTGCTTTTTAGTGGCCCCATTTCTTTTTGAATTTTATACCACCGACTTAGAGTTCAATTGCCATTTTACAGGGAGCAGTTAGGTGGTGAAGTGCATAGAGCACTGAGCCTAGAGTCAAGAAGACCTGAATTCAATTTTGGCCTCACTTAGCAGCTGGGCAAGTCACTTAATCTCATTTGCCTCAGTTTCCTTATCTGTAAAAGGAGCTAGAGAAGAAATGGAAAACCACTGAAGTATCTTTGCCAAGAAAATCTCAATGAGGTCATGAAGTATCAGACACAACTCAACAACAATAAACTATTTTAGAATTCATAGAACCTAGAACTGATAGAAACCTTAGGGAAGATCTTGCCCTTTCATTCTATTGATAAGGAAACAGAGGTCCAGAATTCTGACTCTTAATCCAGTGTTCTTTCTTCTACATTACAAATCTTTCCAGTAAATAAAAATGTCCTGGTGGATTGGCTGATTTCCCCCTTTTCAGTTTGTTGGGTTGGTTTCATATAAATATAGCCTTAGGCAGAAGGTTAGCTAAGGCCTGCATTCACAGTATGTGACTTCTGGTTCTGTGCTCAATTCACAAGGTGTCCAGTGAGCTGAGCCTTCACTGATTAAAGGTAAATCTGTTTTGTTCCCTAAAAAGTCAGTGACTCATCCAGGCACAGACACTGCTAGGTTATAGCGTCCACCATTTCCTGGAGGGCTCAGACATTTGTTCCAACGAATATTCTAGATTCTAAAAAGTACCAATTCTGCCTCTGCCTTCCAAAACATTAGATATAAGGGAAGCTGACTTTGACCCATCACAGGGAATCTTCTTCTGAGTATTAGAGTCTGTCTGCAGCCTAGCATACCCTTATCAAACCTTTTCTTCCCCATGTATCTTCCTGTATGATCCTATGCAGAAAGTTAAGTAAAGTCAACAAGCATTTATTTTTTAAAAATTTGTGTTTTGTTAAATATTTCCCATTTATATTAAAAAAATTTTAACATTCATTTAAAAAATTTTTTTGAGTTCCAAATTCTCTCCTTCCCTCCCACATCTACCCCAACCCTTGAGAAGGCAAGCAATGTGATATTAATTATAAATGTAAAGTCATGCAAAAGATATTTCTACATTAGCCCTGTTGCAAAAGAAAACACACACCCACAATAAAGAAAGCAAAAAAATAGACTTCAGTCTGCAACGTGAATTCATCAGTTCTCTCTCTGGAGGTGGATAGCATTTTTCATCACGGCTCCTTTCAACAAGCCTTTATTAAGCTCTAAGTGCCAGGTACTGTGCTAAGTCCTAGGGATACAATGAAAGGCAAAAATTAATCCCTGCCCTCATGGAGTTCATGAGAGACAACATGCAAATAACAATGTACAAACAATATAAATCTCAGAGGAAGATTGGGGAAAGCCTTGTGCAGAAGGCAGGACTTTAGCTGTGAGATGAAGGAAGCTACGGAAGTCAGGAGATGGAGATTTGGAAGGTGAGACTTTCAGGGCATGGAATTGTCCAGAGTCAGAAGATAGAATGCCTGTCTTGTGTGAGGGACAGGAAGGAGGCCGGTATCAATGGATCACAGAGTACAAGGGGTAAATGGCAGGGGAAGGAAAAGCAGGAATAGAACAGGTTATGAAGGGCTCTAAAAGCCAGATAGAGGATTATATGTTTGATACTAGAGGTAATAGAGAAACCTTAGAGTTCATTGACTCTAGAGGGGTCAGACTTAGAGATAGATCCCTTTGGCAGCTGAGTGGGAGTTGAACTTGGAACCAGGGAGATCTGGGTTCAAATACTATCTGTAACAAAATACTAGCTATGTGACTCTGAGTGAGTCATGTCTTCTTGACCTTGTAAAGTTCAAATGAATTGCCCAGGGTTACTCAGCTAGGGAATGTCTGAGGCAGGATTTGAACTCAGGTGTTCATGATTCCAAAACATGGGACTGCTCCACCTAGATGTATTTCGCAAACCTAAATTTGTAAACCTAAGTAACCTAGTAAACCTAAGTCACTGTTAATAATAATATAGAATATACAAATCTTTAGATTTCTCCAGTTGAATGACTCTTGATGAATTTCCTGACTAGCAATCTATTAGTTGAGACTTAGGAAATTGCAACTAACAGACACAAGATAGGGAAATCCTTTTAAGTATGTTAAAAAAAAAAAACTAAAAAAAAAATTCAGTGCTACAGAAGACTCTTACAACATATGGAGTGTGAGACTGAAACTAGGGCAACTTTCAACCTGCACAATTGCTTTTGACTTATTCATTCATTTAGGACACCCCCAAATGGAAATGTCAGCATGAACCGTCATCCTAAGTGTGTATATATGTGTGTGGGGGGAGGATGGGGGTAGAGGGAAGTGTTATTAAAAAAAAAACCCCATCAACATCAGCTCCTCTGGGCCCAGGTACTCAACACCCAGGCTGAAATGTATGCTGCATACTGGTGTGTTTACATAACCTCTCAACAAGCACCCATCATAGTACAGAGAGAACAAGATAATGTCACTAAATTGAATTCCTGTGTAATTAGTTCTTGATTTTGAGTGAATCAGAATATTAAAAAACATCTCCTATTTCAGTTTCTTTCTTAAGAGACAGTGTATTAGGAGGCCTTCCTTGAATCAAAAAGATCTGGGTTCAAGTTTTGACTTTGACACTGGCTTGTGTGCGACATCTCCTGATGCCCCCTGGTAATTCTCTAAGTCTTATAACTTACAGATGAGTTGCCAGTCTGTATCAGGGGAGGGAGTCTCCAGATTGGGAGTTACATTGATGAACTCTTGGGTCTGGGAAGACAGACACAATCTCAGTTCATATTCTGAAGTGGCTTGAGAGAGATTAAAACAAGAATCCTTAGACTTAATTCCTTTCTCACGCTATATTCATTGATTTCTTAATTTTATGAAATAATGAATGAATGAATAATATTTATTATTAAAAACAACAACAACAACCTCAGGGCACAGGTACAAAATAGCTACAATTCATTAGAATAGAATGGCAATGATTGGCACATGTTAAGATTAATGAAACTCCAGTTTTAAGATGAGCTCATCTAGGGGTTAATAATAAAGTAATAAATAGCCAGGAGGAATATAATATGCCAGGTGAAAGGTAGGGAGTGTGTGAGAGCCAAAGTTCTGAAAATCTTTGACCTGCAGAATTTCACATAACTACTTGTACTTATATTTATTATCGTCATCCTTATGATGATTACTTACAACTAAATCAGGTGTCTATGGTTTTAAATTGGATGTCAGTGGAGTGCATGGACACAAAACTCAATAGATTACTAACTGCATTGCCCCCTGGAACCCCTAGCTGGCTCAGTAGGTCAGAGCTAATGTCTCATTCCCTCTGGCAGATCTGAGGAGCAGAGCAATAGATCTTACCCAACTGAGGTTCTTTTGGCCTTGGCATAGGGGTCTCTAAGAGTTAGGGAAAGGTTCAGAAGATGCCATTGAGGCCATTGCTGACCTCATTACAGCATCATCTCTGGTCGAACAATAACCTTTGCTGTGTAGTATACCTTAAGACCTCCAATACCAGAAGAATAAATCACTATATGTGACTTTCCCTAGCTGCGCACACAACAGAGTGGAGCACGAAAATAAAACTGCACTCACAGGGAGAGCCACCCAGGTAACTAAACCTGTACTCAAAGGGAGAGTCACCCAGATAACTAGAATCCTCAGAGCTCTACTGGTTTGCTACATAGAGTTCTCATCTGGCTCTTTTGTTCTTCCTCCTTACAACAAAGTTGTTTAGGGCAAGAAATGCTGGATTTGGAATGAGTAGATCTGGATTTGAATTTTGGCTCTGCTTCTCATTACCTATTTGACTTGGGATATAATGGTTGCTGTCTTCAAGCTTCAGAGATGCATTGCTTTGCCTTTCTGAATGTGCTAACACCTTGGAGCACTGAATGACTGGGTTCTCACTTCCCTCCCTCATCTGAGAAGCTACTCTGCGTTCTAAGAGCATGGGCAGGGGTAAGGGTAGGAGCAGCAACAAAAACAACTAGAGCCATTATATATATGTGTATATATATATATATATATATATATATAATATATAATATAAAACTATACTGGTTGGAGTGGTGATAATGGGAACAGGAAGGTTGCCAGTATCCCCAAGGGGGAGCAGCAAGGTCAGTGGCTTTAAAGAGCCACTTGTAGAGGAGGCACTACAATTCACATGCTTGTGTGCCCTTCAGTTTAATTCTTAGTCCTTTCATTTTAACCACCACAAAAGATGTCAACTGAAGGCAGTCAGGTGGTAGATTTTATGAGCTCACCATTCAGTCATGGGGAACTGGGATAGGAACTTCAACTCATTACAGTTGACCAGGCAGCCTCCACCCTATACAGTTACCCTAATCTTATTGCCGAGATGTCTATAATTTGCATTTGGCTGATTGCTAGTGCTTGGACAGGAATAATTTTAAACATAATACTAAGCATACAATACATTGCCTTGGAAATATCCATCACTGAACACAATGCAGACCCAGGTATGGTCCATACCTCTTTGGGCTTACTCCCTCTCAGGGATGGAGACAGGTGTGAATGACTTTGGGGAAGGAGTGAGCCCATACCAAGTCAAGGCCAGATGGTAACACAGTTGTGAGTTTTGCCATGAGCTGAACTTTCTCATCCATTGGGGTTGGGTGGGGTGGGTTGCTGGTGGCCCCACACTGTGTTCAGGGCAGTACCAAATCTAGAGGAGGGATGTACAAGGAGACTGGAATTTTACGGAAAGAGTTGAGGGAACGCAATTGTTGTCCATTCCTATAATCAGCTTTAGTCTTGGTTGTCTACATGAGATAAGAAGAAGAATATGCACTTCAAACCCATCAGCCGGGACCAAAGTGGGTTAGGTTATTATATAAGCCCTTCTGGGGAAGGGAGGAGGTCTTTTATTTTTGTGGCTTTTGCAGCAGCAGCAACAGTGGCTCAGGTTGATTTAGAATATGGATGACAGTGGCCTGGCTCCAGCCCATGACTGACGAAAGCTGCTTATCCCTCTTGGTTACCATGGAGATGAGCAGTAGCAGCAGCAGCAAGAGCGTAGAGGCTGTCAGGGAGAGAATCAGCAATCAGGCATCTGTGGGGGTCTGCAGGAGGAAGGAGGAGGCAGAATCGGGGACACACACAGCAGACATGGACTTGCATTGTGACTGTGCTGCCGAAACTCCTGCAGCAGATCAGCCCTCTGGGAAGATTAATAAAACTGCTTTCAAATTATTTAAGAAGAGGAAATCTGGTGGCACCATGCCCAGTATATTTGGGGTAAAAAACAAAGGGGATGGGAAAAGCTCGAGTAAAACGGGGATGGTGAGAAGCAAGACTCATGATGGATTAGCCGAGGTGTTGATGCTGGAAAGCAGCAAGAAGGAGGAACCGAGCAGCGGCGGGGGCAGTGCTGGAGGTGGTAGCGGCGACCAGCTGAACGCGGATACCCACCCCAGAGCTGCGGTGACCAGTGTGAGTTCTTTAGCCAACAGCTCCGTGGCCAAGTCGCACAGTTTTTTCTCGCTGTTAAGAAAGAATGGGAGATCGGAGAATGGCAAAGGAGAACATGCAGATCAAAACAAGGCTGGCAGCAAACAAAAGAAAGGGCTGAAAGGGATCTTTAGCAGTATGCGCTGGCATAAGAAGGATAAACACGGAAAGGAAGAGGAAAAGGAGGAAACCTCTGAAATCCAGTCCAGCCTCATTCTGCCTGGCTCGCTAACAGCCAGCTTGGAGTGCATTAAGGAGGAAATTCCCAAACCTTTGTGTGAACCTGAGAACCCCACCAAGGAAACTAGAAAAGAGCCATCCTGTGAGTTCCGGGGGGGAGGAGAGGTGAACGCATCAGTGGACAAGCCTGAAGTGAGGAATTCTGGGGAGTCGCTTAGCCCCGTATTACATAACAACAAAAACACACGGGGAGAGGATGCCCCTGGGTATCGGCATGAGGAGAGGCACCGGGAGTCGCGGGAGCCCGGGACTGGGGAGAGCCGGACAGCCCAGGATGCAGCTAGAACAGGTGACGTTCCAATAAAGACTATCCCCCTTGTTGAACCTGGGTGTAACAGTGGCCCTGACACTGCTGCCCCTGACCCTTCCTCTATTGATCCACCCTCAGAGCCATCGATTGATCGTATTTGTTTGATGTTTGCTGACGTCACTTCACTGAAAAGCTTTGACTCTCTTACAGGCTGTGGAGATATTATTGCGGACCAGGAGGATGAGGCAGGTGCCAGCTGCGACAAGAATGCCTCTGGGACAGGCAAGCCAGCTCCCTCCAAAAAGAACCCCAACATGGTGGCCTACCAAGGAGGAGGGGAGGAGATGGCCAGCCCAGATGAAGTGGATGACACCTATCTCCAGGAATTTTGGGACATGTTATCCCAGACAGAGGATCAAGAAGCACAAGAGCCCCACGGTGTCACAGCCAAGGCAGCAGCAGGAGCAACAGCCAAGGAAACCAAGGTAGCCCCTGAATCCTCCAAAGATGGCAGGGGTAAAGAAGGAGCTAGAGATGGCTCCTTGGTTAAAAGGAGCAGGATCCACCGGATTCCCATTGAGCTGCATCAGAAAGAGGATCTGAAGCACCGGGAAAAGGAGCAGGCGGAAGGTATCCCCAACAGTGATGAGGGTTACTGGGATTCTACTACTCCTGGCCCAGAGGAAGACAGCACCAGCAGTATCCGGAAGGAAGGGATACCCAGGGACAGCTACAGTGGGGATGCTCTGTATGATCTCTACACAGATCCAGATGAAAATCCAGTAGGTCTACCCTCTGAGGAAGTGACCTGCTTGTCCCGCTCGAAGCCAGTGTCTCCAGTAACCATCACCTGTCCCCTGAAAACACCCAGCAGTTTGATCAAGGACTCCAAGATCCCCATCAGCATCAAACACCTAGCATCCCTTCCTGCCAGCCATCCTGTGGTGCACCATCACCCAACCAAGAGTGAGATCCCCAGAACAAAAATCCCTGTTTCCAAAGTGCTGGTCCGGAGAGTCAGCAACAGGGGTTTAGCTGGGACCACGATCAGAGCAGCAGCCTGCCATGAAGGTGCCAAAAAGTTGTAAGGCCTTGAAGGCCAAGAGAGACCATATCATAGGAATGGCAATTTCACTGGAAACCACTAAGGAAAGTTTTGCTTCATTTAAGGAAAGTCTTCTAGGATAATTCCTTCCACATATCCTGGGCTGGAATTATTTATGTTTTTTGGAAAAGGGGTACAGCTTATGTGAGAGGGGGGTGCTACCCTTCAGTTTCCCCTCTCGAGATGTCGCTGAAGATTCATTTCAAGCACCTTTTTTCTTTCTTTTTATCTTTGTATCATGTTTTGGGAAGCACTAAACATTTGGATGAAATTTACTTTTTCTTGCCTTTGCAGAACAAGACATTAGTGAACTTTAACAAGCATCTAGCCATGATGCTAAGTTGTGCCAAGAGCTGTCCAGAATGTCCAGGGTACAGAAAAAGAGGGGCTCTCTCCAGTATTCTTTTCCCTCTTTTTCCCCCCTAGGCAAGGGATATTATTCTCTGCTGTTACCACTGTATGGGGGAAAACCACAGAGCCGAATGAGCCAGGTATTTACCCAATGAGAGAAAACCAGTGATTGGCCACAGACCTAACTTGTTTTTTGGTTGCTAGCTATGAAAAGAGATGGCTTTCTACTACCAGGAGGAAGAGGATATACATTTTTTTTTGTTCTGTTGGTTGAGATCAGTTGTAATGAGGAATAACAGACACATCTAGTTCAATGGTGCAGTTTGCTTCAATATTCATCCATTGCAGAAGCTAGGATCAGGGAAATATTTCACTAAATGCCAATAGACAGTGCTTTTGCATTTATAAAATACAACATTCTTCATGTGTAGATAAATGCTTATTTTGCAGTTTGACATTTTATAAAACCTGTCAGTAAAATCCAGAGTTAAAGCATCAGTTTTTATAGTTAGACAAGATAATTGTCTTAAACCCAATGCTATCCTTTGATATAAGACTATAAGATGGAGCAAATCTGTTTGTTTAAGTGGATTCTCTTCCTTTAGTCTGTGGCTGTTGGGGGAGGGGAGTGGTTGGCTTGGTCTTGCCTGTGGTAACAGTCTGTCAGAATTTTCGAACAAAACCCCAATTTTCAGGGGTTTGTTAATTTGGCTTGAAATGTTTTTGACCCCAAAGTCAATTCTCAGTCTGAGGAGATGAATATGGGGAGCATCTAAAGAAAATAATGAAAGGAAAAAGGATGTATCTGGTTGTTTATGACATTTGGCTTTTGTTTTAAGTCTTAATGATTGACCCAGGTGGTGCAAAATATGAAATTGTCAAGTCTGTGTATAATGAATATTTTTCTGCCAAGATTTTTTTTTGAAAGTGGCTTCCCTGTAAATGTGTATTGTCTAATTTTTCAAAGAGGAAATTTATTTCGTAAGAATCTATCCTATGCCTACTTATAAGTTTGGATGATAGATTGAAACAGCTCCTAGGATGCCATTAAGGTCTAATGATTAAATAATATGCATTTTGAAACAGATTACCCTTATTTAATCAATAGACCAGAGTGTCTACAGGGAGATGTTTCAGTGCATCAGTATTAGACAGAGTTAAATGAAGCTATAAATATTGAAATGATGTAAACACTTCCGCATAACCACACGTTTACCTGAGTGCTTTCATATGTGATTAACTGCTACTTGCAAACTTTTTTTGTTAATTTATTTTTCTGCTTTCTAAACAGAACAAGAGGGAAAGTTAAATATATGATAACACTTTTGATAATATTAAGGACATGATGTAAAATATACCATGATAGAGGAAATGCAAATCTGTGTCAGGAGCTCAAAGCAGGTTGCTCCTTTTAAAAAACCTTCTGCTGACCTGATTTGAGGATAAAGAAAAAGTGATTTTCTTGACTTCTTGGAGTCAGACTCCTGATTTTTTTTTTGCATTCTGGCAGGCATATCCTTAATGTTATTTTGAAGTAATGTTTTAATATTTAATTTCCTTCTGCTGTTTATATGTGTGACCCAGTTATCCACAGTCACAGCCTTAAGTAATCTGTACCCATCACCACAGCACACAGTGAAGCAAAATATCTCCCTTCTGCTTATATATGCACAAGTGCGTACACACACACACACACACACACACACACACACACACACACACACACACACACACACACACACACACACACACACACCCCTACTCATATGCTCATTTACTTAGCCATGCATAAACTGACAAAGAAAAGTTAATAGGTTCTCACATTGAAAGATTCTGCCAATTGTTTTTGGTTCAGGAAAGAGGTAGGTTTCATTTGGCTGAATACTGGCTGCTAGATTTTAGAGCCTAAAAATGTAATCCTTTCTCTCAAATGTGTGCAGAGAACATGATTTCAATCCTAATCAAAAGACAAAGAATCTTTCTGTCCGTCTCATTTTTTCCCCCTATACAAGTAATATTCTCCTTTGCATGAATACACAGAAAAGTTATATTTGTCTACTTGTACAGGGAACTGGAAGTTGAGGGAGAGAGAACACTGGGGGATTGTGGCACATTCCAGTGCTGGAGGGACCAGATCACAAGGGCACATCATTTTAACTCCAGGGGAAATACATTTTCAACTAACAGGAGTTTAAGATTCACTTCTCCATTCACATCAATGAATTTGTATATCATGTCCTCTTTGTTATAAATAAGGGAAACTTTACTGAATGACTAACTAGTTACTCAATATTAAAGATATTTTTATTTCTTTCTTTCCCTTTCTTGCTATCATTTTCTTTCATGTTTCTCACTTATTCCCCTCCCCCCCAAAAGAATTCTATCTCCATCAACTGAAGGAAGGAGTCAAGTGATGGGTTGTATAACACTTTTTGTGACCCTTTATTGGGAAGGCATTGGGGCGGTAAGAAAAGAATGGTCAACCCTTTTATAGCCATGGATAGGGTCATTTCTATGAGGCTGACAACCAATTCCTGGTGCACAGGATTCTCTTGATTTCATTTGTTGGTCTGTAGGACTATTTAAAAAAAAAACATTTAAATATTTCTACTTTTTAGTACATCCTTTGAGTGTCATTTAATTGCCTTGTAGTGACTATGTTTTAAATAATGATTATAAGAGGACAGTAAAGCTGAAAGTTGATGTGTGCTAGAATTATATCGTTTCAACATCCCTGACATTTTCAGCAAAGATCGGGGTAGGTCTAATCTAAGCATTAAGGGTGACTATGCAGCATGCTTTAGCAGAGAGATTGCTATACTTGGACATCAGGAAGATTTAGGTTCAGATACGACCTCTGACACATACAAGCTGTGTGACCAGGGGCTTCAGTTTCTTCAACTGTAAAATGGAGAAACAATACCCATTGTCCTACCTTTTAAGGGTTCTTTTCAGGACTGGGGGGAGATAAAGCTCTTTGCAGATTTAAAAGCATTACATAAATGTTGGTTGTTTAGTCAATCAACAATTACTTCTTAAAAACTCCCACTATGTGATAGGCATTGGTAGTGGCTGTTAGGGCTTCAAGACAACTGGTTGATTCAGTCACTTCATTTGAACAGTTAGGCAATTTAGTGGTCATCAGTTCAAAGCACTGTGTTATCTCTTCATAAACACAACCTGCTATTGCATGCCTCTATGACATGTATATTATTATATGAAGTGACTCTCTCAGCTATAGCTGTTGCTTTTATGTCTCAGTTGGCAATTTGGAGGAACTTTTTACCAAAGCAATTTTTACAACCATAAGAGGAATTTTCCATAATGATTACAATGGAGTAGGAAAAAGAACATTAAAGACAAATTTAGATGTAGAGTTCATTTTCTATAAGTAATCTGCCCTTTGAAATACCAACTTGCTTAATGTCTGTGAAGCTGGTGACTTGCTGAATCCAAATCTCCAGTCATTAGCCCTGGAGGGAATCTTGCACCCAAATGAGCAGCATGTATGGTATCTATGGCCTCAATAGTCACCGAGGTAACCATGTCCTTTCAGGTCCCCAGGATCCCTTTGTCTGAACCCTGTACAACTTTTCATTATTTCACACTTAGCTTAGGTCTATGGGCAAATGGGAAGCTAGCCAATCAATGGTCACTAGCAGATTAAGCCTTGATTAGTGCTGAGGATAGGAAATGGGGAGGTGTGATTCAATTTGCATCTGATTTTCCTAAGAGAAAAGTCTACTGTTCAAATATTCAAGAGGAAAAAGGTAAGGCAATATTAAAATCAAGGCAGAGTTCCTCAAATAACAATGCATGTGCTCTGTGGATATTTAAAACACAAGTGTGGTTTTTTTATATAGAGAGTTATCATTTTAGCCATTTTGATGGAACTAATAATAGCAATTATATATTATTATTGACAACAATAACACTAAATAGTGTTTATGTAGTGCTTAAGCTTTGTGAAGCACTTTATATATATTATTTGACTGATATTTTTCACCAACAATTTGGCCAGATAGATGCTTGACTAAATACATTTCACCAACCAGTTGTTTTGAAGATATGTCTCTTTAATTCTTTAGAACTCTTTCTCTAAATCATTAAGTAGTCTAGGACCATCTCATTCTGGCAGGAGCCATCTTTGAAACTCCTCACTCTTTTTAAGTGTGGACTCTCTTCCTCTTCATTTCCACAGCATAGTGTTAATTATTCCAGGTTATATTACAGTAATAATTTCATATGTGGGCATGTAATGAGTATAAGAGGAAACTGGCAGATGAGTCCAAATACATTAACATGTTTTGTGAGGTTTGCATAGCACTTTGTAGCTACTCTCAAGTATTCAGAGTTTCTGACTTGTATCCCACAAATATGTAGGACTTTCTTTCCTGGATGTTGTGTGAGACATTGGGTTGGTCATTAGGTTTCTGATCTGGGCTGAGACATTCATTCCTGTTTGTCCTCCTACAATTTGCTCCCGTTGAAATTATCATGAGATTCACATTTCCCAGAAAAATCTCTGCCTTTACAAGTTAGAAAAAAGGCATATTCACTTATTATCAGTAGAGGGCAAGTGATCTTATCACCATTGGGAACAGGGACATCAATTTCATGAAATTAAACAAACACTTTTTTAAGATCCACTATGTACATGGTGAGAGGAAGTCTGTCCTAGGAGTCAGGAAGACCTGGGTTCAAGGTTACTTCTGATACATACTGACTGGGTAGCCAAGGGCAGCTCTAAGATAAATTATGGATCAGTTGCCAATTTTCATTGGTGAAGTGAGCTTCCACATAGGGGGTTCCCTATTCACAGATGAAATCATAAATTCACATTAAAACATAAAACACTTTATTTTGGGTTCACAAAGATCCAAACTCTCCCTTCCCTTGTGAAACTTACAATTTGCTAGGCAGAATCTAGTTTAAGTGACTTATTAGAGAAGGGAAAAAGCATAAATCCCAAAGCTGATCCTAGCTTCTACTCCCCATCCACATTCCAGGGTAAGTGGAGGAACGATATACCCATTTCCTGTTTTCATTTTCCCTTGTGGAAATTCAACTTCAATTTGTTTGAATGATTGGGTTTCAATATTCAATAAGGTAAATTGATGGCCTTTATCAGAAGGTGACAAAAGGGTGGGGATAGGGGAGGAGAGGGGAAGATACAAGGCCACAATGTGAATTTTTGCTTGAAAAACAAAGCTTTACCAGTCAAAAATGTCAGTGTGTTGTTGTGTGCTTGGCTCCTCAGAGGGAGCCATTGATTCTACAACCTCGCCTTGCTCAGAAAGCTGTTTCCAGGGACTGCTCTTCAAAAGCCTTTTCTCTATGATGACACTACAGAGGAGACAGTTCACTGCAACAATAACCACTTATAAGGGTTGTTATTATCTAAATGCCCATCTTCCTTTTTAAGGGATGATTCAGAGAAGCCTCCTCTCTTCTATTGAAATACAAGCTGACACATATGTACAAGATGTGGCCAAGCAGCCCTATAAAGGTACCAAAACTGAAATGTGGCACATTTTATTGATAGTGGTTTCTGCTTCCTGGTTCCTTTTTAGTGAAACTGATAACGCAAACATGGCTGTACAGGATGGGCTTGTCTTCAGTACTGCATGTTTTCTCCCTCCCCTAACTCCCTTCCCAATCTCTGCCTATTTCTCAAAGAAGGCTGGAGATGGACTGTCTCCCATCTGGGTATTATCTAGGCTATCCCCTATGAGCAGGGTGATACAAAGCCCAGGGAATGAAATTATTACAACAGTGCAAAACCGTTTACTGTCACTTTCAGTCTACAAGCTCAATGGGAAGGAGTTAACCCCTGTCCGCCAAGTTGAAAACTGGTTTTGTGTCTGAGATTATAGTGCTCCCAACTACTTACAGAAAAATCTGTTCCTCTTCTATAGTTAGTAGGCAAACACTCTGTCTTGCTTTGAAGGTATCTCCCTTTTTTGAGATTAACATTTAACATACAGACAGAATCTCTTCTGTTGTCATGGTAATAGGTTGCCCGATAGAAACTCAGCCATTCTGAACACGTTCCCCTTTTGTTTTTCTTCTTTCAAAAGCCCCTCCCAGGCTTGTCTCTGATTCTCAGCATGCTCCAGTGGTAGTTAATAGAGGCATCCCCCTCTTTAATGTTACTTGTAATTGGGGAAATGAGGACCTGGCTCTTTTCAAAAGCCCTGTATTCTCCCTGCTTTCTCCTCTAAATTGTGGCCAATCGCATTTTCTGATTTGCAGATGAATGTGTTTTCTTTGCAACTTTAGGAGATAGTTTCAAGGTTCAATTCTGTTCTAATTTGCTTTCAGGGAGGAAGCTGACTTTGTTTTTGAACTGGAAGGACAAAACCAGCTTTTTATGGTTGTGGATATTTATCTAAATGATTGCTGTTCAGTTTCTAGTGATTTCAGTGGAGATGTACCCCATTCCCACCCCACTATGAACCCTGTCTTCTCTCAGTTTTTAAACTGGATTTCAATATTTAGATGGATCTGCGATTGCTCTGATTTGGTATTTCCTCCTGTGAGCAGATGTATTCCGTTTGGTTCATGTCAGTGATTTCTTATGAATCTTGTACAAGGAAGTTTATCCAATATGCCAGGGACCACCCTCTAGTTCTCTTGACATCATGTGAATATCAGTCACTAGGGCCTCGGTTTCCTTTTCTGTAAAATAAAGACGTTAGACCAGATGACCTCTAAGGTCTTTTTCTGTGATCCTACCATCTACCCTTTACTCATGGTCACATGACTAGCTCACCTTCTCCGGTTAAACTTGGACAACATCTTTTATACCACTTCTCTTGCCCAGTTTTTCATTGGGAATCCGTTACAGCCTATTCATGCCTATCATGCATCTCTTCATTGCCCCCGGGATGACCAGAAATTGTTCACAAATCCATTCAAAAAGTTAAAGTTTCCCAGGGAAAGTTGGCTTGTATTCAGTGGTATACTGGTAGATGTTTAACAAGTGACTTTCTTGGGAAGAGGGGGTGGGAAATATACCCATGATACACTTTGAAGTATTATCTGCATTATTATCTTTCCTTTACCCCTTTCTTGAACCTAGACAGTCAACAAAATAATAAATCAAGCCCTGAATTATAGCATTTGCTGGTTTCTAAGGTATAAATGCTCATACTGAAAATTTAACAATGGGCTCTCATGAGTAGGTTTGAGCTGGCTCCAGCAAACCCCAGCTTGTATGTAAACTAAAACAAATGAAATCGCAGCTTTTCTCACTCAAGCCTTTCCCACATTGTCCAAATTTACTATCCTGTTTATTAACCAGTCAATTTAGAATTGTTGTTGCATCTACACACAAATTTTATAAACTTGTATCCATTTCAGATGCCTTTTTGCTTTTTAAATCATGGAGCAAATGAAAGCTATTGAAATGGTGAGACCACAGGTGGTATATTGGGATTCTTTTCAACTCTATGAACTCCATGAGCTAGAAGCAGTGTGCTATACAGAAGAGATCACTGGACTAGAAATCAGGAGACCTGGCCTCTTGTACTGGCTCTGTCACTAGTTACCTATATGGGGGAACTTGGGCAATCTTCTGACTTTCAGGCCTTGGTTTCCTCATCTGTAGTACATGGGGTAGAATGTAAGCTTCTCAAAGGTAATGTGTTTCATTTTTATTTTTGAATCTATAGGACCTAGCACAGGGCCTGCACACAGAAAGAACTCAATGAACGATTGCCAAATTAAACAGTCTATTGAGTTGTTGTCACAGTAAGTAAACCAGACATCATGACTAATCCTAAGTCCAGTACTTTCTAAGCACTGCCCACACTGGCTTGAAGACTGGTTCAGACCTCCTTTTTACAAAGTACATTTGAAAATCTACATCATCAGTCAGTCAGTCAAAAAACATTTATCATGTGCCTCCTATGTGCCAGGCACTATGCTAAATGCTGATTTACAAAGAGAGGCAAATGACAATCTCTGCCCCCCAGGAGCTCCCAGTCAGATGGGAGGTGCAACATTCAAACAACTGTGTTCAAACAGGATGAAGAAAAAAATAAATAGTAAATAATAAAGGGAAATCACTAGAATTAAGAAGGGCTGGCTTCCTAGAGAAGGTGGGATTTTAGCTGAGACTTGAAGGAAAGCAGGGAGGAGAGATGAGGGTGTTTAGCATTTAAGGTATGGAGGACAGCTGTGAGAATTTCTGGAGTCAGGAGATGGAGGTTTTTGTTTAAGTGACAGCAAGGAGGCTGGTGTCTAGATGGTGCAGTGGATAGAGCTCTGGGCCTGGAGTCAGGAAGACCTGCGTATATATGTAGATCGTTGTTGTATTTCAATCATGTCTGACTATATTAGGAGTTTTCTTGGCAAGGATACTGCAGTGGTTTGCCATTTCCTTCTCCAGTTCATGTTACAGATGAGGAAAGTGAGGCAAAAGGGTCTCATGGCTTGTAAGTATCTGAGGCCAGATTTGAGCTCAGAAAGATGAATCTAGATTCTAGGCCCAGCACTTTTCATTCACTGCACTACCTAGTACAGATGTTATTTTTATGGTAGATTTACTTCAAGATCCCTACCAAACTTTGGAAAAATTGCCTCCTAGAACAATGGTTTCCCCCAAATTTGAAAATTTACAAAACTGTCTCCTAGAATGGTTTTTTTCAAAGTTTGCATATTTACAAATCTTATTAAAAATAATAAATAACAATAGGTGCCTTTCTTTACCTCCCATCTCCATGGTTTGGCAAAGTAGAATGATTATATTTTTAAACCTGTAAATCTTTTATTTGGATGCTCAAGACATTTATATTTCTGATTCCAGTACACATATATTTGTCCCATCATATACTCAGCCTGCCACTGCTTCTCATAGCCTCATTCAGTGAATATAAAGCATCTGTGCAAAGAGCACTTTTCTTATCACATTCAGACCTCTTAAAACGAAAATGAGTCACTGTCACTTGATGTGGCTTGATTAATCCAGCCAATAAATCTTGTTGTCACTTTCTATGCAGTGCTAAATAGGAAAGTTGTTTCTTGTTTCTCTAGTGGCAGCTTTCCCAAGATTACATGCATCTTCAATGATGACATATAACGTGAAGGCAGATGAAACTGGGAATTGTATACATTCCCCTCTCACCGCTCTACCACCCCTGTCAGTGTGTGTGTGTGTGTGTGTGTGTGTGTGTGTGCATAAGTGCATACCCAGACCTCGTGTGGGACTCTATTCGACAAGACCAATGCATGACTAGCTTTCCACATTGTTCTTGTGAGAAGGTTATTTCTTGGTTGGTGCCTATTTCTACCTTGAGAAGAGCTGACCCTTGTTTGTGACTAGGGAGGGCTCCAATCCTCTGCTAAAAAAAATGAAACAAAACAGAAAGGGTCATTGTTTCCTCAGAGCCACACAACAGTCTAGCTGATCAGCTTGGCTTCCCCCATTTGATTCTGTGAAGAACTGGTCAGTTATCCAAGACTTTGCTTTTCTTTTTTCTCATTGCCCCCCTCCTCCCAGTTTCTTTGCTTTGTCCCCCTTCCCTGTGGATGTGGATTTTATTCAATGTGATTTTAGTGTTTTAAGAAGTGGGCAGGATAATACACGTATCATTTCATGTCAAGAAAAAACAGCTTGGAAACTATGTGTGTGTATGCACGCATATGAATTATTGTTCAGTCATGTAGTTGTATCCAACTCTTTGTGACCCCATATGGAGTTTTCTTGGCAAAGATCCTTCTCTAGTGGATTAAATTGAGAGTAAACTTCATATAGATGAGTTCATTAGTTGTAGTAAATGGATCAAAACAATTTGACCCTTTCCCCCCCTATTTTATTTCTAGAATATAAGGGCAAAGGGAGATGAAGTTGCCCATGTGTTCTTTTTGATACCTCCCACCCCCGATGTCCACCCCCCACCCAGTCTTTTCTTTTTCTTGCTTCATCCCACTTCCCATCTAGCTATGACAACCAATCCATCAGCAAGTCTTTATTGAGTTCCTGCTCTGTACCAGGCACAGTGCTAGGGGCTGGGGCTACAAAGAATAACACAATCTCTATTCACAAGGAGCACTTCACACCAGCAGCTGGCTGTGGGTAGTGCATTAATTTATTTGTACGTGAAGCTGCCACTCAGGGCTGACAGGAAATTCTGATATAGCTGAGGTTCATCTTCAATGTTCACTCAATGGTCCTTCCCCCTTGTTATAGATTCTAGCACTGCTGGAAAACATTAGACTAGAAGTCCCATCTTTCAGTTCCAGCTTTGACCCTAACTCACTACATGATCTTGGGCAATTCCATTTGTTTTTTTCGCCTTAGTTTCCTCATTTGCAAGATAAGTGGTTTGCCTTAGAGATTATCTAGACCCTTCCAGTTCCACAATTATCAAACCATCTAGTATCTCTCTCTTCTTTCCTCTTCAAAAGATGCTTTAAGCTACTCTTGTTACAAAGAATCAGATAATAAAATAATGCTGAGGTTTAAATAATACAATATTTTCTCTTCTATGTTATCCCTCACAGAGTATATGCATTTTAATATGAGATAATCTCAACCCAAAGAAATACATTTTTTGTGGTATTGTTAGAATTGGTCACTCAGAAAGCATTTATTATTAGTATAATAATTCCTATGTACTAGACACTGTACCAAACCTGGGGATACAAAGAAAGGGAAAAAAATACTTCCTTGCTTTAAAGGAGTTCCTGTTTTATGGAGGAGGCAACATGTAAATAACTTTTTTTGGACTTTTTTGGTTTTCATTTTTTTATTAATTTATTTATTTTCAGTTCATATAGATGATTTTTATATACACACAAATATATATACAGTGCAAATGGGAAATCATCTCAGAGGGGTTCAGTTATAAGCCATAGAAAGTAGGAGAAAGTCCTTGAAATGCTATTTGAATGTTACTGTCTTTGGTCCTTCGTTCTCAAACAGGGCCATGGCATCAAGGAGGTGATGCTGTGACATGTAAGTGAACTGGATTTAAGTGAGGCAGGGCTGTGCAGTCACCAGCCTCACTTTCTCCTCCTGAGCGATCTGGGTCCAATGACAAGATAAAGATCAGGATGACTGAAACAAGCAGAATAAACCATTTGAATGGATGGGCTGTTCAGACAGAAGAAAGTACCAGATATTTCTGTTAAAATAGATGTAGGATTGTATGTATCTGAAATGTTCAAATGACTCAGTGGGAACTTCTGAGAGCAGTTTAGTTTGGCTTTTTTATTTTTGTTTTACATCTGGGTATGTATTATAAATCCCTGAATAAAAACATGAAAAAAGAAATATGACAATCTAGGCTGTACTGAAGGTATGTTTAGCCGAGTTGGGTAGGACTTGGGGATAGTGTTGTATAACAGAGGTGTCAGACATGAGACCCACAACATTGAAACTGGGTTAAAATGTAATTGGGAAATATTTAACAAAATAAATAAAAACATAATGCAACATAGATAATGTTAATATATGGGTTTCTACGTCAATGTGTTGTCTGCATGGATTTGTTCCTATTTTGAATTTGACATCACTGATGTGCATAGGGTAATGTCAGAGAATGAGAAATAGTAGAAGGGGCAGAAAAAGAATCTAGATTATATAATCTGAAGTTTAAGATCTAAGGGTATGTTGTCCTCTAGATTTCCAAATTGAGACTCAGAGACATTAAATAGTTTGTTCATGGTTGTACAGCTAATAAGTAGTTGAGGCCAAATCTGAACCCATAACTCCCTGACCTCAGACCCCACATGACACTCACTGTATCATATTGCTTCAACTTTCCTAGCAATTATGAAAACTAAAGGTGTACATATCCCTAGAGATGCTATGAGGTTTTTTGGACAAACATTTATATTTAAACAGAAGATTTTTGAAATCATAATCATGTCAACTGGGGAAAAAAGAAATTTACATTTCTAAGAATAGTGTTCATCATACATCACTTTGTGGCTGAATAACCACAGTTAAAGTGGGGATCAAAATGATCAAATGATGTAATCCATGAACCTACAAGGATTGTAATTCAATAAGGTGAAAAATGGGGTGTCAGAAGAGGTTAATGTTGTGAATGAAGGAAAAAATTAAGACAAGGAAGGTAATGATGAAGAAACAAAAAGTTTAAAATATCTTTATTAAAGATGCAGAGGATTAGATCTGAAGACAAAAGCTAATTGCCTAATCCTCAGCCTTTCTTTGATCATCTCAAGTTACCAAGAGATGCGAACCTTACTAAGTTCCCTTTAGAGATATCTCAGGGGCTTCTGAGCATATTGTACCATAAAATACACATAAATACTAACCTAAGTAATTGACATAATAAGAATTTAATGAATGCTTTCTTTTACTTGGTAGTAATCCCTTTCTGGAGTGCCTTGAATATAGTATGGACTTAATAAATAATTAGTCAATTGAAATTAATTGAACTGATGTGAAATGAATTCTTTAAAATTTACTTTGAAATTAGGCCATTGTCAGGAGTGTGGAGGACCAGGCATACTCAGTCCCATTGCCAGTGGGACTGTGAATTGGTACATTCTTTTTGTAAAACAATTTGGCAATATATGATAATCACTATAAAGTTGTTTTTATTTTTTAATCCAATTCTTCCTCTACTAGCACTATATATCTTAAGTATATGATTTAAAGGAACACCCCCCCACCCCACCTGTACAAAGATATCTTTAACATTATTAGTTATAGTAGTATATAGGTGTGTTAGATAGAGAGCTATAGATATATGTAGAGGGCTATTGTTTGTATTGTGAGGGTATTTTCATGTGATTCGAAAGTAGGCAAAATGGATATCTCCGCGTCTTTTCTCCCTTCACCTTTGTCCAAGAGTGGCTTTCATTCTTGCCAAGAGGGGAAACAGTAAATTTAGGTTGCATGTCACCACTCTGCTCTCCTCAGAAAGAAGGGGTGTGGAGCTAGAAGTACTTCTGTCTACTCCCTTAAAGATGTTCATCTAGGGGATATGATCAGGTTCCAGCTAACTTTTGATTGCTTTACTATTTCTAGGGGGAAGTGGGACCCCAAGCTCTACAGCTAAGGTTAACTCCTTTCCCACCAAAATACCAGTTCTGCAGTGAATACACATAGCAAAAAACAAAGAAACTCTTTTATCCAGATCATAGCAAAACAGAAATTAGAGCACATATACATAGGAGAATATATACCAGACAATACAAAGTGAAGGAGCTCTCCCATTGGGAGAGAGATAGATAACTCAGCTCAATCAAGAGAGACGGTGCTGGATCTCACCCAAAGGAAAATTCCCCAAAGTATCTAGTGCAGCAAGTTGGGAGCAGAGACTTGATGGAGACTGCCAGCTCTTCTCGTGCCTTTCAGTCTTTTACTTCAGGCACCTAAAGTGGTATTAGTCTTTTCTGTATTTTTTCCCAAAGTTGAAAGATGACTCATGTTGGAAGAAGATTTTTGCCTGGACAGTCCCACTTGAAGGGTCCATGAATAAAGATTAGCTGAGAATTAAAACTCTCACCTCTTCTCCACTCTGCCCTACCCTTCATTCAGGGCAGGGCCTTCATCTCCACCACTAAAGAGAGTCTCATACCAATGGGCCTTGGGACAGGGGTTACAAAAGCAAAAACAAAACACAGCTCCTGCATTCCATGACTGAAGAAATGGCTCAAGAGTTTGTGTCCTGTATGCAATTGAATACAATTGTCATATGAAATGACAAACATGAATAAATGTCACAGGGAAAGGCTTAGTGTATCCTAACAGATTCTAAACAGCAATATACTCACTGACAAATATAATAGTAGCTAACAAAATCTAAAAAACACTTATAGAAAGAATTCAAGAGGGGAGTCCGAAACAGAGTTGCTCTTATTATCTTATTAAAGTTCATGTAAACATTTTAGACAAAGTAATGGAGTTTACAATTTCAAGTGTGATGATTTTTAAATTTTTTGTTTGTTAATTTGAGCCCTTAAAAAAATTTCTGGTTATAAAGCACAGAATAAAAAAGGTTAATAAAATTAGTTTCTTACTATAGTCTCCATTTTGAAGTATGGAAGCAAAACCAAATAAAACAGATCTAGGTTGTATTTATATGATCTATGATATTGCTGGAAGAACAATTATTTTGGAATGAATCTGCCATGATCTTTTATTCATGTAGAGTAATGCCCATTAACTTTGGACACAATGGACTCATTGACTGCTAAAAACCTGAGAGAAGGGAAATGTCTTGATGATATTTCTTTTGATTTCTGTTGCCTGATGTGGTTTGAAGTGTAGAAAAAGGAGGAACACTCTGTGCTAAAAGTTTGTTACTGCTTCATTAATCCAAGCATAGCCAAAGTTGGTCCAGCTGTGAGGGCCCAGAATGGGCTCAGATAAGAGAGAATCTGTTTAATTACACTGATGACATATGGTGTAGACTGTTGGATAAAAATCACAGGATTGGGTGGGGAGGGCAGAGCCAATATGGTGGAGTAGAGAAAGCACTATAACTGAGTTTTCATATCATTCCCCTCCAAGCAACTTTGAAATAACACCTCAGATTGAATGGCAGTAGCAGAGCCTACAAAAGGATGGAGTGAGGTATATTTCCAGGTCAAGACAACTTAAGAAGTTTGAAGGACAGATATGTGATACTGAGATGGAGATTCACCTGGAGAACATAAGGTGGAAAAACTAGCTATAGGGAGTTGGTAATGGTTACAACAGCAGCTGCAACTTTGAGAGTTCTCAGTCCAGAAATAGTAAGAGAATTGTGCAACTTGTCAGAAAGAGATTACAGGGGACCCTTGTGTTAGTACCAGGAGCACATAAGGACACTATCTGGCAACTCCATTGTCCATATCCACTTCTGGGTCTCAGTTCTGAGGGAGAGAGGAACACTTTCCCAAGGGAGTAGGTGCCATGAGAAGAAATAGTGCATGCAATCCAAAGGGAGCAGGGATACTTTCTGGATAAGTACCAGAGCAGAAACTAGGAAAGCAGTAACCACATTTCTCTAGATCACATCATCTTGAAAACACTGAAAACTTTCAAACCTCCAGAACTAGCTCTGAAAACAACAATGGGAATAAGCTTGAAGCTTGGGACAGCCCTCCCTTCCCCCCACACCCTGTAGGTGAGCAGACCTTAACTTTAACATAAAGTTCAAAGTCAAGAAATTGACTGGAAAAATGAGCATCCAATCAAAAAAGAACCTATTCATTAAAAGCTACTATGATGACAAGAGAGATCAAGACACAAACTCAGAAGAAGACAATAATGTCAAAACAGTTATAAGCAAAACTTCAAAGAAGAATGCAATTAGATATAAACCCAACAAGACTTCCTGGAAGAGCTAAACAATCATTTTGAAAGTCAAATAAGAGTGATAGAGGAAAAATTTGGAAAAGAAATGAGAGCAATGCAAGAAGATGAAAAGATAATTAACAGCTTGGTAAAAGAGGTACAAAAATACTGAAAAAAATGACACCTTAAAAAAGAAGATTGTTGTTGTTCAGTTGTATCAGTCATGTCCAATTCTGCATGACCCCATTGAGGTTTTCTTGGCAAAGATATTGGAGCAGTTGGCCATTTCCTTCTCTAGCTCATTTTATAGATGAGGAAACTGAGACAAAAAGAGTTAAGTGACTTACCTAATAAGTCTCTGGAGCCAAATTTGGACACAGGAAGATAAGTTTTCCTGCCTTCAGGCCAGGTATTCTATCCAGCCAGCTGTTCCTTCCCAACCCCCAAACAGACTTAGCTAAATGGTAAAGAGGTATAAAACTTAACTGATATAAGTTCTTAAAAATAGCTACTTAAAAAGCAGAATTAGCTTACATGAACAAAGAAGTACAAAAGCTCACTAAAGAAAACAATTCCTTAAAAATTAGAATTGGACAGGTAGATGCTAATGATTCCATGGGACATGAAGAAACAATAAAACAAAAAACAATAAAACAAAGTCAAAGGAATGAAAAAAAAATAGAAGAAAATGGGAAATATCTTGGAGAAACAATTGACCTGGAAAATAGATTAAGGAGAGATAACTTTAAAATTACTGGACTATTTGAAAAGTCACTATTAAAAACGATGAGCCTACATTTCATGAAATTATAAAGGAAAGTTGTCCTGATGTCTTAGAAATGGAGGGTAAAATAGAAATGGAAAGAATCCACTGATCCCAAATAGATCCCAAAGTGAAAACTCCTAGGAATATTATTGTCAATTTCCAGAGCTCCCTGGTTAAGGAGAAAATATTATAGACAACCAGAAAAAAACCATTCAAATGCTGTGGAGCCACAGTCAGAATCACCCAAGATTCAGGAGCTATTAAGTGAAGGGAGTGGGGGTCTTGGGATATGATATTCTGGAAGGCAAAGGAGCTAAGATTATAACTAAAAATAACCCACCCAACAAAAGCACATATCATCTTGCCAGGGGAAAAAGTGGATATTTAATGAAATAGAGGGCTTTCAAGCATTCTTAATGAAAAGACTTCAACTGAATAGTAAATTCAATGTTTAAACACAAGGCTAAAGAAAAGATGAAAAGGTAAACATGAAAGATAAATAATAAGGGTGTCAATAAAGTTAAACTGTTGATATTTCTATATGGAAAGATGATACTGGGGGCGGAGCCAAGATGGCGGAGTAGAAAGACGCACATACACATAGCTCCGAACCCACAACCCATAGAACGTCTACAAAGAAGTAACTCATGGCGAATTCTGCACCCAGAGGCCACAGAACATTGGAGCGAGGGAGATTTCTGTTCTGGAGAGACCTGCAAACCTCTCGCAAAAGGTCCGTCGCTCTGCAGACACGGAGCCCAGCCCAGACCTGCTGCGGCCGCGGCATCGAGAGGAACAGATCCCAGCAGGCTTCAGGGACGGGATCTCCAGTGGCTGCACAAGTCCCTCCACCCACAGGTGACGGGGGTCAGTGAGAGAGTCTCTTTGGAGGGTCGAGGGGGGAGTGGGGTGCCCCCATGGCTCGGGCACCCTCGGGAGGCAGAAGCTGAGGGGCGGTGGCAGACTGGGGCTCCCCAAGCAGGCAGGAGCCTGGATCCATTGTTGAAGGTCTGTGCATAAACTCCCTGAGGGAACTGAGCCTGAGAGGCGGCCCTGCCCCAACCTGAGCACCTGAACTTAATCTCACACTGAATAGCAGCCCTGCCCCTGCCCAAAGCCCTGAGGCTGGAAGCAGCATTTGAATCTCAGAGCCCAAATGCTGGCTGGGAGGATCAGGAGGCGAGGTGGGTGTGAGGAGAATATTCAGAGGTCAAGTCACTGGCTGGGAAAATGCCCAGAAAAGGGAAAAGAAATAAGACTATAGAAGGTTACTTTCTTGGTGAACAGGCATTTCCTCCCTTCCTTTCTGATGAGGAAGAACAATGCTTACCATCAGGCAAAGACACAGAAGTCAAGGCTTCTGTGTCCCAGCCCACCCAATGGGCTCAGGCCATGGAAGAGCTCAAAAAGAATTTTGAAAATCAAGTTAGAGAGGCAGAGGAAAAGCTGGGAAGAGAAATGAGAGACATGAAGTCAAAGCATGAACAGCAGATCAGCTCCCAGCTAAAGGAGACCCAAAAAAATGTTGAAGAAAATAACACCTTGAAAACTAGCCTAACTCAATTGGCAAAGGAGGGTCAAAAAGCCAATGAGGAGAAGAATGCTTTCAAAAGCAGAATTAGCAAAATGGAAAAGGAGATTCAAAAGCTCACTGAAGAAAATAGCTCTTTCAAAATTAGAATGGCACAGATGGAGGCTAAGGACTTTATGAGAAAGCAAGAAATCACAGAACAAAACCAGAAGAATGGAAAAATGGAAGATAATGTGAAATATCTCATTGGAAAAACAACTGACCTGGAAAATAGATCCAGGAGAGACAATTTAAAAATTATGGGACTACCTGAAAGCCATGATCAAAAAAAGAGCCTAGACATCATCTTTCATGAAATTATAAAGGAAAACTGCCCTGAGATTCTAGAACCAGAGAGCAAAATAAATATTCAAGGAATCCACAGAACACCGCCTGAAAGAGATCCAAAAAGAGAAACTCCTAGGAACATTGTGGCCAAATTCCAGAGTTCCCAGGTCAAGGAGAAAATATTGCAAGCAGCTAGAAAGAAACAATTCAAGTATTGTGGAAATACAATCAGGATAACACAAGATCTAGCAGCCTCTACATTAAGGGATTGAAGGGCATGGAACAGGATATTCCAGAAGTCAAAGGAACTAGGACTAAAACCAAGAATCACCTACCCAGCAAAACTGAGTATAATACTTCAGGGGAAAAATTGGTCTTTCAATGAAATAGAGGATTTTCAAGCATTCTTGATGAAAAGACCAGAGCTGAAAAGAAAATTTGACTTTCAAACACAAGAATGAAGAGAACCATGAAAAGGTGAACAGCAAAGAGAAGTCATAAGGGACTTACTAAAGTTGAACTGTTTACATTCCTACATGGAAAGACAATATTTGTAACTCTTGAAACATTTCAGTATCTGGGTACTGGGTGGGATTGTACACACACACATGCACACACGCACACATACATAGAGACAGAGTGCACAGAGTGAATTGAAGAGGATGGGATCATATCTTAAAAAAAATGAAATCAAGCAGTGAGAGAGAAATATATTGGGAGGAGAAAGGGAGAAATTGAATGGGGCAAATTATCTCTCATAAAAGAGGCAAGCAAAAGACTCATTAGTGGAGGGATAAAGAGGGGAGGTGAGAGAAAAACATGAAGTCTACTCTCATCACATTCCACTAAAGGAAAGAATAAAATGCACACTCATTTTGGTATGAAAACCTATCTTACAATACAGGAAAGTGGGGGATAAGGTGATAAGCAGGGTGGGGGGGATGATAGAAGGGAGGGCATGGGGAGAAGAGTGCAATTTGAGGTCGACACTCATGGGGAGGGATAGGATCAAAAGAGAATAGAAGTAATAGGGGACAGGATAGGATGGAGGGAAATATAGTTAGTCTTATACAACACAACTATTATGGAAGTCATTTGCAAACCTACACAGATTTGGCTTATATTGAATTGCTTGCCTTCCAAAGGGAAGGGGTGGAGAGGGAGGGAGGTAAAGAAGTTGGAACTCAAAGTGTTAGGATCAACTGTCGAGTAATGTTCTTGCCACTAGGAAATAAGAAATACAGGTAAAGGGGTATAGAAAGTTATCTGGCCCTACAGGACAAAAGAGAAGATGGAGACAAGGGCAGAGAGGGATGATAGAAGAGAGAGCAGATTGGTCATAGGGGCAATTAGAATGCTTGGTGTTTGGGGGGGGAGGGGATAAAAGGGGAGAAAATTTGTAACCCAAAATTTTGTGAAAATGAATGTTAAAAGTTAAATAAATAAATTTAATTAAAATAAAAAAGAAAGATGATACCTGTAACTCCTAAATATTTTTTTTCATTATTAGAGCAGTTACAAGGAATCTACATAGACAAAGCACACAAGTATTAGTTGATTATATTGGGATTTATACCAGGAATTCAGAGCTGGTTTAATATTAGGAAAATTGTAAGTACAACTGAACATATCAATAACAAAAACAGCAAAAATCATATGGTTATATTAAAAGACACATAAATAATTTTTTGACAAAATGCAACATCCTTTCCTATTAAAAACATTAGAAAGTATAAGAATAAATGAAGCCTTTCTTAAAATGGTAAGTCGTATCCACCTAAAATCAAGAACAAGCATTATCTGTAATAGGGATAAACTAAAAGTCCTCCCAATAAGATCAGGAGTGAAACAAGGATGTTCATTATCACCATTATTATTTAATATTGCAGTAGAAATGCTAGCTATAGCAATGAAAAGAAAAAGAAAATCAAGGTGAACAATACCAGACCTGAGCTCCAGGCTGAGGGCTTCTGCGCATAGCTGCTGCCTGCCAGGGCCTGAGGAGTGGATGTGATGGCTAGTCCAATGTTGATCTGCAAGGTATCTCAGCTGCTGGGGGCCTTCAGCAATTCCAAACAAATGATCCTAGGTTTTGCTGGTGGTGTATAGACAGTGACCTTAATCCCAGGAGATACTACTGAACCAGAAATCTCAGCTTCTGTTAGTAAGATTTTTGATACTGCCAAAGCACCCATTCAGTGGGAAGAGAGGAATGTGTCTGCCATTAAAGGACCTGGAGGGAAGTAGATGATTCCTCCTGAAACCAAAGAATCCATGGACAAGAACAAGATGGAACCAGAAGGCCCCTTAAAGACACCAACAGCAGCTGGATATCCTTCTATGAATCTATTGCTTCATAAAACTTTTGACCTTTACACAAATGTGTGCCCATGTGCCTCCGTTGGAGGCTATAAAATCCCTTACATGGATGTAAATGTTGTCAGGATTCGGGAGAACACCGAAGGTGAATACAGCAGCATTGAGCATGTGATTGTTGATGGTGTCCTACAGAGTATGAAACTCATCACTGAAGAAGCTAATAAATGTATTGCTGAATTTGCCTTTGAGTGTGCCAGGAACAATCACTGTAGCAACATGACTGTTGTGCACAAAGCAAATATCATGCAAATGTCAGATGGACTTTTTTTCCAAAAGTGCAGGGAAGTTGCAGAAAACTGTAAAGATATTCAATTTAATGAGATGTACCTTGTATGTTTAAATAAGGTGCAAAATCCATCCCAGTTTAATGTTCTTGTAATGCCAAACTTGTATAGGGACATCCTTAGTGATTTATATGCTGGCCTGATAGGAGGTCTTGGTGTCACACCAAGTGGAAACATTGGCACTAATGGAATCATGATCTTTGAATCAGTTCATGGAACAGCCCCAGACATTGTTGGGAAGGACATGGCCAATCCCATTTTCCTGCTTCTGAGTGTTGTGATGATGCCTCAGCACATGGGGATGCATGACTATGCAGCAAAGATCAAGACCACCTGCTTTGCAACAATTAAAGATAGAAAGAGCTTGACAAAAGATTTGGGAGGAAACGCCAAGTGCTCAGACTTCCTGGGTGAGATCTGCCACTGAATAAAAGATCTAGATTAAAGAAGGAATCTTCTGTTAGGCTCTTTACAGCAGTTGCTCCTAATAGACACAAGAGAGGAAAACCTGTTGTGGATTATTGACCATCCACATATGCTGGACTTGCATATTTCTTGACAGCAAACATTGTAAATCAGGCCTTGTCTCAATACATTCAGTGCCCAGGGATGCAAGTGACCCTCTGGTGCCTGCTTACAGTGGACTTTTTTTCGATGCATTATTTTATTTATTAAATGTCTCTCTCTGGTGAAAATGTTTTGTATATTGTAAGGATGGAATCCTGTCCTGTCAATTTCCATTGTTAACCATTGGACACTTGAGTTAGAAAGGCCTTTTTCCTCAACTGAAAGACTTGCTGTAAATATCAAGATACTGAATTAACAGGAGTTTTAAAGAAAACCCCTATTTTCCTTGAAGCATGGAAAGTATAATGGGAAAAAACCCAGGATACTAACATAGCACAAGATGACATTCTTATAAAAATAAACAGATATAAAAGAGGAATTTCTTGGGAGAGTCACATCAAAGAGGGTACAGATAATACATTTTAAAGTTGTGTAGTGAGCTAAGAAATATATTTGCTCTCCAAAAGATTTATTGCAAACCCCCAAAAAAGAGAGAAAATGAAAATCAAAGAATAAAAATAGGAAACAAGAAAATAAAACTAGTGGATGATATGATGGCATACTTAGAGAACCATAGAGAATTAATTAAATAGCTACTTGAAACAAAGTTGCAGGAAATAAACCCATATAAATCATCAGTATTTCTATATGTTATTAATAAAGTCCAACAGAGAAAGAGAAATTCTATTTAAAATAATTTCAAACAACATAAACATTTAATTTAAAATATAAATATATTAAAATTTAAATATATTTAATAAAATATAAAAATTAAATAAGATATTAAAAATGAATATAAAATATTTAAAATATAAATATAAATTGCAGACAATATAACATACTTGGGCACCTATCTGCCAAGACAATTACAAACACTTTTCACACAAATAAAGATATATTTAAACACTTGGAGAAATATTAATTGCTCCTGGGTAAGTTGAGCCAATATGATAAAATGACAGTTTTACCTTAATTAATATATTTATTTTATGCTGTGCCAATGAAATCACCAAAGAATTCTTTTATAGAGCTAAAAAATATAACACCAGAATTTATCTGGGAGAACAAAATCTCAGGAATATCAAGGGAATCAATGAAAAAAAACTAAAGAAAGGAGATCTAGCAGTACCAGATTTCAAACTATATTACAAAGTGTCAATCAAAATAATCTGGTGTTGGCAAAGACAGAGTGGTGGATCAGTGGAATAGTTTAGGTACGCAATACACAGTAATAAGTGACCATGATAATCTAGTGTTTGATAAACCCCAAAATCTAAGCTTTGGGGGCGAGAACTCATCAACTGGCAAAAACAGCTGGAAAATCTGGAAAGCAGTTTGGGAGAAATTAGGTATAGACCAACATCTCACACTGTACATCAAGATAAGGTCAACACAGGTACAAGTTTTAGTTATAAAGGGTGAAATCATAAGCAAATTATATGGAAAAATATGCTTGTCAGATCTATGGATAAAGGAAGAGCTTATGATCAAACAAGAAATAGAGAAGATCATGGGAAGTAAAATTATAATTTTGATTACATGAAATTTTTAGAAGTTTTTGCACAGACAAATGCAGCCAGAATTAGAAGTACAGCAGGAAATTGGGAACCATTTTAAAAATGTTTCTCTGACAAAGAAGCTAATTTCTTAAATATATAGGGAACTGAGACAAATTTATAAAAATAAGAACCATTTTGTAGTTGATAAATGATCAAAGGACATGAACAGGCAGTTTTCAGAAGAAGAAATCAAAGCTATCAATAGTCATATTTTCAAAAAACCTGTTAAAGGTTTAAAGAAATTATATTTCCAAGAGGGTGCTAAAATTTTTTTAAAAGGGTGGCAGGTGGCCAAATAAGTTTGGGAACCTCCCCTCTACAGCTTACTTTAGGCTTAGAGAATTGCCTGAAACACTGAAAAATCAAATGACAGAGAATTCTGGGAAGATGGTGGAATAGGTCAGAAAACTTTTGGCTCTCCAAATTTCTTCCACAAAAAAAAGGATAGAACATTGCCTCAGAGAGAACGTAAAGCAGAGGAAATAAACAAAAAGGTAAAAAAAAAAAAAGGTAAAGCAATTGTCCTAAGACAATTTGAGAAGACCCCAGGAAAGACTCAACCTCCAGGAGCAAAGATTTTGCCTGAGTGAAGTGCAAACATTTCTAGGCCTACTCCTTGGGGACAACTGGGTTGAGAGGCAGTTTCAGTCTTAGAAACTTTCACCTAAAAGATATTGTGGGGGGTCTGGCAGCTGAGTAGGAGAAGATTGAAAGACCTTCCACCATGGAGGTACACCAAGTACAGCTGTGCTGGCCAGATGTGTGCCAGACTATTGCTGCAGGGAGAAGGAGTTAGCACATACCTGATGAATGCAGTAGCAGAGGGGCAGGGACCCTTCTGGCTGTTGGTACTTGCAGGAGAGCAGAGTCCCTGGTTTCAGTTCCAGGGCAAAGAAGACAGATGTAACTTGCAGTTATTAGAGGGATTGCAGGAAACGATCATTTGTGGGACAGTGTAGCTAGAGGCCCTACCTGTGGCTTAGGAGTGGAGAGCAGAGCCCATGGTTCTGAGCCAGGATAGAAACTAACAGTAAGAAGGACCTGAGGTTTAGGGTATCATTCTCCATACCTTGGGACTACAACTTGGTCACACTAATAGCTGCTAAAAACTAAATAAATAAATGAACAAAAATGAGTAAGAAAAGAAGAAAGAACCCAACCATAGATAGCTACTATGGGACTAGAGAAGATCTGAGTTCATATTCAGAGAAAGAAAGTGGAGCTAAAAAAGTCACTTCTTTTTCAATGAGAAATGTCAAATGGTCCCAAGCACAAAAAGAGTTCTTAGAAGAACTTAAAAACAACTTTAAAAATCAAATAAGAGAAATCAAGAAAAAATTGGGGGAAAAAGAGTAATCCAGAAAAAGCAAAAAAATTATGAAAAGAAAGTCAACCAACTAGAAATAGAGAATCAAAAACTTAAGGAAAAAAATAATTCCTTGAAAACTAGAATTGGGCAAGGGAAAACTAATGATATTCTAAGACACCAAGAAATAATAAAATCAAAAGAATGAAAAAAAGAAGAGAAAATAAAACACCTCATCAGAAGAACAACTGATCTGGAGAACATATCAAGGAGAAATAAGAATAGTTGGACTATTTGAAAATTACAATAGAAAAGAATCTTGATACAAGATTACAAGAAATTACAAGGAATTACAAGAAATTATTACAAGAAATTATCAAGGAAAATAGCCCATAAGTTCTAGAACAAAAAAGCAAAGCAGAAATAGAAAAATCCACCAATTACCACCTGAAAGAGATCCTAGGAGGGAAATTGACAGGAATATCATAGCCAAGTTTCAAATCTCCCAGGTTAAAATATTGGAAGTAACAAGAAAAAAATTATAAATATCATGGAACTATAAGGATTACATAAGATCTAGCATCTACTATGTTGAAGGATTATAGGTCTTGGAATGCTACATTCCATAGAGCAAAAGAGCTGGGTTACAACCAAGGTCAATTTACCCAGCAAAGTTAAGTATAGTCCTGAATGGGAAAAAATAGACATTTAACAAATTGAAAGACTTTCAGGGTTTTGTGACAAAACCCCCAGAACTTAAGGGAAAGTTCAATATATAACATCCAGGAGAAATATAAGGTAAACATTAAAGACCAACTATTAAGGGACTCAATAAGGTCAAATTGTTTATATCTTATATGTGAAAATATTAGCAGTACTCATATGACTGTCATCATTTTTGGGTGGTTTGAAGGAAAGACTTGGACTGAGCTGAATATGATGGAGTGATTCTAAAGAAATAAAAAAAAATAAAATGGATAAAAAGGACTGATCATCTCATACAAATGAAGCATAAAAGGAAAACTGATACAGAAGTTAGTAGGGGGAAGGGTGGATAGTGTTGGAAGCTCATTCTCATCAGGAATGGGTTAAAAAGGGAGCAACATATTTTTCTAGGAAGGTATAAAAGTCTTCTAAATTCAGAAAGAAATTAGAGGTCAAGGGGATACAGTGAGGCCAGGAGAGAATAAGGGAGGGACTCGTGGAGGGGCGTGTAGGTTAAAGGATAGGAGGGCAAGATAGTGGGTAGAAGTAAAGAACAGGAGTGAGGGTAAACAGGGTAAATAGAATGAAAAGGATAATGAGGAAAAATAGGTAGAAGGAAAATACATAAATAATTATAGTTTAGAATGTGAATGGGATGAATTTACCCATGAAACAAATGGATAACAGATTAAAAATTTGAATTCAACAATATGCAGGTTTCAGGAAACACTATAAAAATGAGAAATACAAAGATAAAATAAAGGTCATGAGTAGAACTTATTATATAAAAAAACAGGGATAGTAATCATGATCTCAGACAAAGTTAAAGTTAAAATAGATTTAATCAAAAGAGAAAAATGGAGAAACTACACTATATGTCAACAACATAATTCAATTAAAACCATTTAAAATAACTAGGCAGTATAAAATATCTGAACTTGTACCTCCCAAAACAGACACGGGAACTATATGAACATAAACACAGAACACTTTTTATACAAATAAAGTCATATCTAAATAATTGAAGTGATGTTTATTGTTCATGAGTAGGTAAAGCCAATATCATTTTAAAAATGACAATTTTATCCTACTAATCTATTTATACATTGTCATCTCAATTAAATTACTAAAAATTATTTTACTGAATTAGAAAAAATAATAACAAACCTCATTTGGAAGAACAAAAGATCAGGAACTTCAAAGAAATCAGGGAGAAAACTGTAAAGGAAGAAGATTCAGCAGTATCAGACCTTAAACTATTTTATAAGGTGAGACCGTTGTTGAAATATTAAATGGATAATTTTTATTATTTTAAATAAATATCTTCTTGGATACATGAAAACTATAAAAAAGAATGGAAGGAATGCAGAAAACAGGGAAAAAGCTTTCATAGACAATCTCTCAGAAAGGATGTGATTGGATTGGAATATCGCCGTGGTGTTAGAAATGGTGAGTTGGTTGATTTAGAAAAACATGGAAAGACTTGGAAAATGTTATCCACCTTCAGAAAAGTAGATGACAAATGGAAATAAGTATGCTATAGACACATATGTGTATGAGTCTATATGTATATATATATGTGTGTGTGTCTATGTGGGTTTACAGATACCTATGTGTACACATGTATGTATATATATAACATGTATACATACATACACACCTTCACACATACATACATACACACACATATCTCCACACTTAATTGTAACCTTCTTTAGAGTGGAGGGTGGGAGGGGAAAATAAAGTAAAAAGTGTACAGCAGAGAACAAAAGAAAATCTACGAGGAAGTAAAGAAAAGCTAGGCAGCTTTGAAAACAATGCATAGTATTTATTATATAAGTTTTTCTTGAAATGGAAATTCATTGTTTTATATTGAATCCTGTCTTGTGTTCTGTTGTGTACATGACAATTTTTTCTTTTTTCATTTTGTATTTAAGTTTAAAATAAATTTTTAAAACTACAAAAAAACAAAAAAAGGAAAATTAAATGACTTGCCCATGGTCCCATAATTAGCATATGCCAGAGACAGAATTGGAACCCAGGTCTTGCTGATTATTTCCTGTCCTCTATATAGTATTTCATATTTCCTTTCATATCACTCTATTACAGATGAGAAAACCAAGGTCCAGGAAGGTTATTCCGCAGGTTAATTGAACTTTAAGCCAATTTAACTTTAATTGTGGCTCCTAATACAGCATTCTTTTCATTATCATCATGCTGCTTCTCGAGTACACTAAGAATACACCCAAAGACATTTGGAAATTTTTTTCCTTTCAAGAAAGTGAAGACTGGTATTGACTACATCTCTACATCTCAGCACCCTTTTTAATCTCTCCGTCTGTTCTGTGGGCAGCTAGGGAGCCATCTTTTCATCTGCTTCCATCAGCTGTAAACACTTTGTCTTCCCCCGGAGATGTCAGTTTCACATAGCTCTACCTCTTTTACTGACTTCCAGATGCTAACCTGCTTCTTAACAAGCTACTCAACCTTACTTTTCCCTCTGGAACTGCATTTCAGGATAATCTTGTCACATTTTGTTTTCTCAGTTTTGGTGATGGGTATTTGGTCTAGCTTACAAACACAAATCTCAAGGTTTGGCTAGCCTGTAGTTAATAGGACTCTCTTTTTTAACCTACAGGGGAACCTCACCTTCCAGAAAGTCCAGTCAGCCACAGAATCAGTTATTTGTTGGGGAAAATGTTAATCTTTTGGCCATTTTTTCCAGCTGTGAAACTCTAAACATCATGGCAAAGAGAAACATGATTTTGTTCCAGTTTGCCAGTTGGGTGTACTTTTTTCCCCACATGGCTTGCATCTTTTAATCTACTATTTCCTTTTATTCTAGAGCTCTTTGGTTTCAAAACTTGCCTTCTTCCTGCCCTCCTACGTACCTTATTCCCTGAACAGCTTTCAAGACTCCTTTCATGTTGTCCTTTCTCTCTGGAACTAACCTTCTGCTTTGCAGTCACCAATTTGGTTTCTTTCCCTTGTTTAAGGTCCATCTAAAAGTAAACTTTTGGAGGGAAGTTCTATATGTTGACAAACTATTGACATAAGGTGGGTGAAGTCAATGAAAGACAGTTCTCTTAGGACCCAAGTTACTCTTAGTTTGGGAAATTTGGCTCCTATAAATATCATCAATTGTTGATGGATCTGTGATCTCTTCGATTGTAGATGGTTCCTCTAATGTTACAAATCAGAACCTTTGTGCCTTCCCACTTTATGTGACTCTTGACTATATCCTCCCATAAATCTCCCCAGCAGAGGCTGCCCAGTATGATTGGGTCTTTCTCTAGGTTCCTTGACATTGAGTGGACACCTTTGGAGTTGCAAAGCATTAAATGAATAAATAAAAATTTGACTCCAAATGGTTTTCACAAGGATAGATTTCCTTAATCTGGAAAGTAAGATTTCCTTCTGATTTGATTTAAGTGTAGCCTTGGGTTAATTGAATTCTAGGGATACAGAGGAGACTTCTGAAGGTCATTGAGTCTATCCTGAGTAGTTTCAAAAGATAAAGATTTATACAATTTGAGTTTCAACCTGAACACAGCTACCTAAAGAAGTCATTCAACTTTTTAAACACCTTTTTTTTTCACTAGATAAAAAGTATCACTTTAGTTGAGGTTAGATATGCTCAGGTCACAGATAAAATTAAAGTACTGACTAATCCTCAGCTTAGTCCATTGGCTCTCAATCTGTAGATAAAGAAGTCTACCTTCTATGCTACCTTACGACCAGGAAGAAACATCATGCATGTCTAGGCAGTAAGGGAATTGCACACTGAGCTTGTCAGGGAAAGACATTTAGGCCTTCTTGCTGCTGAGGGACTACTTCTATAATCCATGACTATATCTTTCTGGATATGCCATCTATAGATGCAAATTATTACCTAGGTAAAAGGTTTTATGAGTTGCTTAGTGCTTTGGGAAAAAGAAAAAAGAAAAAAAGGAAGTAAATCACCTGGCAGTTTATTTATTTGGTAGAGATAATTAGCAGCTAGGTGGTGCAGTGGATAGAGCACCAGTGCAGGAGTCAGGAGGACCTGAGTTCAAATCTCACCTCAGACACTTGACACTCACTACCTGGGTGACCTTGGGCAAGTCACTTAACCTCAATTGCCTCATCCTGGGTCATCTCCAGTCATCCTGATGAATATCTGGTCACTGGATTCAGATGGCTCTGGAGGAGAAGTGAGGCTGGTGGCCTGCACAGCCTTCTCTCACTCAAAACAAAGTCAAGTGCAAGGCTTGTCATTATTTCTTTGATGGAATGGTCTTCTTTGGCAACAAAGGATGAACACACACACACACACACAGATAATTAAAGCATAGAATAACCTCCACTTGAGTTCAAGTTCAATTTTTGACACATGGTTACTATGTGACCCTGAGCAAGCCACTAACCTCTTAGGCAACTCTCTAAGATTAAAAATTGCAGATCAGCAACCACCCTACATTGGTGGAGAGAGTTTCCTTACTAGTCAGTCAATAAGCATTTATTAAGTGCTGGCTGTGTGCTAGGCACTTGCTAAGTGTCGTTCTCCAAAAGCATGGTTAGGGTGTTGTTTAGGGTTGGGAACACCAAATCAAGCTTCCAAGCAAAGGAAATAATCAGAAGAAGATCAAATTAGGGAGTTGAGGGATATGGGGAGTAGGAATATATAAGCTAGTATCTGAAAAAAAGCAAATGCTGAAAACCAGATGGCATAATCAGGGAGGCAACAAGCATTTGTTAGGTACTCACTGTGCGCCAGGCATTATGCTAAGTGCTGGGGATACAAATACAAGCCAAAAGAAAGTCTTGCCCTTAACATTCTAGTAGGGAAAGGCAGCATATAAGAAGGAGCTGAAAGTTGGATGCCGGAGGGGAGGGGAATTAAGAAGGTACCTGTCAGGGCTCATGGTGGGGGAAATCTGGAAAGACAGAAGCACAATCAGGAAGGGAAGCAAAACCCTAGAAGGAATTCACCATTGAGAGAAGGGGGTTGGTATGGATGGCAAAGGGAGTTCTTACAAGACCTGTGGAAGATAGGATTTGAGCTTAATCTTGAAGTTAGTTAAGGAAGTTACTAAACTAGGCTGATCCTCAGGAAAAACGTCAAGGGCACACAGCAAGGAAGTGGTAGAGCCCTGATTGAAACCCTGCTCCATGTTCTTCAAATCCAACATCATTTCTGCAGTAGCACATTCCAGAATCTCTCCTATTAAGTCACAAAATCCCTACAGCTGAAGTGTTACACAGGAAAGGGGGCTTCTCTGGGTTTAACCCTCCTTCTCTCTGGAAAGAAGAACCCTTCAAGCTATGACTCACATTGTAGGCCTCTAGACAATGTAGTGGATAAAGTGATGGACTTGGAGAATTCAGGAAAGCCTGAGTTCAAATATGGTCTTAGACACTTACTAGTTATGTGACCATGGGCAAATCACCTAACCTTTCTCAGTCTCAGTTTCCTCATCTGTGAAATGGGGTTAATAATAGCACCTACCTCAGAGATAATACATGTAGAGTGCTTGAAGAATCAGGAGACCAGACCAAAGTAAGGAATCAAAGATCGGAAGCAGAAGGGACAGGGGAAGTCTAGGATTGGTAGGGTGAATTTTTGTGAAAACAGCAGGAATAGAGAGGATAAGAGAGATGTGAACATCAGCAGACTTCTGAGATGATATAAATAGTACAATAGGGACAGAGCTAGAAAGCAGTTCATGTGAAAAAAGCTTAGGCATTCTCATGGATTGCATGCATGAATCAGTGGTGTGACGAGACAAATAAATGACCTAAAATAATGTTAAGATATAGTAGGAGAAGTATAGTAGGTAGAGCAAAAGAAAAGATGGCACTATGGGGATCCGCTTAGTTCAGACCACTTCTGGAATCCGTCAGGTTCTAGGTACTACATTTTAGATGGGTTATTGACAAGGGGGAAGTAACCTACATCCTTTCCTTCTCCCACTCATTTTCAACTCTCATTTACGTGTTGTCTTCCTTAGTAGAATGTAAACTCCTTGAGGCAGGAGATATCTTTCTTTTTGTTTGTATTTGTATCCCTAGTACTTACCACAGTGCCTGGCAAAAAGGGCCTTTAATAAAGTCTTCTTGAGTGACTGAGAAAAGAAAATTTTTTTAAAAATCTATGGGAAAAAATCATACTTTCCCTCTCACGATCAGTTCCTTCTAGCCCAAACCCCTCCTGGAAAAATTGAAAAATTATTTGTCCTGAAACCTTTTTAGAATAATTAGTAAAAGATAAAATAAGATAGAATTTTCCTCACAACAACGCCAAACGTAGGTAGTGAAAACATTATTAACCCCATTTCATAGGCAGGAAAATTGAGGTTTAGTGAGGTTAGGTCACTTAGATATGGGCACATAGTATCAAAGCCACTATGTCACCCCCAGTTTCCTGACTCCAAGTCCATCATTCTTTCTAACATGCCATGATATAACTCCAATACAAACTATTGTAAATTTAATCTTTCTTTTGTATCCAGATATTCTTTGCCTATGACCAAGGAAAAGGCTCAAACCTAACTGTGAGTTCTGAGAATTGTATTCTCAGCCAGATAGTCACCCTGAGGCGGATGAAGACTATCACAAGCTCTGAGGCAGGAAGAACTTTTTTCTGCTATGCTGAAAGTTTTTAAGAAAGCACATCTCAATCATCAACACAGAAGGAGGGAAGTAGGAGACTGTGGCAGGACAGAAGAGTAGATATCATCTGAGAGTGGAGCAGTTGACAATAGCTTCAAGATGATGGTAGATTGGCACTTGTGGAGAAGGACAAAGAAGATTCTGCAGGCATTTTGGGATGCAGATTCCAAGACTAGAGATTGCTGACTGTGGCCATCCCTTCTGTGAGATATAAAAGATCTGACTCTTCTAAATCTGCCTTTAATCTGTTCCTGGCAGGTCCTTTTTTATATAATTTCCTTTCTTTTTAAAGCGGTCTCTATTTCTTGATTTTTAATAATATAAAAACTGTGAAAAGTCACAATTTTTATTTATGGTTATCTATGTATTAATTGTGTGAATGAGAAAAATCAATGGAGGATGCCAGTTACTTGCTTGGGATACACAGAACAAAATTAGGTTAGAGGAGTAGACCTCTGTCCAGCATTTCCCTTGACATTAAAAGAACTGGAGGAAGGCTTTCATCAGTTTGGGTGGCTCCTCTATGGAGAATGTATGGAAAAACATGGAAAAACAACAAGAAAACACAAAAAGATGTGGAGGGGTTGCTATATACTTTGTTGGAGTAGGTTCCCTAATAGAATGCAAGAGAGCAGAAACTTTTTCATTTTTATTTTTATATCCTCAGTGGCAAGCACTGTGTTGGTACAGAATAAATGCTTGTTGAATTAAATTGAATCGATGGTGTACTCAACATTAATGAAACCAATGTTTTTAAGTATCTGTGGAATTCAATTCTGCCTCAGATGCTGACTTAGCTGTATGACCTGGGGCAAATCACTTAGCCTCTTTGTGCTTCAATTTTTTCTTCTGTAAAATGGGGATAATAAGGGCACTTATCTCACAGGGTTATTGTGAGAATAAAATGAGATAACGTATGTCCAGCACTTTGCAAAACTTAAAGCGCTAGATAATACTCGATATTATTACCTTCTACGTTATCATCATCTTCATCATCATCATCATCATTATCATCTAAAAGAGAGGTCCTTAACTTTTTTTGTTTCCTGGACTCCTTTGGCTGTCGGGTAAAGCCTATAGACCCTTTCTAAGAATAACATTTTCAAATATTTTAAAGAAATGTGAAATTTCAGTTAGAGACTAGTGAAAGATGTAACTTTTCTCATCTAAGTTCATGGACATTTAAAAATATATCCATGGACCCTTTTCTTCTTAGCCCTGGGTGTTAACCCCTGATCTAACTGTTTTTAGAGACAGTAATAAACTTCATCTCATTCTGAGTCCACATTGCCATGAATTAAAAATTAATGGGGTTTTGTTGCAGCTACTTCCAAGGTGGCACTTTATTGCTTGCAGAATTTGGCACTAGATCTCATGGCAGTAATGTGGACAGGCTCCAAGTGCTAAAGTTCTCCAAGCAGAATATCAATATATTTATACAGTCATCCATTAAAAAGTTTCTTCAGAAAGCGAGTCCATTTCTCTCTGTTATTACTTGCGAAAATAATTTGCTGTATCATTCTTTTCTTGAGTTAGTTCATACTGAGCTGCAAACCAGAATAATAACAGTACTGTACAATGACTGCACATTGTATAGCACAGCACATTTTCAAAACACATGGCAAACATTTACTGACTTTGTAATTAACCAGATCCAAGTTTTACTCTGATTAGTGAGAGGATGCTTTAGTCCCCAAACTAATTTAGGAGAGTAGAATGGGAATGGAGGTCCTCAGAGTATTCATACTTTAAGAGTTGCTGAAAATACAACTCCACCCAGGCTCGGAAGATTTGTCTCATCCCATCTAATTACTTAAGGAGAGAAATTTGAGGAATAGTTGGGATATTTTGTCAGCACCTGCATGAACAAAGAGCAATCCCTACGTGGAAGGATAGATCACTATATTGTCTCCCAGGAAACAATAGCAGCAGCGTTGCTGGAATCTCATGGCTGGAAGGCTCCTCAGAGATCATTTACTCTTGAACTGGAAGGTCTTCTGCAGCATTCCTGACAAGAGGTCATCCCCAGCTTCCATTTGAAGGAGGATTCAGAGAGAGGAAGCTTCCTATTACTTTCAAGACAGCTCATTTTACTTTGGGATTGTAATGATTGGGAAGTTTTTCCTTAATCTCAACCAAAATCTGCCTCTGAAACTTCTACTCATGGTTCCCAGTTCTGCTCTCTAGGCCTGAGTAGGAATAATGTAAACCAGAGGTGTCAAACTCATGATCCCTGAGTACACACCAAATAAAAATATAATTGGGAAATGTTTAACAAAATAAATGAAGATATAATACAACATAGATGATGCTAATTTGTGGCTTTCTAAATCAATATGTGATCCTCAGGGATCCGTTTCTGTTTGAGTGATACCACTGGTCTAAACCACTTTCTCTATGGCAGCTCCTCAAAAAACCTTGCCATCATGTTTTTCCTCACTTTTCTCTTCTCTAGGCTAAACACCCCCAGTTCCTTCAGCCTTTTTTTATATGATCTATAGTCCTCTCATTTTCTGTTCCTCCACTGAAAGTTCCAATTTGTCACTTTCATTTCTGGTTGAGATGAGATTTAAGTGCCCACATATGAAAAGAGTCTATGTCACTAACTCTTAGAAAAAAACAAAGTCAGAAATAGAATCTAAAAAGAGAGTGAACATTTCTTTTCTGGGTAGAATAATGGATGTGTGGAACAGATTTCATTGGTGTGCATCTAAAACAGAAGACTTTACTTTTTGTTCATCATTCTAAAGAAATTAAAACAACTGAACTTTTAAAAATTCACAACTAAACTTTACTTAAAAACACAAATAAAAATGAGACAAAAATAGCAATTTTTGGAGACTGTAGGGTGTGCCTGGGCACTCAGAATACTCTAAAACCTTGAGCTTCTCTGTGTTCATTCTGAGACATCCCTGAGCTATCAACAAAGGTGATAAGCCTCAAAAAGGAAAAGAAAATCTCTGGACTAGCACCCATGGGTAGAATTGTGAACTTTGTAGGTAAGACTACAAAAGAAACTCTGATTCTGTCTGTTGTCATTTAGAACAGTAGTCTCCAAAACAAATTCTACAGCCCCTTAAGAGTCTGAGACCCAACCCTGAGGGGTATGATCAGAGGGAGGAATGACAGGTCCAATCCCATCTTCCCTGTGTTACCCAATCTCCAAGCTTCTTTCCAGCACAAGTATAATTACCACAATTTCCTAATAGTGACTTCTCCTTCTATTGTATATGCTCACAACCTCATCCCTTCTGAGTTGGCTCCAGCAAGTAGTTATAGGCCAACTATGACTATCCAGGCAGCTGCAAAAGTAACATTGGGAAAAATTTCCCTGCCATAAACTCCCTTCCTGCCTCCCAGATCACTCCTTTGGAAGGTGGGCTCTGCACTCAGGAGAAAAGACCAGTGAATAAGTGACCCATCCACCCTTTTCCTTTTGGGGAGCACTGACCAAGTCACATGGGATGAGTAGGCATGGGTACAGTTGTGCTCTGCATCATGAGTCTCCCTGTATTATCTTTCCTTCCAAACACTAACCTCCCCCTTTCCTCTTATACTGTGGAAGGCACACTATCCTCAGCTCCACAACCTCAGCAGCATCTTTGACTCTTCACTCTCCTTCCCTCCATATATCCAACCAATACCAAATCTTGTTGGAGGGGCTGGAGGAAAACAGGCATATTAATACACCAGTGATGGACCTGTGCATTGTTCCAGTCATTCTGGAAAGCAGTTCGCAATTGGGCTAAAAAAGTCATCAAACCTTTTGACCCAGTGATACCAACATGAACTCTATACCCTGAAAGAGACCAAATAAAGAGGAAAAGAACTCATATGTATAAAAATATTTATGGCAGCTTTTTTGTGGTAACAAAGAACTAGAAATTGAGAGGATACCCAACAATTGAGAAATCATTAAGCAAGTTGTGGTATGTGAATGTGATGAAATTCTATTATGTTATAAGACACAATGAAGAAGATGTGTTAAGAGAAGCGTAGAAAGACTTATATGAACTGGATAGAGACTATGATCAACACAATGACCAACTATGATGCCAAAAACTCATGAGGAAACATGCTATAAACTTCCTAAACAGAGAATTATAGGCTGTGTACATATTGAGACATATTTGGGGGTAGGGCACAGTCACTGCATGAATTTGTTGTGTTTAACAATAAATATTTATCACAAGGAGCTTTTTCCTTTCTTTTTCATGGTGGGGGTGGAGCATGTAGAAGGGAAATAAAGCAGAGTTTTGTTTGTTAAAAATTAAGTTTTTTTTCTTAAAAAGAAGGTTATTGTAATAGTCTTATGAGAAGTGACGTGGCCCTGAAACAGGATAATGGCTATGTGAGTAGAGAGGCAGGTATGGACACATGTGAGATGCTCTGGAGGTCAAATTGACTAGGTTTGACATCTGACATGCAGGGCAAGAGAGAGTAAGGAGTCCAAGATGACACTGAGTTTGCAAAATGGAGGAACTTGGAAGATGATGGAGTAATAGGAAAGTTTAGAAGAAGAGTGAGTTTTGGGAGAAATATAATGAGTTTTATTTAAGATATGTTGAGTTTGAGATTCCTATGAAGCAACCAGTTAGAAATGTCCATTACTCAGCTGTACCTGATACATCGAGGCTATCATGCTTGCAAGGTGGGATTTGAGCTCTATTTTCTGGAAACTGGAAAGATTCTCCTAGGTTTTTCATGGGGGTGAGGAGAAAAGAGGATGTGGAGGAATAGGATTGGGGATGAGAAGGGAGATACTAAGCCAAAGGAGTTGTGTTATCCCTACAAAGAAGTATAACTTCAGTGCTTAATGTGGCAGGCACCCGTGGCACGGAAGTTACAAAAGTAGTGTCAGTGTTGCCCAGAATCATCTGCACTTAGTGAGAGAGTGCCAGTTTAACAGAGTATTTGAAAAATCCTCAACAGAAGTGCTAATCTGATGCCTTGCTGTTTGGATGTGACTGTGGGTTCTTGAATGCTTTGCCAGTGGAATGCAAACTTGGTAGATATGAAAGGGTTTTAAGTGCAAGGAAGCTAGGTGGAACAGCTCTGGACCTGGAATCAGGAAGACCTGTGTGCCTCAGACACATACTAGTAGTGTTACCCTGGTCAAGTTACAACCACTCAGCCTCAATTTCCCCAAGTGTAAAATAGGGATAATAGTAATATCTACTCCCCAGTGTTATTGAGGGAACAAATGAAACTTGTAAAGTGCTTTGTAAACCTTAAAGAGCTATTTAGATGCTAGCTATTAGCTTTTACAAGCCCAGAGGCAAGCTCCCTGGCCAAAGATCAGCTGGCTAAGAATGGATTGGTTCATTATCATGAGTTTGGGCACTGTGTTAGAAAATCAATTTCATAAGTGCAAAAACTTGCAAGATAGTTTCAAACCACACTTCTCTACTAAAACTATTTTCTTGGAGGTTAACAATAATTTTTTTTAATCTGCTAAATCCAATGACTTTTTCCTCAATCCCCGTCCTTTTTGCCATCTCTGACAGTTATCTGCTTCCTCCTCTCTTGACTTCTAAGATGCCATTTTGATTCTCTTTCCTGTCTGACTGCTCCTTCTCAGTGCTCTTTGCTGAATCATCATCTTCTTCCTGTCCACTTAGTGTGGTCACCTGACTGGACTAAGCCCTCTCCTTTTCTCTTTCCACCTTTTCTGTCTTTTCTCCTCTTCTCATACTATTTCTTTTAATAATTTCATCAACCTCTCTGGATTGAGTTATCATCTCTATGTATATTACTTCCAATTTTATATATCTAGCCCTAATCTCTTTTGTGAGCTATGGTCATACATTACTACCTTCCTGCTGAATGTGTCCATTTGAATGTCCTGTAGCCATCTTGAACTCAAAACGTCTGAAATGAAAGTCATATTTTACATTCCATCTATTTCTCCTCCAAACTGGACTATTTCTGTTAAGTCTTCCAGCTACTCAGGTTTATAACTATAGAGTCATCTTTGACTCTTTCCTCTCACTTAAAGCCCATTTCCAAGCAGACTTGTCAGTCCTATCTGCAAAATGTCTCTTGCATACATTTCTCTTCCCTCTACTCACACGGCATTGGCCCTAGTTTATGTATCACTTCTTGCCTCAGTGGTTGTAACAGGTGTATAATTGATCTCTCTGCTTCAAGGCTCCTCCAAAAAGTCTCCAAACTAATTCCTAAAACATAGATTTGACCATGTCACCTACCTCTACTCAAACATCTTCAATGCTTCCGATTGCCTCTAGGATGATATACTGAGCCAAGTGACTTGCCCAGCATCACATAGCTAGTAAGTGTCTGAGACTAGATTTGAACTCATGAAGATGGGTCTTCCTAACTCCAGGCTTATCATTATATCCACTGCACCACCTAACTGAACAACTGGATAGTGGACAATGCTCTCGTGCCTTCCCAGTCACCAATGGAGTAAAATAGGGCTGTGTGCTTGCTCTCATGCTTTTTAGCATGATGCTTTCAGCCATGTTGTCAAATGTTTTCAATGAGGATGAACGCCGAATCAAGGTCAACTACCATACTGATGGTAGGTTCTTCAATTTGAAAAGGCTACAAGCCAAGACCAAAACGGAGGGAGTGTTGATGCATGATTTTCTGTTTACAGATGATTATTCACTCAATGCAGCTTCTGAAGCTGAGATGCAACAAAGTATGGATCAATTCTCTGCTGCCTGTGCTAATTTTGGTCTAATAATTAACATCAAGAAAACACAGGTGCTCCATCAGCCACCACCACACCATCCAAATGTGGAACCATTGGTTACAACAAATGGAGAAGTTTTGAATGCTGTGGATAAGTTCGCTTACCTTGGTAGTGTACTTTCCAGGGCTGTACAATGAAGGTGACACATGCATTGCCAGAGCTAGCTCAGTGTTTGGGAGGCTCTGAAGAAAAGAATGGGAGAGAAGAGGTATTAGACTGACTACCAAACTGAAGGTCTACAGAGCCGTTGTGCTGACCTCATTATGGTATGCCTCTGAAACATGGAGAGTCTACCAGTGCCATGCTAGAAAACTAAATCACTTCCATTTGAACTTAGGAAGATTCTGAAGATCACCTGGCAAGATAAGGTACCAGAAACTGAGGTCCTTGCTCAAACTAAACTGCCAAGCATTCAAACTATGCTTCGGAGAACTCAGATCCAATGGGCTGGCCATGTTGTTTGAATGCAAAATGTATACTTGCCAAAAAGACTATTTTATGGAGAACTGGCATAGGGCAGGCAATCACATGGTGGTCAGAAGAAGCAATACAAGAATACTCTCAAGGTCTCTGTCAAGAACTTTGGATTTAATTGTGCGACGTGGGAGACACTGGTACAGGACTGCTCAGCAGGGCATGCTCACATCAGGAAAGGTGCTGTGCTTTATGAGCAAAGCAGAATTGAAACAGCACAAAGAAAATGTAGGATATGCAAATTTGTAGTAACCACTTCAAATGTTCACACAGACTATCTCTGCCCAATCTGTGGTAGAACATTCTGAGTTCATATTGGTCTAATCAACCACAATGGCACTGAAACCTCACTTTATCATAGTGATGTCGTTTTGGTCCTCTTCAAGAAGGAAGGATAACAACCAGAATGAAATACAAAATCCTCAGTCTAGACTCTAAAGTCCTAAATAGTTTGATTCTCATCTACTTTCCTGTCTTATTTCATATTATTCTCCTTTATATATTTTCTATTTCAATCATATTGACCTCCTAGCTGTTCCCCACATGACTTTCCATCTCCTGTCTCCATGTTTGTGTAGCAGCAAGCACCCTGACACATCCAGGATGGTCTGCTAGTACACGTTCTTAGATCTGTTTTTCTAAAAGGAACACAATTTTTGAGGGGTCAACAATCTTCTTTAATCACATATACCAACAGAGAAAATGCAAGCAGAGGAAATAAAGACCAACAGACAGGACTTCTAACTGACCATAAGCAATATATACATCACAGGTCAACAGACAGATCCAAATGACCATTACATACATACATAGTTTCCAAAGAAAGAAGCACCAACATCTGGATTTTCAAAGTCAGGGGGAGGGGGTCTCCTTAATGACTACCCATAGTCTTATCTGGCACACAACCTTCTTCCAAAGAATAGGCCCCCAAAGCAAAAACTCACTTCAGAGTATATATACACTTTTCAGAGCTGGAGGGCACCACCTTCATGACCTAGTGCCTCATTAGCAATTAACAAAAGGTGTGGGACTTTCTACAAAACAAGCCTACCCTAATCTGAGGCTCATTAATGGGCAGGGAAGATCATTACATTACAGTCTGTTCACAAGTGCTCCTTATGTCTAGAATGTATTCCTTTTCTTCTCTATCCTGTAAGATCCCTAGCTTATTTCAGAAAATAACTTAGAGAACATCCTCTATTAAAGGTCAATACTGATTCCATTCTTGTCCCTTAATAACATACTTCATTTCTGGAATTTTTTTTGCATTGGTCTGTAAATACTTCATATTGACTTACTTGTGTTTTAAAATTTTTATTATTTATTTATTTTAACATTCATTTAAATAATTTTTTGAGTTTCAAATTTGTTTTTCCTCTTACTCTTTTCCCACCCATTGTGTATCAATTAACATATGAAACCATGCAAAATATAGTTCCATGTTAGCTATGTTGCAAAAAAAGCAAGAAAAACAAAGAAAGTGCAAAAATTGTGTTTCAGTTTGTATTTGAACTCCATCAGTTCTTCTCTGGAAGTGGATAGCATTTTCATCATAAATCCTGAATGAAAATTGTCTTGGATGGTTGCATTGATCAGAAAGCAAAGTCATTAATAGTTAATCATTATATAATATTGCTTTTACTGTGTACAGTGTTCTCCTAGTTCTACTTCTGTATAGATCTTCCCAGATTTTTTTGAAACCATCTAGCTCTTGATTTCTTATAGCACAACAATATTCCATCACAATCATATACTACAACTTGTTCAGTAATTTCCCAACTGATGGACATCCCCTCAATTTCCAATTCTTTGCCACCACAAAAAGAGCTACTCTAAAGTTTTTGTACATAGAGATCCTTTTCCTTTACCTTTGATCTCCTCGGGATTCAGACTTAGTAGTGGAATTGCAGAGACAAAGGGTATGCACAGTTTTATAGCCCTTTGGGATAGTTACAAACTGTTCTCCAGAATGGTTGAACCAGTTCACAACTTCACCAAGAGTTCATTAGTGTATCTATTTTTCCACATCCCGGCCAACATTTATCACTTTCCTTTTCAGTCATATTAGCCAATCTGACAAGTGTGAAGTGCTCAGCCTCAGAGTTGCTTTAATTTGCATTTCTCTAATCACTATTTTTTTACAGGAATTTTTCACTTGATGATAGTTAGTTTTGATTTCTTCTTCCGAAAACTGCCTGTCCTTATCCTTAGATCATTTATCAGTTGGAGAATGACTCATATATCTTATAAATTTGGCTCAGTTCTCTATATATTGGAGAAATAAGACCTTTGTTAGAGAAACTTTAAAAAAAATCCCCTAATTTCCTATTTTCCTTCTAATTTTGACTGCACTGATTTTATTTGTGCAAAACTGTTTTAATTTAATGTAATCAGAATTATCCATTTTACTTCCTGTGAGCTTTCTATCTCTTGTTTGGTCATTAATTCTTCTTTTATCCATAGATCTGACAGGCAAAATTTTCCATGCTCCCTTAATTTGCTTATATCACCCTTTATGACTAAATCATGTACCCATTTTGACTTTATTTTGGTATACAGCATGAAAAGTTCTTCTATGCCTAGTTTTCCTCAAATTACTTTCCATTTTTTTCCATCAATTTCTTAATTTTATTTTTCAGTGTTCCACAATCACTTCCATATACCTTAGATTTTTCCCCCTCCCTCCCCACCTCTCCTCCACCTCCCCACTCCCTCCTTGAGACAGCATACAGTTTTATATAGGTTCTACACATACATTCCTATTAAATACATTTTCACCTTAGTCATGTTGCATAGAAGAATTAAAATGAATGGGAGAAATCATAAAACAACGAAAACATAATACAAAAGAAAATGATCTGCTTCATTATGAGATCAAATTCCATAAATCTTTCTTTGGATGTGGAAAGCATTTTACCTTAAGAGACCATTGGAAATTTTTTAAGTCCTTGCATTGCTATGAAGATCCAAGTCTACCAGAAAAATTCCTCTCACACTGTGGTTGTTGCTGTGTACAAAGTTCTCCTGGTTCTGCTCCTTTCACTCATATATAAGTATATATATGTATAAGTCTTTCCAGGCCTCTCTGAAGTTTTCCTGTTCATCATTTCTTATAGCACAATAATATTCCATTACATTCATATACCACAACTTGTTTAGTCTTTCTCCAATTGAGAGGCATCCCCTTGATTTCCAGTTTTTGGCTACCACAAAGAGAGCTGCTATAAATATTTTTGTACATGCGGGACCTTTTCCCATTTCTATGATCTCTTTGGGAGAGAGTCCCAGAAGTGATATTGCTGAGTTAAAGGGTATGCACATTTTTATAGCCCTTTGGGCATAGTACCATATTGCTCTCCAGAATGGTTGGATCAGCTCACAGCTCCACCAACAATGTGTTGGTGTTCCAATTCTCCCACATCTTCTCAAACATTTATCATCTTCCTGTTCTGTCATGTTAACCAATCTGATAGGTGTGATGTGGTATCTCAGAGTTGTTTTGATTTGCATGTCTCTAATCAATACAAATTTTTTTTCAAGAAATGTTGAATTCTTACTCCAAATCTTGGATCTTTGGGTTTGTCAAACACGAGATTATTGTGGCTTTTTACTTCTGTGCATTGTGTATCTAATCTACTCCACTGATCTACCACTGTTTCTCAACCAATATCAGATTATTTTGATGATTAAGGCTTTGTAGTAGAGGTTGAGATCTGGTATTGGTAGGTCACCTTCCTTAACATATTTTTTTCATTGATTCCCTTGGTATTCTTGACCTTTTGTTCTTCCATATTAATTTTGTTATTATTTTTTGTAGTTCTATAAAATATTTTTGATAGTTTGATTATGGATATTTGGTAGTTTGAGCATGGCACTAGATAAGTAAATTAATTTAGGTAGAATTGTCATTTTTGTCATTTTGGCTCAACCCACTGATGAGCAATTGCTATTTCTCCAATTGTTTAGATCTAATTTTGTTTGTGTGAAGTGTTTTGGAATTTGGTTTGTCTTGGTAGGTAGACTCTGAAGTACTTTATGTTGTCTGCAGTTATTTTAAAAGGAATTTCTTTTTCTATCTCTTTCTGCAGGACTTGGTTGGTAATATACAGAAATGCTGATGATTCATATGAATTTATTTTACATCTTGAAATAAGATGTCTTGACCTTTTTTTTGATCATGGCTTTTAGCTAATCCAATAATTCTTAAAAGATCTCTCCTGGATCTATTTTCCAGGTCATTTGTTTTCCAATGAAATATTTCACATTTTCTTCTTTGTTTCATTCTTTTGACTTTGTTATATTATTTCTTAATGTCTCATGGAGTCATGACCTTCCACTTGTGCAATTAAAATTTTTACGGCATTATTTTCTTTGGTGAACTTTTGCACCTTTTTTCTCATTTTTTTTAAAGGAGTTTTTTATGTTCAATGGATTTTTGTGCCTCTTTTACCATTTAATTAGTTCTGTGTTTTGGGGCAGCTAGGTGGTGTAGTGGATAGAGCACCAGTGCAGGAGTCAGGAGGACCTGAGTTCAAATCTCACCTCAGACACTTGACACTCACTACCTGGGTGACCTTGGGCAAGTCACTTAACCCCAATTGTCTCATCCTGGGTCATCTCCAGTCATCCTGATGAATATCTGGTCACTGGCTTTAGATGGTTCTGGAGGAGAAGTGAGGCTGATGACCTGCACAGCCCTCCCTCACTCAAAAATGAAAGTCAAGTGCAAGTCATGTCATAATTTCTCTGATGGCATGGTCTTCTTTGGCAACAAAGGATGACCACACAGTTCTGTGTTTTAAGGTGTTTTTTTTCCAATATTTTTTGTGCCTCTTTTACCAAGTTATTGGCTCTCTTTTCACATTTTTTTTTTTGCATTGATCTTATTTATTTTCCCAAGTTTCCTTCTATTTCCCTTATTTGAATTTTAAAATCCTTTTTGAATTTTTTCAGGAATTCTTTTTAGGCTCATGTCCAATTCGCAGGTTTTTTTTCCTTTGAGGTTTTGCTTGTAGCTGCTTTGACATCATTGTCTTTTTCTGAGCTTGTGGCTTGATCTTTTCTGTCCCTATAGAAGACATTTTATAGTCAGATTATTTTTCTGTTTTTACTTTTTTGCTCATTTTCCTAGTCTATTTCTTGACTTTTAATTTTATGTTAATGTTGGACTCTGTTCCCAGGTTGGAGGGGGCACTGTCCTAAGTTTCAGGTTACTTCATGCTGCTGTTTTCAGAGCTAATTCTGAAGATCAGTATATTTTCAGTGTTTCCACGGTGGCATGATTTAAGAAGAGGTATGATCACTGCTCTCCTAGTTTGTGCTCTGGGTATTCATTTACTTGGTACATATTATATCTTCCCAGTTACACAGAAGTCTCTGGAAGGCAGAGAGTATTTAGTTTTCATCTTTGTATCCCCCTTGTCTTAACCTAGTGGCTTGGGCTTAGTACATGCTTAATAAATGTTTGTTGAATTGAACTGAAGATGGGGGACACATAGCTAGATAGCAATTGTCTTCAAAAATATCTGGGGGTATTTGTGGACTCCAAGCTCAGTAGGTAACACCAGGAGGATGGGGAAGCCAATAAAGTTAATGTAATCTTAGTTGTCTACAACAGACCTGATATCCGGACCAAGGAAAGTCATAGCATCATTGTTCTTTCTTCTGGTATGACTATATTTTAGGAAGTGAGTGGATGAACAGCATAGTGTCCAGAAGAGAGTGACCGAGATGGCAAAGAGCCTTTAAAATCATTCTGCATCAACAGAAGAAACAAGGGATGTTCAGGCTGGAGAAGAGAATCCTTAGCTGAGACGTAATAACTGTTGTCAAATATTTGAATGTCTGACAAGTAGAATAACAGCCAGAATTTATACAAGATTTGCAAAGCACTTTACAAATAATATCTCATTTTATCCTCACAATATCTCTGGGAGAGAGCTGCTATTTTATCCCCATTTTACTGATGAGGAAACTGAGACTGAGAGAGGTTATATGATTTGCCCAGTGCTCTTGTTTTGTTCTACTTGATTCCAGGGGGCAGAAATTAAGGCGCTGTTTAGAATGTGTACACAGGTAGATTTTTGACTCCATATATATGGAAAATGTTTTTGGAGAGCTAGAGGTCAAACTTGTCAAAGGTGTTGTAGAACAGAATTCCTTTTCAGATACAAATTGGACCTGTTGGCTTCTGAAGTTCCTTCCAATTCTTTGATTCTATCATCGATTAGATTTGCTCTGAAATAAGGTCCCTAGCGTGACATCACAGAATCATAAATCTGGAAGGAACCATAAAGGTCCTCATTTTACAGAGGAGGAAACTGAGGCTAAGGAAATTTAGTGACCTAAGGTCATAGCATCATCAGAGGAGGAGTTTGAACTCAGTCCTGCTGCTTCCCAGTGTCTGATACTGAATTTGGAAAAAAATTTTGGTTCTTTTTTGGGATTTTGTTTTGCCTCTTGAATATCTAACTTCTTTTTCTTTCCTCAAGCATTGTCTTCTGGTGTGGTGGTGGTCTCCTTTGCTTTCCAGGCCTGGGAAGTAACATGATATATGTTTAAGTTCCATGCATTTTACAATTTCAATTAATTGTTTACAGTTCTCAGATTTCTACTCTTCCTTGAAAGGATCTTTGTTTATGTTGATTGCAGGAGGTAATATTTCTAGCTTCAGTAACCATGGTGATGAATAATTCTGCTCTCAGGATCCCTGCCAGCTGCACAACTGTCTTGATAGTAGCACCCAGTGTTTTGCTAATGAGTGACTTCTCATTTACTGTGGGAGGACATTTTTATCCCTTAACGTATTTGGTTCTATTTTGTTCAAGTTTCTTCCCGAAGAACAATATTTGAAACAAATATTCCCACTCAATAAATCCTTGTTTTCAAAAGAAAAGTGTTCCTACTTCCAGCAAGGAAAGCCCTGCAGGACTCAACATCTTTGTAAAGTTTTGAAGCTGTCTCCTTCTCTTTCCTCCTTCTCTTCTCTAACCCTACCTATACATTCCAGATTCTATCAGTCATGGTCAAAAATACCTGCTGATAAGTCTTTCCATCAGCAATCTTCTTTGGCTATTGTGGAAAGGGTCGTAAATATTTCACAAGATTTATGCTATGAATAATTTAAGAGAAATAAAGGAAACTTCTATAATGTCTTTGAATTATGTAACAGGAGTTTGGAATTACGTTAGCATTTTTTTCCTTATCAGATTTAAATGTTTTTATAGGGAACTAAAAGAGGGATGTATAAGTTATTTTTGCCCTTTCTTCTACTCACTAATGGTGGAATCATGATAGACAAAGGGCATTTTAACCTTGTAAGGACACTAGTCAATAATAATACCTGTTTTTTATTTCTATATACTGCTCTGAATTGCCTTTGAGTCCCTATTGTCTTAAAAATGAAAACGGGCAACAGAGAGAATTTAAGGACAAAGATGAGAACTTTTGAAATTGTTGACTCCTTCAAAAAATTACTTTCTTGCTATTTTTCTTCCCCACTTATCTAAGAGAATTAGAGAATGAAGAAGTTTTCCCCCAATTTGTATTCTACATTGAAAATATGTCTTTCTATTTGCATTTCTGCAGACTCATTTTTCTCTTTTCTTAGCTTTTCGGTGATTGAACAAAGACTTGTCATCATTTTTAGGAATTAGTTACTAGGAAAACAGATGTGGCCAAAATTGGGCTAAAAGAGTTTTCCGTTATGCCATTTTACAACTTCAGTAGTGTTACCAGATGAGAAGGAATCTGAAAGATCAGAACGTTCATTTCCAGAACTTTTCCAACAATGCTCTGAACAGGAGGTCATTCATAGTAGTAGTTACTAGTGCCTTATTATTTTTACTTCTAGATTTTATTAGAACAGACCATTAGAGAAAAGTTGATCTTCTAGTCTCATCCCTGTGACAGTCAATTAGTCAAAGAGATCCTAGAGTAGCATTAGGTTGTTTCTGGATGCCATGTCCATCATTGACTTATGTTGAGTTTGTTGTACACTAGAAACCCAAATATTTTTCAGATGAACTTTTGTTTTCTTAGCCATATGTCCCATACTCTCTGTCAAGTTGATATTTGAACATATGCATTGCACTTTATACTTCTTATTAAATTGTACCTTATTAGATGTTATTTTAAGTCCTAATATGTTAAGATCTTTTGGTAACCCAATTCTGTCAGTGAACATATAAGGTATTCTTCCTACTTTCATGTCATCCATTAGTTTAAGAAGCATGCTATCTACCATCTACCTTCATTAAAGTCTGAAAAATGTTTAGCAGAACAGGGCCAAGGACAGATCACTGGGCTGTTCCATTTAAGATTTCCCTCTCTCTTGACATCAACTCATTAATGACTATCTTTGGGGTTTGGTCATCCAATGAGACTCAAATTCTGCTCTTTGTATTATCATTTAGTATATATCTCTGTCTCATCCAGAGGAGATTGTGAAAGACACTGTCAATATCTTGCTGAAATCTGTGTATAGAATACCTGTGGCATTCCCTTTATCTACCCTGTCAGAAAAGTAAATGAAGATAGTCTGGAATGAGTTGTTCCTGAGAAATCTATGCTGGCCCTTAGTCTTCAAAACTTATCCATCTGACTGCTTTTGAGCCATTATCTTAATAGCGTACTCTAAAATTTTCTCAGGACCTTCAGTCAAGTTCTTGATAGTTGACCACATCTGTGCATCTCCACTTAGGTGGCCCCTCTTTCATTCACTTTAAGCATCATTGTGAGTGGTTTGACAAGCATATCTTCAAGGTCTTTCAGTATCCTAGGAACTGTTCTTCCAATTGTGATGAACTAAATGTGTTGAAGACAGTTAAGTCTCTTTTACTAGCTCTTCACAATTTCCTGTTGACCATTCCGTGCCCCCTCCACCTCAGAGTAAACTGGGTTTAAGGTTTTGTGAAAGAAGGAAGGAAGGAAGAAAGGAAGGAAGGAAGGAAGAAAGAAAGAAAGAAAGAAAGAAAGAAAGAAAGAAAGAAAGAAAGAAAGAAAGAGGGAGGGAGGGAGAGCATGATTTGAAAATCATTCTTATTGATAGAGGAAAACAAACAGAAAATAAGAGTTGAATAGTTCTGCCTTCTGTCCATCATGAATTATCAGTATTCCGTCCATCCCCAAGCAATGTTCCTATCCTTCCCTTGATTTTCTTTTTATCTTCAATATGGCTAAGAAAGAACTTACATTGTCTTTAACTTTGATAAGCACATATTAGCTCATTCTAGGTAGTTGGGTTCCTAAATTATTCTTAGGGGATCTAAAATATGATGTCATTCCCTTTCTATTCTTTTAAAAAAATTAATATTTTATTTTCCCAAATTATATGTAAAGATTATTTTTGACATCAATTATTGTAAGATTCTGAGTTCCAAATTTTTCTCCCTCCCTCCCTCCCCTCCCCTCTTCCTGAAATAATAAGCAATTTGATATAGGTTAAGCATGTGTGATCATATGGAACATATTTCCACATTAGTCACAGTTATGAAAGAAGGGACAGGCCAAAAGGAAAAAAAACATGAAAAAAATAAAAGAAAAAAAAAGCGTGCTTCAATTTGTATTCAGGGTCCTTGAGTTCCTTCTCTGGATGTGGGTAGTATTTTCCATCATGAATCCTCTGTAATTGTCTTGGACATTGATATTTCTGAGAAGAGTGAAGTCATTCATAGTGCCATTTCTATTCTTCTGGTTGTGTTTGTCTTTCCTTTTAGAAGGGATGACATCAGGGAAATGAGGACATGACTTGTAGTTGACTTTGATTTGAGTGAGGGAGGGCTGTGCAAGGTCACCAGTCTCACTTTCTCCTCCTGAGCAATCTGGGTCCAGTGGCCAGATATTCATCAGGATGACTGGAGATGGCCCAGATTGCAAAGAGAGACCCTGGCCCTTTTAGGCTAAGGCCTTTTTAGGTGCTCACTTAGAGGGAGGTAACACCCTTTCAGTGAATAGTTCTCTTTAAGAAGTGAGTCAAGGGAAGGCCCCTTTAATCAGAAAAAAAGAAAAAAAATCACCCTGGGAGGGGAAGACCTGTAAGTTGATGGAGCTGTTTGAATAGGGACCCAGCTAACTGGGTAACTCAGCTTGTCCTCTCCCTCTCCCTCTCCTTCTCCTTTCCAAAGGAAGGAAAATTTTGATGGCCAGAAGCTGCCCAGTACACTTGGGGTTTATTAGCTAGATTTCTTTTCTTTTCTTCCTTTCTCCCTTCTTCCCTCCCGTCCTTCTTCCCTCCCTCCCTTCTTTCTTTTTTCTTCCTTTCTTCCTCCATTTTTCTTTCTTTTTCTTTGTTTGTTTGTTTGTTTCTTTCCTTCCTTCTTTTTTCTTTCACAAAACCTTAAACCCAGTCCACTACCTGCCCAAGCTCCACTTAATGGCTGTATTTTGGGCCCTCCTGGCTTAGAGTGGATGTCAATGGTAACTGTGTCTCTAAGGAACAGCAACCCTGAAGGTCTTCCCCTCCCAGATTAATTTTTTTCCTTTTTTTCCGATTAAAGGGGCCTTCCCTTGACTCACTTCTTAAAGAGACCTATTCACTGAATGGGTGTTACCTCACTCTAAGTGAGTACCTAAAAAGGCCTTAGCCTAAAAGGGCCAAGGTCTCCCATTGCATCCTGGGCCACCTCCAGTCATCCTGATGCATATCTGGTCACTGGACCCAGATATCTCTGGAGAAGAAAGTGAGGCTGGCGACCTTGTACAGCCCTCCCTCACTGAAATCAAAGTCCACTGCAAGTCATGTCCTCATTTCCCTGATGTCATCATGGTCCTCTTCAAGAATGAAGGACAAACACAATGACCTATTCTTCTGGGCAAACCACTAGATTGTTTCTGGGATGTATGAACTTCCT